>NC_060130.1:413982043-414607043 GCF_021461395.2 Schistocerca americana | reverse complement strand
TCGGCAGACATAGGTTACGCTTGTTAAAATATTTATGATTTATAAATACAGGTGTAATACATATAGGGAACATGCAGACAGCCATAGGGTCTAAATTTTTTTATTAACAATTTACAAATTTCACAGCTGTTCTAGGCTGTACAGTTTGGTTTTATTCTCGCAGTCCTTTTTAGCTACGATATTGGGGCATGTAAACCAACAGACATATTGTTTATCCCATATACACACATCAAAAAAAGTTTTGCATCACCCCGGTTCCCAGAACTCCTGAAGATGAATGTTGACTGTGGATATTGTATCACAGACGCAGACCCTTTAACTGTTCAGAGATGTCACTAAACCCGCCCAAAGATGTAAACAACCATGCATGAGTTGCTCCTGTTAGACGGAAGGGATCCCACAGCCGATCAGTTCCAGGCATTCCACCAGGAAGGAGGTACACAGCTCGTGTTGTCTGTAGTTCAGCCACGCCTAGATGGTCAATAGCGCGGTTCAATCGCGTCCACATTGTTACTTTGCGCCAGGAAGGGCTCTCAACGAAGGAAGTGTCTAGGCGTCCCAGAGTGAACCAAAGCGATGTTGTTCGGAAATGGAGGAGATACAGAGAGACAGGAACTGTCGATGACATACCTCGCTCAGGCCGTCCAAGGGCTACTACTACAGTGGATGACCGCTACCTACGGATTATGGCTCGGAGGAACACTGACAGCAACGCCACCGTGTTGAATAATCCTTTCCGTGCAGCCACAGGACGTCATGTTATTACTCAAACTGTGCACAATAGGCAGCATGATGTGCAACTTCCGACATCCATGGCTAGGTCCATCTTTGCAACCACGACACCAGACAGCGCGGTAGAGATGGGCCCAACAACATGCCGAATGCACCGCTCAGGAATGACATACCGTTCTCTTCACCGATGGGTGTCGCATATGCCTTCAACCAGACAATTGTCGGAGAAGTGTTAGGAGGCAACCAGGTCAAGCTGACACACTGTCCTGCGAGCGCAGCAAAATGGAGATTCCCTGCTGTATTGGGGTGGCATTATGTGGGACCTACGTACGCCGTTAGTGGTTATGGAAGGCGCCGTAACGGCTGTACGATACATGAACGCCATCCTCCGACGGATAGTGAAACCATATCGGCAGCATATTAGCGAGGCATTCGTCTTCATGGACGACAATTCGCGCCCGCCTCGTGCACATCTTGTGAATGACTTCCATCAGGATAACGACATCGCTCGACTAGAGTGGCCAGCATGTTCTCCAGACATAAACCCTATCGAACATGCCTGGGATAAATTGAAAAAGGCTGTTTATGGACGACGTGACCCACCAACCACTCTGTGGGTTCTACGCAGAATCGCCGTTGAGCAGTGGGACAATTTGGACCAACAGTGCCTTGATGAATTTGTGTATAGTGTGCCACGATGAATACAGGCATGCATCAATGCAGGAGGACGTGCTACTGGGTATTAGAGATACCAGTGTGACCAGCAATCTGGACCACCACTTATGATGGTCTCGCTGTATGGTGGTATAACAAGCAATACGTGATTTTCATGAGCAATAAAAAGGACGGAAATGATTTTTATGTTGATCCCTATGCCAGTTTTCTGTACAGGTTCCCGAACTCTCGGAACCGAGGTGATGCAAAACGTTTTTCGATGTATGTTGTATATTCAGTCTCCATATATATAAATTTAAATAAAAATCTGCAGTTTTATTTTCTTCCTCCTACTAGGTTTACAGAAAACAGGAAATTTGTGTTTATGGGAAAACCTAGCGTAGTTTTCGCGTCTCGTATTTCAGTGAGTGTTTCTTGATTATCAGAGTAGCTCATCAGAAGATTATCTTGGGAATTTGTCACCGTATAGAGTAGGGTAAACATAGTCATGTGTAGGGACTGTGGTTGTTGTGAGCGGACGCAAAGAGAATTGGCCACTCTTCGGGGGCAGGTGGAGGCTTTGTCTGTTAGGCTCATCGAGCTCGAGGCGCAGGCGTCGGCTCGTAGTGGCGTTGGGGCAACTGTGGTGAGACCTATGCCTACTTCGGTGGCCTTGGAATCACATGGAACCCCTGATGTCGCTGCATCTTCCGGCAGTGAGCATCTTACCGGTCAGCCATCACTCCAGGGTGAATGGCGGACAGTGGTGGGCTCGCGCGTGCCTGGCCGAAAGGCGAAGGTGGGATCTGGCCGCGTGGCAGCTGCCTTACCCCTTTCCAACAGGTACGGGGTGCTTCCTAGTGGTGATGACATCGTTTCCGAGCCACCACAGGATGCCTCGCCTGTTGGGCCAGTGGCCGATTCTCCGGCAAGGTCCCGACAGTCACAGAGGGCGGGCCTATTAGTTATAGGGAGCTCCAACGTTAGGCGGGTTATGGAGCCCCTCAGGAAAATAGCGGGTAGGTCGGGGAAGAATGCCAGTGTGCACTCGGTGTGCTTGCCGGGGGGTCTCGTCCGTAATGTGGAGGGGGCCCTTCCGGCAGCTATTGAACGCACTGGGTGTGACCGGCTGCAGATAGTAGCACATGTCGGAACGAATGACGCCTGCCGCTTGGGTTCTGAGGCCATCCTTGGTTCCTGCCGGCGGCTGGCTGATTTGGTGAAGACAACCAGCATCGCACGCGGAGTGCAAGCTGAGCTTAATATCTGCAGCATAGTGCCCAGAGTCGATCGCGGTCCTCTGGTTTGGAGCCGTGTGGAGGGTCTAAACCAGAGGCTCAGACGACTCTGCGACTATAATGGTTGCAAATTCATCGACCTCCGTTATTGGGTGGAGAACTGTAGGGCCCCCCTAGACAGGTCAGGCGTGCACTACACACCGGAAGCAGCTACTAGGGTAGCAGAGTACGTGTGGCGTGCACACGGGGGTTTTTTAGGTTAGAGGGACCCCCCCTTGGGCGAAACGATAAAATACCTGACGGCTTACCAGAGAGGACATTATCATCGTTGATAAAGAACGTCCGTCCTCAGAGACCAAAAACAGGAAAAGTTAACGTAATATTGGTAAACTGCAGGAGTATCCAGGGCAAGGTTCCTGAATTAGTATCTCTTATTGAAGGAAATAGTGCGCATATAGTATTAGGAACGGAAAGTTGGTTAAAACCGGAAGTGAACAGTAACGAAATCCTAGACACTGAATGGAATATATACCGCAAGGATAGGATAAACGCCAATGGTGGAGGAGTATTTATAGCAGTAAAGAATTCAATAATATCCAGTGAAGTTATTAGCGAATGCGAATGTGAAATAATCTGGGTTAAGTTAAGTATCAAAGGTGGGTCAGCTATGATAGTCGGATGCTTCTATAGACCACCTGCATCAGCAACCGTAGTAGTTGAGCGCCTCAGAGAGAACCTGCAGAACGTCGTGAAGAAGTTTCGTGATCATACTATTGTAATAGGGGGAGACTTCAATCTACCAGGTATAGAATGGGATAGTCACACAATCAGAACTGGAGCCAGGGACAGAGACTCTTGTGACATTATCCTGACTGCCTTGTCCGAGAATTACTTCGAGCAGATAGTTAGAGAACCAACTCGTGAAGCTAACGTTTTAGACCTCACAGCAACAAATAGACCGGAACTTTTCGACTCCGTGAATGTAGAAGAGGGTATCAGTGATCATAAGTCAGTGGTTGCATCAATGACTACAAGTGTAATAAGAAATGCCAAGAAAGGAAGGAAAATATATTTGCTTAACAAGAGTGATAGGGCACAAATCGCAGAATATCTGAGTGACCACCATCAAACGTTCATTTCTGAGGAAGAGGATGTGGAACAAAAATGGAAAAAATTCAGAAACATCGTCCAGTACGCCTTAGATAAGTTCGTACCGACTAAGGTCCAAAGCGAGGGGAAAGATCCACCGTGGTATAACAATCATGTACGAAAGGTACTACGGAAACAAAGAAAGCTTCATCATAGGTTTAAGAGTAGTCGAATCATAGCTGATAAGGAAAAGCTGAACGAAGCGAAAAAGAGCATAAAGAGAGCAATGAGAGAAGCATTCAACGAATTCGAACATAAAACATTGGCAAACAATCTAAACAAGAACCCTAAAAAGTTTTGGTCATATGTAAAATCGGTAAGCGGATCTAAATCCGCTATTCAGTCACTCGTTGACCACGATGGCACCGAAACAGAGGACGACCGAAGAAAGGCAGAAATACTGAATTCAGTGTTCCGAAACTGTTTCACTGCGGAAAATCGTAACACGGTCCCTGACTTCAGCCGTCGCACGGACGCCAAAATGGAAAATATTGAAATAAACGATATCGGAATTGAAAAACAACTGCTATCACTTAGTAGCGGAAAAGCATCCGGACCAGACGAGATACCCTTAAGATTCTACAGTGATTATGCTAAAGAACTTGCCCCCTTTCTATCAGCAATTTATCGTAGATCGCTGGAAGAACGTAAAGTACCTAGCGACTGGAAGAAAGCGCAGGTCGTTCCCATTTTCAAGAAGGGTCATAAATCAGATGCGAATAATTATAGGCCTATTTCGCTTACGTCAATCTGTTGTAGAATAATGGAACATGTTTTGTGTTCTCGTATTATGACGTTCTTAGATAATACAAATCTCCTTCATCATAACCAACATGGATTCCGCAAACAGAGATCATGTGAAACTCAGCTCGCCCTATTTGCCCAAGAAATTCACAGTGCCGTAGACACTGGCGAGCAGATTGATGCCGTATTCCTGGACTTCAGGAAGGCATTTGATACGGTTCCGCACTTACGTTTAGTGAAAAAAATACGAGCTTACGGAATATCGGACCAGGTTTGTGATTGGATTCAGGATTTCCTAGAAGAAAGAACACAACATGTCATTCTTAACGGTTCAAAATCTGCAGATGTAGAGGTAATTTCGGGAGTACCGCAGGGAAGCGTGATAGGACCTTTATTGTTTACAATATACATAAATGACTTAGTTGAAAACATCGGTAGCTCCGTGAGGCTATTTGCAGATGACACGGTTGTCTACAAGAAAGTAGCAACATCAGAAGACTCGTACGTACTCCAGGAGGACCTGCAGAGGATTAATGCATGGTGCGACAGCTGGCAGCTTTCCCTAAACGTAGATAAATGTAATATAATGCGCATACATAGGGGCAGAAACCCATTCCAGTACGATTATGCCATAGGTGGTAAATCATTGGAAGCGGTAACGACCGTAAAATACTTAGGAGTTACTATCCGGAGCGATCTGAAGTGGAATGATCACATAAAACAAATAGTGGGAAAAGCCGGCGCCAGGTTGAGATTCATAGGAAGAATTCTAAGAAAATGTGACTCATCGACGAAAGAAGTAGCTTACAAAACGCTTGTTCGTCCGATTCTTGAGTATTGCTCATCAGTATGGGACCCTTACCAGGTTGGATTAATAGAAGAGATAGACATGATCCAGCGAAAAGCAGCGCGATTCGCCATGGGGACATTTAGTCAGCGCGAGAGCGTTACGGAGATGCTGAACAAGCTCCAGTGGCGGACACTTCAAGAAAGGCGTTACGCAATACGGAGAGGTTTATTATCGAAATTACGAGAGAGCACATTCCGGGAAGAGATGGGCAACATATTACTACCGCCCACATATATCTCGCGTAATGATCACAACGAAAAGATCCGAGAAATTAGAGCAAATACGGAGACTTACAAGCAGTCGTTCTTCCCACGCACAATTCGTGAATGGAACAGGGAAGGGGGGATCAGATAGTGGTACAATAAGTACCCTCCGCCACACACTGTAAGGTGGCTCGAGGAGTATGGATGTAGATGTAGATGTAGATGGCTTATCGGCTTGTGATTAGAATTCTAGTACGTAAACTGAGTCGGCGGAAACTTTGTAATCCTACCTATTCCCAGATTACAACTATGAGGTATACTGCCACTGAAGCTACTATCCACAAAGATTCACATGCTTCAGAGGTCTCTCATATTCTTTATATATACCAATAATCCTAACAGATTTACCTAATTCGATTTAAACGACTTCGATTCCCATTGAAGGTTTCGTATCCAATATCAATAAACAACGCTAAGCTGAGAGAGAGGTGGGAGGAGGAGATGGTCACAAAGGGGAGTGGGATGTTGGGGGTGGGGAATGGACGTAGAGAGGAGGAGGGAGGAGATAGACAGTGTAGATGGAGCAGATTGACAGAGACTGGGGTGAAAAGAGCATGTATATCCAGTTCCCATAGGAACCGATAAGCATTTCCAGTCTCGATGGTATATTATAAAGACAGAGAAATTAAGTGACAGACAAGAAGAACTGAGAGAGGAAAATATTATACTGAACTATGAGGCAGTAATAGTACTTATTTTGGCGTAAAAATGTACGGGTGTAAGAAAAGATCATTAATTGATTCTGGAAGCTAGTTACGTACGATCAAGAGTAACGTGTAAAAAGAACTACCAACATGGATAGTCGAAATACCAAGTCCGAAGGTTAACGGATTTAACATAAAAGTCGTTGTGGATAAATATGGGGAAAAATTAAATGTCAGGTACTATTGGGCGTCAAAACAGGAGAGTAAATGTATCACATGGACCCAGTAACGACGCCTAATTCACAAGATGAGTTAACTCTACGATCTGGTTGATTGACGGAGCACAGAGCTGAAATAAGCAACGGACGAAATGAGATAGAAGAAATTTGGTGGACGCTAACCGTGGCAGGATAATCCCCAGTTTCCAGTTCATTCAAGATCTATTGTTAAACTTTGCATATGGAATACATGAAGCGATTATGTTTACAGGGCAAGAGCGCAAGCGGTTCTCATGAACAAGGTATCGACCCGCGCTGAAACATACGTCTTAGTACGTGGGGCAGCCTCCGCGGACAGCAATGCAAACGCTGACTCTGGCATCCAGTGGATCGTACAGATGGGGAATACTGTCTAAAGATACGTTATGTCACGCCTGCTCGATCTGTTGACGTGGTTCCGTAACAGTTGTTCATTGAAGAGTCGCATAAGTCACTTCTCGTCACATCATATTCCAAACGTGGTCGTCTGAAGACAAGTACGGAGATTGCGCTGGCTGGGGAAGTTGCTGCACGTCTTACAGACCAAGTTATGTTTCACGGACAGAGTGTGGGCGCGCATTAACAAAAATGGTTCAAATGGCTCTGTTTTGAGAAGTGAGGGAGCAATTGCAGATCCAGTGACAAATTGTCAATGTGCAGTGCAATGAGATGTTAGATGCAGGTCAGGAATGAAAAATGGTTCAAATGGTTCTGAGCACTATGGGACTTAACATCTGAGGTCGTCAGTCCCCTAGAACTGAGAACAACTTAAACCTAACTGACCTAAGGACATCACACACATCCATGTCCGAGGCAGGATTCGAACCTGCGATCGCAGCAGCAAAACGGTTCCGGACTGAAGCGCCTAGAACCGCTCGGCCACGGCGGCCGGCTAGATTAGTACATGCAGAAACATCGTCTACAATACTTCGCACAATTCTGCGGTATATGCGCCTCTGGAAATTTCATTTCACTGCGTACCAGATAGCACAATTAATAATAAACTGAGCTGCATGCCAGAGAAGAATGTTGCGTGGGACGAGAAAATTGGAAAGAGGAACAGACCCTCATCAGAAGAGAAAAACCTAAGAAACAGTATGATGAACTTATATATCTAACAGTGTACAATGTCAGTGACAAAGTGTTGATACGAACACATATTCATTTCAAAACTGATTAACAGGAGACAAAAAGTTCCATCGTGTGTGTAAAAGACTGTACAAAATCATACAGCTGAAGCATCCGAATATATTGGAGCTAGAAATGTGGTAAACAGTGCGTGGGATGGCCGTGGAGGTGTTGAAAATATAAGAAGTTTTAAGCCAAACATCTGATACCACCAGAGGAAGGTGAAGAGGGCAATGATGTGTAGCATGTCAAACTTGGATAACAACTCCGCGTTACTGCCATGAAGTAACAGTATGAATACTTTTGGGATTTAATATGCCCTTTTTAAGACTATGACTTTATTTTAACATTCTTCTTGATTAGAGAAAAGGCTGTTACAAAAAGGTACGGCCATACTTTCAGGAAACATTCCTCACACACAAATAAAGAAAAGACCATATGTGGACATGTGTCCGGAAACGCTTAATTTCCATGTTAGAGCTCAATTTAGTTTCTTCCACCTACGCTCAATGGAGCACGTTATCATGATTTCATACGGGATACTCTACCTGTGCTGCTAGAACATGTGCCTTTACAAGTACGATACAACATGTGGTTCATGCACAATGGAGCTCCTGCACATTTCAGTCGAAGTGTTCGTACGCTTCTCAACAACAGATTCGGTGACCGATGGATTGGTAGAGGCGGACCAATTCCATGGCATCCACGCTCTCCTGACCTCAACCCTCTTGACTTTCATTTATGGGGGCATTTGAAAGCTCTTGTCTACGCAACCCCGGTACCAAATGTAGAGACTCTTCGTGCTCGTATTGTGGACGGCTGTGATACAATACGCCATTCTCCAGGGCTGCATCAGCGCATCAGGGATTCCATGCGACGGAGGGTGGATGCATGTATCCTCGCTAACGGAGGACATTTTGAACATTTCCTGTAACAAAGCGTTTGAAGTTACGCTGGTACGTTCTGTTGCTGTGTGTTTCCATTCCATGATCAATGTGATTTGAAGAGAAGTAATAAAATGAGCTCTAACATGGAAAGTAAGCGTTTCCGGACACATGTCCACATAACATATTTTCTTTCTTTGTGTGTGAGGAATGTTTCCTGAAAGTTTGGCCGTACCTTTTTGTAACACCCTGTATATACAGGGTGAGTCACCTAACGTTACCGCTGGATATATTTCGTAAACCACATCAAATACTGACGAATCGATTCCACAGAACGAACGTGAGGAGAGGGGCTAGTGTAATTGGTTAATACAAACCATAAAAAAATGCACGGAAGTATGTTTTCTAACACAAACCTACGTTTTTTTTTAAAATGGAACCCCGTTAGTTTTGTTAGCACATCTGAACATATAAACAAATACGTAATTGGTGCCGTCTGTTGCATTGTAAAATGTTAATTACATCCGGAGATATTGTAACCTAAAGTTGACGCTTGAGTACCACTCCTCCGCTGTTCGATCGTGTGTATCGGAGAGTACCGAATTGCGTAGGGATCCAAAGGGAACGGTGATGGACCTTAGGTACAGTAGAGACTGGAACAGCACATTAAGTCCACATGCTAACATTTTTTATTGGTCTTTTTCACTGACGCACATGTACATTACCATGAGGGGTGAGGCACACGTACACACGTGGTTTCCGTTTTCAATTACGGAGTGGAATAGAGTGCGTCCCGACATGTCAGGCCAATAGATGTTCAATGTGGTGGCCATCATTTGCTGCACACAATTGCAATCTCTGGCGTAATGAATGTCGTACACGCCGCAGTACATCTGGTGTAATGTCGCCGCAGGCTGCCACAATACGTTGATTCATATCGTTTGGAGTTGTAGGCACATCACCGTACACATTCTCCTTCAACGTAACCCACAGAAAGAAGTCCAGAGGTGTAAGATCACGAGAACGGGCTGGCCAATTTATGCGTCCTCCACGTCCTATGAAACGCCCGTCGAACGTGTACCTCAACTTTAGGCTACAATATCTCCGGATGTAATTAACATTTTACAATGCAACGAACGGCACTGATTACGTATTTGTTTATATGTTCAGATGTGCTAACAAAACTAACGGGGTTCCATTTTAAAAAAAACGTAGGTTTGTGTTAGAAAACATACTTCCGTGCATTTTTTTATGGTTTGTATTAACCAATTACACTAGCCCCTCTCCTCACGTTCGGTCTGTGGAATCGATTCGTCAGTATTTGATGTGGTTTACGAAATATATCCAGCGGTAATGTTACGTGACTCACCCTATATATATATATATATATATGAGTTAAATTAACGTATTAACTAAGAATGCAGATACTTATTTACGCTGTTGCAATAAAGCACTGTGATTTAGTGGTAAGAAGGTGTCGTCCCACCACTTGCAACACTCTTTGTGTCGCGTGCAGGTGCAAGCGGCCGTAATGTAGCTGGGAACAGAAGCTGAAGGCATGCCTAGCATACTGTTTTTGTTACATGAGTAAAGCCAAAGACGAAAAGCACTCGACCATAGCAACAGTGGCAGCAGAGTAGAGCGTGGCGATCGTCTATGACAGCGTTCCGAAATTAGGGCAACACCAGAGGATAGCAGTGGAAAATCACGCTTCACTCTAACTGTGGAATGCCTAGAAATGGGGATGGGCAACGACCTCGATCAGCTGGATGAAGCAGTGTGACGCCTTGTCACTGTGATTACGCAGCACAGCAGCGTACAAAGTGGCCTGCAAGGAAAATGAACTGGCAGCAAGACTTTAACATTTTTCAGCGAAAACAATATCACAAAAACCAAAAGCGCGTCAATCTGTAGGTTTGAAACTAAATTAAAAAATTTAATTGATGATATTAATTTTCTTTCCCTGCTGAAAGGAAAAAGCGCTCACAAGTTTATGATTCCACATTTACCAAAATTAAGGTCTCAGACAAAGTTGCAGGAACCACATTTACATATCTGTCTCAAGTGAACAACAGAAATTGTCCATCATAAAAATTAATTAGAACACTAAACAGTATTTTGAAAGGTTTATATGGTTTTGGGGAAACTTTCAGTACTGAAAGAACACTTTAATTAGCAGTACAGGTTTAAAAAGTCAACATCACTCATCGGCACTACTTTTGCATCATTGGACATTAGCAACCTTTGGACAAATATCCCAATCACAGACGCTATTGAGATTATAAAAGATAATCTCATCAAGCAAAAAAAAAAAAAAAAAAAAAAAAAAAACTTTGCGAATATTTTGGAATTCATCAGTTTAATCGAGTGTACCTTATCCTTCAACTGCTTTTCATTTCATGGGAAAATTTAGTTTCGCAGGCACATTTTCAATATTTTTGTTAACTATACAAGACATATTTTTTGAAACAACTCTCATGTAAGTACTGAAGTTATATATTCCAAAAGGTACGTCGATGATACATCTCTTATAGCTGCACTCAGGAAGAAACTGAATACCTGACAGTCATGCAGAACAGTTTCCATCCAAATCATTATTTCAGTGCTGAAAGTGAAGTCCGTAGGAGCGCCTGTTTCTTAGACACAACAATTATAAATTATAAACGTAAACATCGGTTCACTATCTATTATTCGCGTCACATCTTGAAATTCATTAACATATAAAAAGCATTTTTCCAGGAAATGATCTTTTGAGTTTTGAGGCTGCCGTTACGAACAGATGCAATTCAGAAGGAATTAAATGTCCTTAAGCAGATCGTCACAGCTAACAATTTTGAAATTGAATATGTTAACACCGTGTCCACAAAAATAAAAAAAATTATCTTCAAAATTCATGTCAAACCACAACCAAAGAAAATTATAGGTTTTCCAAATTGGCCTACCTAGGCAATATTTCCGATAAAATTTTTTAAATTGTTTAAAAATACTGAATTAACAATATCATTGTTAACCCGTATCATTCTGGAAAATAAGTAAAGACATACAACTGACAGCTATGACATCAAATATCCGAGCATAAAAAATAATACGTAACATTCATAACAATTATTACATACCGCAGTCATGTAGGAATTTTCAAATTAGATAGCATGAACATAGCACAATACTGAGAATAAGATTCAGAGGGTACGATTCCTAACTAAAGTCCCGCACACGACCCCTAAAGGTATGTTACTTAATACTTTGGAAGAACTCGAAATTTAGATTCATCAAAAAAAGGAACCATATTCGCTCCTTAATAAGAAATTTTAGAGATAGTTTTTCTTCGATCTTTTCACCAAAGTACTCCAAACAACCCATTTTTTTGCGTTTTAGTGGCAGCTTCTGTCACCAAATGTAACAGAAACACCAAACGTAGCGGGAAGAGGTAGAAGACACCGTCCAAGCTTTCCAAGTGATTTATTTTTTCCAACTACAATGCCGCGTTCCCCTTGGTCTGCCTCACCGTTTCTCGCAATGCCGAGGATACCACTTTGCTGACTGCTTGGCGCAGAATGGCTGGCTCAGCGACCCATGGTCACACTGCTGTGTGTCGGCCTTGTACTGCCGCGACGTCAGGATGCACCGGTAGCCGACTCTGTGGCCTTTGCCTCTGCCTCCTCAGCACCTCTCACTACAAGGCGATTCGCGGCGCGCTCCATCACCGGTGGGGCTAAGAACACGGTGACAATGAGCATCCACGATCCGGCAGCTGAATCTCCTGTCCTCACCCAGGATATCTCCGGTGCATGTTGGGGGCCAAGACGACAGCCCACGGAAGCGAGCCATCGACTGGCCTGTCGCTGGCTGCTATAGACCCCGCGTCGGCCTCAGACGGTCGAACCAGCGACCCGCTGTGGACTGGAGCGCTGGCGCCCCATCTGCTGCTGTGTGTAGCCGGTGGTGTGACGTGCCCTACCGTCCACGAGAGCTGTCACACTTGAATGCCTTGTTATGAAAAAGGCACCTACTTATAGGCGGCTCGCAACACCTAGGTTGTGCCAGTGGGCCCTTTCTGCGTGCGCTATGCAAACTACTGCGTTTACTCTTTTCAGTGGTTTGACGGCTCTTTGGCCTCCTTTCTACTTCTCAACCGCTGGTCAGCGTAACTTACTGTCAATAGGCCTGCGCCTGGCTGTAACTTGTGTGCTCAGAAACGTTGCACCAAACCTAACTTTCCTTTCTTAAACTGTGGTGCCGCTAAATTATTCCCCCCTTCGGAAAGACCCAGTCCCCGGGTCGACCTTTAACTAAGTCTTAACCTGTTTGGGGCTGCTCCTATGACATATTTCCTTATTTTTAGAAAACTTAAATGTGGTATAGTGTCCCTTAAAATACATGACGTGAAACAAAACGTAAAAATTCCTTGCTGGATGATCACTGCTCGATCAACCCCTCGTCTCACGCCCTCGTTATCCAATCCACAGGGACTTGGACTACCCTTGGTTCCTTCTTGGAATTGGCTCTCCACCTGATCAAAATGAAAACAACACATAACAAAGTTAAGGCTGCGAAGACACTTGGAACAGAGTTGCTCAAAAAGATCATTATTTGCCGTTGCCTTTCCCTATACTGAGCGACATGTTGCGCAAGCTGTTCAGCTGATCCCGAGTTCGATTCCCGGCGGGGTCAGGGATTTTCTCTGCCTCGTGATGGCTGGGTGTTGTGTGCTGTTCTTAGGTTAGTTAGGTTTAAGTAGTTCTAAGTTCTAGGGGACTTATGATCACAGCAGTTGAGTCCCATAGTGCTCAGAGCCATTTGAACCATTTTGTTCAGCTGATGTGCAACCTTCTTGCTCTAAAATGTACTTCTTTCGGTTCTCAACAGACTTGGCTCCAGAATTTGATTTAACAAGGTCAGATTCTGCCTTGGCAAAAACTCTAAAGTGGCTTCTAGCCAGTACAGCTGTGTCTGCGTAACATTCAATTGCGTAACTCCTTAAATTGACGCTGGCAGATGGAAGGTTGGTCCTATTATGTTACACGCAGTTCCACTGATTAAAATTCCGCTCCCCTCGAGCTCTATACGTTTCGCTTCTGCAAATACTCCCCGCTCAAAACAACTTGCTACTACTATCAAATTCTCGTAGGTGGAGAAGATCCAGTTCATCCCGACCAATTGCAAGCTCAATTTTGGCTCCACGATGTCCTTTGGATAGTCTATTTCTTTCCTCCTGTCTACAAATAACTGCACTGACCACATGTCCAGATTGGTGCTTATCACCCTGGCAGGACATACCATTATCTTCCCTCTGTGGCAGCTCCGTAATTCCTCCCTCGTCATCTCGGAGTACCGGTTGCTAGCAGCTCAAATCAGCAATACCTCCTTAATTTTCACTTCCAAAAACTTGCTCAGCGCTCCCTTTCTCAGTGACCCGAGGACAGGAATCACCATCACCCTTCCTCCCTCTTCAAATAGACTGCTGTCCCTAGCAAGCTCACTGTACTCGAAAATACATATAGGAAAATACAATGCCTAATTAATCAGTGCAAACCCAGTAATATAGAAGAAGAAAACAAAAAAATCTACAAATACTCTACTACTTTCTGGTTCGCAAAGCATATGGTATTTCATGCTTTACTCTATCTCCCCGGTTTTCTTTGCGCTTAGCACCTCTCTTCGCTCTCCCGCCGGCCGGTGTGGCCGTGCGGTTCTAAGCGCGTCAGTTTGGAACCGCGTGACCGCTACGGTCGCAGGTTCGAATCCTGCCTCGGGCATGGATATGTGTGATGTCCTTAGGTTAGTTAGGTTTAAGTAGTTCTAAGTGCTAGGGGACTGATGACCTCAGTAGTTAAGTCCCATAGTGCTCAGAGCCATTTTTGAATCACTCTCCCTTTCTTCCTCTTTCCTTCCTGTGACATACCTGGAATCACATCCGGGCAACACTTAAATGGTCGTAACTGCCCAATGTGTACTATCGTTGTTGAAGTTGGCAGCTGTTAAACATTAACGGGGGATGTCGTTTCAACAACTTGGTATGGTCCTTGATTCCTCGTGAGGAACCTCGTTTCCCCTTTTTGCGTATAGAGGCTGGACAGCATTACCCATTGCCCCACTCTATACTGCGGTAAACTTCCTTTCCGCTTCACTGGATCTTCCCGCCTTTCCAAAGCCTTCATATTCGCCTTTTGTACCCGTTTCCAAACATCCCGAATTGTTCTTGCAGTCCTTCCTTTCTGTATCTTCACGACATTTTTCGCCTGTACACTACTTCATATGGAGACAAACCCGTATTTGTATGGATTTTTTCATTATATGCGCATACAATATGCTTCAAATACTCGTCCCACTGACGGTGATGAGAATCCACATAAAAATTCAACATCTTCCCGATTGTTCTGTGTACCCGTTCTGTCCTTCCGTTGGCCTGTGGATGCAACGCACTTGTCCTCAATTTCTTTACATTCAAAAATTTACACAGTTCCTTCATTAAATCCGACATGAAGTTGGTCCCTTGGTCAGTAATTATTGTCTCCGGTATACCAAACTTCAAAATCCAGTTGTTTACTAACGCTTGCGCGACCATTGTTGCCTGTTGATTTCGCATAGCCACCATCTCCACATACATCGAAAAACGGTCTATTATTGTCAGAACGAGTCTGTTCCCTGATGGTGTTCACCTCAAAGGTCCTAAGATATCAATCCCCAACACAGAGAATGGATATGTCGCTTCTGACAGTCGTTGTAGCTGTATCTTTTTCCGACTCAAACCTGCTCTCTGCCCACATAGTATATAATTCTTGACATACTGATCCACATCTACTTTCCTATCTCTCCACCAATACCTCTCCGCCACTCTCCTATTCGTTGCTCTACCCCTGCCATGACCAGATAACATGTGATCATCTGCTTCCTTTACAACCTCATCCCTCAGCTTCGCTGGTACTACTACCATTGGTCCTAACTTCGTTTCCCAGCACAGATTTGTGGCTGTGTCCGATACAATGTACAATCGTTGCCCATGTCCTGTAATTCTTGCCAAACCACTAGGCATAAAATATGACTTCTACTTTTGCCACCTTCTTACTTAGAGCATCCACATTACCGTGCATCTTTAACAATCACGTCAACGGCTGTGCTAATTCTGCAAAACCCTTCACGAACTTTCGATAGAAATTGCAAATTAAGATGAATGATTGCACTTCCTTAACTGTTTTTGGTTCCCGAAAAATCCTTACAGCTTGTACCAACCTCGGATCTGTTTGCACTCCGTCCTTACTGAAGATATGACCCAAATATTTTACTTCTTCTAACCCAAAATGACACTTCTCCAGGCTCAGCTTCAAACGAGCTGCTCTTAACCTCATAAAGACTTCCCATAACCGCTGTCTATGTTGCTCCATACTACTTAAAACACCATAATGTCATCCAAATAGACAAGACACAGCCGCGGTTTCAAACCCCTCAAGACACTGTCTAGCAACCTGTGAAACGTTGCCAGAGCGCTTTTCAAACCGGATGGCATCCTGATGTACTGGTAATGGCCTTCAGGAGTTTTTGGACGATCCTCTGGAGCCATCTCTAACTGATGGTAACCACTTGTCAAATCCATCTTAGAAAAGTACTAGCACTGTCCTAAGTGATCCAAAGTCTCCGATAGTTTTGGAATGGGGTACGCTTCCATTACTGTCTTATTATTGAGGTATCGGTAGTCACAACAGAACCAGTATTTCTTAGTTCCATCCATAGATTTTTTAGGCACAGCGACAATTCCTGGTCCCCAGCAACTATTACTATGCTCTATAATACCGTCCGAAAGCTGCTGATCAATGAAATCCTCCACAATCGGCTGCAAATACCTCAGTATTGTTTATGGTTTGTGGTAAACAGGTGCTTCATTCCCTGTTGATATCCTATGTTGAACTAATGGCGCTGCTGGCAACGACCCTTGCGGAAAAAACAAGTCCTTAAATCCCCACAACAATTCTTCTATATGCTCTCTTTCTCCTCCTTTCAAATGCTTAATTTTGTCACGCAATGCAGTTCTATCGGCAGTTAGTGGTTGATCGCTTCGCCTACCTCTCGAACACCAGTCTTCGTCATCTGGGACATCCAAATTTGCTAGTAAAACTCCTTTTTTCAAATTCGCGTCTACAGCGCTAAAACTATCCACGTTCATGGGAACTACTCACCCGTCGTTCCCCTCCTGTACGAGTACCATACTTCATTTCACAACACAACCAAATTGACCCAAAACTTCATTATCCTCCAATGCTTCAGTAACACATACTGTACCCACGGGTAGATTCGATTCCACACTTACCCAAAGCGACTTGCCGGTGCCAGCAGATACACACTCATGCGAATTATGCCTTAATGCTAATGTACACTGTTCAATTGGTTTTTTCATTACGTTGAACGCCCCTCGCGACAGCTCTGCATCGACAGTTTCCCGTAGCTGAAATAACATTCCACCAAGTTCCACAGTTCGTTGTCCAAGGCCAATTTTTGCATGATATTGATGCAAGAAATCTAGTCCTAGGACCATGACGTAGCCCTCGCTTACCCATGGCACTACCTTCATGCATGCATCAGGTCGGACTTTCCCTATGCGAAAGTCATCTGTCACTGACCCCAAAGGTGTGACCTCCTTATAACCCACTCCACGCAACCTATAACGTGTTGGGTCTAACTTCCTTCCTCCCATTAAAGTCTTAGTAGCTACTGACACTTGCACCCCTGTGTCCAACAAAATCTTAAACGTTTTAGTTCCTATGGATCCTACCACTGAACATTCCACCTCTGCATACATATTTGTAGCACTGAAATTAAACGGGAGATCCCTTAGGTGGATCTTGGGCCCCCTCTGCCGTTTAACGATTGTCCACCTCTACTAACTCCACTTCTCCATCTTCCAAGCTGCTGATTTCCACCCCTTCCTGTATTCCTCGGTGATTGGGTACATTGCCTCTGCACATGTCCTGTATGACCACACTTATAACATTTTATACCCGCTGCAAACACTGTTTGTCTGTCACGTACCCCCAATGCCTCGTCTATTTCCTCACATTGGATTGCCAGCTGAATGGCCGAATACAAATCTTTCGGAGTCCCTTCACGGACTTTCCGCGATATATTCACCGCTAACCCCCTCAAAAATACATCAAGTGCCCTTTGCTCGGCCTCCTGCAACAGAACACCATTCGCTCCATCGCTCTGACCCAACTAGTAAGTGTACTCATTAATTTCTCTTATTGGGTCAAATGACTCTGAGAACTATGGGACTTAACTTCTGAGGTCATCAGTCCCCTAGAACTTAGAACTACTTAAACCTAACTAACCTAAGGACATCATACACATCCATGCCCGAGGCAGGATTCGAACCTGCGACCGTAGCTGTCGCGAAGTTCCAGACTGTAGCGCATAGTACCGCTCGGCCACCTCGGCCGGCTTTCTCTTATTCTGTCCACAAATTTCTCTACTGTCTCTCCCTGTCTCTTCGTCATTGTACTCAACCTCTTCCTGAAGTACCGAGCGCTATTCTGTTTCTTGTACCTCTCTAAAAGCACTTCCTTCAACTTTTTAAACTGTCCTGCCTTCCTTAAGGCCTCAGAACACCTTACATATGTCTTCGCTTCACCCGTTAATCTAATCTTGGATACATCTAACAAATGTTCATCAGACCAACCGTTCGTCACAGCTCAAGTTCCCAAGTCCTCCACAAGCGAACGCACATCCTCAGATACTTTGCCAGGAAACGGAATAATCAAACTCGCGGCAGCTGGATCAATCTCCTGCTGGGGAATCCTAGGCAACAACGACTGTTACGATGTGGTTTATCGCTCACTTCTAGATGTTAATTCACTCCTCAATTGCGTATTGTCAACTGTCAATTGTGCTGCCTTTTCCACCAAAATCCGTACCACTTCTGGTACCGACACACCTTGCGTCTGTGACTCTGCCATTGTGCTGATTTCGTTCCCACTTAGTCCAGAAACAAAACATTTAAGTACAAGAATAACCCAACTTCCTACAGCTCCGTATCATCATATTCAGTATCATCATACTCAAACCAATCCAAAAGTAATTAAATGCCACAATAAAATAATAAATCTTACTGCCCCAAATACACTAAAACTTACTCTGACAACAAAAAATACTATGCCCACGCAAAAAATCTACAATGGCCTATACTCAAAAACACATAAAAGAAAGAAAATGTCTAACACTCAACAGAAAACCGGTCGAAACTCACCACATCTTGTGGCTGTTAGGCAGGTGGTGGGCTCGAACATCATAGTGTTCAGACGACGTCCGCTATTCTGACACGTGGCAGCTTCTGTCACCAAATGTAACAGAAACACCAAATGTAGTGGGAAGATGTAAAAAGCACCATATTAAGACTTGTCCGAGCTTTCCGAGTGATTTATTGTTTCAAACTACAGTGACGCGTTCCCCACAGTCTGTGTCACCGGGTCCCACAATGCTAAGGACACCACTTTGCTGACTGCGAAACAGCTTGGCATGGAATAGCTGCCTCAGCGACCTGTGCCCACACTGCTGTATGTCGGCCTTGTACGGCCGCGACCTCAGGATGCTGTCTCAGTGGCCTTCGCCAATGCCGCCTCAGCACCACCTGCTGCAAGGTGATGTGGCTAAGACTGTGGTGACAACGAGTACCTGCGATCCGGCAGCTGAATCTGCTGTTCTCGCCCGGGATGTCTCAGGTGCATGTTGGGAGCCAAGACGACTGCCCGCTGTAGCGAGCCATGGAGTGGCCCATCGCTGGCTTGTTACAGACCCCGCATCGGCCCCAGAGGGTCGAACCAGTGTCCCGCTGTGGACTGGCGCCACATCTGCTTCTGTGTGTAGCCAGTGGTGTGACACGCCCCGCCGTCCAGGAGAGCTGTCACACATGAGTGCCTTGTTAGAAAACCGGCACCTATTTATACAAGTCTGTGCGCCTCTGTTTTGCTAACATGCCACTGCGAGTCACGTACTCACAACACCTAGGTTGCGCTAGTCGGCCCCTTCTGCCTGTAACTTGCTCCATGCAAACCGCTGCGTTTACTCTTTTCAGTGGTTCGAGAGCCCTGTGCCTCCCATTCTACTTCGCAACCACTGGTCAGCGTAACTTACTGTCAACAGGCCCGCTCCTGGCTGCAAATTGTGTGCTCAGAAATGTTGCACCCAATCTAACTTTCCTATCTTTAACTGTGGTGCCCTTACACCGTTGTTAGTTTGTTTAACTAATTTTATGATTTTATTATCCTATAACCAAATTAATCAGGAATTTACCATTTCAATTTATAAATTTATAACCTTTTCCTATTAACTGTCTAGAGTTTTCTCTTTGTCTTTACATTTGAACGAATGGTTCTCTGTATACAAATATTAAAACTTTCATAATGCTTTAAGGTAACTTTCATCGTACTGTAAAGGGAATGTGAGTTTGGACCCGCCCACACCTCACATCAATTATACTTCGGGATACTTTCATATGTGTCATAAATGTTTTAGCCTGTATAAAGAAGTTCATTTATCGCAGACAAGTGAATATGTTCCCACCCTCCATACAACTGTTTATGCCACAGGTTATACGAAGTGCATTTACTCACATAAGGCAATGTACCTATGTTGCAATCAGTACTCCTATATTTGTATGCACTACCCATAAGCGTAATTTTGGATTATTTTAACATATGCTGACCACTGCGGTTTCTTATCTCACAGCTTGTACTAGTTGTTATTCAAAATATCGCCACATTTTGCAAATGACGTTACAGTCTAGTACTTATTGTAAATATTATTTATTTTACTTAATAATTTCCTATCAGAGATTTTAGCTGTCTGTTCTCGCTAATATACGTTACGTAGCACGAATATAGTACTTAATGACTTCACAAAGCGCATTGGGTAACACACTGACACTGCTGTTATTTTGATTGTCCTTTTTAAGTTAATACTGATTTTAAATCTCTAGCAGCAACTTCATTGTACGTATTGTTTCCCACCTGCACAAAATGTATGCTGCATTCCGTAATCAGTACGTTTTTAAGAATTGACATGGCCTTGTATGTGATAATTTTACAGTTAATTTATTTTTAATTATGCAACAGGCTACTAAAGATTTAGGTATGCGTAAAAGACAGCAGCAGATAACTTCACAACATTTACAACTGAAGACAATGCTCGTCGATTTCCATATAACTCCCGACTGGATGCCGAAACATCTCTGGCTGACAGCGGAGCATATCTACTCCCATTCCTCTGCGTGGTAACCAGTTAACCATCTTCGAAAGACCCACGTATATGTATTGAAGTGATACGGTGTCATTGGGTGAGACGTTCTTCTCTATTTAAGAACGGTTTATAATGTACGACTTTTGCTTATTTTCATAATGTTCCTAATTGTTTCTCATGATTTTCCATGGTTTCAACTTAAAATAATATACATTTACAAACACTTCTCGCAGATTATAGTAACGGAACTCTACTATTTGCTACTGGTAGCACCACGGAGCAGACGATGGACGGAGTTTCCGCAATAATACCACGAGCGACTGAGCTCCAGTCAGCATTGATGCACACGACTTTTCAGAACAGTCTGCTCCACGCCACCGGCTCGTGCTGCTATCTAATGTACCTGGTATATCTGCCACTTATTTTGCGTTATTTTACGTCTATGGTCGTATTCATCCCTCGACAGCTTACAATATGTAACACTTTTGTTTACGGGGTGAAAAATCGTTTGATAATGGTCTTATAAGAGTATGATACCAGTCACCAAGAGAAATATATCACAACCTAAATGCGATGTATATGGTTTTATTGAAATAGATGTAACAAATCAGAAGTCCTATTGTCCACAAACCAGTGCCTCACAGATGTTGATTTATGACAGGGTTCACTGTCGTGCTGATACACATAATCATCGTCTCCGAACTGTTACTCTGCTTCGCACATTACATAATGGTGTAAAAAGTGTTGATCTCTTTCTCCATCTAGCTCTTTCGTAAGTGAAAGAAGGTTCAAAAGCTCTGAACACTATGGGACTTAACAGCTGAGGTCATCAGTCCCCTAGAACTTAGTACTACTTAAACCTAACTAACCTAAGGACATCACACACACATCCATGCCCGAGGCAGGATTCGAACCTGCGACCATAGTTGTCGCGTGGTTCCAGACTGAAGCGCCTAGAACCGCTCGGCCACACCGGCCGGCAGTGAAAAGCATCCCCATGCTGTAACACCATCTCCTTCGTACTTCCTTGTTGATACTAAACGTGATGGCAGGTAACATCGTCTAGACATTTTCCAAATCCAAAACATTCTATCCGACTTCCACAGGTTATAGTGTCATTAATCGCTCCAGATCACTCGTTTATAGTCAGCCACATTCCCGTATCGTCGTTCTGTACACCACCGCAAAAGTCCGTTATAGTCCAGTCAGTCAAAGAAAATTAGGGGAAAAATTGGTTTAGTCGCAAGTCTTTGAACAGTTGTAAAGGTAAGCACGTACGTTAATTTTTGTGTTTTTCTTAAATATCTCGAAAACCATGGCTTCTACGAAGAATGTTTTTCGGTACATAATTAAACTATATTACTTTTGCTACAAAAAATTTCTATACATTTCTCTAGGACCAATAGCTTCCGCGGTGCAAGGGATGGCAGAATCCTAGATTATTAAAATAGGGTTTTAATAGTATAAAATTAACGTTTATTTTTAATTGAAGCAAATTGAGAAAAAACTTTTAATGTGTGTACCAAATCTAAGTGTATCAGAACCATATTAAGGCATAAATTACGTTGTGAGGGTGTAAAAGGTTGGAAAGGAGGGGCTCATGTTCGTATGGATGGTGGAAGGTAGATCGTTGGATTGTGGTCATACAATTCCCGCCCTCATAGGACTCCAAATTGAAAAGCGAGCTAGTGATTTTCCATACACTCTACCCCGCTATATCCAAAGAAACAACTGCAGGGTGTTTCACAAAGTTATACCAATCCTTCCACAACTTGCACATATGAGGTACGCAACTTGCTGTTCAACGTAACGTAATGTACGTTGTTGTTATACATTGTTTAGCTCTGCTTTTTACAGGGTCACAGAGGAATCATCCTAGGTTTTGGAGGGAAAAGCCGTAATTGTAATTATCTGCACTACACCAGAAACAAGAAGCACAACTCAAGGAAAAATAATGTAATGTGTGTTCCAGCTCACAAGCGACATTGAAGCAGATAGATCCTGTGACTTAGTATGGGCAGAGGTTATATTCAACAACCGGAATAAATTAGTAACTGGCTCCTTTTACCGACCCCCAATCTCAGATGAAACAGTTGCTGAACAGTTCAAAGAAAACTTGAGTCTCATCACTAATAGCTACCCTACTCATACAATTATAGTTGGCAGTAACTTCAATCTACCTTCCGTATGTTGAAAAAAATTCATTTTCAACCCTGTTGTAGATAGAAATCAACTTCCATAATTGTTCTAAATGCTTTTCTTAAAATTATTTTGAAGAATTAGTTCACGAGGCCATTCGAATTGTAAATGGTTATGAAAACACACTGGACGTCTTAGCCACAAATAATCGTGAGCATCACACGGATAATGGGATTAGTGAACACACAGTCGTAGCGAGGCTCAATTCCATAACAAAGAAATTAACCAAAACTAAACGCGAAATATATCTATTTATAAAAGCAACTAAAAACTCGGTTGACGTCTTTCTAAGAGACAGTCTCCAATCCTTCCAAACTATGTAAGTGAAGACCATATGTGGCTTAAGTACAAAGAAATAGTATCAACAGCACTCGAGAGATTCATACCAAATAAATTAATAAGAGATGGGATTGATTCCCCATGGTACACAAAACACGACAGAAAGCTGCTGCAGGAGCACCGAATAAGGCAAGTATAATTTAGACGAACGCAAAATCTCCAAGATTGGCGAAGTTTTAGTGAGACTCGAAATTTAGTGCGGATTTCAATGCGAGATACATTGAATAGTTTCCACAACGAAACTCTCTCTAGACATGTGGCGGAAAATCCAAAGAGATTCTGGTTCTATGTTAAGTAAACCAGCGGAAAGGCTGAGTAAGCGATGGGGAGGAGGAGGATGAGGAGGGGGAGACAGGGGACCCAACCCTTCGGAGCAGGTAACATCGAGGCCAATGTCCGGAGTGGCAAATGTTCGGCGTGGCAAATGTCCGCACACCGTTCGATTAAGGAGGCCACCAGGAGAACGAAAGATGCCAGACAGCATTCATTGTTTTCATGTGGGATCAGCACTTGGGGTGATGGTGTGGGGTGCCACTGGTTCACATAAACGGTAATTTGAACAGCAAGCGTTACATTACGGGTGTATTATAATCAGTAATCCTGCCTATCTTCGACACCTCTGTCTATTTCAACAAGACAACTCTTAAAAAAAAAAAAAAAAAGTGCTGCATGTTGCACGTAGTGTCTTGACTCACGTCGATACTGACGTTGTTTGACTGTATGCTCAAATAAGATAAAGGTTAATAAATCATCTGGTCCTTCACGTTCAACTATTGTGAAGCGATCGATTGTATTAAAAAGTACTTATACCATGTCATCAAAAGTATCCGGACATTCCTATATAAAGTGGAATTGGCACCTATATGTCACGAAAGGCGGATCCGCCAGTACAAAAGGAGATGGAGGAATTGTTATGTCAGTACAGACATTTCAACAGCAGAATGGGTCGGCCAGGAGAGCTCAGTGACTTCGAACGACGAATAGTCATTGGATGCATGGGATGTCACCTGAGTAACACATCCAACAGGCCCGTTTCAGCTGTCATAAAGATGCCAATGTCGATTGCTGATCACTGTGAAGTGGAAGCGCAAACGAACAACAACAACTATACCAAGACCACACAAACCGCATGTACTGACGGACAGGGGCCATCGAGCATTGCGAAGGTTGGTTGTAAGAAATTGCATGAAATCAGCGGAAGGAATAACTCGTGAGTTCCAAAGTGCTAACAGCACTCCATCTAGTACAATGGCTGAGCATAGGGAGTTTCAAAGAATGGACTACAATAGTCAAACAGCTCTTCATTAGCTACAAAATTTTGTTGTCAGTGCTAAAACGGAGTCAACAAAGTCCAGAAAAGTTCGACTGGGGGAAAAATTTGTGTAGTCACTAATTATTGGACAGTGGTGGGCGGATGGGAGTGAGCGCGGGAATGGGAGAGGGGAAGTTTAAGTCTTGTCATGTTTTCTCGAATCTCGAGAGGTACGGCTTCTGATGACAATGTTACTCTGTAGAAAATGAAACTATATCACCATTCCTAAAAAAAAAAAAAAGTGTCGATACATTTTTCTCTAGGACTAATAGTTTCCGAGTTCAATGAATAGAGAAAAAATCCCGTGTTTGAATGGTATAGAATTAATATTTGCTGTTAAGTTAATGTGTAAAGAACAAATATTAAATATCTGTACCACATATAAGTGCAATAAATCGGTATTAAGGGATAAAGTGTGTTCTGGGGGGGTGTAACGGGCTGGAGCGGGTTCGTGGTGGACAGTAGATGCGTGACGGAAGGGAGCTCGCCAGGTTGTGATCATGCACTTACCTCCTTTTCAGATCTGCAACCAGGCGATTGCTCTCTCTCTCTCTCTCTACTCCACTGCATCAGAAAAAGCTGCTACACGGTATTTCAGAATGTTATACGGACCCTTCTCTAGATTGACTTATGAGAAACGAAGTGTGCACACAGCCCCTGAGAGGGGTTTGTGTTTATTTTCCATAAAGTGGGTTAGCATTGAATACAGATACGAGCAGGTAACTGGCGTTTTAATACTAAAGAAAAAGCATATGGACAGGTTATATGTAAATCTATGCACACTGATATACAGTATTAGAAGGAGAAACTGATTCTTTGTCATCATGTACGGCAGCTGTAGCTTTATTCTGAGAAACGTAACACCTTTCGATTTACAAAAAGACTATACATCCTCCCCCGTCCCTACACCCAGAATTTCCTGAAGTAGACAAAATAACATCACTGAGCTTGTGTTAGTTCAGTGGAGCTTCTTTCCATTTATTAAGTGAGTACTTTTATATCAGTTGTTAACTAAGATTTCATGGAAAATATGTTCCTACAAAAATGGCTGAGAAGTGCTTAATATTTAGCTAAGTGTGATGTTGGCAGTGACCTAAGTAGTGTTGCTGAGAAAGGGGTCTTGATGCTTTCTGTCACTGACAGCATATTGTGAACCTGAGTATCCATGTTGCAATTACTTGATGGTGAATTAATGAACGACAAGAAAGTTACTGTACTTCTCTCACCATTTATTGGGTCACTGGTGGATTGCATGTATCTCTTCAATTCAGGAATCGCTGGCACTTGTCCTCACTTTCCTTTGAACAACTACATGGATGGTACTTGAGATAAAAACACTCGGAACAAATATGCTCGCAGCATCGAAAACTTTTAATGAACACAGTCCTCGTGCAACTACACTGCCGGAAGAAAAGAAAATTGGTAGACCCTTTTAGAGGTTTCCATTCACACAAAAAAAAATGGTTCAAATGGCTCTGAGCACTATGCGACTTAACTTCTGAGGTCATCAGTCGCCTAGAACTTAGAACTAATTAAACCTAACTAACCTAAGGACATCACACACATCCACGCCCGAGGCAGGATTCGAACCTGCGACCGTAGCGGTCACGCGGTTCCAGACTGAACCACCTTTAACCGCACGGCCACACCGGCCGGCCTCCATTTACAAAAGACATTGTTTGCAACAGAGCATATGGAGTACATGAAATGTTTACATTTACGGATCAATAGCAGAAGCGGTTGTGAGGCACCAGGTATCGAACCATGCTGGAACACCCACATTATTAATTACTACTTAGTGTACGCTCCACGGGCGGCAATGCAGGCGCTGTCTCTGGTACCCAGTCGATCGTACATATGGCGAATACTGTCCAAAGATGCGTTATGCCACGCCTTCTCGACCTATTGACGAAGTTCCATACCATAACAGTTGTTGATTAGCGTGTCACATTAGTCGCTTGTCGTCCCATCGTATCCCAAACGTGCTCGACTGAAGACATGTACGGAGATCGTGCTGGCCAGGGAAGTTGCTGCACGTCTTGCTGAGCACGTTGACTTTCACGGGCAGTGTGTGGGCAGCCATTATCCTGTTGGAACAACACATCACGCTCCTGTTGCAAGAACGGCAAAAGCACGGGTCTAACAACATTCTGCACGTACCGAGCGATGTTAGTGTCCGCTCCAGAAACACCAAAGGTGTACGAGAGTTGCAGATTATCGCACCCTAGACTATAAGGCCTGGGATGGAGCCAGTGTATCTTGGACGAATTCACTCTATGGGAGAGCGTCAGCAGGTCTACGTTGTACACACAAACGACCATCGCTTGCGTGCAGACAGAATCTGCTTTCATCGCGGAAGACCACGGCGCGATATTTCATATTCCAACTGAGCCTCTGACAGCACCAGTCGAGTAGCGCACTTCGATGCTGTGGCATGAGACGAAGACAGGATAGATTGGTTGTTTTGGGGAAGGAGACCAGACAGCGAGGTCATTATCGTCGATCTATTGCCTCACAGAGAGTAGGAGCCCCTTGTTCTCGAGCCAACTCTTATTCTCATAATATTTGTGTCGATAATCATGTACATTTATGTTGTGATGTATAATAAATCTCATTGTAATATTTAATCCTCATAACATTTCGTATATGTAGGCAGAATCCAATTTTCTGTTGTTTATTATGATAAAGTTCTCTTTTTTTGAGTAGATTACGATTTTTATTAAATTATTGTGAGTGTGCGCTCCTTATTTTACCAACTAGCAGTGTCCACCATCATTTCCTTCCGTTACCGAAGTGCACATAATGAATTAGCTGGTAGATAGGGAGGGGGTTGAGTGCATGTCTCGTTCTCATGTAAAATCCGTCTGAATTAAAGAAGTACAAACTCTTCTCCACCCCGACACCTCGCAAAGGCAGGTGGCTGAATAACACAGAACCCGTGTTCGATTTCTTGCATGTCGAATTTGGTGGGACTAGGAGGACAAACAACATAAGTAAATCAATAAAGAATAATAAAAACCTGGACTAACACATTTCTGAAAATTAGTAAAAAATTAAAGTATCAAGTCTCGCTGTATGAAACAATTCCGTGTAAGACTGCTGCGAACTGCTCACGAAGCACCAACGACAGCCAACCGTGCAATGCTTCTTTACAGTCAGGCGTGGGACGTAATTTTATTTTGAGGCTTGAAAGTAGCAATACTTTTTCTGGAAACCAGGAGGAAATTGCCCAGTTGCGCTCATGTAATAACGCGACCTTGTCCTTGCAAAGGAACCACCACGGCATTTACATGGGGCGACTTAGAGAAGATCAGGATGGTTGGACGCGGATTTGAACTGTCATCCTCCCAAATTTAAGTCCACTGTGCTAAACACTGTGGCACCTCACTCGGTCATATGGCTGGTACGAATCAAAATTAATTCCCGAGAGACTTTTTTTTTTTAATCTAAAGGAAGTCTGGTTCTCACTGAGTCTTCAGAAGGATTGGCATGCATTGCATGAAAAAAAATAGTACACCTCGAAAGATTACGTCGATTTTGATCCTACGACGAAATGAGCCTACTGCGGGATAGTAAATGTACTGATAATGGTTTTAACGTCGTCCGCGAACAGGTAGCGTAGTGGCATAGCTAGTAGAGCACCATGTGCGTCTACCCTTTAACAGGGAATGCTCACAGCCAGAAGGCTAAGTGTGGTGCAAAAGTGTGAAGCAAACAGGCAACCACGCAACGAAGACGCACTCCTGCTTGCTACAGCCAACTGAGCTACATTGAAAGTGGTCAAATTGTGCCCTTCCGAGTGGGGGGATGGTCTGTTTGGAGAATTGCCACAGACGTCGGACGTTCAGTGTCAGTTTGGTGCAACCATGCCAGTGTTAGTGCTCACTTGAACATTCTCACACTCTTAGACGAGGCTCTGGACTTGCACGCAGCACAGACGCCCGCAACAACAGTCGTATATTGAGGACAGCAGTGACACCCCGGTCAGCTGCCAAATCGCTGATAAGAGAGTTTGTGAGTCCAGACATGTCAGCACGAACTGTTGCTAAACGGTTATTACCAGTGGGACTAGAGGCACGCGCACCTCTAACCTGTCACCGAGCGAGGTGGCGCAGTGGTTAGACACTGGACTCGCATTCGGGAGGACGACGGTTCAATCCCGCGTCCGGCCATCCTGATTTAGGTTTTCCGTGATTTCCCTAAATCTCTCCAGGCAAATGCCGGGATGGTTCCTTTCAAAGGGCACGGCCGACTTCCATCCCCGTCCTTCCCTAATCCGATGAGACCGATGACCTCGCTGTCTGGTCTCCTTCCCCAAAACAACCAATCTATCCTGTCTTCGTCTCATGCCACAGCATCGAAGTGCGCTACTCGACTGGTGCTGTCAGAGGCTCAGTTGGAATATGAAATATCGCGCCGTGGTCTTCCGCGATGAAAGCAGATTCTGTCTGCACGCAAGCGGTGGTCGTTTGTGTGTACAACGTAGACCTGCTGACGCTCTCCCATAGAGTGAATTCGTCCAAGATACACTGGCTCCATCCCAGGCCTTATAGTCTAGGGTGCGATAATCTGCAACTCTCGTACACCTTTGGTGTTTCTGGAGCGGACACTGACATCGCTCGGTACGTGCAGAATGTTGTTAGACCCGTGCTTTTGCCGTTCTTGCAACAGGAGCGTGATGTGTTGTTCCAACAGGATAATGGCTGCCCACACACTGCCCGTGAAAGTCAACGTGCTCAGCAAGACGTGCAGCAACTTCCCTGGCCAGCACGATCTCCGTACATGTCTTCAGTCGAGCACGTTTGGGATACGATGGGACGACAAGCGACTAATGTGACACGCTAATCCACAACTGTTATGGTATGGAACTTCGTCAATAGGTCGAGAAGGCGTGGCATAACGTATCTTTGGACAGTATTCGCCATATGTACGATCGACTGGGTACCAGAGACAGCGCCTGCATTGCCGCCCGTGGAGCGTACACTAAGTAGTAATTAATAATGTGGGTGTTCCAGCATGGTTCGATACCTGGTGCCTCACAACCGCTTCTGCTATTGATCCGTAAATGTAAACATTTCATGTACTCCATATGCTCTGTTGCAAACAATGTCTTTTGTAAATGGAAACCTCTAAAAGGGTCTACCAATTTTCTTTTCTTCCGGCAGTGTAGTTGCACGAGGACTGTGTTCATTAAAAGTTTTCGATGCTGCGAGCATATTTGTTCCGAGTGTTTTTATCTCAAGTACCATCCATGTAGTTGTTCAAAGGAAAGTGAGGACAAGTGCCAGCGATTCCTGAATTGAAGAGATACATGCAATCCACCAGTAACCCAATAAATGGTGAGAGAAGTACAGTAACTTTCTGGTCGTTCATTAATTCACCATCAAGTAATTGCAACATGGATACTCAGGTTCACAATATGCTGTCAGTGACAGAAAGCATCAAGACCCCTTTCTCAGCAACACTACTTAGGTCACAGCCAACATCACACTTAGCTAAATATTAAGCACTTCTCAGCCATTTTTGTAGGAACATGTTTTCCATGAAATCTTAGTTAACAACTGATATAAAAGTACTCACTTAATAAATGGAAAGAAGCTCCACTGAACTAACACAAGCTCAGTGATGTTATTTTGTCTACTTCAGGAAATTCTGGGTGTAGGGAGGGGGGAGGATGTATAGTCTTTTTGTAAATCGAAAGGCGTTACGTTTCTCAGAATAAAGCTACAGCTGCCGTACATGATGACAAAGAATCAGTTTCTCCTTCTAATACTGTATATCAGTGTGCATAGATTTACATACAACCTGTCCATATGCTTTTTCTTTAGTATTAAAACGCCAGTTACCTGCTCGTATCTGTATTCAATGCTAACCCACTTTATGGAAAATAAACACAAACCCCTCTCAGGGGCTGTGTGCACACTTCGTTTCTCATAAGTCAATCTAGAGAAGGGTCCGTATAACATTCTGAAATACCGTGTAGCAGCTTTTTCTGATGCAGTGGAGTGGAGAGAGAGAGAGAGAGCAATCGCCTGGTTGCAGATCTGAAAAGGAGGTAAGTGCATGATCACAACCTGGCGAGCTCCCTTCCGTCACGCATCTACTGTCCACCACGAACCCGCTCCAGCCCGTTACACCACCCAGAACACACTTTATCCCTTAATACCGTTTTATTGCACTTATATGTGGTACAGATATTTAATATTTGTTCTTTACAAAAAAATGGTTCAAATGGCTCTGAGCACTATGCGACTTAACTTCTGAGGTCATCAGTCGCCTAGAACTTAGAACTAATTAAACCTAACTAACCTAAGGACATCACACACATCCATGCCCGAGGCAGGATTCGAACCTGCGACCGCAGCGGTCACGCGGTTCCAGACTGAAGCGCCTTTAACCGCACGGCCACTTCGGCCGGCCTGTTCTTTACACATTAACTTAACAGCAACTATTAATTTTATACCATTCGAACACGGAATTTTTTTCTCTATTCATTGAACTCGGAAACTATTAGTCCTAGAGAAAAATGTATCGACACTTTTTTTTTTTTTAGGAATGGTGATATAGTTTCATTTTCTACAGAGTAACATTGTCATCAGAAGCCGTGCCTCTCGAGATTCGAGAAAACATGACAAGACTTAAACTTCCCCTCTCCCATTCCCGCGCTCACTCCCATCCGCCCACCACTGTCCAGTAATTAGTGACTACACAAATTTTTCCCCCAGTCGAACGTTTTTGGTCTTTGTTGACTCCGTTTTAGCACTGACAACAAAATTTTGTAGCTAATGAAGAGCTGTTTGACTATTGTAGTCCATTCTTTGAAACTCCCTACGCTCAGCCATTGTACTAGATGGAGTGCTGTTAGCACTTTGGAACTCACGAGTTATTCCTTCCGCTGATTTCATGCAATTTCTTACAACCAACCTTCGCAATGCTCGATGGCCCCTGTCCATCAGTACAAGCGGTTTGTGTGGCCTTGGTATAGTTGTTGTTGTTCGTTTGCGCTTCCACTTCACAGTGATCGGCAATCGACATTGGCATCTTTATGATAGCTGAAACGGGCCTGTTGGATGTGTTACTCAGGTGACATCCCATGCATCCAATGACTATTCGTCGTTCGAAGTCACTGAGCTCTTCTGGCCGACCCATTCTGCTGTTGAAATGTCTGTACTGACATAACAATTCCTCCATCTCCTTTTGTACTGGCGGATCCGCCTTTCGTGACATATAGGTGCCAATTCCACTTTATATAGGAATGTCCGGATACTTTTGATGACATGGTATAAGTACTTTTTAATACAATCGATCGCTTCACAATAGTTGAACGTGAAGGACCAGATGATTTATTAACCTTTATCTTATTTGAGCATACAGTCAAACATCGTCAGTATCGACGTGAGTCAAGACACTACGAGCAACATGCAGCATTTTTTTCTTTTTTAAGAGTTGTCTTGTTGAAATAGACAGAGGTGTCGAAGATAGGCAGGATTACTGATTATAATACACCTGTAATGTAACGCTTGCTGTTCAAATTACCGTTTAAGTGAACCAGTGGCACCCCACACCATCACCCCAAGTGCTGATCCCACATGAAAACAATGAATGCTGCCTGGCATCTTTCGTTCTCCTGGTGGCCTCCTTAATCGAACGGTGTGCGGACATTTGCCACGCCGAACATTTGCCACTGCGGACATTGGCCTCGATGTTACCTGCTCCGAAGGGTTGGGTCCCCTGTCTCCCCCTCCTCATCCTCCTCCTCCCCATCGCTTACTCAGCCTTTCCGCCGGTTTACTTAACATAGAACCAGAATCTCTTTGGATTTTCCGCCACATGTCTAGACTGAGTTTCGTTGTGGAAACTATTCAATGTATCTCGCATTGAAATCCGCACTAAATTTCGAGCCTCACTAAAACTTCGCCAATCTTGGAGATTTTGCGTTCGTCTAAATTATACTTGCCTTATTCGGTGCTCCTGCAGCAGCTTTCTGTCGTGTTTTGTGTACCATGGGGGATCAATCCCATCTCTTATTAATTTATTTGGTATGAATCTCTCGAGTGCTGTTGATACTATTTCTTTGTACTTAAGCCACGCATGGTCTTCACTTACATAGTTTGGAAGGATTGGAGACTGTCTCTTAGAAAGACGTCATCCGAATTTTTAGTTGCTTTTATAAATAAATATATTTCGCATTTAGTTTTGGTGAATTTCTTTGTTATGGAATTGAGCCTCGCTACGACTGGGTGTTCACTAATCCCGTTATCCATGTGATGCTCAGGATTATTTGTGGCTAAGACGTCCAGTGTGTTTTCGTAACCATTTACAATCCGAATGGCCTCGTGAACTAATTCTTCAAAATAATTTTAAAAAAAGCATTTAGAACAATTATGGAAGTTGATTTCTACCTACAATAGGGTCCAAAATGTATTTTTGGTAACATACGGAAGGTAGATTGAAGTCACTGCCAACTATAATTGTATGAGTAGGGTACCTATTTGTGATGAGACTCAAGTTTTCTTTGAACTGTTCAGCAACTGTTTCATCTGAGATTGGTGGTCGGTAAAAGGAGCCTATTACTAATTTATTCCGGTTGTCGAATATAACCTCTGATCATACTAAGTCATATGATCTATCTGCTTCAATGTCGCTTGTGAGCTGGAACACACATTACATTATTTTTCCTTGAGTTATGCTTCTTGTTTCTGTTGTAGTGCAGATAATTGCAATTACGGCTTTTCCCTCCAAAACCTAGGATGATTCCTCTGTGACCCTGTAAATACCAGAGCTAAACAATGTAGAACAACAACGTACATTACAAGCATAGCATTCTGTATTACTTCATTTCCTTATTTCTAACATTTTAAAATCGTACGTCGACTTTAGATGACATGTTAATCATAGATGTTCTTGTCTCTATCTAGTGAACGTATTTTCAGTCATGTTTTGAACGTTGTCTCGCTACTCTTTATTAACTAATGATCACGAAATAAAATTCAGTGAGACCAACGTGATAGCTAGGACCTCACGTTATTATACTCACATGTATAGAGAAGCTATAGAGATCTACAAGCACGGAAATAATTTTAATAGAAAAGAAGGATTAAAACTAGACAAGATATGGCGGTCGACTTTGTACCAACGAAGTGACAATCGATTACCTGTAATCGAGAGAGATTGCACTAGCCAGAGATAGTTTAAGCGCTCTATATAAGCAGTACCACCAGCGCCTAGCAGCCAGTCGCCGACTCACCTCAGATGATGTTGCCTGCAGTAGGCAACGAAACGTCAGGAAGGAGAAGAAGTTTTGTATATGGACCACGGCAATTCAGCCCGGAAGTTTTAATTAAAGAAGACGCCTGCCGTGAAAGCTTACATGTTACAATAAATTGTGGTCAGAGACCACATCTGCCCTGGGCGGATGGCTTGGGGATTTTCTCTTCCCGGGCACTGGGTGTCTGTTTTGTCCTTATCATTTCATCATCATCATCATTCTTCAAAGCGACTAAATCGGATTGTGTAAAGATTGGGACTTTTTACGGGCGCTGATGACCGCGCAGTTGAGCGCCCCACAAACTAATCATCATCATCATCATCATCTGCCCCTGGAAACTCTTACAATTTAAAACCTGCTTCGTAAATCTCTGTCTTACCACTATATGATCTATCTGAAACCTTCTAGTGTCTCCAGGCCTCTTCCACGTAAACATCCTTCTTTCATGATACTTAAACCAAGTGTTAGATATGATTAAGTTATGCTCTGTGCAAAATTCTACCAGGCGGCTTCCTCTTTCATTCCTTACCCCATTATACATTCACCTGCTACTTTTCCTTCACTTCCTCTTCCTAATATCGAATTCTAGTCCCCCAAGACTATTAAATTTTCGTCTCCCTTCACTATCTGAATAATTTCTTTTATCTAATCATACATTCTTCAATCTCATCGTCATCTGCGAAGCTAGTTGGCATATAAACTTGTACTGCTGTGGTAGGCGTGAGCTTCGTGTCTATCTTCGGTATAATAATGCGTTCATTATGCTGTTCGTAGTATCTTACCTTGGCTCCTATTTTTAATTCATGATAAACCCTCTCAATCATTACCCCTATTTGACTTGGTATTTATAATCCTGTATTCACCTGACCAGAAGTCTTGTTCCTCCGGCTACCGAACTTGACTAATTCCCACTATATCTAACTTTAACCTATCCATTTCCCTTTTTAAATTTTCTAACCTACCTGCCCGATTAAGGGATCTGACATTCCATGCTCCAATCCGTAGAACGCCAGTTCTATTTCTCCTGATAACGACGTCCTCCTGAGTAGTACTTGCCCGGAGATCCAAATGGGGGACTATTTTACCTCCGGAATATTTCACCCAAGAGGACGCTATCATCATTTAACCATACAGTAAAGCTTCATGCCCTCGGGAAAAATTACGGCTGTAGTTTCCCCTTGCTTTCAGCCGTTCACAGTACCAGCACAGCAAGGCCGTTTTGGTTAATGTTACAGGGCCGGATCAGTCAATCATCCAGACTGTTGCCCCTGCAACTATTGAAAAGGCTACTGCCCCTTTTCAGGAACCACACGTTTAACTGCCCACCCATCCGTTGTGGTACCTACGGTACGATATCTGCATCACTGAGGCGCGCAAGCCTGCCCACCAACGGGAGGAGGTGATGGGGGGGTGGAGGGGAGAGGGTGGTCCCAGGCAGTTACTCATTGAAATACTGGCCACGCACGGCGTTGCTTAACTACGGTATTCTGAATACCTTAGCATCGATGCATAATAAACCACAGGCTCGATAGACCACGATATTGCCGCTGTCGAACTACGACACGTGGCACGTGCTGGAAGAAGTTTGGAGGCATAACATAATCTTCTCAATATGAACCGACATTCAAATGCGGTTTTTGAATGAGAAAAGCATCCTCTTTCCTAATGTACAAAATGTACGGAGCGTTTCTCCTACCTGCTCTGTGTCCTTGCGCTGAAATGTTAATCATTTGCATATCCACGCATATAATGCACTTCATGCAAACTTCACAATTTTTGCATGTTACCTTTATGGTGGTGCAATTTGAAAAGCTAGCAGTGTCATCTGAATACCCTCCACAACCCTTCGACTTCACACGTTTTTTAAAGAAAGATTGGAAAACTTGTTGAGAAAATTTTATAACCGTCTGGAATGAACTTGTAATTTACGCAATAATATCGTCACAATGAGGGATTAGAGAGTTCCTTCGTAGATCCGAAAGAAAATGTGAAGGATAGAAATCTGAATATATCCTAAATTTTTATTTTATGTTTGTCTTAATTAGTATCATAGGAAATCTGTTGGACACATTAATATAAACTTAATATTTAATAGACCCAAGGCGCTACTCTTCGAGTGCGATTAGGACAGGTGACAAGGAGGTTAGGGTGTCGGGACCCATGGCAATTTGAATAAAGCACTTATGCTTTTATTTTCTACCAACCAGCCTGCATACTGTGTTGTAGAGAACAACATCATATAGCGTCTGTTAAACGGAGAAGACATTTTTTCGTTTGTGAAAAATTTCCTACTTACCTTGCATCGTGCAGTATTTACAGTTGCTGCACCGTTATAGATTTCTATGATACTTAAAATGAGAGTATTTTGTTGACAATTTCATACACTTTATTAATAGCTTAATCCGCATTTCTGTGGGCATCGCCATGAAGAACACTGACAATCATCGGTATCTTGGCAACTAAGACGGGGTCTTTGTTTTAAATTTAATTATAAAAGGGGCTGTCAAACGAAAACGAGACAGATGGAATAAAATGTACGTAAACTGCCTACTAGTTCTAAAGTAATCGCCATAACTGTCAATACATGTATCCCAACGGGGGACTTTTTCACGGAAAAATTTTTGCGGTTGCCTATGGAATCGTGTTTGTACGCAGGCTTGTATCTCTTCGCCCGGAAAAAAAACAAAAAAAAAAAACGGCGCAATGAGTGCCTTTTATCATGGCTCCTCCAGACTGTATGGAGGATGTGTAAGGGCTTCCTCCGAAACTTGTGCAGGGTAGTCGAATCAACCTGTCAACAAAGTGCCCGAACACTTCTTGCCAAGGTTATTTCGAGTACACTGAGAAGATTCGCTCGGAAGGCCTTACACATCGTCCATACGGTCCCGATATCTCCCCATGTGATTTCCATATTTTTGGAATCCTGAGAGACACATTCGTGGCCGTCGATTTGCTTCGGACGAAGAGGTGCACGCCTCGGTACAATCGTGGTTCCGTACATCATCGTAAACAGTTTTCTGTGAAGACATTGGCTACCTTGTCTCACAGTGAGATAAAAGTATTAGCAATTATGGTGATTACTTTTCAAATAATAAAGAGTTTACTTACTTTTTCATCTGTCTCGTTTTCATTTGAGTGCCGCTTATACATCTGCTGTTTTGTCTAATTGTTTATGTGCAGTCAATTTCTTTTATTGTACTAATATTTACTTGAGAAATATTTGAATTATATCTGATAGCGCTTTTGATCTATTTATACATTTTTTTTGTGGGTCCTTTGATTGCTCTTTCTGTGACCACCGTTTCTTTTCATATAACGTTGGCCGGCGTCCATAGAATCTCGTTTCGGCATAAGGCGTTGGGCTGAGCTTTAGGCTCTTCGCAGCAAGAGGGTCGTAGAACAGCGCCCACTTGGGTTTTATTTGGTGACACCTGTTCGATACTTGAACCTGCTCTCAGGCTTCGGACTGGAAGTAGCAGCCGGAGCTGCGTGTAAGCCGCAGAGTGGAGCGCCTCGTGTGTCAGACGAGCTGCCGCCACACAGCCACGCGCGCTCACACCCCGACAACGGCTCCGTTTGCGACTGACGTATGTTTTTCCTCGTCAAACACCTGCTACAGATATTCAATACAAGTATCTCTCGACGGAAGAGGCAACTTTACACTACGCTCTTTCGTTCCAATAGCACTAGACTCTCGTAGCACGCAGGTTACGGCCACAGTCACCACATACACATTCGAACTCGCAAGCTTGTAACTGGTCCAACTCAGCCATAATAGTGAAATGTTTCTACAATTACACAACGTCTTTCGCTCCTGTGTATTGCGTCAAAAAGAGAATTACATACGGTAAGAACTTCTAGTAGACATGTAACGTAAGTTTACAGTTTCCGGAGCCGGCCAAGTGGCCGAGCGGTTCTAGGCGTTTCAGTGCGGAACCGCGCGACTGCTACGGTCGCAGGTTCGAATCCTGCCTCGGGCATGGATGTGTGTAATGTGCTTAGGTTAGTTAGGTTTAAGTAGTTCTAAGTTCTAGGGGACTGATGACCTCAGATGTTAAGTCCCATAGTGCTCAGAGCCATTTGAACCATTTTTGAACCAGTCTCCGGTATGAGTCTGAAACGTAAGTCGGTAAGATCACAAGCAAAGAAGATGGCAAAAATATACTGATATCCACAAAACTTTATTTTCTGCTCATTTACCTACTTTGACTCGCCATGAAATTTGTCTATAGTGGAAGAAGCTATGTTAACCGTCTGCCCATAACTCCACCACTAATGAAGTCAGCCAGTCCATAACTAATCCAGACCACCTTACTATTTTCGAAATTTTTTTTTTTTGTCTTGGATAGGAAGTGGTGGAAGTCACGGAATGTAAGATTGTCACTGTAAATGGGACGGGTACGAGGGGTTTTTAGAAATTTCACAGATACTAATTCAGTCATACATTTATCCACGTGTTCGTTTCCACCCATCATGAAGAAGAGCCACAAATGCTGTAAAATGGGCTGCTTGCGTGACTCGTCTTATTATTGAAAATGTTTCTTATTACACCACAGCACTTATTGATGTTCTCTTGTCCATGGGTTCCTTAAACAGCTTAAAGCAGATGCTTGGATAGTTCAATTGAAAAGTACACGCGTGTTTGCTTCCCAACCCGTAGCACTTGCTTTTACCTTAAAACCTTGTCGTCGAAGTGAGGCGAAGAATTAACATTTCTTCGTTTATTTCTACATTTTTTCACAGCTTTGAGGGGCCCAAGACATACAAGGGCATTCTGAAAGTTATGTCTACGAATTTTTATGTGAAAACTCTTCATATCTACCTATTTTCAGTCCTCTGCCGATAGAGGGCTCTGAATTGTACCGTGTAACATGGCGTTGCATAACGTAACTATGTGCTATAACCGAGTTCCGAACTCGAAAAGTTCGTCCACACTCTCTCCTACAGTATGACAAGGCCAGACCGCACACGAGCGCTGCGTCATCTGCAACTATCAGACACCTTGGATTCACTGTCATCGATCATCCTCCATTCAGTCCTGATTTGGCCCCATCCGATTTTCATGTTTCCAGAACTTAAAGAACACCTTCGAGGACATCACTTTGATAGTAGTGAACCCGTAAAAGCGAAGGTGAGGATGTGCTCCATCGACAAAGTCAAATTTATACTTGTCGTGTTGAGAAATAAGAAGCGATACGTTTAAGGGACCTGTCCAAAAAGAACAGACACCATGCGTTCATGCAATTGATTTGCTTAGATGGGCAACGAATCTACAACTTTTCAGTGCAGAATCAGATTCACGTTCGGCCTCCAGCAGGAAGCTAAAATGGGAGAGCATGGACGACACGGATGGGGACAGCGAATCAGTGGTGCTAAGTGGGAGAGTGTGTCAGCCAGAGATTGTGGCTGGACGCTCCGTGCATTTGAGATCAACATCTGTGTCTGGTTGGCGCAGTGGTTAACGCACCTACCAAGGAAACAGGGAACCCCTGGGTGATATCCTGCACTGGCGCACGTTTTCACTCCTCGCTACTGATTCCACATAAAGTTCCAATGCAGCTGATATCATTACTACCTTCTCTTTCCTTCCTTTCAGCCGTGTCCGGAAACATCAGACAGCACGCATTCATGTAACATGTAAATTTATCCACATTTCGGAAGAAGTGACATTCATTGCGTCAAGTGAAAACGTTGACCGAGTTAGTCCGCATTCCTTAGGATCGTCCAGGGGCAATACTTTCCTGAACACAGCTTCATCGTTAGTGAACAGTTTTATAGTGCTGTTGATCCTATTTAATAAACTGCCTGTAGATGGAGTCCCTCCTAAGAGACATTAGACCATTTTATCTGATGTTTCGGCAGATATTTACAAATTCGTGTTCGCAGTCTGTAAATAAAGTCAGCCGAAACGTATTTTGCTCTACACGTCTTTCACGCGATTCCCAGTGTCGACAGCAAACGTTGGTTTCTCTGCCGTTACAAACAAAGTAATGTTTAAAGCGGAATTTTACGTGCACATTCGAGAGAGCGGTATCAGGTTTGTCTAGTTCAATAATTGTTTCTGTTGTTGTTCTGGTCTTCTGTCCGAAGACTGGTATGATGCAGCTCTCCATGCTACTTTATCCTAGGCTAACCTCTTCATCTCCGAATAACTACTTCAACTTACATCGATATAATCTTGCTTACTGTATTCCTCTCTTGGTCTCCCTCCACAGATTTTAGAACCCACATTTCCCTCCAATATTAAACTGATGACCCGTTGATGTCTCAGAAGGTGTCCTATCGACCGATCCCTTCTTTTAGTTTAGTTTTGCCACAAATGTCTTTTCTCCCCAATCTTGTTCAGTATCTACTGATTATTTACACGATCTAACCATTTAATCTTCAGCATTCATCTATGACACCACATTTCAAAAGCTTCTGTGCTCCTCTTGTCTGAACTTGTTATCATCCACGTTTCACTTCGATACAAGTCTACACTCCAGAAAAATATCTTTAGAAAAGACTTCCTAGCACTTAAATCTGTATTCGAGACCAACAAATTTTTCTTCTTCAGAACGGCTTTATTAACATATATTTACAGGAACAGTAAAACACGAACAATTAGAATTAGTCCAGCAGCAACAACACTGACCTGTCCCCTGCTGACTGCAGCGCTGCTCAGTCGCTGCTGGAGTATTGCTTATTCTTCCTGTGTCTCTGTGAATATATATGCATATAACAAAAATTATGCTAGATAACTTTTGGACCGCTCTATCGAATGGGGACGTAAAATTATACTTTGAAAATCATTTTGTTTGTTACGGCAAACAATCTAAAGCTTTCGTTGACAGTGGGCGTTATGCAAAAGGTGTGATGAGCAGTACCCGTTTGAGCTGACTCCAACTACACACTGCAAAAACGAAATTGCAAATGTCTGTGGAAATATCAGAGAAAATACTCCAGACAACTCTTAGACGGGACACGCGGTATATACTTTAAAAAAAATCATGGGTTCTATTTCTCTTGTTTGGTGCACAGCCGGCGTTGCTTTCGTTTCTGTAGAACGTTGACTGTCCAGTTTAGCGTACTTGTTTCGATTACTCAGTAGTCCTCCAGCCAGGCACATGTTTGCGAAGATACTTTGTATGATCTGTCTTTGTTATTAGTCGACGGCATCTTAGAGGGTCTAACGCTTTATGGGACTATAGGGAGATGGAGTCTACCTGTTCACATCCATTTGTTGCCTTGTTTTCTGCAACTAAATTTGATAGATTTTCAGTGCCAATAGTGATAATACAGATATCGCTCGTTTCAGAGACTGTGCGGCCGTCAAAATTCGATGCAGGAGTACCCTCTTTCGTTAAAACATTTTTAAATGTGGAATTTAAAATTCCTGATTCCCCTCTGCTGTCTTCAGTTTCGACACTAGACGAAAACCAGGACACAGTGGATAGAAGGTTTAAGCCGGTTCATTGACATTACGTATGGCAAGAACTTCCTAAAATTTTCTGATAAACCTTCCGCCAGGATTTAACTGTGGAAATTATTAAAGGCTTCGTGTATGGCTTTTCTTAGGGATGCACACGTTGCTGTTAACTTTTCTCTGGCAACATCCCTCACATCTCTCTTATATCGGGAGTGTAGTAGCCTCTGTTTTCGCATTATTCTACAAATGTCAGCATTAAACCAGTGCAGGTCTTTCTACATCTACATCTACATGGATACTCTGCAAATCACATTTAAGAGCCTGGCAGAGGGTTCATCGAACCACCTTCACAATTCTCTATTATTCCAATCTCGTATAGTGCGCGGAAAGAATGAACATCTGTATCTTTCCGTAAGAGCTCTGAATTCCCTTTTCTCATCGTGGTGTTCGTTCCGCCCTATGTAGGCCGGTGTCAACAAAATATTTTCGCATTCGGAGGAGAAAGTTGGTGATTGGAATTTTGTGAGCAGATTCCGTCGCAACGAAAAACGCCTTTCTTTTAACGATTTCCAGCCCAAATACTGTATCATTTCTTTGACACTGTCTCCCATAATTGCGATAATACAAAAACGTGCTGCCTTTCTTTGAACTTTCTCGATGTACTCCGTCAGACCTACCTGCTAAGGATCCCACACCGCGCTGCAGTATTCTAAAACAGGACGGAAAAGCGTAGTGTAGGCAGTCTCCTTAGTAGGTCTGTTATATTTTCTAAGTGTCCAACATTTTCTATGTGTTCCTTCCAATTTAAGTTGTTCGTAATTGTAATACCTAGGTATTTAGCTGAATTTATGGCTTTTGGATTAGTCTGATTTATCGTGTAACCGAAGTTTAACGAGTTCCTTTTCGCACTCACGTGGATAACCTCACAATTTTCGTTATTTAGGGTCAACTGCCACTTTTCGCACCATTCAGATATTTTTTCTAAATCGTTTTACAGTTTTCTTTATCTTCTGATGACTTTATAAGTCGCTAAACGACAGCGTCATCTGCAGACAACCAAAGACTGCTGCTCAGATTGTCTCCCAAATCGTTTATATAGATAAGGAACAGCGAAGGGCCTATAGCACTACCTTGGAGAACACCTGAAATCACTTCTGTTTTACTCGATGACTTTCCGTCAATTACTACGAACTGTGACCTCTCTGACAGGAAATCACAAATCCAGTCATATAACTGAGACGATATTCCATAAGCACGCAATTTTACAACGAGCCGCTTGTGTGGTGCAGTGTTAAAAGCCTTACGGAAATCCAGGAATACGGAATCGATCTGAAATCCCTTGTCAATAGCACTCAGCACTTCATGTGAATAAAGAGCTAGTTGTGTTTCACAGGAACGATGTTTTCTAAACCCATGTTGACTGTGTGTCAACAGACCGTTTCCTTTGAGGTAATTCATAATGTTCGAACACAATATATGTTCTAAAATCCTGCTGCATATCGACGTTCACGATATGGGCCTGTAATTTAGTGGATTACTCCTACTACCTTTCTTGAATATTGGTGTGACCTGTGCAACTTTCCAATCTTTGGGTACGGATCTTCCTTCGAGCCAACGGTTGTATATGATTGTTAAGTATGGAGCTAATGCATCAGCATATTCCGAAAGGAACCTAATTGGTATACAGTCTGGACCAGAAGACTTGCTTTTATTAAGTGATTTGAGTCGCTTCACTACTCCGAGGATATTTACATCTACGTTACTCATGCTGGCAGCTGTTCTCGATTCTAATTCCGGAATATTTACTTCGTCTTCTTTTGTGAAGGTATTTCGGAAGGCAGCGTTGCTTTGGCAGCACTGTCTTCGACAGTATCTCCATTGTTATCGCGCAGAGAACGCATTGATTGTTTCTTGCCGCTAACATACTTCACATACGACCAGAATCTCTTTGGATTTTCTGCCAGGCTCCGTTGTTATTGCTTGACGTGAAACGTACTTATTCAGACAGTGATTTATAACGCCTTTTAAATTAACTACATGTTTTCGGTGTTTGCCAGAATTAAAAGTTCTTAGTTCGTTCTTTAAGTACTAGTTCATAGTGACACTGTTACATCGAGCAAACACATACGACGAGTGTTCAGTAAGTAAGGCAAGAAATTTTTTCTCGGCCACTTTCGGTTGAAAAAATGAAGACCATGTTGTGGGATATTATGGAATATTCCTCATTTAGCTCCTGTATCTTCATGAATCTCCGACAGATGGCGGCGCTATACGTAGCCTTCAAAATGGCGACTGTAAAGGAGGAGCGTTCCAAGCAGACAGCTGTCACTGAGTTTCTTTTCGCGGAAATCCAGAGAATCAGAGATACTCATAGGTACTTTCAGAACGTCTATTGAGATCTGACAGTGAACAAAAGCACGGTGAGTCGTGGGGCGAGGCGTCTTTCATCATCGCAACAAGGTCGCGCAAGCGTGTCCGATCTCCCGCGTGGCAGCCGGCCTCTCACAACTGTGACCCCTGCAAATTCGGACGTGTGGACACTCTCATTTGAGGTGCTCTAACGATACAAACAGACTTCTTCTATATGACAACGCCATGTTTCACAGAAGGCTATGCACCCGAAAGGAGCTCTACCTCACACACCCTACAGCCGGGATCTCGCACCTTGCGACTTCCATCTGTTTATTACAATGAAGGATATACTCCACGGGAAGCAGTACGTGGATGATGAGGAGGTTATTGATGCAGCAAGACGTTGACCAGTGAAGTCCTACCATGCGGCCATACAGGCTCTCCCAGTAAGGTAGCGTAAGGCCGTCGCATTGAACAGAGTTGATGTTAAAAAATAGGGCTTTGTAGCCAAAAGAGTGGGGAATAATATGGTATATTGGAATCGTGACAAAAACAAACCTGCTTTCAGTAAAAAATGATGCATTACTTATTGTACCCTCCTCGTATAATTTCCTAGCTTTCTTGAGGACCTTCTTGCTTTTGGTGAATATTGTTCCTGTTGATATCATCATGGTATCAGATACCTCTCTCGTTGCTGATACACTCGAGAAGGGCGGATTTGTTTATAACTCTGAGGTCTAGAATACTTTTTTCTAGTGTAGTTTGTCGAACTAGTTCGAGGCAGCTGTCAATCGTAGTTTTCGGGTATTACTTCTCAAGATTTTTTGTCCTTACCACCGACAACCACCGACAACATATGCGTTTCCCTATTCTGTGGGGTATTTGTATGCTGTCGAAGTTACGCTACGTTTCTACCACTCTACGAACAATGTATCCGCATTTGAGTGTCGGTAGAAACACCCTATTATTAATCTAAGTCCTCCAGCTCTGATTACTCTTAATATTGAAGTAGTTACATGTTCCACAGATCATTTCTACATCTACATCTATACTCCGCGAGCCACCTTACGGTGTGTGGCGGAGGGTACTTATTGTACCACTATCTGATCCCCCCTTCCCTGTTCCATTCACGAATTGTGCGTGGGAAGAACGACTGCTTGTAAGTCTCCGTATTTGCTCTAATTTCTCGGATCTTTTCGTTGTGATCATTACGCGAGATATATGTGGGCGGTAGTAATATGTTGCCCATCTCTTCCCGGAATGTGCTCTCTCGTAATTTCGATAATAAACCTCTCCGTATTGCGTAACGCCTTTCTTGAAGTGTCCGCCACTGGAGCTTGTTCAGCATCTCCGTAACGCTCTCGCGCTGACTAAATGTCCCCATGACGAATCGCGCTGCTTTTCGCTGAATCATGTCTATCTCTTCTATTAATCCAACCTGGTAAGGGTCCCATACTGATGAGCAATACTCAAGAATCGGACGAACAAGCGTTTTGTAAGCTACTTCTTTCGTCGATGAGTCACATTTTCTTAGAATTCTTCCTATGAATCTCAACCTGGCGCCGGCTTTTCCCACTATTTGTTTTATGTGATCATTCCACTTCAGATCGCTCCGGATAGTAACTCCTAAGTATTTTACGGTCGTTACCGCTTCCAATGATTTACCACCTATGGCATAATCGTACTGGAATGGATTTCTGCCCCTATGTATGCGCATTATATTACATTTATCTACGTTTAGGGAAAGCTGCCAGCTGTCGCACCATGCATTAATCCTCTGCAGGTCCTCCTGGAGTACGTACGAGTCTTCTGATGTTGCTACTTTCTTGTAGACAACCGTGTCATCTGCAAATAGCCTCACGGAGCTACCGATGTTGTCAACTAAGTCATTTATGTATATTGTAAACAATAAAGGTCCTATCACGCTTCCCTGCGGTACTCCCGAAATTACCTCTACATCTGCAGATTTTGAACCGTTAAGAATGACATGTTGTATTCTTTCTTCTAGGAAATCCTGAATCCAATCACAAACCTGGTCCGATATTCCGTAAGCTCGTATTTTTTTCACTAAACGTAAGTGCGGAACCGTATCAAATGCCTTCCTGAAGTCCAGGAATACGGCATCAATCTGCTCGCCAGTGTCTACGGCACTGTGAATTTCTTGGGCAAATAGGGCGAGCTGAGTTTCACATGATCTCTGTTTGCGGAATCCATGTTGGTTATGATGAAGGAGATTTGTATTATCTAAGAACGTCATAATACGAGAACACAAAACATGTTCCATTATTCTACAACAGATTGACGTAAGCGAAATAGGCCTATAATTATTCGCATCTGATTTATGACCCTTCTTGAAAATGGGAACGACCTGCGCTTTCTTCCAGTCGCTAGGTACTTTACGTTCTTCCAGCGATCTACGATAAATTGCTGATAGAAAGGGGGCAAGTTCTTTAGCATAATCACTGTAGAATCTTAAGGGTATCTCGTCTGGTCCGGATGCTTTTCCGCTACTAAGTGATAGCAGTTGTTTTTCAATTCCGATATCGTTTATTTCAATATTTTCCATTTTGGCGTCCGTGCGACGGCTGAAGTCAGGGACCGTGTTACGATTTTCCGCAGTGAAACAGTTTCGGAACACTGAATTCAGTATTTCTGCCTTTCTTCGGTCGTCCTCTGTTTCGGTGGCATCGTGGTCAACGAGTGACTGAATAGGGGATTTAGATCCGCTTACCGATTTTACATATGACCAAAACTTTTTAGGGTTCTTGTTTAGATTGTTTGCCAATGTTTTATGTTCGAATTCGTTGAATGCTTCTCTCATTGCTCTCTTTACGCTCTTTTTCGCTTCGTTCAGCTTTTCCTTATCAGCTATGATTCGACTACTCTTAAACCTATGATGAAGCTTTCTTTGTTTCCGTAGTACCTTTCGTACATGATTGTTATACCACGGTGGATCTTTCCCCTCGCTTTGGACCTTAGTCGGTACGAACTTATCTAAGGCGTACTGGACGATGTTTCTGAATTTTTTCCATTTTTGTTCCACATCCTCTTCCTCAGAAATGAACGTTTGATGGTGGTCACTCAGATATTCTGCGATTTGTGCCCTATCACTCTTGTTAAGCAAATATATTTTCCTTCCTTTCTTGGCATTTCTTATTACACTTGTAGTCATTGATGCAACCACTGACTTATGATCACTGATACCCTCTTCTACATTCACGGAGTCGAAAAGTTCCGGTCTATTTGTTGCTATGAGGTCTAAAACGTTAGCTTCACGAGTTGGTTCTCTAACTATCTGCTCGAAGTAATTCTCGGACAAGGCAGTCAGGATAATGTCACAAGAGTCTCTGTCCCTGGCTCCAGTTCTGATTGTGTGACTATCCCATTCTATACCTGGTAGATTGAAGTCTCCCCCTATTACAATAGTATGATCACGAAACTTCTTCACGACGTTCTGCAGGTTCTCTCTGAGGCGCTCAACTACTACGGTTGCTGATGCAGGTGGTCTATAGAAGCATCCGACTATCATATCTGACCCACCTTTGATACTTAACTTAACCCAGATTATTTCACATTCGCATTCGCTAATAACTTCACTGGATGTTATTGAATTCTTTACTGCTATAAATACTCCTCCACCATTGGCGTTTATCCTATCCTTGCGGTATATATTCCATTCTGTGTCTAGGATTTCGTTACTGTTCACTTCCGGTTTTAACCAACTTTCCGTTCCTAATACTATATGCGCACTATTTCCTTCAATAAGAGATACTAATTCAGGAACCTTGCCCTGGATACTCCTGCAGTTTACCAATATTACGTTGACTTTTCCTGTTTTTGGTCTCTGAGGACGGACGTTCTTTATCAACGATGATAATGTCCTCTCTGGTAAGCCGTCAGGTATTTTATCGTTTCGCCCAAGGGGGGGTCCCTCTAACCTAAAAAACCCCCGTGTGCACGCCACACGTACTCTGCTACCCTAGTAGCTGCTTCCGGTGTGTAGTGCTTGACCGGTTCTTTCCTTTCAAAACAATGTCGACTGATAACCAAGCAGTTTAGCACCTTTCCTCCGCCAACCAACTAACCGACTAAAACGAAGTCGAACGAGTCAGTTTACAGCATATGTATACTTGATTAATGTCAAGATTAATGAACACATCACTTTTTGCCCTATTTGTGGAATTACTTTAAAATTGAAGGTTTTTCATATTTTTATATATTTTATATTTGTACCTTTATTTTTTTACGGCCTACCAGTATTTAAATATAAATTCGTCCATGTAACAGGAGGAGTTGTCCAAGAGAAATGATTTTAGATTAAATGTAAAACTTGTTTTAGTATCTCTCAGATATTTTAAGTTATTGGGCAAATGATCAAATAACTTTTGTTGCTACCTACTAAACTCCTTTCTGAGGCACGGAGGGCTTCAATAATTTGTAATAAAGGTCATGTATTCCTCTAGAGTTTTATATATGAACATCACTGTTGTTCTCACATTTTGATGGATTTACTTATGACGAATTTCGTTAGTGAATACGGGAATAGAGATGGTATAGATAAAATGATGAACTCCGTGAAGAAGTACCTCCATGACGACCGCGGGCTCATACTACTCTTACTGCTGACTTTTGTGCAATCAGTACTTTCTTTCTAAATTGTGAGTTCCTTCAGAAAATTATTCTATAAGACATTATGTGCAAAATATATCAGGATGTTGATTTATATGTTTACAAGACTAGCAGTTATAGGAAGAGCCAAGGTATTTCAACTTAATTATTTGAGAAGCACAATGTCCTTCTCTAGGTCAAGTTTTCATCAATATATACACTTAAAACTTTGGAGCGTTCAGCCCTGTTTAGTGAATACCGTTCATGTGCTTCATCAGTTGTTGCTATGATCCTATTTGTCGTACAGAAATGAATGTGCATTTTCTCCAAATTTTGGGACCATCCATTTTCTGCAAAGCACTTAATAATTCTTTGAAAAGTACACTATCAACCTCTTAAGTGGCTTCGTCTATAATGAGTTTTATTATAGCACTGGCATCGTCTGTGAAAAGTAGCAGTTCTGCTTGTTGAATATTAAGTGGTAGGTAATTCACATATACAGGGTGTCTCTCCCAAGATTTGCCAGGCGCATTTTGCCTTACGTTTGAGCAGGTATTTGAGATATAATTTTTGCATGTGTAGCTGGAGTCAGCCCAAACGAATATCCCATATGCCTTTCACGCGGCGCACGGGGGCGACGGAAAGTGTCGGTTTGTTTTCCGATACAAACAAAATGATTTCAGAAGCGGAATTTTACGTGCTAGTTCGATAGAGCTGTCCCAGATTAGTCTAGTGCAATATTTGTTTTATCGATGTATTAACAAGGGCATGAAAGCTAAAAGAATAACCAGTGTTCTAGCGCGACAGCACTATCCTTGATCGCGCTGACTGCTACTGCCAAGTACTTGGTGCAGAAATAAGAAACCGGAATTTGGTTGCAATAATTACACGTCTGCTGTTTGAAACTGATAAACAATATTTTATTAAAAACAATCTCAATTTCTGTTTATTTATTTCTCCCACCTCTCCGGCAGGCTATAAATGTCTCGTCTAAAAAGCAGTCCGTCTTTTGGAGGAAGCCGGTCAGCGAGCCGTTTTCATTCATTTCCATACGAATTGAAGCGTTGTTAAGCGGGAGCATGTCCCAGTGATGCAAACAGATGATAATCGGAGGGAGCCAAGTTTGGAGAATAAGCCGCAGGCCCTGGTACTTCCCAACTGAACGCCTCGATCGTTTCCCAGACCCGTTTTCTGTGTGTGATGGGGCGTTATCATGGAGCAACATGACTTTGGATGTGCATTTTACCATATTACTGTCATTTGTGATGTTATGTTCGTTTTAAATCGATCGTTTGTGTTGGTAGCGATCAGTGTTAACGGTTTCACCAGGTTTTAGCAGCTCATAATAGATGACACCCTTCTGATCCCACCAAACACAGAGCGTCGTCTTCTTTCCAAATCGGTTTGGTCTTGCAGTGGATACCGATGCTTTGCTTGGATTCGCCCATGATTGACAATGCTTAGGATCCTCAAAATATATCCATTTTTTATCAGCTGCCACTATTAGATGGAGAAACGACTTTCGTTCGCCTCTGGAGAGCGGCGTTTCTCAGGTAGTTTTTCGAATTGCTTGCTGTCTTTCATTCAGATCATGGGAACCCATTTTTCCACTTCCGCACCTGTCTCATAGTTTTCAACCGACGGCTTTTTGCGTCACATTCAACTGTTCCGAAAGTTCCTCTTGAATTTGAGTATTATCTTCATCCAATAAGGCCTGCAATTCGTTGTCTTAGAACTTTTTCGGTGGTTTCTCGGGCTCGTCGTTTCTCACGTCAAAATTACGACTTTTCAATTTTTTTAACCACTCAAAGAACTGAGTTTTCCCAAGAGCATGTTCGCCGAAAGATTCGACAAGTATTCTATGCGGTTCTGTAGCAGTTTTCTTCAAATAATAACAGAAAACCAATGCTGTCCGCAAATCGTAGTTCGTAGGCACAAGGCTTGACATGTTTACGGGTTTGAAACAGATACCGATGTATGGAACTTGGGTTAATGTGTGTTGACATTCGTCGTCAGCCGTTACAGGAAGCAAATGGCGCTACAGACGCGGTCTCACTAAAACTGGACTTCAGCATATTTAGCCGTGTATATTAATGGAGTGCATTCTACCGTCTAATGCCCTGCTACAACTGATCAGTGGCTTCGAAAGGAATATGTCGGATATTTAGCAATAAAAATGAGTCGAAAAGCATTTGTTGTGGTGAGCATGGAACACAGTTATTTCCCTGCTATCCATTATTAATAGCGAAAGCAGAATACGCAGTTCTTGTTGCAGTATTGCGTTAGAACTCCTGTTTTCGTAATTTTCGTTAAACTGGTCCTTTCCAATAGTCAGCCAGACAAAATGTAACCTATATTATTTCTCAAGTGCAAGGAAAAATCCATCGCTAATTTAAAGCTCTATATCGACTTACTTCTTATTCCTGCTACTCAGTACTACGAAAATTCACCCAATACCTCTTTTGTTATACGAAATAAATGATTGGATTCAAATATATATGAGCGGCTCCTTAGTAAATATAATTGATAGAAGCGCCTATATGATTGCGCATGCTTTATGCTTTTGTCAGATCTGTCCCATAAATATTTTGACTGCAAATTGTTCTATGACATTAGGAGAATGAATACTAAAGTACAAGAGAATACTATATTTTTAAAATGTGTTCGAATTAGACTAGGCTGACGATCGAAAGTAGGCTGTAGGAAACAGTAACAACTGTATTTGTATTAATACAGTGTTGATTAGCACGCAGACTGTAACAGTAATAATAGTCTACTTGTAGCGTTAATGGTTACTAAGTAAAAGGTCGTAGGGTCGGTACTTGCATAGTGCGAAGTTATCTTTTTCTTTTTGTATGTTGTGTTGTATGGAACAAAGTACATATTATTATTATGAGTATCGTAAATATACTGCGTCGGACTGTGAAATAGTCTGGATAAAGCTGTCAATCAGACAAGGACTGACCATTGTATTAGGATGCTTTTATAGACCACCAGCATCCGCAACAAACGTCGCAGAACGTTTCATGGAAAGTCTTGAACTTTTATTAGCTGAAATGGTCAAACCAAAATGCAATACAAATCAATCATAGCTAGCTTTACTATAATTAAAAAGGCATTAACAGTTACCAACACTTATTACTATGACTTCTGGATGCGCAATATTTCTGAAAGTGTACTTCAGCCTTTGGCGCACTTGAGGTGAATGTGTGAGTCAGTTCCGACGTTTTGATTGGCCAGGTTCCTCAGTGTGCCTTGAGTGCTGTTATCACGGTAAGCAGATATGCTAAGTCCCAAATCGACATGTTCTCCTAACAGTGCGTCAGCCTTTTCCAGTTGACAGATTTCGAAGCTAGTTTCCTCATAAATTTACATAAAATCTGCTTCTTCACTTTCTTAATATAAAAAACAATTACAAAAGAAATCTCGCTCTGCGCTCCAGGGAATAAATGCAATGTTGTCCGCTAAATAACAACTTCTACCCAATTTTTCCTTGTAAATGGCCATTAACGTCATTGAAATATAAAGTATGTTCGGCACCTTTACGCAGTTAGTTTGTCTTGTATGCCACGAAAAAGCTTCACACAGTCTGTCCTGACTGCGTTAGTAGGTTATGAATATAGTATCAGCGATTCCGCATATCCTCGCCATGCCGCGAGGTGAGATATTCAATTCCAGTTAAAAGCATAACATATTATATATATTCCGCTATATAAACGTTAACTGAAATGAGTGCTCAAAAAACTTGGTATTTTCCCAACTCGAACAAAGTTTGAAAAATCGTTATTTTTTGACCAACTGTAGGTCGCTTGGTATTGGATGCAGAAAAAAATTATACCTATCAAATCTGTAGAGAATTTAGTGCTGTTTTAAAAATAAATAGATGCTATAGGGTCAGAATCACCGGAAACTGTGATTATTTGGAGAAAACTGAAAAAAAGCCCGTAACTTCCAAAGTTTTTTGACTACGGAAAGTTTAGCCAATATAAATTTCGTAGGTAAAACTTGGTTTTACAATCTTCCTTTATGAAAGACTTAAGAAAAGTTAAACTTTCTACCCTACCTTTTCTTAAGGTTTAGGCTTTTTTCCCGACAGTTTGACTCCTCTACATAAGATTACATCTGTGCTCTGTCCAGGTTCTCTTTTTTTATGTTCTTTTGACCGCAAGGAATGTGCCAACTGTCAGTGGAATATTTTTGTTTACATTGTGTTTTAAGGTATCACTCTTGTGTATATCGTTCGAAGAGATGACACTGGAATACCAGAATTTCATAAAATTAATTGTTTTTTTATCATTTATTAGCAAGTAGAAATTCAACCTTGTTGAAGGCATGTAACTTGTCGAGTCCTTCATTCTGAACCCTTAAAATGGGTTTGGATGTGCTCGTGATTCCTTTTCATAATTATTCTAAAGAACGACGTCCCAAAATTGTAACCACAGAAAAAAACATGGATGATGTGCACAACATAGCACTGGACAATCAGAGATGAGGGTAATATGAAATTGCAAGCATCATACAAGTATCTGAAGAAAGACTACGGCACATTTTACATTGAGATCTAACGTTGAGATGTATTTGTGAGAGATTAGTTGATCAAGGGCTACCGCAAATGAGGAAGGAATTTTTGAGTTATTTTTGGCGTTTGTAATAAGTATCTATACTATTAAGTGCGCTTATATATCGCTGCTTCTGACAGCCTGTCCACCGATTATGCTAGACAGGGGAATGAGTGACACAGATATCCATGAATTTGCTGCTCATTGATGTGCTGTTCCTCAAGTACATAATTCAATATGCGAGATTAGAGACTAAATGCATGGGTGCTGTGCATGGTGGGTGAGACGTAGCGCACTCCAAGTTTGGGAACTGAACTGTACCTTCCAAATGAAAACAATGGCTAAATAGTTCATGGGTGAATGGCCGGATGCCCCTATCCAAAGGGCTCAATTTTCGGTAGACGATCACGTTGTCATTATCAGGTGTAGTGATGAGCTGAATGCCTCCGAGCTGGCGCAGGGCTTTGCCTCCTCCCCCATCCCTCCTATTTGGCATGCTGCACGAGGTCCGCACACAGGGGCAGGCATGGCTCCAGAACCCCTCCCTGCTCCTCCCGTGCGTATCACGTGCAGAACGTCAAGTTGGAGTGAGGAGCGGAGGAGATATAAGCTCTGTGCCAGCTCTGAGGCATTCCGTTCGTCAGCGCACCTAATGATGGAAACGTGGGTGAACTATTGTGCTCATTGGACACTGATATCCAGCTGTTCACCTGTGAACTACTTCGTCATAAATAATATCACTGTAATAGTGAGAGATTCATCGTAAGAAGATCTTTTTAAGTATTACGTGTGTTCTTAACGCATCCCGCAATGGAAATTACGTCATTTCAGCTCATAATACGAGTTGGAGTTACAGATGGAAGGCGCAGAAGTTGTTAACATAATCAAAAACCAATATTGTAGAATGGAAATACTGGAAAACCGCTAGAAGACTAATTGATGTTTCTGGAATCTTCAATGTACCCTGTTGTGTCTAGACAAGACAGCCTAGACACAATGAGAGGAAACCGAAAGGCACGCGCTAAACCAAAGCAGGGTGCGTGAGGTCTGAAACAGGATACGTAATGAATGTTATAAAGAAAAGTACGTAGCTTCTGGAATACTTAACTTTAATCCATCCTTTTGGTACATCTGGAGATTGTGGCGATACAAGTGAGACTCTTTAGATACATGCAATGTTACTAATGGCGCCTTGCTAGGTCGTAGCCATTGACTTAGCTGAAGGCTATTCTAACTATCTGCTCTGCAAATGAGCAATGCTTCGTCCATGTAGTCGCTAGCAAAGTCGTCCGTACAACTGGGGCGAGTCCTAGTCCGTATCTCGAGACCTGCCTTGTGGTGGCGCTCGGTCTGCGATCACACAGTGGCGACACGCGGGTCCGACATGTACTAATGGACCGCGGCCGATTGAAAGCTACCACCTAGCAAGTGTGGTGTCTGGCGGTGACACCACATACCCTGACATAAACAGGCAACTAAGGTCCAAATCAACATTTTTTTTTCCTTTTAATACTTTGTGTTTTGTGCAGTGGAGTATATGTAAAGTATCAGAATAATGCTCACCTTTTTGCTCAATTGGCGCACAATACAGTAATCACTGTATAATTCCAAACATTTCTAAGTTCACCGATGGAACCATTGTTTCAGTTGTAATTTAAATAGTCTTCAGTGGGAATTGCTACTGGAACAGTATTAACCAAAACACTAGATGCTGCATATATCAACAATGGCAATGATCCCCACCTCAACAATATTTTCCGTGGCCACAGGCACTAGAATCCTGTTCAAGTCTACATATTGATTTTGCAGGACTATTTCTGGGAAGCTACTGGCACATCCTCATCGATGCCTTCTTCAAATTTCCATTTGTGATATAGGTGTCATCGATATCTTTAAGGAAGACTATTCATGCTTTGTCACATGTCTTCGCTAGTGATAGTGCCACCAAATTTTCCTTTTTCTCAGGAATTTAAACAATTTCGTAAAACCAACGGCATTTCGTACTTCTAGACTGCATCAATTCATCCTGAGGCCAATGGCCTCACGGAATGTTTCGTACGATCTTTCAAGTCGTGCATGACGAAGCTTGTTCATCAGCATAATAAAGGCAATACTTCATTGATGTACCTCTCTCATTACAGAGCCACTCCATATGTTGCACAATCTTCAGCTGAGAAACTACATGGAAGACTGCACTGCACATAAATGTCAGTTATAAAGATACTTGTGCAGCCACAAGTCAAGATTTAACAACAGTCGAAACAAAGATTTTTGAACCAAATGATCTGTACGTTATGCAATGTTCAAGCAGTGGGAAAAGACAATGGTATCAGGCATAGTCATAGAGCAGCTCTGTAACATAATATTTAAAGTTCAATCTTCACATGCAGTCTCAACGTGTCCTAATAACAAAACGAGGCCACACAGCTTTCACATGCATGTACGCAGAACTCCAAGGCTGCTTTCTTTTACAGAATCGGAAAATATATATGCAAACAGCTGTCTGTGGGAGCTTCCAATGCTGCCATTACCGCCAGCGCCTCCGGCAGTAGGGCCAATTGCGGCCAGCAACGAATCGCTGGAAGTGGACGTCGCTCCTCACTTCTTAAACGAGCTTATGGACATCGAAATGGCGAACTCTTGATCGGCTGACTCCTCACCAAGATTTTGACTAAATTCCCAATCCGGGGAAAGCAACATGCATACGTCCAAAAGTTTGCAAGCCAACAAGTGAAGAAACAGGACACAATTGAAGCTTGCCGGCTAGCTCAGCCCCCGCCCACCCACCCTGTTGAGGTCTCCACAAATCAAACATCATCATCATCGTCATCATCATCATCATCATCATCACCATCATCATCATCATCATCATCATCACCATCGCCCTCTCTCCCTCAGGCGAGGACGCTGTGAACATAGCTTGATAGATACACAGCAACAGCACGAGAGGCTGCCACCACAAAGGCAGGTGCCACCTCAGTTCTGGGTAGTAGCCCCAGATGAAATCCACGCCATGTCCACCAGCACGTCATATCCATCCGCCGATAGCGTTGCCAGCTGCCACAAGGAGTGCTGTCAACCGCAGACTACTTTGCTTCCAAGAAATACAGGTCCAGATGAAGATCCTTCCATCAGCAGGAACAAATTTGCCACGCCGCCGACACCTGCATATTTACGTCACATCTCCACCACGGTTCTTGCCATTATGCTACAGAGTACAGTTCTGTCAGTTCCGTTCTAAGACTCCTATTGTTCCAACTTTCCTACACACAGTTACGAACCTCCGCAGGGACTGCAGTTCCTACTCAGCAGTCAGTACTTACGGAGCAAGAGGAATAGTTAACTATGGCTGCCTGCATGAGGTCTACTTTCAGTCATAGTGACCAAATCATATACTGCCAAGAGATAGTAAAGTTATTTAGATTCACTTGTGTTAGATATAGGACTCCAAAGCCACACACCCAACTACCAAGAAAGTTACATAAGCTTACAGTAAATATTCAATGTTAAATTATACTTTTAAACTGTGTTGCTACAGTTATGTTCTAGTGTCATCCTGTCACAGCAGTGTATATTTAGATATTTATAGAATGCATATACTGCCACCTTGTAAAGAACAATAGTAAACTACCTTTTCTTCTACAGTGGATGTGTGGGTTAAACTGAGAGTAATATTCAGTTACAACATCCCCGCATGCACTAAACACGTCGCTAATTGTTGTAACAAGCAAATTATCTTGTATTTTCTTGAATTTCATGCCACTTCATACTTCACGTAGCGCTGGCAATGTATTCAGCGTGTTTTTAAACATAATACTGGTACACACATGTCGGGACAAACGTTCCTGCATAAACAGACGATGCTGTCTCACTTGGAATTTTTTTCTTTTCTAATTTGCCGCCGGTCTTAACACTGGATTATGTCCCCTTGAAAAGTCATAGTTAAGCGGCCTATGTGATGGTGATGTCATAGTGTCAACCGCATTAAATCATAAACTGCACTAATTACGGCATGGCTACCACAGAAAAATAATAAATTGTAGTGATAGTAAAAAGAATCACAGAAAACCTCTCAACCATACAGGCTATGATCGTATGCCTCAGCCACCACTAGAACAGCCCACCATTATATAAGGAGGGCAATTCACTTATAATGGAATGGATGAGAGGAGGGAGAGGGGAAGAAATCTGGCAATAATGAAGATGGTACTTGAACCGCCACTGTTCCTTTACTCTCATATACTGGCATACAGGGACATCGAGCAAAGCAGAAGATGGTTGTACAATATCACGTCAATTTAGTGCAGTCAATCATTCGTGAGTACCAAAGTGCTAACAGCAGTACACCTAGCAAAATAATTCAAAATATTTATCCGTAGGGGGTTAGAAAGAATGTGGTACGTAACCGAGCATCTCCTTAGAAGCCACTCATTTCTATAGTCAGTACTAAGTGACGCTTGAGGTGCTGTAAAGAGGGACGCCACTGGACCATGGTCGACCGGAGCGAATGATCTGGAGTGATGAATCACCTTATAGCCTTTGGCTATCCAATGGAAGGTTCTGGTCTTGGCGAATGCTTGGAGAACGTTACCGTCCATCTTGTGCAGTGCTAACAGCAGAATACAAAGGAAGTGGTGTTATGGCATAGAGGTGCTTTTCGTGTTTAGGGAGCGGTTGCACTTAAGAAAGCACTATACAGGGTGAAAAGTATTTAAACCGACAAACTCTGGGAGGTTGTAGGGGACATCAAAACAAATATTTTTCCCTAGTGTCATTTTATCATACGAGGATTATTTAAACCGTTGGAGGCCGTATTACGCTATCAATTGATAGGTCCCGTATTACGATCTTCAGTAGTTAGAGGGCGTATTACGCTCTTCAGTTGTGGGCAACTGATGTCCACCAGTGTAGTAGTGCATTGTCTCTGTTTACTAATGAGGCGACACACCTGGACTAAGAACAGTGATATGGTTGGTGCGTACTACATAGCGCACCACAACGGACGAGCTGCACAGCGGGTTTATCAACAACAATATCCTAATCGCCGTATACCTCATCATACGACATCTGATGCTGTGTACGAACGTCTGCGTGAGACCAGGTCATTTAGCAGATTACCGGGACAGGGATGCCGTCGCACAATAAGAACGCTGCAATTTGAGGAAGCTGTCTTGCAGCACGTGGAGCGGGATCCTTCCATCAGCGCCGGCCGAAGTGGCCGTGCGGTTAAAGGCGCTGCAGTCTGGAACCGCAAAACCGCTACGGTCGCAGGTTCGAATCCTGCCTCGGGCATGGATGTTTGTGATGCCCTTAGGTTAGTTAGGTTTAACTAGTTCTAAGTTCTAGGGGACTAATGACCTCAGCAGTTGAGTTCCATAGTGCTCAGAGCCATTTGAACCAACCTTCCATCAGCACTCGTGCAATTGCACGTCACATGGGGACGAATCAGACGACTGTAAGAATAGTCCTTCGAGAGCAGTTGTTACGTCCATTTCACTTATAGCGTGTCCACAACCTGGAACCAGTTGATTATCCACGCAGAGCACAGTTTTCGCAGTGGTACCTGGAACAGTGAAATGCACCCTAGATTTGCATCCTCTGTGTTGTTTACCGATGAAGCAACGTTCGGGCGTGATGGAGTCTTCAACATGAACAATTCGCATGGTTGGATTGAGGATAACCCACATGCCACCGTTACTAGCGCTCAAGTGCGGTTCTTCGTTAATGTGTGGGTCGGGGTTGTTGGAGACTGTTTAATTGAGTCGTATCTGCTACCTAGTTGTTGTCTCGTGGTCATAAAAAAATGGAAAAGTGTTTGTTGGTTTAATTAATTTGCGGCCAGAGAAATCTTCCTCTACCGGTTTAAATACTCCTCAAAGGAAAAAATGACATTAGGGAAAAATATTTGTTTTGATGTCCCCTGCAACCTCAAAGAGTTTGTCGGTTTAAAAACTTTTCACCCTGTATGCAGAGGGATATGAAAATGTCTTACAGTATTTTGTACTGTGCATAGCAGACTAACAGTTCGGAAACGATGATTGCTTGTATCACCATGACAAAGTAACCTTTCAGAAAGAAGCATCTGTGAGGCAATGGTTTGTAGGCAGTTCCAGTTCTGAAATGGAGTGGGCTGCCCGGAGTCCTGACCTGAACCTAGTGGAATATCTTTGGGATGAGTTACAACGCCGACTTCGCTCAAGGCGACAATGTCAGTCACCACTACCTTCTCTCGTTTCCGCTCTTGAGGGGGAATGGGCTGCCACTCTTCGACAGACATCGAGAAACCCCACGGAAAGTATCCCCAGCAGAGTTCAAGGCATCATAAAGGTGAACGTTGGACACATCCCATATTTGTGCCACTAATAGTGGTCCGGATGCTTTTGATCATATGGTATACCTAAATATTTTCATTTACAGACTCTGACTTTGTGTATAGTTTCTTTGTAATTTATAACAAACTATAAATCAACATCAGGTCTTTCTTTTGACAGTCAGCTAATTAAGTGCATATATGGTGTCTGTTAAAATACATGTCCGAAAGAACAGACACCACATACATAATTAAGGCGAGGGCGGCCAGTATTCACTTCAGTACAGACGCAGAACACGATCGAACTCTTACGGGAATCGATGAAATGCTGCTAGTGCTAGGATAATGCGCGAGGGGCACTACAATAGTAGTGTGAGGATAAGTTGAGAAATTGGCTCAGAAGGAAGGCGTGCTAGGCCAGTCCGTGCATTTGCGGTAGTCCAGATGGCACAGTGGTCAACGCGTCTGCCTAGTAATCAGAAGACTCAGGTTTGAATCCCGGTTCAGCACAAATTTTCAACTTTCCCTTTCGATGTAAATCAATACCTATTGGTAGCTAATTACATTAATTGCTTTGCGTCTCAACCAGTTAAGTTTATTTATGACACTCAGCATGAGTAAGGTATAGGAAAGACTGATATTATACTTTTACACTGTCATAGTTGTGTCGAACAAGAATCAGGACTCCATTATCATTATAGGTACTGAAAGCTGGCTCAAGTTGGAAATTAGTTCAGGCGACCATTTAACAAGGTCCTAGCGATGTGTAGAAAGGAAATCTTAAATTCCGTTATTGATGGCGGGTTTGTTGCTGTTAGAAGTAATTTGAGTAGTAGTAAAATGGAAGTACATAATTGCTGTAAGTCAGTATGGGTAAGAAAGCGGTCTATTAACACATAACCATCACAGTTTCAGAAAACACCGTTCTTGTGAAACACAACTGGCTCTTTATTCACACGAAGTAATGAGTGCTATCGACCGAAAATCTCAAGTTGACTTCACATTTCCAGTTTTCCAGAAGGCTTCTTGCACCGTTTCTTACAAGCGTCATCTAATTAAAATGTGTGTCTATGGCGTGACCTCTCAGATGTGCGAATGGATTCGTAATTCCCTGTAAGAAAGATTACAACTAGTGATCGAAAGTCATCGAGTGAAACACAAGTGATATGTGGTGCTCCCCAAGGAATTTTATAGGCTCTTAGCTCTTCCTAATCTATAGAAATGATTTAGGAGAAGATCTCAGCAGCAGATGATGCTTTCCTTTAGAGTACTGAGAATATCAGTAGGAATTACAAAATGATTTACACAAGATATCTTCATGGTGCTTAGAGTTCCTCCATATGAACATTAAAAGATTTAATCAAAATTTACTTGCAGGATAAAACATGCAAATATTAAGTTGGTCGAGCGAAATCAGTACCAAGTGATTACAATTACGAATAACTTAAATTGGATCACCGAAAGCAAAATACTATGGAGAAGGCAGACCAAACACAGCGTCTTATTTAAAAGCTTAGAAAGTGCAATAAATCTGCTAAAAGGACTACCTACACTACGCTTGTCCGTCCTCTTTTGGAGTACTACTGGGTAATATTAGATCCTTATCAGATTGAATGACGAATGACTCTGAAAAAGCTCAAAGAAAACAGCTTGTTTGGTATTATCGCGAAATACCTGATAGTATGTCACGGATAAGATACTCGAGTTAGGGCGGCAATTATTAAAACTAAAGGGTTTTTCGTCTCGGCGAGTTCTTTCCACGAAGTTTCGATCACCAACTTTTTCCTCTGAATGCGGTAATATGTTGTTCACTCCAACCTACACAGGAAGTCAGAGCTTTCATGAAAGGTTTTGGAGCTCATTTTCGCACGTGTTATTCGAGAATGGGAGATCGATAAATAATCTGAAAGTGGTTGTATGGCTACTGTGACAAGTACGTAAGTATGAACTGCAAAATAATGATGTAGAAATTTCTGCCCAGAGTAAAGCTAAAAGATACAGAAACGTTGATATTTAAGCCTGATATAGTATGAGATATTCCGTTGAATTGCAATTATTAGAGACAGGAACTATTTCTAATTATCTGTTTGGAAATTTATTCTTCGGTTTTGACTTAAGTTTGCTTTTATGTATCACCAATTTCATTACTATTTATTACTGATTATGTTATTTAGCTATTACTCGTCAATTAATGTGAGAAAAACTGAAAATGAATGAGGTCTGTGGTTCTGGCCTGGACGTTTTCGTAGTTCAACTGAAAAGCATGTAGAAAGGATGTATGGTCGCCTACAATCTTAAAACGTGATGTAATTTCACTGCTAGAACTCTAGGGGAGTGATTGAGTGCAATACAGTTCGTGAAAATGAAGCGTGGGTGTCCAGCTAGTATCAAGGAAATACACAAATAAAATCACGGACTATCATTCTTCCGACACAGTCACCGTGGTCGCAGGAACGCCAGAAAACATACAGTATCCATATTCCGAAAGTCCTAAGTCAGCCTTCACAAATCGCAGTCTTATGAAACATACGTCTACGAGTTTAATACTTTTTCACTTAGTGACATGTATTGACTATATCCGTACAATTACTCCGAAATCACAATAACTGCTATTTTTAACATCTAGAGCCATAAAATCTTTTAATTAACTTTATCGACACCAACGACTGCTTTAACAATAGGCGGGATCCTCTGAAAAACCCTATGTCCCTTGTCTCTCAAGTCTAGATGCTGCATCATAATAATGTACACAATAAACTCGTTGCATTCCTTTAGTCACGTCTTTGCTGATGACAGAGTTGCACATTAGTCATAGATACTCCAGTGCGCTCTCGTGTAGGCACTTCACAAAACGTACGAAACAATGTAACTGTCAGAGTATTGCGCGTATTTCAAGCCAAAAAGCTATTCATCTATACTTCTGTATGGTAATAAACACAAATACGTATAAAGTTTGCGTCACATTGTGAGCGGAGCCTTACAAATGTATCGTTTCGCAACCAGAAAAGTTTTTCATATGGTCTGTAGTATTTGTGTTCTATGTTGGCTCGGTTACTGAACGATATACTACTATTAGCTGCTAGTAATAACCGTTTCAGAATGATTAGTATCGGAGGAAATTATGCTACCTGTGTTACTCTAGTTGGAATTATTGATACTGTTCCCTTGGGTGACAATTCAAGTCATCAGTATGGCCATGGCCGTTTAATAGCTGTTGGTTCCCCCATTTGGGCAACCGTCTTCTAGGAAAACCATGGAAATCCTGAGGCGAAACCTTTTATCGAAGTTTTCCATTCAATAATTTACATGATTTACATTATCAGTCTACAATATTATGAAATTTTGGTACGTATCCAACAGACATCAGAAGTTAGATATTCGTAAGTCTAGGTACCACATAAACATTGGTATTTGACTGACATAGCAGGATTGACAACAATATCATCTTTGTTGATCACCTAAAAACGTAGCGATGAGTTTGGTAATCATTTGAAAAATGTTCTGGCGGAACTGGATAGCGGTATGGCTTGCCAAAAATAAAGAATGTTTTATTCATGTTTGATTAGACACGACGATATCACGAAATTCGGCGGAGATCGGGGGACGGGGGTGGGGGCTCCAGTTGGCATGGTATGAAATACCCTCCTTGAGCTCGGATCAGGTGTGGAAGGTGGGATGGATCAGCAGCTAAGTCGATCCACCGTCAGTCAGGAGCTGGGATCGGACTTAATGGGCCAAATTTCAGCGATTAGTCGGAACGAAAAATCAAAAGGTCAGTATCCAGAATGAGATTTTCACTCTGCAGCGGAGTGTACGCTGATATGAAACTTCCTGGCAGATTAAAACTGTGTGCCCGACCGAGACTCGAACTCGGGACCTTTGCCTTCCGCGGGCAAGTGCTCTACCAACTTTTTTTTATTTTTTTATTTTTTTTTTTTAGCGTTCTTGCGGTTCCAGACTGCAGCCCCCCTTTTTTTTTTTTTAATCTTTATTATTGAACAAACGGAGAGTACATATATATATACACAAAGCAAAAGTTCTTCAAGGTACCAGTTAAACATATACAAATGAGTGTTAGGTAAACAAATTATTAGAATAACATGAAATACAACAAATTAGAACATATCCTGTTTTCCTTTTTTTTGGTTTTTTGTTTTTGTTTTTGTTTAAAAATTTGTGTTGAACAAACTGAAAGTACATATATATTCACTATGCAAGAGTTCTTCAAGGTACCATTTAAAAATATACAAATGACTGTTAGTTAAACAAAAAAAAAATATTAAAAAAGAAAAACATTAAATACAACAAAATATAACATATTCTGTCTTCTTCCTTTAAAAAAAAAAAAAAATGTGTTTGTTTTTGGTCGATGCATGAGAACGTGTATAAGGGTGTTGCATCATGTGACTGGTAGGCATGGTACACCCCAACTTTGAGGGGGGTCAAGGAAGACGCTGCGGAGATAACCGGCAAAAGTTTGTCGGTAAGATGGTTTTCGGGTGAGGGTGCTATGCGCGGTCACAACTTTGTACCAGAAGTCAAGGACTGTATGCGGACCACTCCGAAAGAAATATTCTAAAGCCTGTCCTCGAAACCAGATTAGGGTATGGTGCTTAGCAAGAGGGTAGTGAAATGTCTGGGGCAACAACAGGAAATCCGGGGTTACCGTCGTTGGCGGGGTACGGAGGTAAAAACCCACGATTCGTTGGATGAGGAGCCATACGTTTTGTTTCAGGGGGCACGTAAGACGGTGCTCGTGGGTGTCTTCGAGCTGACAGTCAGGGCAGAGTGGGGAGGTGGCCAGTCCTATGCGATAAAGTCGACTATTAGTCGGGAATTTTCTATAGACTAAAACATACCAGAGTGCAGACACAGACGACGGTAAAAAGGGTGCATGCACACACCCCCAAACCGTGCGCCAGTTAATGTCAGGATGCTGTAGCACCATGGGGTCGCAAGGGTTGAACAGCATAAACAAACGATAATAATCTTTTGTACGGGGAGGACGGGTGACTGGAAGATCGGCCCGAACGTAGCTGAGTTCTATGAAACAATTGGCGACGTAGTACAATAATGGAGAAATAGGTGCCACATTGATCGGTGGATCGAGAGAAGCTGGTCGGAGGATACCTAAGAGACTGCGTGTTAAAGACGGGACCGGCCCCTGCCAGTGCCGCAACAGAGTGTGGACAAAGAGTGCAGAAGAGCGTGCCCGCACGTTGATGAGTCCGAGGCCACCTTTTGCAGGAGGCAGTGTTAGAGGGTTGTAGCGGACTTTTAAAAGTGCCCCTGCTGACACGAAATATCCAAAGGCTGATTGGATGCGGCGGCCAAGGAGTAACGGCATTGGGAAGATCTGGGCGACGTGTACCAGTTTAGGGGCAACATAGATGTTGACATAGGACACACGTTGGAGTTGGTTTAAGTTACGGTGCACTTGACCGCGGACATGGTGCCGAATCGATTGCAAAAGCCACCGGTAAGCCAGGGCCACTGTGCGGTGTGTGGAGCTCGTAAATTCGATACCCAAGTAACGAAGGGTGGCACTAACTGGGAGTGGGGTCGGCACCATAGCCGGGAGGCCGCGCCCAATGTGCATCATAGTCGATTTACGGACATTAAGAATGCTACCAGAAAGACGTCCATACTGGTGGATCCATTGGATGGCGTCATTGAGTTCCGTGGGGGAGCAGGTGAGAAAGAGGAGATCGTCCGCATAAGCCAGACAGTGAAAGGTGTGGTCACGCAAAGTGAGGCCCTGCAGTCTAGAGGTAAGTCCAGTGATGAGGGGCTCAAGTGCAATGGCATATAGTAAAGTAGACATAGGGCATCCTTGACGCACAGAGCGGCGTATAGGAATCGGTCCTACAAGCCTCCCATTGACTTGTACCATCGAGACCGCGGGAAGGAGTAACCGGCGAATGGCATCGACAAAAAGCAATGGGAACCCCATACGTGTCGCCACCATGAGGAGGAATGGGTGTCGAACGCGATCAAAGGCACTCGTGAAATCGACGGATACCAGTGCTGCACGAAGGCGACAAACCAACGCCAGTGCAATGAGGTCACGGCATTCTCCTAGGGCTGTTTGTAAGGTGGCCCCACAACCACGTGTAGTCTGCTCAGGTGAAAGGACCGTAGGTAAGACGGTGCGTATGCGCGCTGCTAAGAGGCGTGCATAGATTTTATAGTCTGCATTCAGTAGTGTAAGGGGGCGATATGCAGAGACATGAGACCCTCCCTTCGGTTTAGGCACAGGTAGAAGAATGCCAGTGACGAATTCAGGTGGAATTGGGAAGGACGGAGTAAAGAGTTCCTGGATCATTTCCGTCCAGCGAGGAAGCATTAACGTGGTGAACGCCCGGTAAAACTCCACTGGGAGACCATCTGGTCCGGGTGATTTGTTCTTGGCCCCTTTGATGGTCGCATCTACCACCTCTTCTGCGGTGATTGCAGACATCATGGACGTTGACTCCGCTACGGTGAGGGTCCGATCAGGGGAAGGACGGAGATCATTAGGAATGGGCGTCGCCATCGGTTCATCATCATAAAATTGGCGATAATGTTCAGCAAAGGCGGACACGACCGCCGCCTGTGTTGTGTGGTGAACACCATCGGAGGTCGTGATGTTGGGGACGAAAAGCCGACGTCGACGATTATGGTCGGATGCGGCATGGATTGTGGATGGGGTTTCGTCGTGGAGGAGGTCTTGTCGTCGGGAACGCACCACGACACCATGCAGTCGTGCACTTTGAAGAGAGAGGAGACGAGCTTTAGTACGTTGTCGTTCCCTGTGGGTGTCAGGTGATGGAGGGAGCGCATCGAGCTCACGGAGGACGGCGTAGTGAAAATCTGTGGTGTCTCGATGCCATGCTGCTGCTTCCTTGCCACATTGTATGAAGGCCTTTCTGATCGCAGGTTTGGCACATTTGAGCCACCAATGGAACGTGGATGTGTACTGCGGAAGGCGTCTTTCGCAGGACGCCCATGTAGTGGCAATACATTGTCGGCAGTGTGGATCATTAAGGAGGGAGGTATTAAGCTTCCAGTAACCTCTGCTGCGCCACACTGACTGAGGTGGCAGAGCCAGGGAGCAAATGACGGCGCAATGGTCCGAAAATGCAAGGGGCCATCGTTCAGCTTGGGCGACTTCATTGCCGAGGTGAGCAGAGACATAAAACCGGTCCAGTCTGCTCGCAGAATGTGCTGTATAATGGGTAAAACCGGGGGTATTGCCGTGAATTTTCTCCCAAACGTCCACTAGATGAAAATCTTCGATTAAGGTGAGCAGCGCCGGGCATGGCGAATAACCAGGTACTTGGTCCTGCGGATGGAGGACACAGTTGAAATCGCCTCCCATGATAAGACGATCATAGCGTCAAGAAAACAGGGGCGCCACGTCATGTCTGAAGAAAGTGGACCGCTGCCGACGGTTCATGGAGCCAGACGGAGCGTAGATATTGATGACGCGCGTGTCGAAGATGGTAACAGCCATGCCTCTTCCACAGGGAAGGATTGTCGCGTCCGTGAGTGGGATTCCTTCGCGTATGTAGAAAGCTACTCCACGCCCTGATTGATCACATGTGGACGTGTATGAGTCGTAGCCGTAGACTGGTGGTAGTGTGGCAACGCGTACTTCCTGAAGAAGGGCGACGTCGACGTCAGAGGCCCGAAGCATGTCACATAGGAGTTGCAGTTGGGTGCAGTGCCGATCATGTTGATGTTCAGTGTGGCAAACCGGTATGTTTGTTTCAGTGGTGGTGGACGCGCATTTACCATCACCAAGGGAAGTAAGAGGAGGGCACCGACAGGAAGTCCCGTCCCATCAGCTGCAATGCCTCGCTTTTGATGTTAACAGGCAGCCTCGTCCGGCGGAGGTAACTCATACGGAGGAGGGGGCGTACCTTCCTCAATGTCGTCGGCCCATGCTCCTGTGCCGTGGGTCTGTCCAATGTCCATGGGAATTGCGTCGTGGTGAGAGAGATCTGGATTGGTCGGCGGGGAGACAGGCGTCTCAACCGGCGCACCGATCGTTACATTGTGCGTGGCGACCTCCATAGTGGTCCCGTCCTGCGAAACGTCTTGTTCATCGTGAAAGTTGTCCGCCGACCTCTGCGTGGAAATGTCGGCTGCTTGGGTGTCGTCTTCGTCGTCGCGGGTGGCAACGCTCTGAGAGCCCGTGGGTGAACGGCGACGGCGTTCGCGCCTACGTGGCGAGCGTTGTTTGCGCACGTGTTCCTCAGTGTCGGACGACGGCAAGGAGGAGCGTCGACCTGGTTCAAAGGCGTCGGTGGGTACAATGAAATGGTCAAACAGGTGTTGTGAAGATGTACTGGTCTCCTCAGCGTCCGGTGCAGGAGCCTGTTCGGCGGCAAGGGTGTCAGGTGGGACGTCTGTACCGTCCGTTGGTGACTGGGACGGTGGGACGTGCCGATCGGAAGGACCGGGCGACGGACTGGACGAAACGGTAGACGTGGCAAGAGCCGCTGCGTAAGTGACCGGTAGGGCGGTCATCGTGGGTGTGACGGACGCTTCCGACAACGGGAGCTGCGCGACACATCGTTGAATGCATTCAGACCGTAGGTCACCTTCTTTTCCGCAACCGGAACAGGTCCGAGGTTGGCCGTCGTACATTATAATGGCACGGCAGCCTCCGATACGTAGATAGGAAGGCACGTGTTTCTGCAGCTCGATGCGGACCTGTCTAACACCGTTTAAAACTGGATAGGTCTGAAATTGTACCCAGCGTTCGGCGACATGTTCCAGAACGTTGCCATAGGGACGGGACGCCTCGGTGACGACGTCTGCAGGTAGTTCGAACGGCAGTTCGAAGATCCTTATCGTCCGTGTGCCGAGACCTGCGTGATCGACGGTAACGGGTCCGACGTTGCCGTCGGAATGACGGAAGCGCAGTCCACGTTTTGCCTCTTGAAGCACCTTGTCGCACGCCGCATCGTTGATCATTTTGACGTAGACGGTACTGCTAACTATGGACAAGTGGATACCAATTAGATCCGTTGGTGGTATTTTAACTTCATCGCGTATAAATCGTTCTACCTCCAGGGCCTTGGGTCGGGCGAAGTCGGAACAAAAGTTGAAACGTAATGGCTTCTTCCAATAGTTGTGCGCCATGGTGGTCTAGAAGGAAAACGGCACTTACAGCGGCCGAAGTAAACACAAACACACCGTGCGCGCCTCGCCCGCAGCGCGCTGGCGCGTGACCGCCTCGCAGCACTGCCGGCGGCAGACTGCCAACTGAGCTACCGAAGTAAGTGCTCTCCCGAGTTCGAGTCTCGGTCGGGCACACAGTTTTAATCTGCCAGGAAGTTTCAAAAGGTCAGTAGTTTTTAGGGGTGAATTTCATGGAATAGAACGGTGGTAGTGTACATGTTTCGTCGAACTTGTTTCTGATCTGAACGGTGAGATTCTAAAGAGTTGATTTCAGATAACGGATGAGATCGGAAACTGAAATCAGTAACTTGAAAAGACTTCTGATGTCCTAATCGCATTCGCCGTAAGCTACAGATAACCGTTGAAATATGAAGGGGTTGAAAACACAGCTGACCAGTTGTTGAACGAAGGTTAACTAGCCCTTGACCTAGGTTTCGATATTTCTAAAAGTATCTTCTTCAGAAGGAGTAGGCCTTGTTATATCACATGATGGTACATTACATTAGATGAAGCTCTTGTCGTATATAAAATTGACAAAACAAGAACTATCCCAAGCCATGGCTTTAGATAGCAACCAGGGTACATACATCGTACTTCAGAATGAATGTTCACTGGTAAATCTCCACAGATAGAGACTCTTGTCAACATAAAATTGTAATAGGAGTCGCAGGATAAAATATTTACATAAGTTTCGTGTACATCACGCCGGACACTAAGGCCGACAGTTGGCCTTAGTCTCTGACAAGCTCGAATTGTGTGAAGGATGGGGAAGTAAATTAACTGTGTCCTTTTAAAGGAACCTTCGCAGCATTTGTCTGGAACTATTTAAGGATATCACGGAAAACCTAAATCTGGATTTCCAGGTGTGGGTTTGAACCGTTGTCCTCTTGAATGCGTGTCCAGCGTGTTAACCATTGTGTCACGTCGCTCGGTTGAAGACGTTGAAATTAGATATATTGCCAGCTAATATAGTTTCATCTTTATTAAAGTGCAGAATGCATTCATTCAACCGTCTTCTTCTTATTTGTTAGGCAATTACATTTGGATATAGTTCGACTTACTTTGTAAATACATAAAAAAAAAACAGTTTCCACGTACCTGCATCCTCCATGAGCCCAGGGTAACAGACCACATACATTGATGGACCCGAGGGCTAAAGTTTTCACAGTGAAATAAATGCAAAACCTCTTCAGTCCCTCGATAATCTGGTTTTCTTATTTGGCAGAGTCTACTGTTTTCAGCACCTCCTGTACTTTCCTATGCTAACTTGAAAAACAGCAGTAACTTTTCTGTTTATTTGCACATTTGATTGTGCCAAAGTGGCCCCATGCATAATGCGGGTAAGAAATTAACTTCGACTCATATTCTTCAGGTATGCATACACAGCAATGATGGGAGTCTTTAATCTGCCTATGAAGCAATACATTTTAATAAATTTTTAGAACCATTTGTATCTTCTCTTATCCTGGTTCAATAAATTGTGACAGACTGTCAACCTGGACATGTCCCTACAGAGTTCCAGGTAACACTTTCTCTTCATTTGGTCTTCGTCAGTAAGATAGGCAGTTGATTATTATGATCATCTGAAATTATCTCTTGATCTAGTCCTTCTGCAAAACTCGAGAATGGGTCAGTGAGGTAATTACCCTTTCCCTTAATGAATACGGTTCTAAATGTGTATTCTTGCAGTGCCATTGTCCAGTATGCTAACCTTGCATGTAGAAGTCTACATGTCTGGAAGAAACTCAGTGCCTAGTGGCCACAGTACACTGTGGTTCATGCACCATACAAATAACAGTTAAATATCGGTAACGCAAGTGCTTCTGATTGTGGGGTTGCGAATATCTTTCACAATTTGACAATACACGACTGTCAAATGTAGTTTGAAAAAAGTGGAACAGATACATTTCTAATCCAACATTTGAAGCGTCAGTCATTGGTCTGTAGTCTAGATTGGAAATTTGTGCTAAGATCTTACGGGACCAAACTGCTGAGGTCATCAGTCCCTAAGCTTACACACTACTTAATATAGCTTAAAGTAAATTACGCTAAGGACAACATACACACCCATTGTAGTCTAGATCCTTGTACGGATGATGAAGTATCTCAGCATTCACAAGTACATGCTTAATGGCACAGAATGCTCGTTGACTGTCGCTAGACAATTGCGAAAGTACATTTTTTGCAACAGATTGAGCAAGGACTCTGCTTTCATAGACTCGTCTTCTATAAATCTTCTAAAAACGAAGTGTGTCCTAGGAAACCTTTCAATTGGTTTTTAGTCCTTGGAATAGGCACGTTTTTAAAAGTGATTATCTTATGCGAGTCTGGTAGAATTCCTTTCGCATCTGTCATGTGACCAAGGAACTTTATTTTTTCAAACTGACACTGGGACTTTTGTAGATTACCAGTAATACTGGCAGTCTTGAAAAGTCTCAAGTACTCGAATAAATAAATGAATACGCTCATCCCATGAGGCAGTTGTTACGATCAAATCGTCTGAGTGCAGGATCCAATATTGAATCCAAGCCTGTGATGAATATATCCAGACTTATGTTTAATCCAAAAGGAAGCACTTTAAATTGGTAACTACAACCACCTTTGACAAATTCAGTACACTTCCTACAGTCTTCTCCGAGGTTCGCCTGCCAATACGAAGTCATAAATCGATACTGGTAAAAATACTTCATGCCATGGAACTTTTGGATGAGCTCATCAGTACTCTGAATTGTGATGGTTTGAGATCTCATGCTGATTGCTCCAACAATCTTATAGTTCTGAATCAGGAGTGTGTGTAGCTCTGTATTTTGAGAAACTCTTCTAGGGATGTGATTGGAGATGGCATTTATTGATGCACCAATGCACCAATGTCAAGCAGACCTCTCGCAGGAACATCTTCTATGGTTTATGTATAGCAGAAATAGATACTGCAGAATGATTAACTGCATATGTATTTACATCTGCTGACAATTCGACCATTGTGTTCATCCCATCATTGTATCTCAGAATTTGAACCTGCTGTATGTAGCTGTTAAGTGATTCCTCGACTGGTCGTCCTTGGCACGATTCACTCAGCAATAGTTTAGCGAACGTTTATCATGGACAGTATTAGCAATTTCTTTGGAAATCAGTGGAGTCGCCTCCTTCCAGTCATTACTTGTAGACGACTGAGGGCTACTCGTGTTCTGATTACTATTCTGATTATTAATATCAGAATTGTAGCCAGGACTGAGTCTGCTCTCAGACCTGTTCGGTTTGTTATTATTCTGATGACAATATTCCAACTGCAATTCCTCCGTTGGTAGCTGTATTGACCACTTATTGTGGTAATCTATCTGGCGATTGACATTTGTCTCTTGTGCATTTCTATAGTTATTTTATGCATGACTGGGAACATGTTGACAGAAATAACTTTGATTAGATACTGATCGAACATTCGCATTTATTAAAGCAGTTGAATCAAGGACGTACATAAATTGTTCTAAGTGTTTCTCAGATGCCAGCATATGGTTGTCTCTTATTTCCATGGGCGATTTTGCCTTCTGATCACGTCGTATATTCTTGTGCATCATTGGTTCATCCCAACAGCGGGCGTTATTGAGATATTTTTTCAAAATAAAGCCTTAAATATCCTGATCTATACGAAAGGGCTCAGTACTAAACACATACTTCTTTAATCATTTCCTATTGACCTTGCACTAGTGTTTGACAAGGAATGCTTTTTCAAAATCTTCATAAGCAAGTCACAGTCCCATCGTACCCATGGCCCTAAGAGCTCCATCCCCCTGAATAAATCCAGAGACATAACTAACTTTTCTGTTGGTCACTCTATAAATGAGAAAGTATATCTCTAAATTATCGTATGAATACTACCCGGTTACAAGTCCATTTTTACGGTGAAAATATCTGAAACAGTCCGGTATACAACAAATTTTCCTCCATCAGCGTATTAGAATGGCGCTGAGCACTATGGGACTCAACTGCTGAGGTCATAAGTCCCCTAGAACTTAGAACTACTTAAACCTAACTAACCTAAGGACAACACACACATCCATGCCCGAGGCAGGATTCGAACCTGTGACCGTAGCGGTCGCGCGGTTCCAGACTGTAGCGCCAGAACCGCTCGGCCACCAGCGGCCGGCTCAGCGTATTAGCACAGTGTGAGATGGGGAGGGTCGGTATTTGCATGAGCTGCACCATTACCATTACGATTATACGAATAGCTTTTGTCATAGAATGACTCGATTCCAGAGGCCGTTTGTCTACTTTCCTCTTGATAAGCTGTCTGAGAATCCTTAATTGCCTCCGAAACTTACCCGCTTAAGGCAAAGGTCCCGAGTTCGAGTCCCGGTCTGGCACACAGTTTTAATCTGCCAGGAAGTTTCATATCAGCGCACACTCCGCTGTAGAGTGAAAATTTCATTCTAGAAACATCCCCCAGGCTGTGGCTAAGCCATGTCTCCGCAATATCCTTTCTTTCAGGAGTGCTAGTTCTGCAAGGTTCGCGGGAGAGCTTCTGTAAAGTTTGGAAGGTAGGAGACGAGGTACTGGCAGAAGTAAAGCTGTGAGGACGGGGCGTGAGTCGTGCTTGGGTAGCTAGTCTGCCTTTGGCAGGGCAACAGAGCGGACGCGTACGTGTTGACTTCGTGCGGCGCGCGAGCTCGCCTTGTTTACTTTCTGACGGCCGTTGCTTAAGTGCCGGCTTACCTTGTACGATCCATGGCGAACCGTTACCGTAAATCAACACTCCGATTTACTTTCTGCAACGATTATGCCCGACCCAAAGCACTCGAGGTGGAGCGTTTTATGCGAGAGGAAGTGAAGATCCCGGCGACCGATATTATCGGCATACATCTGTCCATCGTGAGCAGCACGGTCTATGTGAAAATCATTAACGACGCGGCGTGCGAACGCATACTACGTGAGACCAAACAGGGGCTCCGCTTCTGTCACGCTGATGGCAATGTGGGGGAGGTAACCGTCGACCACGCAGGCTTAGGTATGCGAACGATACGCATTTTCGAATTGCCATTCGAACTTCCTGCTGAGGAAGTCGTCGCGGCACTACGCCCATACGGCACAGTCCATGGCCACACTGCGGAGAAGTGGACACAGTTTCGGACTATCCTGTCCTAAACGGGGTCCGACAGGTCACCATAGATCTCCGAAGCCACGTCCCGTCCTACTTACCGATCGGCGAATGCCGTGCAATAATTATATACGACGGCCAGCCTCGGACCTGTTCCGGGTGCGGCAAAGAAAGCCACCTTAGATCCGAATGCCTACAACGGCGTATTACGCAACTTCCAGCTGCCGAAGAACCACCCACATCGCAACCTACAGTGCTACCGGTGACCTATGCCGCTGCCCTAGCTTCTCCTACCACTTTGCAACGTCGCCCGGCCACCACAAACGACGCCACCAACGAGCCCGACCAGACACCGACGGAGAGCGCCTCGGACGACCCGCCGCCTCGGCCGGCCATCGACGCCGCTCCGAAGATGCCAGCGCAACCAGACGCTGATCCTGACATCGGAAACACGATGGAGATCGACTCGCTCATCGTTCCTACAGCGGCCTTTCTGCCAGAACAACGCGACTCCCTTCCGTCGTCGGATACGGAGCGTCGCACAAGGAAACAACGTCCCCCGAAACGCCGCAAGCGAAGACGTCGCACCGTTTCCGGCCAAGAAGAGGCGTTACAAGTCGAGGAGGACGTAACCGTCGACCAGCACGAGGCCTCAGAACCTGCTACTGCTGACGAAGACGTAATGAACGCGGAGACATCTATCGGTGTGCCTGCGCCCCGTGCTGACGCTGAACTAAATCATGAACGTATCACAGGCGACACTACACCACGCACAATTACAACATCTTCTGCAGACAAAATGGACGATACACCAGTTTCCGCTTCCACGGCGTGGCACGAGGAGGAGGTCAAGGAGCAGGACCCGTTACGGGACCCTGCGCCGTCACGGCCGCACCACTAATCATACTCTCCGCCGACTCCCCTGCGGGCCAGCGGGATAACGTTCCGCTGCGACGCCAACACCCTTGCGCGGACGGCGGAGTGGACCAGCCGTAAAGCAATCCGACACCAGGCCTCCCGGATAGCAACCATCAACACCAACAACATCCGTTCCAGGGTGAAAATCCGCCTTATGCAGGAGATGTTCTGGGCTTCGGATATCGATTTCGCCCTTCTGCAGGAAGTTCACTTGGCTAGTCTCCCGGATATCAATGGCTATACCGCCCACGCCTCCGCGAGTGATCCTATGGGCCGCGGGGTGGCCATCTAAGTCCGCCACGGGATTTCTGTGACCGATGTCGCCTTCTTTCCATCAGCTCGGGGCATGGCACTCACTGCCATGGGGACACGCATCATTAATGTCTACGCTCCCTCAGGCACCGACCGACGGCATGAACGAGCCCAGTTTTATTCCGAGGAAATCTTTCCCCTGTTTTTAGGGCGTTATGACCATTGCCTACTAGGAGGTGATTTTAACTGCGTTCTGCATCCTAAAGATCAGATTCCCCACTATACTACATGCCAGGAGCTACGTATAGTGGTGCGAGGCCTCCTGCTTCACGATACCTGGGAAGTTCACACGGCGACCTTTCTGGCCATACCTTTCTTACAAGTCATTCCGCAAGCCGGCTAGACAGGATATATGTCTCACAAACTCTTAGATCTGCGATACGGGGCGCCGAACGCTGGCCGCTGGCCTTTTCCGACCATTGCGCTTACATCTGTACGATCCTCCTTCCGCCGCAATCAGTATGGCGCAGCCGTGCGCCATGGAAACTCAATACCTCACACTTGCATGACCTAGCGTGTCGCCAACAAGTCACTGAAACGTGGAAAACCTGCGAACGACGCCTTTCCCGCTACCACTCGACATTGACATGGTGGTTGGACTGCGCCAAGCCGGCGATCCGGAGGACACTCATGAGATACGGGAAGGACATGGCCGACTGGCATCGCACCACTGTTGACTTCTATTACGCGATTCTCCGAGATCTGGATGCTCAACCGCCAACCCCGGACAACCAGTTGGAACGGCAAAGAAATAAGACGAAGATAATTGCGCTGGCACGCCGGAAACTGCAAGGGGTCGTGATACGGACGCGGCGCCACGATCACGCGGTTTTAGAAATTCCATCCATGCATGATATAGTGTCCGACAAACGAAGGCGTCGTCGGCAGATCATCAGCACTCTGACCACGCCTCATGGAACGCAGGTGACCACTCAGAATGACATCGTCCACGCATTCGTCGAGCACTACCGTCGTAGTTATAGTGATGAAGACGCTGAAACTGCAGCAGACGACTCCATTTTGCATTACGTCACGCGCACCCTCCCCCACACGGAGGCGGATGCTTAGACAGTGGCGGTCACGCTAGACGAAGTCAACAACGCAATCGCCAAGGGTGCAGTCAACAGATCGCCCGGCATTGACGGCTTACCGATTGAGTTTTACCGTACCTTTCGGGACCTCATGGCACCACGGTGGACGACTATGTATCAAGAACTGATGACATCTGACCAAGCAATCCCACCCGCCTTTGCTGAGGGCATCATTATACCAGTCCACAAACCAGCCCGTGGTTCGATGGTCACTAGTTACAGACCGCTCACCCTACTCAATGCCGATTACAAGATTTTCGCGCGCTTACTGGCAATGCGGCTCCGAACTACACTCCCTCATATCCTCTCGCCAGAGCAAACAACGCCTGGCGGAGAGGTTAACATACAAATGGTTCAAATGGCTCTGAGCACTATGTCACTTAACTTCTGTGGTCATCAGTCGCCTAGAACTTAGGACTAATTAAACCTAACTAACCTAAGGACATCACACACATCCAAGCCCGAGGCAGGATGGTTAACATACAGACTGCCACAGGGGAATGCCGCGACTTAATTGCGATAGCGGCGGCCTGCAGACTCCGGGCAGCGGTCGTCGCTATAGACTTCGACAGCGCCTTCGATAAAGTGCGTCATCGTTTCCTGTTTTCGGTGGCAGCCCGAATGGGCATGCCCCCTTCGTTTCTCGACGTCATCCGGCGTCTTTACGACAGTGCCAGTTCACGTGTCCAAGTCAATGTACGTTTAGCAGGGCCGGTACCTATCTGCCGTTCGATACGGCAGGGGTGCCCCCTCTCTACCCTCCTGTATGCCATTGCCCTTGAGCCCCTTATTGGTGGTTTGACGACCAAACTCTCTGGCCTCACCCTACGCCAACACACTTTTCGCTGTCGGGCATATGCTGATGACCTTCTCCTTCTCATTCGCTCCGGCTCTGAGTTTCGGGAAGTCCTCGAATTGATTACCCGTTATGGGGCTGCCGCTGGCAGTGCCATGAATGTCGCGAAATCTTCTGCAATGCACATTGTACGAGGCCTCAAGGAGGGTAAAGTGGCACCCCTGCCGCTTGTGCGGACTTTCCGGTACCTGGGCATTACCTTTACCCCCACGGTCACACGCACAGCAGCAACGAATTTCCGTCGCCTGTTACACGTCATCCGCAACGACGTCCGCAAGAACCTCTTGCGCCGCCAGGACACACTTCAACGGGTTGAGCTTATTAATCTTTATGTGGCATCAAAATTAGTTCACATCGCGCAAGTTCAGTCTCATCACAATCTCATCACATTCTCATTGGGAGACGAAGAATGCCGCTGGGACATGGGGTGGGAGACACAGCTAAACTACAACAGAGCTGACTGGGATCGCCTGGCAAGGGAGTGTGAAATACCGACATTGCCCGACGGTGACGAAAATGTCGAGGGATACGCAGAGGAGCTGGTGAAAGCAGTCGTAAGGGCGGTAAAGGCCGCTGTACCAACCAGGAGGAGAGCCGTAGCGGCCTCTCCGTCACCATGGTCAACCGAGCTGGGACAGATGCGCCAGTCTGTCAGGAGGGCCAGGAGGTACTACCAGCGAAGTGTCGTCTGGGAAGAAAAGCAACGTTGGCTGCTGAGATATAGAGAGGCCAAGGAGCACTTCCAGCAAGAGCTCAAAGCCGTGAGGCTACAGAGTTGGGAAAAATATGTACAAACGCAACTAGCTACAGACCCATGGGGTGTACCATATAAGTTGGTGCGGGAAAAGATCAGGTCACCCATGGTGTTGTCCACCGTCAGGGATCAGGGCAGGATGACGGAAACCTGGCAGGAGACTGCTGAGGTCCTCCTCCGTGTCCTGCTGCCTGACGATGGCGAAAATGAGGACTCTGAGGCACAACAGCAGATTCGGAGACAAGATCTAGAGGAATACCGAAACAACAATATGGTATATCCCTTCTCCGAGGAAGAAGTAGCTACACAAATAAAAGCCCTTAAAAGAGGCAAGGCTCCAGGCCCAGACGGCACCACCGCAGAGGTGGTGCAATTCCTGGCTCCCCAATTGGTGGCACCTCTCACAAAGTTGTACAACGAGTGTCTGCGGCTCGGGAAATTCCCCCAAATATGGAAAAGGGCTACAGTTGTAATAATCAAGAAAAGTCGAGACAAAGATCCACGAGAACCCAAATCCTACAGGCCCATATGTCTATTAGACACACTGGGGAAACTTTTTGAGAGGTTGCTGGCAGACAGACTGGCAGCACATCGAGTGTTGTGCGGGATGAGTAACAGACAATTCGGTTTCAGGACAGAGAGATCGGCGTCTGACGCCATCGCCCTGGCTGCTGAGGTCTGCGCCTCTACCCCGCACAAATACGTGGTCGGCATCATGGTGGATATCAGTGGCGCCTTTGACAGCCTGTGGTGGCCCTCGCTCTTCTCTCGATTGCGAGAGAAGGAGTGCCCAGCGTCGCTATATAGCTGTCTCAGGAGCTATTGTGAGAATAGGGAGGTCTGGCTATCGTCCCCTAGCGGAAGAGTAAGCAAAAAGATCACCAAGGGGTGTCCACAGGGGTCAGTCCTGGGGCCACTCTTTTGGGATGTTAATATGGAACCTCTTTTGGACAACCTTCAGAACAGCGACGATGTGCTAGAGGGCATAGCCTACGCGGACGACCTCCTTCTGCTGGTTGGTGGCCGTAGCCGCGAAGACTTAGAGCCGAAAATTGAAAGGGCCATAACAATCCTAAGTACATGGTGCCACCTGTCCAAAATGAAGATTTCTCCAACAAAATCTACATATCTACTCTTAAAAGGACAACTAGTTAGAAATCCAACTGTGAGGATAGACGGCTCACCAGTTCTTCGACGCCATGAAGCGCGATACCTGGGCGTAGTCGTCGATGAGAGGTGGACATATACATCACACATAGATACCGTTACACAAAAATCCTTGGAAACATTAAATCATCTCATTGCAATTGGACACAAGCGATTTCACCTACCACCAGAACTAATCAAATTATATCATAATAGCATATTGACTTCAATTGTAGGATATGGATCAGGAATCTGGGCCCACAGACTCACGAGGGTTATGCCTGCCATGGCTGTGAGAAGAGTGCAGCGGAGCATGATACTAAGATCAGTGGGAGCATACAGGACTACACCTGGAGGAACCCTAACAGTACTGATGGGGCTCTGCCCGCTCGACATTAAAATCCGGGAACAGGCAGCATGGTACTGGATAAAAAAGGGAAACAGGGACAAAGTAGTTGAATTGATGGGGATATACGTGGGGAACAAAATTGAAATCAAACGAAGGGGGGAAGAACTTTGGCAAGAACAATGGGATAACGAGGAAACCGGTCGGCGAACACATGAACTGCTGCCCAATATTAGGGAAAGGTTACAACTAAAGCACTTCACACCATCACGAGGACTGCTGCACTTCCTCACAGGTCATGGACCCTACCCGGCATATCTATGCCGGTTTGGGAAACAGGCGACACCAGCGTGTGACTGTGGGGCCACACCAGGCACCCCGGAACACGTGGTGTATGAGTGCCACCTCTTCGACGATGTAGCCGCGCAACTTCGTCAGCAATTACCAAATCACGACACGTATCACCTGCTCAGGCATGAGGACCACTTTACAATCTTGAATAAATTATCTAACGAAATATCACTCAAAGTGATAAGGGACTATTTAAGGAACAACAATTAAGACCTAACTATTCCCAAATTAGACTCTGCGCATTCTGACCTGTTCCGCCGAGGCGAGGACTTGGCCAGCCGCTTTACGGCTGGAATCCGCCATGCCTGGGATTAGGAGGTAGGGTGCGCCCAACTACCGATTTGAGACACTCACCAACTTTGACACTAGGTTAAGATAGAGTAGACGTAGGATAAGCTAGGATAGAAACCATTAGTATAGTACTGCAGCGTATCGAAACTCCGGCCAGCCTGGTGCCAGGGGCACGTTCACCGGGATTAGCTCGGTGAACAAGGCCAATAATGTAGGTTTATACTATTCTGGCACAAATGTAAACGCTGCAGGTAGAAGTAGCTTAGCATAAGTAGAATATAACAATGTAGGAAAATAGACAGAAGTGCCCATAGTGTGAGCAACAGAGAAGTAACAAATTGTGTTAGCTGTAGTACTAATATAAAATACAAATGTATCAAATAGGACCCACTAATTGTATAAGGTGGTGGGTTGTTTGTATGATATAAGAATATTGAGAATAAAGAATTTTTTTTTTTTTTTGAAAAAAAAAAAAAAAAAAAAAGTTCAGTCGCTTGACGGCGCGTATAGGCGCGGGCCCGCCCGTTGCCGGCGCGCCGTAAGGCACGGAAGCTCGCACTGGGGCGTATCGCTTTCCAGTCGGGTGTGCGGCGGCAGTCCTCACAGTGGAAGTGATGCGTCTCTCATAGCCTCTCCTTCCCAAGTGGCTCTTTCCGCCTTCCCGTGGTGCCAGGCGTTAAGCTCAGCATTCTGCCTTGCGACCAAAGGGAGAGCTGCGACCCAACCCGATGCGAAAGCGAAGGGTGCGTGGCACAGGGGGAGCTGTGTCAAGGGACCGAACACCAGTCCCTTTCTGCTCGCAGGGCACAGTCCAGCAGGTGCTCTGCATACCGGCGATCTCGTTTGTCGGCGTGGGATCGCGGCGCGAGTCGGCAAGGGTGCTTCGCCGCGCCCCTGGGTAACCGGGGCGTGTTCTGCCAAACCCAGGAGGTGGTGACATCGCCTGGGCCAGGTTAGATGGGTCCAGACCGCCGAACGTCTGGGGGACCGGCCCGCCACCTGAGTGGGAGTGGGTCTTCGGCCGAGAGGTGGAAACTCGGGCAAGTAGGTGGCGAAGGGCGAGAGGGGCATCCGCCTCTCCGGAGTGCGGGGTGCAGTTGCCGAGGAGCGTCGCGTGAAATCGTCGATGACGGAGTCAGCGAGGGGGACCAGTGCACTGGTGACGGTGCGCTGAACCCAGCAGCTCTGAGGTGCCCTTGACCTAGGGGCGAGGTCGGTGGGCGAGCTGCAAGAGTCCCCCTCCCCCCATGCCAGAGGAGCCGGTCCGGGGTAAGAGACGGGCTCCCACTTCTTCTCATCACTCGTACATCATGGCGACATCAGAGACGAGTGATATTAGTGCGCCTTCGAGAGCTTCTTTTGCGCCTGATCCCTCTCCACAGGACGAGGCGGGACAGGCAGAGGAGGACTTTTCAGTAATGCAGAGGCATTCCAAAATTACGTTGCTCCTGGAACAAAGTATCAAAAACGGGAAAATAAGCCAGGCAGCAATCTTACAGATAAAAAACGAATTGGCTGCATGGGCAAAAATTGGAAGGAAGGGTAGAGGAGCTGGAGGAAGAAAACACCCGGATGAGACAACAAAAACAACAACCAAGCAAGACCTGTGCGGCGGTGGCTGTACAAGCCCCCACCAGACAAAATAATACAAAAGAGGCAATAGACAGGGTGACAAAGAAACAGGAGACGGCAGTCTTTCTTAGGACTTTGCCTGGAAAAGATACGAGCGTCAAAAGGATCCAGGAACTTTTGACCACTACAATTGACCCAGTAAAAGATAAAATAAAGATAAAACGTGTCAAACCAAGCTGCAACTCGGTGATTGTCGAAGTTGCGTCTGAAGAGGATAAGAACAAACTTCTTGAAAATCCTAAATTGAACGCAGTAGTAAAATGCGAACCCCCAAAAAAGAGGAACCCCCTGGTCATATTGTATGACGTTCCTACTGTAATGACAAATGAGGAACTGTCTGAGGCAATCAGAAAACAAAACTTTGAGGATATAAATGAAAATGAATTTCAAAACGGTTTTAAACTAAGATTTAAGACGGGTCCTCGGGACCGTGATGTCGTACATCACGTCGCCGAGGTCTCCGCAACAATGTGGAGAAAAATAACAGTACTGAGCAGACTATACGTGGGATTCCGCGCTATGAATACTAAAGATTACATCGTGGTACCTCGTTTCCATAATTGCGGCGACTTGGACCACATCCTGAGGCACTGCACCAGGGGGTCGGCCTGCTCAAAATGCGGTGATAATGGACATACCCGGAAAGACTGTAAGGCCACAGGTGTCTGCATCCCGTGCAAGAGTCGTGGCAAGAAGTCCTGTGGAGCCACAGGACGAAACTGCCCTACCTACAGGATGCTCGAACAAAGACTTATATCTCGAATCGACTATGACTGAAAACGGCATACCATGCAGGATGCCAAAGCATAAATCCCCGAGCAAAAGGAGGAGGGATGCTATGAGAGCAAGTAGATTCAGTAATTTCCTGAAGTCGCTTATCAGCGCCGACGTACCAACAGTCGACAAATCCATACAAACTGAGTCCCCCACCAGGGGCATTGGCATTCAAACTGAGCTCCCCTCAGAGGTTAGAGCACCCTCCTCCCAATGCCGGGACACGCTGCCGATTAAAAATCTACAACGGCAAGAGCATCCTGTGGTAGTGACAGATATAGCTGCAAAACCCGTCCAGGAAAGCACGATAACGAGCTCCACCGCCAACTCCAACACCAAAGATAGCCCGGTGGTTAGGTTCCCACCCGTGGACCCAGTGAGGGTGTACCCAAGCCTTGAGTACACCATGCAATTAGCTAGACTGGAGCAGCCGACTACCCTGACCACTGCCTTACGTCATGTGGTCCGAGTAGGACATGAGTACGGACGAAGGGTAACCTTCTCGGTGATGGAGGCTGTGGACAGAATACAATTAAAGTCGGTGAACCTCCCCACTGACTTCGGAGCACTGCGGGACCTACTCAAAAAAGTGTTCCAAAGACGAGGAGAGAAATTTGACCTGGATGAAATTTATCATCAATCAGTGATAGCACACGGACGACTGGCATATGACTGGAATAAAACCTGGCCACATGACCACATACATACCTACTTTCCATGACGACCAGAATAAAAATCGGACAACTGAACACTCATAACAGTCGACTAGTGATGCAGGAGCTCCGAAAGGAAGTGGTGGAAAAGAGACTGGACATACTCTCTTTACAGGAGCCGTACTCTCTGGCTGGAAAAGTTGCGTTCACTGCCGCAACATGGTAAACTGTTAGCAGTGGGGGCATCCCCAGAGCGGCCATTCTAATAACTAACGCTGCACTGCGTGCAACACCCTTGTCACAGTTCTCCAACAGTCACTGCAACGTCGTGGAGATACAATCTCCTGCTGGGATTGTTATCATTATTAACATGTACTTTCAGTACGGTGATAGAATCGAACAACACATAGATCATCTAGTGAGTGTGGTCACGGCGTTGCGGGGGCGCAAAATCATTATAACTGCTGACATTAACGCCAAATCCCCCCTATGGTACAGTGGCACAAGGGATGAAAATGGTGCAAAAGCAGAAGAAATGATAATGGCTCTTCAACTAGTGGTGGCAAACAGACCAGGTAATCCCCCAACCTACGTAGCTGGAGGAGGACAGGGCACCAACATTGACGTGACTTTGCTCACGCCAAACGCAGTGAACATTCTCCAAGAGTGGAGAGTGGAAGACAATGCCACCACTAGCGATCACAATCTAATCACCTTTATTGTTGGAGACAGAGAGTGCCGCTGGGCCATGGGGTGGGAGATGCAATGGAATTTTAGAAAAACAGATTGGGAACGCCTAGCCAGAGAGTGCGACATTCCTCCATTACCAGAAGGAGACGAACGACAGTACTTCAACGTGGACGACAGAGCCGAAGGGCTGGTACATGCAATAACAAGGGCGATTAAGGCGGCCGTACCAACCAGGAGGAGAGCCGTGGCGGCCACACCGGCACCATGGTCAGCCGAACTACAAGAACTACGACAGTCTGTCAGGAGACTGAGGAAGCACTACCAGCACAGTGTCGTCTGGTGGGAAAAGTAAAGATGGCTGCAGTTATACCGGGAGGCAAAAGACAACTTCCAAAAAGAATTACAAAAGACCAGAATAACTAGTTGGGAAAATTTTGTAACCAATCAGCTGGCCCTTGATCCTTGGGGCGTGCCATATAGATTGGTAAGGGAGAAGATCTGCTCCCCAACAATGATATCATCGCTCAGGCACGGGGACGGGATGATGGAATCCTGGCAGGAGACTTCCGAGGTCCTCCTCCGGTCGCTGTTGCCTGACGATGATAGAAATGACGACACCGAAGAGCAACGCCAACTACGAGATGAAGACCTTCATAGGTATGCAAATGACGTGGCGGTCCTCCCCTCCTCTGAGGAGGAAGTTGCTGCTCATATCAAGAATTTAATAAAAGGAAAAGCCCCCGGGCCAGACGGCATTGTGGCGGAGGTGGTGCAGTTCTTAGCCCCACAGCTAGTTGCACCACTTACACATATTTTCAACGCATGCCTCAGGCAAGGCAAATTTCTAAAAATATGGAAAGCTGCAAACGTGGTGATTATCAAGAAAGGCCCCGAAAAGGACCCTGCAGAGGCCAAATCCTACAGGCCCATCTGCCTGCTGGACGGCTTTGGCAAAATTCTGGAAAAGTTATTAGCGGACAGACTGAATGCTCACCGCATGCTGCACGGGATGAGCGACAGGCAATTCGGTTTTAGGTCGGGGCGATCGGCATCTGATGCAATCGCCCTGGCGGCCGAGGTCTGTGGCTCAGCCCCGCGTAAGTATGTTGTTGGCATCATGGTGGATATCAGTGGCGCCTTCGACAACCTGTGGTGGCCTTCGCTCTTCTCCTGCCCTCGGGAGAAGGAGTGCCCAGGGCTGCTATATGGGTGTTTGAGGAGCTATTGTGAAGATCGGGAGGTACAGCTATCATCCCCTAGCGGATATGTCCGGAAAACTATCACCAAGGGTTGCCCCCAGGGCTCCGTGATGGGTCACTATTTTGGGACATCCACATGGAGCCTCTTCTGGATAGCCTGCAACAGAGCGAAGATGTGCTAGAGGTGATAGCCTACGCTGACGACCTCCTCCTGCTGGTCGGCGGCCGAAGTCGCGAGGACATAGAACCGAAAATAGTGGGAGCAATAAACAAATTACAACTATGGTGCCGAAAGACCAAAATGACTATCTCACCAGCCAAGTCGACCTACCTACTACTTAAAGGACAGTTAATAAGAAACCCGACTGTGAGAATTGACGGTACGCCCGTTCTTCGGAGACGAGAAACACGCTACTTGGGAATCATCATCGATGAAAAGTGGAATTTTGCAAGGCACATAGAAACCGTAACCCAGAAAGCACTACAATTACTAAACAATCTAATTTCCATAGGACATAAAAGATTCCACCTCCCGCCTCATTTAATCAAACTCTACCATAACAGCATACTGACGTCAATAGTGGGTTACGGCTCGGGAGTCTGGGCTCACAGGCTCACGAGGGTGGTGCCTGCTGTGACGGTGAGAAGAGTACAAAGGAACATGATATTAAGGTCCGTGGGAGCATACAGAACATCTCCAGGGGGAGCCCTGTTAATCATAATGTGGCTCTGTCCCCTAGATATAAAGATTAGGGAACAGGCTGCGTGGTACTGGGCCAAAAAGGGTGTTATCACCAAGGTAGAGGAAATTATGGGGGCACCAGTCAGGGAAAAAGGGGAGATTAGGGAAAGAGGGGTAGATCTGTGGCAGGAAATATGGGAGTCGGATGAAACTGGTAGAAGAACCTTTCAGTTCCTACCAGACGTAAAGGACAGACTGAAAATGAAGTACTTCGAGCCAACTCGGGGATTGTTCCACTTTCTCACCGGTCATGGCCCCTATCCGACTTATCTTTGTCGGTTTGGGAAAAGGGCGACGCCTGCGTGCGACTGTGGCGCACCGGAGGGTACTCCTGACCATGTGGTTTACGAGTGCCCCCTTTTCGATGATGTAGCCGGGACATTGAGACGACAACTACCAAGCACAAACACCTATGACCTTTTAAGACGGGAAGAGACATTTCAGACACTGAATACGCTAGCAAACGAGGTATCACGAAAAGTACTGACAACTTTTCTGAGAGACCTTCATGCTTAAATAAGTAGACAACACCGAACGCGACCACTGCCCCAATCCCGTACCGCCTGTTCGTGGATAGGTCGACTTTACAGTTGGAATCCGCCACGACCGGGACCAGGGGGACTGGGGCGATCCCGAATCAAGAAAACGCACCGATTATGACGTAGAATAAGAATTAGATTTAGTTAATTAGAATAGGATAGTAAGTTAGGAACCTGCAGCGATAAATTAACCCTTGCCTGCCCTGTGCCAGGGACTTGCTCATAGGGATTAGCTCTATGAGCAAGGCATCTAAGTAGGTTTATACACTCCTGGAAATTGAAATAAGAACACCGTGAATTCATTGTCCCAGGAAGGGGAAACTTTATTGACACATTCCTGGGGTCAGATACATCACATGATCACACTGACAGAACCACAGGCACATAGACACAGGCAACAGAGCATGCACAATGTCGGCACTAGTACAGTGTATATCCACCTTTCGCAGCAATGCAGGCTGCTATTCTCCCATGGAGACGATCGTAGAGATGCTGGATGTAGTCCTGTGGAACGGCTTGCCATGCCATTTCCACCTGGCGCCTCAGTTGGACCAGCGTTCGTGCTGGACGTGCAGACCGCGTGAGACGACGCTTCATCCAGTCACAAACATGCTCAATGTGGGACAGATCCGGAGATCTTGCTGGCCAGGGTAGTTGACTTACACCTTCTAGAGCACGTTGGGTGGCACGGGATACATGAGGACGTGCATTGTCCTGTTGGAACAGCAAGTTCCCTTGCCGGTCTAGGAATGGTAGAACGATGGGTTCGATGACGGTTTGGATGTACCGTGCACTATTCAGTGTCCCCTCGACGATCACCAGTGGTGTACGGCCAGTGCAGGAGATCGCTCCCCACACCATGACGCCGGGTGTTGGCCCTGTGTGCCTCGGTCGTATGCAGTCCTGATTGTGGCGCTCACCTGCACGGCGCCAAACACGCATACGACCATCATTGGCACCAAGGCAGAAGCGACTCTCATCGCTGAAGACGACACGTCTCCATTCGTCCCTCCATTCACGCCTGTCGCGACACCACTGGAGGCGGGCTGCACGATGTTGGGACGTGAGCGGAAGGCGGCCTAACGGTGTGCGGGACCGTAGCCCAGCTTCATGGAGACGGTTGCGAATGGTCCTCGCCGATACCCCAGGAGCAACAGCGTCCCTAATTTGCTGGGAAGTGGCGGTGCGGTCCCCTACGGCACTGCGTAGCATCCTACGGTCTTGGCGTGCATCCGTGCGTCGCTGCGGTCCGGTCCCAGGTCGACGGGCACGTGCACCTCCCGCCGACCACTGGCGACAACATCGATGTACTGTGGAGACCTCACGCCCCACGTGTTGAGCAATTCGGCGGTACGTCCACCCGGCCTCCCGCATGCCCACTATACGCCCTCGCTCAAAGTCCGTCAACTGCACATACGGTTCACGTCCACGCTGTCGCGGCATGCTACCAGTGTTAAAGACTGCGATGGAGCTCCGTATGCCACGGCAAACTGGCTGACACTGACGGCGGCGGTGCACAAATGCTGCGCAGCTAGCGCCATTCGACGGCCAACACCGCGGTTCCTGGTGTGTCCGCTGTGCCGTGCGTGTGATCATTGGTTGTACAGCCCTCTCGCAGTGTCCGGAGCAAGTATGGTGGGTCTGACACACCGGTGTCAATGTGTTCTTTTTTCCATTTCCAGGAGTGTATTATTAAAACTGGCACACTTGTAACGCTGCAGGCAGTTAGTATTAACCAATCGTAGTAACTAGAAATTAAGTTAGCTAGTAAACTAGAAGTAGTCTGCCTAGTAGAGATCGTAGAACTGTCTGTAGTTAAGAAAAATATTAAAGCTATTGTAAATTTAGAAATATAGGACCCACTAATCACTAAGGTGGTGGGTCATTATTGTATAATTATTATGATATGAAATAAAGAATTTTATTTTTAAAAAAAAAAAAAAAATGTTCTCCCTCTGCCAACTGCAATTGGGCGCAACCTTCAGGCGGCTTTTGGATATTATCTCACGGTATGGTGGCGTCGGGCTCGTCAATGTCCGTATGCGAGCTGCAGCCTTGTACATGAGTACCATGAGAAAACAGTGGATGGGCCAGGGTACATCTCTAACACGCAGCTTGCTTGAGGTCCTCCTACCTGCTTCCACCTCACCACCGGTGTCTGTCGGCCATATCGTGCCTTATTTGTCCCATATTTCGACCTTTTTCGTCGACTACAGTTACATACATACCAGTCTCCCAGATACACGCCCACCTAGGACTAAGGATTTTTACAGCCTGTTGCTGCGCTGTGTTCCCCGGAATGTGATGGAGACCAAACATCCCTCCATCCAGTGGCCCATAGTGTGGACTACCGTCCACCAGCCCTTCCTCCCTACGAATGTCCGGGCACTGTGGTATCACATAGACAACAGGAAATTTGCCACGAAGCAGCGCCTGCACAACATTGGATTGTCAGAATCCCCTCTTTGTCTCCTTTGCCAGCAACTGGACACTGATGAACACCGTCTGACATGCGCCTCATCGCAAGATGTATGGCGCTTCGTGCAGCAAATCATTGCCTGCTATCTCCGGGTGCCACCAGACACAATCGAACCTCGAATGTTTCTATACCCGGAGGACCGACAATTTTCCCGCCGCCAAATGTCATGCTATTACGTGGGTCAAAGGGTGGGCGGTCGCTTATCTCTTTCGTGAGGGCCCTAAATCCCGCCTCGACTTCTGGACCTATTTACGAACAGCCCATGCAGCTCTCGAAAACACGCCACGTTACCGAGCATTATTTGCTAACTATCTTCGAGCGGTCTTTGTTAGACCTCTACTGAGTTGGGGGGTGCCTGGCTCAGAGGGCACCCTCCCCTCCACCCCCGGCGGTGTCTGAGTTTCAACCGCCTATGATCAATTCAACTTCTGACCTCCGCGGATGGGAGAGCGCGTCGCAGATTGCGCGGATTTTATTTCTTTTTGCTTTTCCTTTTTCCTTTCATTGTCTTTAACCAGAATTTATATTTCTTTTCTCTTTCGCCGATGTGTTCCCATAATTTCATGATATTCGTGAATCTTACAAAAACCATTGAAAATAAATAAATAACAGCGCCTTCCACTACTGTTGATTCCTGTGTCTCCCATTTCCCTAAGCACCACAGGCTCGGTGGTGGTGAGGGGGACACTGTGGCCAGGCCTCAGGTTCCGACCCCTGCCCACATTGCCCCCCGAGCCCCCACCGGTCCACTACATAAAAAAAAGAAAAAAAAAAGTTTGGTAGAGCACTTGCCCGCGAAAGGCAGAGGTCCCGAGTTCGAGTCCCGGTCCGGCACACAGTTTTAATCTGCCAGGAAGTTTCATATCAGCGCACACTCCGCTGTAGAGTGAAAATTTCATTCTAGAAACATCCCCCAGGCTGTGGCTAAGCCATGTCTCCGCAATATCCTTTCTTTCAGGAGTGCTAGTTCTGCAAGGTTCGCGGAGAGCTTCTGTAAAGTTTGGAAGGTAGGAGACGAGGTACTGGCAGAAGTAAAGCTGTGAGGACGGGGCGCGAGTCGTGCTTGGGTAGCTCAGTTGGTAGAGCGCTTGCCCACGAAAAGCAAAGGCCCCGAGTTCGAGTCCAGGTCCGGCAGACAGTTTTAATCTGCCAGGTAGTTTCTTATAATTCTTGTTTAAATTAACTAGAAAGAGGAATACCATTTACTGAAATATTTTCTGGTGCTTTACTAATACTTTCGATAACGCAATATACACTACTGGCCATTAAAGTGCTACACCACGAAGATGACGAGCTACAGATGCGAAATTTAACCGACAGGAAGAAGATGCAGTGATATGCAAATGATTAGCTTTTCAGAGCATTCACATAAGGTTGGCACCTGTGGCGACACCTACAACGTGCTGACATGAGGAAAGTTTCCAACCGATGTCTCATACACAAACAGCAGTTGACCGGCTTTGCCTGGTGAAATGTTGTTGTGATACCTCGTGTAAGGAGGAAAAATGCGTACCATCACGTTTCCGACTTTGATAAAGGTCGCATTGTAGCATATCGCAATTGCGGTTTATGGTATCGCGACATTGCTGCTCACGTTGGTCGAGATCCAATGACTGTCAGCAGAATATGGAATCGGTGGGCTCAGGATGGTAATACGGAACGCCGTGCTGGATCATAACGGCATCGTATCACTAGCAGCCGAGATGACAGGCATCTTATCAGCGTGGCTGTAACGGATCGTGCAACCACGTCTAGATCCCTGAGTCAACAGATGGGGACGTTTGCAAGACTACAAACATCTTCACGAACAGTTCGACGACGTTTGCATCAGCATGGACTATGAGCTCGGAGACCATGGCTGCGGTTACCCTTGACGCTGCATCACAGACAGGAGCGCCTGCGATGGTGTACTCAACGACGAACGTGGGTGCACGAATGGCAAAACGTCATTTTTTCGGATGGATCCAGGTCCTGTTTACAGCATCATGATGGTCATGCGACCATCCGTGTTTGGCGACATCGCTGTGAACGCACATTGGAAGCGTGTATTCGCCATCGCCATACAGGCGTATCACCCGGCGTGATGGTATGGGGTGGCATTGGTTACACGTCTCTTGTTCCCATTGACGGCACTTTGAACAGTGGACGGTACATTTCAGATGTGTTACGACCCGTGGCTCTACCCTTCAAAATGGCTCTGAGCACTATGGTACTTAACATCTGAGGTCATCAGTCCCCTAGAACTTAGAACTACTTAAACCTAACTAACCTAAGGACACCACACACATCCATGCCCGAGGCAGGATTCGAACCTGCGACCGTAGCGGTCTCGCGGTTCCAGACTGAAGCGCCTAGAAACGCCTGTCCACTACGGCTCTACCCTTCATTCGATCACTGCGTAACCCTACGTTTCAGCAGGATAATGAACCACCGCATGTTGCAGGTCCTGTACGGGCGTTTCCGGATACAGAAAATGTTCGACTGCTGCCCTGGCCAGAACATTCTCCAGATTTCTCATCAATTGAGAACATCTGGTCAATGGTGGCCGAGCAACTGGCTCGTCACATTACGCCAGTCACTACTCTTGATGAACTGTGGTATCTTGTTGCAGCTGCATGGGCATCTGTACCTGTACACGCTATCCAAGCTCTGTTTGACTCTATCCCCAGGCGAATCAGTGCCGTTATTACGGCCAGAGGTGGTTGTTCTGGGTACTGATTTCTCAGGATCTATGCACCCAAATTGCGTGAAAATGTAATCAGATGTCAGTTCTAGTACAATATATTTGTCCAATGAATACCTGTTTTTCATCTGCATTTCTTCTTGGTGTAGCAGTTTTAATGCCCAGCAGTGTATAACCTTCTGCTCTTTATTCGCGACCCGGTTATCCAGCTGCGTAGAGAAATGTTTCTGGTGTTCCTTAAATTTGTCCCCTAATGGCACCTCACATCTTGTTTGTTCACAATGTCATTAAACTCTGCTATAAAATTCTCAGAATCTTATTTAGAGGGAAGATTATTTACCTTATTAGTCAAGTCACTGACAGTAAGTGACAGATTAGAAACAGAAACGGAGATTTCTGACTGTTGGGGAACTACATTTCCTACAGAAGTGGATAAATTAGCTGCTGTATTGGATATATCTGACTGTTTCTGTTGTAAGTAGGCTGTTTAGGTGTTTATGTTGGTAACGCCACGTAGCGCTCTATATGAAAATCACTGACTGTGCTGTGTGAAGTCTGTGGCTGGTCTGCATTGTTGCAGTATTGCTATTGTAGTGTTGGGCAGTTAGATGTTAACAGCGCGTAGCGTTGCGCAGTTGGAGGTGAGCCACCAGCAGTGGTGGATGTGGGGAGAGAGATGGCGGAATTTTGAGAGCGGACGATCTGGACGTGTGTCCATCAGAAAGAGTAAATTTGTGATATTGGATATCATGGACTGATATATATATTATGACTTTTTAACACTATTAAAGTAAATAGATTGTTTGTTCTTTATCAAAATCTTTCATTTGTTAACTATGCCTATCAGTAGTTAGTGCCTTCAGTAGTTAGAATCTTTTATTTATCTTGCAGTAGTGGCGCTCGCTGTATATCAGTAGTTCGAGTAACGAAGATTTTTGTGAGGTAAGTGATTCATGAAAGTTATAGGTTATTGTTAGTCAGGGACATTCTTTTGTAGGGATTTTTGGAAGTCAGATTGCGTTGCGCTAAAAATATTGTGTGTCAGTTTAAGCACAGTCAATTATAATTTTTCTAAGGGGACGGTACACTGTGTCATTTCAGATTGTTAAAATATTCTGGTGGAGGTTGTTGGGGGTGTTTCGGGGAAGAGACCAAACTTCGAGGTCACCTGTCTCAGCGGATTAGGGAGGTACGAGGAAGGGTGTCGACCGTGCCCTTTCAAAGGAACCATCCCGGCATTTGCCTGGAGCGATTTAGGGAAACCACGGAAAACCTTAATCAGGATGGCTGGACGCGGGATTGAATCGTCGTCCTTTCGTCCTTCCGAATGCGAGTCCAGCGTGCTAACCACTGCGCCACCTCACTCGGTGATTGTTAAGACCCAGATGTCCTACAGTAGTTGATAATGATCTCAATTGTTTCAAAATTACAGCCACTGGGTCTGCAGCAAGTTGAATGGCGGCTGCAGGCTGGCAGGCTTCATGGACCTCACTAACTGAATGCACATTTGATACTTGTTCCTGCTGCATTGTGAAGTAAGACCTAATCCTTAACATTTCCTAGCAGAAATTCACTGATTTTAAGGAATTTCTTATAACATGGATACAATAACTTAAAACTAACGTAGTTATATCCACTTCAGTTGGCAAAAAAAAAAATCTTGAAAGAAATAACAAAAACTACTCATTTTCTGCAGAGCTAATAACCAAGACAGAGGAATTGAGAACACTAAAATTTGTGCTAATACTGGACTTCATCCAACACGTGAGAGTGGCATCAGCAAGGGAGCTTAATATTACATCTTGTGCTTGCCTTTATGTTTTTGATCTATGACATGAAGATCTGTAACTGGACTTCAACAGCTCACTCACACCACGCCATGCAGCACCCTCGGACAACATATCAGAGTTCGCAACACACTGATTAAAATCACATTTTGACATAACAAAATACATACACACATGAGTATATTGAAAACCATCTCATTGAGATATTTCCTCTGTTTAGTCCTTTTATGGCTGTGAGCACTATGGGACTTAACATCTATGGTCATCAGTCCCATGGAACTTAGAAATAATTAAACCTAACTAATCTAAGGACATCACACAACACCCAGTCATCACGAAGCAGAGAAAATCCCTGACCCCGCCGGGAATCGAACCCGGGAACCCGGGCGTGGGAAGCAAGAACGCTACCGCACGACCACGAGCTGCGGACAGTCCTTTTATGGTCACCAATGAATTACTTCATTGAAATACTAAGAGGCCAGACGACAAAAATTGCAATTATTAGGTACAGGAATTATTTCCTATTTAAGGAAAGGAATTTTATTCTTTGGTTTTGAGCTATATCTGCTTTTAATTGGCATCAAATTAAGTAGTATGGATTATTGATTATTTCATGCAAAAAAGCATTCGTCTATTCCTGCGTATGGGAATAAACACGAAGATTATATTACAAGTAGCATAGTCTACCTGAAGAAGAAGGCTGAACAGTTCTGGATGCAGGTGTGGGTAGTAAGCGAGAACGCTGAATCTAAGATAGCCGAGTTCTAGACTAAAAATCAGTTTTGAATGTCATGGTCGCCGCAGTATGTGGACATTTGAATCCAGTGAGGTACAAAGTTTCACTGTAGAATGAATTTGCCGAAGAATTAAACAGAAGTGTGGAATGGGAAGACAGACATGGTCTCACTCGACGTCAGTTTCGCCAAATAATTCCATTGAGAGAAATGGCTTACTAGTTATCGTAGAAAAGTTGTACGTAAGTAACTGTGAAGCAGGAAAGCAGAAATCGACAAAGATGACGTCAATTTTTCCAAACAATGCCGTCCAGTGAGAAACTTTACTGCCCATGTCCGTGAAAAAAACATCACACTATTTCTCCCCAAAGTTCGTAACTTTTATGTCATTTACTGTGGCATTTATACTGAAGAACCAAAGGAACTAGTACACCTGCCTAATTTCGTGTAAGGCCCATTCGAACACGCAGAAGTGCTGAAAACACGACGAGACATGGACTCGACTAATGTCTGAAGTAATTATGGAGGGAACTAACACCATGAATCCTGCAGGACTGTCCATAAATCCATTAGAGTACGGGGGGATAGAGATCTCTTCTGAACAGTCCGTTGCAAAGCATCACAGATATGCTCAATAATGTTCCTGTATGGGGAGCTTGGTGGCCAGCGGAACTGTTTGAACTCAGAAGAGTGTACCTGGAGCCACTCTGTAACAATTGTGGACGTGTGTGGTGTCGCATTGTCCTGCTGGATTTTCCCAAGTCCGTCGGAATGCACAATGGGCATGAATGGATGTAGGTGATCAGACAGGATGCTTACGTACGTGTCACCTGTCAGAGTCGTATCTAGACGTGTCAGGGTTCTCCCTGATGACATGCAGAGTCCATGGATTCATGAGGTTGTCTTCATACTCGTACACGTTCATTCGCTCGATACAATTTGAAATGAGACACGTCCGACCAGACAACATGTTTCCAAGTCATCAAGTGCCCAATGTCGGTGTTGACGGGCCCAGGCGAGGCATAAAGCTTTGTATCTTGCAGTCATCAAGGGTACACGAGTGTCCCTTCGTCTTCGGAAGCCCATGTCGATGATGCTTCATTGAATGGCTCGCTTATTGAAATATGCAGCAATTTGCGGAAGGGTTGCATTTCTGTCGCGTTGAACGTTTTTCTTCAGTCCTCGTTGGTCCCATTCTTGCAGGATCTTTTTCCGGCCGCTGCGATGTCGATGATCTGATGTTTTACCGGATTCGTGATACTCACGGCACACTTGTGAAATGGTCGTACGGAAAAATCTCCACTTCATCGCTACCTCGGAGATGCTGTGTCCCATCGCTCGTGCGCCGGCTATAACACCACGATTAAACTCAGTTAAATCTTGATAAACTGCCATTGTAGCAGCAGTAACTGATCTAACAACTGCGCCAGACCATTGTTGTCTAATATGGGCGTTGTTGACTACGGCGCCGTATTCTGCCTGATAACTTATCATTGTATTTGAATAAGCAAGCCTATACCACTTTCTTTGTCGCTTCAGTGTAAAACACTGACTACAGAATTAGTTCATGGCTTGACATATTAGTAGGTGATAAAGTATGTGGATTGCTCCGCAGCTGCACATAACGTTTTCTTCATATAACTGTATCACTAAATTTGTTCTGTACCTTGAGACTCTTGTTGTTAACGTAGTAAAAGTTCTCCATGTATGGTATGGCAGGTGGTAAACGTACATAATTTCTTTCCTTTGAGTGAAGAGCTCTTGCTTCGGAGCACCTTCTTACCACAGGAACACTCGTGTAACATTTGGTGTAATCATCAGTAGTAACATTCGCTGCAAAAATATTAGCATAAAATAATACGAAATACAAAAAATTCAAGATAGTTTGCGTATTAGAAAAAATACAGGCATATTTGGGAACATTATAACTTCTGACTTTACATTAAAACAGACTTATCTCGCAGTATACAACATTACCAGTACTATTACAGATATAGGAATGCTTTTATTGAACGTTCTAAAATTTTACGTGAACGTCCAGTACTTCACAGCAATATGCAGAGACTGCTGGTGCTTGTCTAAAGTCCAGTTGGCAGTTGCTGTCCATAGACTTCGCTGCTATGCTACATCAGTCATCGCCTACCCTGGTATGTGTGACCCTATGTCTCGTCCACCCACAGATTCCTATGGCTAGACAGCCTCTCTTAGTCCTGGGAGAGAGACACAGAATATCATGTACGAGACAGATACAAATTATGCAGTCTACACAAGATGCATCTGGTGCATGCAGACCATAGATAGTCAAGGCAAACACCACTTAATAACACAAACCAGATACGTAGCCGTTATACAGACAGGACAAGATGCCTTTCAGATATCTGGAGGCCATAGAGCCTAGACAATTATGCCCAGCAACCGTATGTGCCCCTCCTCCTCATGACCACTTCTCCTATTGGAAGACTACGCAGTACAACGTTCTCCAATTCACTACTCTACTACTGACTATACAAATGGAAGGCGGTCACCCTATTGGCAAAATGCATGTGGTTTAGCCCCCATCCCACAATGCCAATGGGGCGTCGGATATCTAAGCAGAATTGTTGGAAATGTAAAAAAGTCTAGGTTTTCTTGCCGCGTCAATTAGAGGTACAATATCGAGCTTTCGACGATAGCCTCCATCGTCATCAGATATTATAAATTCCCAGAAATTTACAGTATCCCCAGTGAGTGTGGAAGCAATTAAGTAGGTCAGATCATTCGTACCATTTCCGACCGCTGTGCAGAACACCTAGGGCGTATTAAAAGTAGAGAACTAGAGAAATAGGCGATCGGAGCACAGCGTCACTAAGAAACATAAAATACTGTTTGATGAAACAAAACTTCTGTCCCATGCCTCCACATACTGGGGTTCTGTTATTAAGTAGGCTGTTGAAATAATAATAAGCGAGAAGATCTTTAACAGTGACAGCAGATATTATCTGAGCAGGGCATGGAAATGAGCACTCGATGCAGAGGAGCAGCAGAGATATTTCTTGCAGTGTTTACGATCCCATGGAGACGAGGGCGCCACCAGCACAGACATTGACACTGTCTCCGACCAATCACAAACCGACCAATCAGAAGCCGTCTATTGGCTATACAAGGTGGTCCATTGATCGTGACTGGGCCAAATATCTCACGAAATAAGCGTCAAACGAAAAAACTACGAAGAACGAAAGCCGTCTAGCTTGAAGGGGGAAACCAGATGGAGCTATGTTTGGCCGTCTAGATGGCGCTGCCATAGGTCAAACGGATATCAACTGCGTTTTTTTTTTAGTATGAACACCCCTTTTTTATTACATATTCGTGTAGTACGTAAAGAAATATGAATGTATCCTATTTTAGAAAAACGCATATGATATCGGTTTGATCTATGGCAGCGCCATCCAGACGACCAACCATAGCTCCATCTGGTTTCCCCCTTCAAGCTAGACGACTTTCGTTCTTTGTAGTTTATTCGTTTGACGCTTATTTCGTGAGATATTTGGCCTGGTCACGATCAATGGACCACCCTGTATAAGGCCACCACAGCTGCAATGAAGACAGCCAGTTGTTCCTTACGATGACGATTCAGGCTATCGTCTTTTTTTTCCTTTTTTCTGTACTGTAATTTCATTCCCCTGCCCCATGGGCAGGGAAGGGCTGGCAGCAGCTCAGTCCACCACTCTTCAGCTAAACAGTTTTACAAAATACATGAAAGGGGAATGCTTACAAAAAAAAAGGGGGGGGTTAAAAGGGGGTGTTACGTCCGTTTGCTACTTGTTAGCAGCAGACACAGTGGCTGCGCCAATGACTGAGACGGCGTGGAGTTTTACAATTATTTATTGAATTTCCATTACAATTTCTCCCTCGTCGTCGCTGCCCAACCCTACGGATTCCTCCGCCTGGCTGCTGCTGTGTAGATTCTCCGACAATGCGCGCAACGCGTGCCGCTGATTGCACTCGGAGTCTCAAGCAACCGGTGCTCCGTTGAAGCCAGGATGCCCTGTGGTTGAGATGAACTCGTCGCCGCTCGGCGTCCCAGTACGTGAGGTCAGCTGCCGACGCCTGCTGCACCGGCGGCTGGGAAGCCATCAGTCGCGATGTCCGCGAGGTCCCGTCACGAAGGGACCACGCGCCTTGGGGCACGTTGCCGTGAAGTCCGGGCGTCAGTCCCCGGCGCCGCCTGTGCCCAAGACCGTGCTGCGGCCGGTCCTGCTGGAACTTCTCGTTGTAGTTAGTCAGTCATGGTGCCGATCGAACTCGGGCCGACCCCCAGAGCTGAAGTTGACATCTGGCGGCGAACAGATGACTCCTGCGAGCTGGAACAGACTTCCAGAATCGTCACCTACGAAGAGTGAACATTCTGTCACGGACGACGTCCGTCCTCAGATCCGAACTGCTTCCTAATGGCTTCTGTCTGTTGCTGCCTGCGCTCCACTATTTATATCTGGCAGGAGGACGTTTTTTACCCTCGGTAGTAGCTTTTTGTTATTATTCCCGCAGTATATTGCAGCGTAACTTAACGTGCTGGCCTGACTTCCCCTTACTCAGCACTCTCCAGGCTTCGCTCGGCGCTCGGTCTGTGTGCGTCCTTGCGTCAGCCGATTGGTAGACTGCTGCTGTCAGCAAGGCTATCTGTGCCTGCTTACTTCGCAATGCCTTGATCGCCGGAATGCCTCTGTTTTGCCATTCTCCACTGCGTGAAGCAACGCTTACTACATGTGGCCGCAACACTGCCTCTTCCTAAAAATTAAATTCGTCCCCGAATTAACCCTATACGTTAACTCTAGTTCTACCCTATATTCTACTTCTTCCGTATATACAGCCAGGTTGCCTGACTCATGCCCTACTGCTAATCCAGTCTACAGGAATCTCATGGAGTGGTCTTGCATTAACATGCTGAATACTCCGTTTTAATAAGGCATATACCACATCGATAAATACAATCAACACGGTAACAGTACTGGTTGAAATACCAATGGTCACTATGCTACGTTTCCACCTGGTATCGTACTCCTCCACATGCCTTAATAATTGCTGCATTGAAATTTAACCTTTCTCTAATCTAGTAGTTTATCTATCGTTTTCAATAGTGTAGCATCCAAGGTGTTGTTAATATACGTCAAATTTTCTCCTGGAGTGATGCTGAATGACGCATCTGGCCAGTACAACGTCAGATGAGTATCTGTAACCTTGGAGACTCCCGTGACTGTCGCTGGTAAGCTGAAACGATCCCCTACTATTTCACAATTTGTCCCGTTGATTAGCAAACCACTGTCCCGTAATTCCATCTCCGTGGTTGCTGTCCAATTCCCATTGTCGTAACACTTGGTTGATATCCTCTCTGTAGCGAATACTGAATACAACTAATGCCTTCCAACTTGCTGAAAATGTTGCGTTGGCTTGACTATTATTCTCCTACAGTCCAAAGCTTCTGCTTCTGCCCTAAATAACTGGATCTCACACGACCCCTTGCCCATGAAAACAACCCATGATGGACAGATGGAAACTGACTCCGTTAGACATCTACTCAGCTCTAAACTCGACATAGTAGCATGAGTATCCCCTTCCATAGAAATTAATAAAACCTCCTGTGTCCTGAACTGTACGCCCTTCCCCATGTGCTCCCATCTGACCGGATAAGGATTCACTGTGTAATAGTGATACTGTCTCCCCACACTAGTTACTGGAAATCTAATCTCTATATACATCTTAACTAGATCCGTTGTTACCTTAATCCTAGACACATGATAAAAAAGTGACATACTCGCTTCAATGGTTCAAATGGCTCTGAGCACTATGCGACTTAACTTCTGAGGTCATCAGTCGCCTAGAACTTAGAACTAATTAAACCTAACTAACCTAAGGACATCACACACACCCATGCCCGAGGCAGGATTCGAACCTGCGATCGTAGCCGTCGCTCGGCTCCAGACTGTAGCGACTAGAACCGCACGGCCACTCCGGCCGGCTACTCGCTTCAATTATCGGCACTACGTGCTCTACCCCCTCTGGAAACTCTCCCTCTGCCTGCTTCAGACCCCGTCTGAACTTTTCTGGTGACATCAACGTCACACTCACCTGCCCGTGCAATCCGTGATGTACTGCCTCTTGCAATTCATCCATCCTCACTCGTGCAGCACCAGTGCTGTTAACCAGTTCCCGCAGCAATTTAGCCATTTCCAGCTTCCTTTCCACTACATCCAATCGCGCTTGTAACTGTTCCAGATTCGTATTCAATAATTTCTGTGTTTGTTCTATATATGCTCGTAACCCTGTAGCCATCCCACGCACCACGCGCGTCACATTCAACAACTCTGTATCTAATCCCCGTATGTCTGCTGTGTGTATATCCACTGCCGGCCGCAGTGGCCGTGCGGTTCTGGCGCTGCAGTCCGGAGCCGCGGGACTGCTACGGTCGCAGGTTCGAATCCTGCCGCGGGCATGGGTGTGTGTGACGTCCTTAGGTTAGTTAGGTTTAAGTAGTTCTAAGTTCTAGGGGACTTATGACCTGAGATGTTGAGTCCCATAGTGCTCAGAGCCAGTTGAACCATTTTGTATATCCACTAACTTCTCTATGCTTTCCTCCCTGTCGCGAATAACTGTTAAAGAATTGATCAAACCCTCAATATCGTCTCTATCCGCTATTCAAAAAATGTTTTCAGCAACTTCCCACCTGCATTCAACCAACCCCTCTTTACTCTCGTTCTCCTCCCCGGAATCATGCTCATGACTTGGCGCAGCTGTTCCCCTATTTCCTTACATGACCTATCCAAACCCTCGTAATCTTCTTGCACGTCCCGTAATATTCCGTTCTTGGATGCAACCACTTCCACACTCAATACCACCTCCTGTAGCTGCCGCATCTCGTTCCCTACCTGCAGGATACTGAGTGCCAGCCGAAGCGTCAACTCGTGACTCGTGAGGGCCACATCCGGTTGTTTCCCGAACAACACCCCACTTCGCAACGGCATATCCTGTACATGGCCACCTTGGGTCAGCTGCCAGAGGACTACGACCCATACTATCCACTTGACCCCATCCTGCGTCACCTACAGAATGGAGAGAGAAGGAAAAACTCCCATCACTACCCCTTAATACTAATAAAATAACCTTAGTCCGTGCACAAAAATAATACACACATCATAATTACTGCTAACTACACATCCCCCGAATGCAACTTATACTTAGTACCCGGTTTACTGTCTGCTTCTGGCGCTTCTTTTCGCTTTGTGCCAGAAAGAGAAATACGTGTACACGGATCTATTACCCCCTGGAACGGCTTAACTCTACTAACGTGAACCACCGTTGTATTGGTAGGCAATTGTAATTTTACATTGACAGGTGATGTCATTTCCACTACCTCACATGGTCCCTGGAACTTATATCTGAACTTCTTGGTTCCCCCTTTTGGAACATACGGATTAGCTAGTAGCACCCATTGCCCTACTCTGTACCGTGGCAACTTCTTCGTTGTACCTCCCATCCGTTCTTGTCGTTCCAACGCTTTCACGTTAGCTCGTCTAACTATCTGCCATACTTCCTTAATGGTTTTCGCAAATTGCGTTACATGCTCGCCCTCCGCTCGCAGCCTTGGACGAAGCATGTCAAAAGGTGATGGCATCTTCCGCCCATACACCTCTTCGTACGGCGACAATTCTGTCGACGTATGTATCTTACTATTATATGCACTGGTTACGAACTCCAAGTACACATCCCAGTCGGTGTGTTGACTATTTACATAGTGACTCAACATCTTAGCGATCGTGCGATGCACTCTCTCCGTTCGTCCGTTTGCTTGCGGATGGAATGGACTAGTCCGTAGTTTCTTTACCTTCAGTAACTTTCACAGTTGCTTCATCAGATCAGACGTGAAATTAGTACCCTGATCCGAGATTAAGGACTGAGGTATCCCATACTTGAGTAACCAATTATTAACTAAAGCTTGTGCCACCGTACGTGCTCTCAGATCTGGTAATGCAACCATAACTAAATACCTAGAAAAGTGGTCAATCACTGTTAACACATACTTATTGCCTGTTGCACTCCTATTAAATGCGCCTAATACATCAATTCCGATTTGTTGGAAAGGTCTGTCTGCCTCTGGTAATCTTTGAAGCTGAATCTTTTCATGGCTCAAGTCCGCAAGCTGTGTGCATGGCACACAATTCCTGACGTACTTGTCCACGCCTTGACGTCGTGTCCTCCACCCAAAACTTCTCCGATATCCGCCTATCCGTAGCTCTTCTCCCGCCATGTCCTGAAAAAAATGGTCATGCGCCTGTAGTAAAACTTCAGATCTTAACTCTGCTGGTACGACGACGCGCGGGCCGCATTTCGTCGAGCTGCAAAGTAACCCGTCCTGTACTGGGAACTGCGGTTGCTTTCTGAACAATTGGCAGTCACTATCTACGGCTTGTGCTCCTTTCCACTCATCATCAGACACCCCTGTTACTTGTAATACTGCCACTTTCCTGCTCAATGCGTCAGCATTGGCATGTTTCACACCTGGCTTGTGTATCACCTCATAATCGAACTCACTTAGTTTCAGCATCCATCTCACTAGCCTACTCGCTGGGTCTTTCAGACCTAATAACCATTTCAGAGCTGAATGATCCGTCACAGCATTAAACCTTCTACCGTACAGACAACATCGAAAGTATGAAATCCCGTATATCACCGTTAACAATTCCTTCTCCGTCGTGGAGTAATTTTGTTCCGCATTGTTAAGTTGACGAGACGCGAACGCAATCGGATGTTCTTTGCCATCAGTTTCTTGCCCAAGTACAACTCGAAAAGCGTGATTACACGCGTTGAATTGTAGTATAAACTCCTTGGAAAAAGTCTGGAAACTTCAAAACTGGATCTGATGTCAGTATCCGTTTCAACTCTTGAAATGCTTTCTCGCACTCTGACGTCCACTGGCAGGTAACAACTTTTCTTAACAATTTAGTAAGTGGCCTCGCTATTTCTACGAACCCCTGTACGAATTTTCGATAATAGCTCGCAAGGCCAATATACGATAGTAGTTGTTTAACCTTTTGCGGAACCGGAGAATCTCGTAGAGCAGAAGTGAGACGAGGATCTGTCCGTACCCCGTCCTGATTGATAACATGCCTGAGATTATTTACTTGTGCTTGCGCAAAATGGCATTATTCGAAAATTAATGTTAGCCGTGCTGCCTCTAATCTTTTAAACACCCCCTCTAACCGTTCCACATGCTGCTCTACATCTCTCGAAAAAACTATAATTTCATCCAGATGCACCATGCATTTTTTCGTTTTCAACCCACAAAGGACCCCATCCAACAACCTCTGAAATGTTGCTGGAGCGTTTTTAGTCCAAACGGCATTCTTTTATACTCTAAGTGACCACAATGCCTGTCCTCCCGGCATACTTCAATCTGGTGATAACAGCTTCGCAAATCCATAGTGGAGAAAAATTTACACCGCCCTAGGTTGTCTAACGTTTCTGATATTCGGAATCGGATATACGTCCGCCACTGTCCGTTCATTCAAATGTCTGTAATCGCAACAAAAGCGAAATTTTTTCGACCCGTCCGGTGTCTTCTTCGGAACTAGGACCACGCTACTAGACCAAGGACTATTACTGTGCTGGATTATCCCATCTTCCAATTGCTGCTCTATTAATTGCTCTACTACTGGTTGTCATTGTTTCGGTAGTCAGTATGGCTTACAATAGACCGGAGCGTGATTCCCTGTCGGAATACGATGCTGTGTTATCGGTGTAGCAGGTAACGTACCCTGTGCTTCAAACAATGCTTTATACTTAAGTAATAATGCTTCCATAAACGAACGACCATTTCCTCTCAAATGATTTACCTTATCACGAAGTGCAGACGTGCTACGGTTTGCTTTGCACCATAGTCTAACCTCGAACTATCGATGTCCTCTTCATCCATTAACTCTACTGTGGCTATTACTAATCCCTTCGGCAGATCGACATCATCCCGCCCGAAGTTATCTAAACTCACCGTTTATGTCCGTTACCTGTGATACACTCCTACGAATAAAGCAATGCTTTTCGTCTAAAACCTCATTACTCGGTAGTGGCTCTACCAAGATTAACTCCTGCTGTGACACATCGACATCCACCAGTACACAGATCAACTTCCCTGTACCTGTTCGTACTTTATCACAGGAAATCACCTTTAATGCACTTTTACGCAGTTTAGTTGGTATCACCTTAGCCATCGGTGCACCTTGCGACTCTGAAAAATTTGCAACGGCTGTACCCATTGAGAGGAAGTTCCCATCGAGTTCCAGTGTATGCTGCGAAAGGTCAAATTTGGCGTGATGTTTAATCAGTAAGTCCAACCCAAGTACCGCTGAAAAACCCTGTCGCACAATTGACAATACCTCTATTTGCTCCCGGAACCACACGCTCCATCCGCAGCTCGTGGTCGTGCGGTAGAGTTCTCGCTTCCCACGCCCGGGTTCCCGGGTTCGATTCCCGGCGGGGTCAGGGATTTTCTCAGCCTCGTGATGGCTGGGTGTTGTGTGCTGTCCTTAGGTTAGTTAGGTTTAAGTAGTTCTAAGTTGTAGGGGACTGATGACCATAGATGTTGAGTCCCATAGTGCTCAGAGCCATTTTTTAGCCACACGTTCCCTATCTTAAACTTGAGCTGTCCTGTCCCTAGTGCATCTAATTTTTTATCACCTACTGCGCGCAATCAGTATGTCAGAGCTTCCATTCCTTTCTTGCCCACTAGGTCCACTCTGACAACTGATACATGCGCTCCAGTATCCACTAAAACTCTTCGCTACTTATCTTTTATCCAAACCATCAAACTACAATCCGCCTCTTCGTGCACTCTCTGAGTACCTCTTTTTCCTGGGAATGCCTCCCGACGGCAGGAACACTCCCTGTCTCGTTTAACAGTTTTTTACCTGCTGTGTCATTAACCTGTTTCTTGGCTTTACACTGCCGTGCCTTATGCCCTATTTTCTGACAACTGAAGCACTGCGGTTCCCGACATTGTCCCTTAAAATGACCTTGCTTCCCACAACGGTAACCACTTTGGAAGACGAAAAAATTTTCTTGTCATTGCGACTTCTAGTGACGCTATCCACTTCCTGCAAATGCGTAGCTACTCGCAATGCTGCAGCTAAGTCACTTGCATTTTCCATCCGTATCCTGCGTGAAAAATCCGGCGAGACCCCTCGCAAAAATGCGTCTAAAGTTCAATTCTCTGCTTCTTTCAATAGACCTTCATTTGCACTCGCATCTTGCGTTAACTCATACGTGTGCGCATTCGTTCTCCTAATTCTGTCTGAAAATTCTTCTACCGTTTCATCCGTTTTTTGCATCATCCTCCCCAATTTTTCTCTAAAAAACCCGACACTGTTTTGTTTCCTAAACCTTTGCAATAATCCCTCAGCCAACTCTGTGAACGTAGTAGCATCCTTTAACCCTTCGTGGTATGACACCTAAGTCTTTGCGTCACCTACTAACCGTAACCTCGCCATTTGCAAACACATTTCATCGGACTAGTCACACAGTCTAGCCGTACTATGTACGTCACCATTGAAAACATTCACATCCTCTGATGTTTTACCCTTGCATTCTACTCTATCGCTTCCCGAGCCTGATTGAGTATTTTGCAACAATTGTTGCTCCAACCTCTGCATGTGCTGCTATTGGAACTTATTTTCTTCAATCAGTTTCTTAACTTGCTCTGTCAATGCGACTACGGCGTCAATTGGCCCAGTTGCACGTGTCTCTGGCATTTTCCGTGTGGTATAGCTCACCGCACAAAAATAAAATTGTATTACCCAGAAGCAAGTTAATTCCTAGCACATCTAATGGCAAGCCATCTAGACTTACCTCAATGCACCGTTACATGACCATAGAAGCCACACACATCACAAGTGCTTGGTTCAAAATGGTTCAAATGGCTCTGGGCACTATGGGACTTAACTTCTGAGGTCATCAGTCCCCTAGAACTTAGAACTACTTAAACCTAACTAACCTAAGAACATCACACACATCCATGTCCGAGGCAGGATTCGAACCTGAGACCGGAGCGGTCGCGCGGTTCCAGACTGTAGTGCCTAGAAGCGCTCGGCCACTCCGGCCGGCGGTATCCAAATGTGGCATTTCATAAATAAAGTTATGTATTCCTAAACACCCAAAATTTGCTTGTCAGCAGCGGGAGAGGCGTTACCTGTTGTGCAGCATTGTATCTTGCGATTTGCTTATCAATTCATTTCCTTCATATTCATCACCCTGGCATGTGAGTCTTAAGTGAAGAACAATACTGAATTTCGTATCGTTGACGGTCGATTGGAATTTCTTCAGAGACGCTTGTATTGTGAAGCAGCTTGGCAGTCAGAAAGCCCAGATTTATGACCATTAACACAATTTACTGAGTTGAGCTGCCAAGAGGATTTGATGTGTGCAGGTTTTCTTCTGATTTCGTTACAGAATTGTTTCTGGAAATTCGCAGCTCCATAAAATAGACCACAAAAAAAAGCTCGCACACGCTGGCTCCCACTACAGTTAGAACTGACGACCATTGCAACACGAGACAGGGCGGTACCATGAGGCTACGTACACACTGCTGCCGGCAAGCTACTCTCATCATATTATTGGTCACTCAGCCTCATAAAGCATCGTGAAAGATAATAAAGGTTGTCACTTATGTGAAGAATAGCATTTCTGTAGCCAAAAAATTGAATTTTCTTTCTCAGTGTCTTAGCTCACATGAGGTTATATAGCATGAGTCATTCAAATAGAAAGGGAATATCAAGTGAATTTAACGGGTCAATTCAGTACCATACACGGAAGTGATTGCACTGTCGCAGTGGTGCCAAATGTTTGTGACGATGTTGCCCATTCTCAGCTGTGCTAGGAACAGCTCTTTAGCGTTATAGGAGGAAAATCCCGTGCTCGTGTCATAGGAGGATTCGGAGAGGAGGCGCGGGGTTTGGTTGATAAGCAGAGTTTTCTCCTACCAGTTGCGTCAAACATTCAGGTGTGTAATCTTCCATCACGATTACAGTTTCCCACAAAATATATACGAATAAAACACTTACCTTGTTACTTTGTGACAAAAAATTATTTCAGTACAATTAAAAGTCTTTGTAAATCAACTTTGCCCACCTGTCACGAAAAGTAAGATAACAAACACTTTGCACCTCGAAATCGATTGCATTTATGTGCATTCTTGTGATCATACAAGTAGAATTTCATGAACTGCACGAGAATGTAGAAAAATGTTGGTGCGAATGGAAGCTGTAAGAAACACAGTTAACTAATTATTCTGTACCACATAATAATCAATTCATTTGAAAATTCAGAAGAGAAGAAACTAAAAATTATGCCCATTAAGACAGAATCAAAAGTGCAGATGCGAGCACTGTGCAGATTTGCGCTTTTTCATCTTCAGATCTATACAAGTAATGTATACTAACCAGCGTATTCATTGCTTTCGCAATGTTTCCCTCTTGTTTGGTATTGTAATGATGAACTGCACCCATACCCATGAATCTGATTGTTTCTTTGTATCCTTCCATCTACTATCTTTGTGTGTTATTGTTCGGTGTTCAAAAAGCTAAATATCATGCCTGCTCCCACGAGGTATTAAAACGAGGTCGCAAGAAGGCTAACGAATTATAATCAAAATACAGTAAGACGCCAATTGTTCTGTCTTGATCCCGTTGTCGTCTTCTCTTATTGAGATTTTCATATTACCCTGAACACAAGACGCCGAAATAAATGTGTATATTCTCCGCGACGAAACATCCCACATTCCATTCATCCTGATCCATTCGTTACGTGCATGGGCGGCAGTGAGTGATAGGAAAGTTGTTGTGAGGTGACGAATAACAATAACAATGGTAGTAATAACAAATCAATAATCAAGGATGTTTACTGCATTACAGACGATAAACAAAACAGCCAAGAAAGGCTGAGTGTTTAATTGGCGCACTGCGTAGGTGCTCTTACCACTTTGTTACTGATTTCTGCTCTGGTTGTTTGCAGAGAGAAAAGAAAGAACCCTGTAGCCATACATGTCGCTAGTACAACGAGATATTACCTATCAGCTATCCTTGCTTTACATCACGAGACGAACATGGCGTCACTGACCTGACATTTGAAATACATTTCTGTTTTCTCTCTTTCTCTCTCTATATATATATCTCTCTCTATCTCTCTCTCTCTCTCTCTCTCTCTCTCTCTCTCTTTATTTTTTAGGGAAAGCAACGAAAAGCGCGAATAATAAGCTACTAGGCACATAACTTGTTGACAATTATTTTCATCGGGATACATAATGCAAAAATACAACTTTTAAGTGTGTTATTGATTAATTCCAGTTATTGACAGTCTATTCGTGAGCGTGCTCGCATTCAGTGGGGTGAAACATATCACAAAAGCAAGCAAAACACAAATATTTCATGCACCATGCGCAACACACCAACGAAATCTGGCTGCACTGACGTGTTGTCCGATATATTGCACGGAAAACATATCTGATTCATGTTGCTAAATACAGCTCTATCAGATATGAATTTCGATGCGTACCAAGTGTATAAAAGTATAGCTTGAAATACGCAGAAAGCCACATAGAGGTATTCGACTGAAACATAGCCATGACAAAGATTGTAACTGGGGTCGACAGCATCGTTGTCTACCACCTTGACAACTCGAACGGTGACAGTGCTCGACCGGTTACTTACGTTTGCTGGTATCAAAACTACGGCATGAAAACACAAAAATGATAATAACCCTAAGATCATTAATTTTGGAACCCATAGAAAGTAAAGCAGTCATCAGTCGGAAGAGTGATTTGAACACCACAGTGCTTTAATAGGAACGGTCTTGTTGTAGGTGGTATGCCATTGCTTTGAGTTGACTTACCTAGCCAGTTAACAGGGGAACCTACAGTTCAACGTGGCTTTCGGACCACAGTGCAACTCACCATTCTTCACATCAACAAAAACTGGCCGAGGGGAAATATGTGTAAAATGGCACATAAAAATCGTGAGACTGATGAGGAATCGAACCTGAGACCTTCGTATCCGTAGTCTTGCTCTTTATCACCTTGCCACCATGCAGCTAACACTTTAGTTTCTACTTGGGATTCAAATTAGGATCCCTCGTTTGTGCCTGCGTTGGCACTTGCGTGTTATTTAAGAGACCTTACCTTTGGGAATACCCTCGAATACGTGTGTATAAACGCCTTCCAATGCCCCCTCAAGGAAGACAAGAATACACAGTCTAGCTTCAGTATTACAAATACGCCTCAGTTTGTGGACGAACGCAGACTTAGGTTGATAATCATTTTGAATATGTAGCAGTACTGTACCCATTGGTGTTAAACTCGTTTTCAACCAATGATTCCCACAGCTACAGGAACACTACTTGTGACACCTCTTAGACAAACTACTTACACAGTGCTATCAGACGAAAAGATAAACCTGACACAAACTGTGGGAAGTTTGTTTTACAACCCTCGTACCCCGATAAAGAGCTTTCCCTATTTGAGATATCTGTGAACGTTGCTGCATAAGACGATTTAAGAAGAAACTAAATTCCTTCAGCTACGACAGTGTCTAAAGAAATCGTCTTAACGGCATTAAATCGTGGTTTGTGAATCGTTTACCGGCCATACTCTGCTATATTTCGCTGGTTGGAAGGCAAAAAGCTTATTGACAAATTTCACAGAAGCAAAATGGGTACGAAATGTCTCCCACTGGAAGGTCATGTTGTTTTATTTAAAGGATTACAAAATAATGGCTCTGAGCCCTATGGGACTTAACATCTAAGGTCATCAGTCCCCTAGAACTTAGAACTACTTAAATCTAACTAACCTAAGGACATCACACACATCCATGCCCGAGGCAGAATTCGAACCTGCGACCGTAGCGGTCGCGCGGTTCCAGACTGAAGCGCCTAGAACCGCTCGGCCACACAGGCCGGCTAAATGATTACAAAATCAGGTAAAACGAACAGTGAGGTTGTCAGTATAAGTACATTACTGTTGTCAATATGATGTTGCACCGCCCAGCGCCTGTAATGATAAAGGGCCCGTTTAGGTCAGACATATTGTATACACAAGTGGAAGAGAGAGCACAACTAAATTCTACAATCCGTATGCATTGCACACACACAGAAATTACTGTTACAGTGTACTTATGGAGCCCAATGAGTGAATTGCATATTTTCCGGTGAGAAAGAGCACTGGCAAACAGTCTTTGCTACATTGGGTTACTTAAACTGGTGTCACTCTGAGCTAGAATTTATGGTCAGCGACCAAGTGTAAGGACAATGAGTCGGATGCAGGTTCTGAAACTGTGAAATTCTTTTCTACGTTATAGAAGCGAATATTAAATTTGAACTAATATTGCAAAAATTATGGACTTGGATAGCTCAGAATGAAAATCTTGCTGTTTTTTGCAAAGGAAAACAACTGATTTTCTAAGACATACTCTGTCAAGCACAACTTGAAACAGGTCACGTCGACCAAATCATATGGAAGAACTGACAGCAACGTATATCGGAAGGCAGTAAGATCCCTTGGGGTTTGGTTCGACAGTATTCGACAGCCATTTCTAGGCGCGAGTAATTGAAGAAAGACAGTGCGTTTATGTAGCGTCTTCATCAATTACTTTAGTTTTAATGTAATCTACGAGTAACTGCTGATGTTTGATATTAACATGGAAAGAATTCCGTAGACAGGGAAAGAACCTGTTCTTGGGCAACTACTGCTATGATGACCAAAAGGCATTAAATGATCTTCAAGAACATGTGTTCCATCAGCGGTATGAAGAAAGTTATAGTAATAATAACGCTAATAACCGAATTTTCCGGTAACTTCACACTTCACAGTGGATTTTCTCCAACTAAGAAATTTCCTGAATTAGCGAAAATTTAAAAATGGCTTCACATCGAGGCTATGATGCCTAGCAGTGTCTATACATCCTGCTGACATGAGAATAGCATAATCCCCACAGTCAGAAGCTTGCTTCTACTTAACATTTAATAGACTCGCATTTTTTCCACCGTGACTAATTTTGTAAACTAAACACATCATCCGTTTCAGCACACTCCTGGGGATGGAAAATGTGGCCACAATGGTCTGGTGGAACGAGCTATCACAAGTGCAATGTGTGGTTTCAGTCATTTACTTTTAAGTGGCACAAACAGATTTACTTTACCTCTGGTAACCTCAAGAGAAAGATGTTATAATCCAGAATCCGCATTAAACATCACGTTCCTTCATTCCCAACTGGGCTGAACCGGTTTACGTTGGGAAATGACACAGGTGGAGGTCATGGTAAACAGAAATACTGTCGCCAGTAAACTTACTTACATCAGAAAATTTTGTTTTATTTGATGAACCGATAGCCATTTAAAGGAACAGGGCTCTTATTTTACTTGTTCTTGATTGAACTAAAGACGTTGAAAAATGTGGTGCTGGACTGTGATTAGAATTCGTATCTCCTCTTTCTAGGATCTGAATCTCTCGGAACAGTGTAGTTAAATCATTTCGTTCCTTTTCGTAAGACTGCAATCTTCTCTAGGTCTCCTCCATAGGTAAGTACGTGGGTCCGAATCATGATCCAAGACAAAACTATTCATAATTTCATTTCACGCCCCATCATGTGCACACCGGCCTGCTAGTGAAAATTAACATGCATTTTTAATGTCTGTTCATGTGTTGTCAACAATTTCTGGTAAACACGCACACATCTTACTGTTGGTGAGTAAGCAATTGATACTTAAGCTGTATTCCTGGATGACAAAGAAGAACGATAGGAGTGCGGTTCGGTTGTCACTCAAGCGCAGAAATTTGTAACCTTATTTTAGATTCAAACACCTAGCAGCTGGTGAGAAAAACCGATGCGTAACATTTGATTTTACTTAGTTAACAATCCGATTACGTGTTGGGTTCGTACCTCCGTCACACAACGTCACATCATGCGCTTCATCTTTAAATGCATACACACTTTGTTACTTCTGAACTGAGGTATATCAGACATCTTTCGTGGTTAGTTAACAGGGATGAAAGGGTCATGATAGGAGTCCCGGCTTATTACAAAAACTGTCGTCTTTTATTTTCAAGTTTAGATTTGATTACTGATATTGGCAAAAATTCAGGTAATTCATGACTTTTCATGGCTAGTCAGCAATATGATATGATATGATTAGATTAGATTAATACTTGTTCCATAGATCATGAATATGACATTTCGTAATGATGTGGAACGTGTCATTTTAATGAAAGATTTCTTTACATACCAGTATTCAAATTCTTTACAACAATTTTTTACCCTCGCTCTCACTATTTTTTGTTTCTCTCTCTCTCTCTCTCTCTCTCTCTCTCTCTCTGTCTCTCCCTCACACACACACACACACACACACACACACACACACACACATTCTCTTTTTATTTTTATTTGTTTGTTGTGCTGGATTATCGGCGAGGCACGAGAACGTCCGTGAATGAGTTTCTTAGTTTAGAGTGCAGTTACGAAAGAAATATAAAAGCAACTATGAGAGTTACTGATTTATGATGCTTGGTTAGCAGTCACTTCTGAGTATTATTAGTAACTACGCTCCAGTCCCTACACCTAGTTAAAGAGAGGTGAATCAGACGCATTACGTATTCCAGGCCGTAGCAGCCGCGTCGTTGAGACGCCAGCTATGGTCACTTCCCAGCCCGCTGTAGGATCACATCGGTTCGTCTTCTTCCTGCTCGTACTGTAACTGAGATTTGGCAACGAGGCAAGGTATGTTTGGCAACACTGTGATCGACGAGATACTTCCTGGTATGCATGGAATTAAGCCTTTAAGTTCACTTGACTTTTCCTGTCATTTCCATTAAATAATCTGAGTTGTTATCGCTTGAGGTATAACAGAAGATTACAAATTTACGGTTTTCAGCCAAGAAAAGTAGTTGCACGTGGAAATCGCAACTAATCTCGTCCTTTAAATAGCGGTGTACGAGTTCTAGCCACTATTGGCCTTGTATGAGGAAGGCAAACTACATACATCTTCGCTAGCTCTGTGGTGATATGCTGGCCTGCAGAAAACCGTCTGTTATGATTCGCGGTTCCAGTCTCGCTGACGGTAAGATTCTTATCCCTTCTGTGAAAGAGCTACAAGCACACTCATCAAACATCCATAAGCAAATCGCAAGAAAATACGTTCAGCTCATAGTGCAATGGTGAGAAACGTAAAGTGCTGCACAACAGGTAAAGCCTCTTTCCGCTGCTGACAAGCAAATTTTGGGTATCAAGGAATACATAACTTTATTTATGAAATGCCACATTTGCATACCTGTTGAGTATGACACAGCATACCAATTAAACACAGACCCAATCGAAATCTAAATGAGTAGTATTTTATAATTCGTGCCGATAGAGGCACGCTTGTGTACATATACTCAGTTTTATTAAAACTGACTTTCGTCGTAAGGATATGATGGGTAGTTTTATTTCATTTCTTATAATACAGTGCACAATTTTCGTAAGGTTTCTTTTAGTGTTGTTAAAACAATACTAAACATGAGAGAGAAATTAATCATCAACGACATATGCGACTTCTCCGATGTTATCTATTACAGTCTGACAATGCACATGCAGTTTATTGATTACATGCATGTACAAAACTTGTTCTGACTTAAAGCTGTCAAACAAGGTTTGAAGAAGAATAAAATGACGCTACCAGACGACAGCTAATGCAGAAAATACTTTTCTGACTATTTTGGCATGATGCGCTCTCACCATACGTAATACAAAAGCTTCAAGATGCATCTGCTGCCTGGCCGTCTATTAAACCTGAAAAGAACAAAATGACGTAGAAGTTAGCCCTTTTTCCACATGAAACTATTTTGGGTTGAGAAGTCAAAGGAATTATATTCAAAGTTCCTTTAAATTGATAACTTCAGCAGACAGCAGAATGGCGTTTGAAAAAATGTAGCAGCAAATGTAATAGACCTTGTGGCGTCTTATCTACAGTGCGCAATACTTACCGTTACGCTACTAGTTGTCACATAGCTACAGCAGTTCCAAAAGTCAACAACAGTTCCTCCAGAACTTCCACATTCCACAGTGCTGTGAGATAATGCATATGGCCAGATCTAGACTACTGAGAGACACACAGTTACAGCTTTTCTTTTGCACAGCATGACAGTTTCAACAAACAGATAGCCCAATAGAGTAGCTCAAATGGAAAGGAACACTTCCTCTTTAAATTTCTGCATCCTACACTGTTGGCAGTCCCTTGTAGGTGGCAGTTACATTATTTTATTCCTGTGATTACAAAATAGCGTCGAATACATGCACTGGATAGCCGAGGCAGCTAGTGCATGGCGATTCGGTCAAACAAGTAAATGAATGTACTGAACATGCTACAAACCACTATATGGAGACTGTGTGTCAGAATTCTCATCGAGTGTGCCGCATCGGTGTTATGATAGAAAAATGTGTCACAGAGAAGAGGATTTGGTGGTCTGTTCGATTGCTGATAGGTTCGTATATTGACGGTGTAGGTTCGATTCCAACTTCTGCCGATGTTTTTTAATAGGGAGAGAGAGAGTCTATTCGCTTCTGGCTACGCCAAGTAAAGAAGGTATAATGGCATTGTGGTCTGAAATTCACATTAAAAATGATATTCCTTCTCTACCAAGTAGACGTTAGTTTGAATCACAATAAAGTCAGTAGTGGCGACATGTAGCAACTTTATCACCAGTATCCTTTCTTATACTAGTTATTTATTTCTAGTGACGAAACAAACGCTATGTAGTGTCACTGGACACCTATTCCATCTTTTATTTGAGTTTCTGTAAGCTGATGAAATTGGTTCTGAACTGGGAATGCAACTCAGACGGCCCTTAACGCGGAATTTGATCCATTCGTGACAATACACCTCTACTACAATTTGTTGTTTGTTCAAAACTGCAGATTCCTCAACATCTCAACATTGTGCGCGTGAATGGGTTTGATCCTGGCCCGGCACTAAGGTTTTCATTATGAATTATCAAGCTCTAGCATGAGGACACCTATCTGCTGGTGGATAATAATTTTGATTTTTAATGCATTTTCATTCCTTGTCGACACTAACGATATCTGACGTTTTTGACTCCCAGTGAGACATATAATTATTTTCGAGATCACAGTATGTTCAAGTATGTTATTCCGAGCTGCTGGTGGAGAAAAATTCGGTAGCTGACGTCTGTTTGTGTGTACTCAACAACGATATGTTTGGGATTCGATTCCCAGTCAGCACTGAACTCATCGTCATATTATTTCTAGTCCAAACATGCTCACATGTCACTGCTGGTGTAACAAACCCATATTTATCGTTCGTTTTCTCTAGAATATAACACCGATAGGGACCGGGTTGGAGTCCTGGGAAGGAAAAAATTAATGTTTCGTCTTGTCATTTCAGTTAAAACATTTAGCTACTGCCGAGAAAATCCGATATGTCACAGTTGATTGTGCTTCGATAACAGTCCGAGTAGGTTCTGCGTTCGAATCGTTGTCCTCACGGCATTTCAAGTAAGTCACTAGTGAGGAAGCAATATTTAACATCTCTCGTAGTTGTTAACAGGGACAATAGATGCTGGGTAGGAATTCGCGTACATTAAAAATGTTCAGGTTATGTAATTTAAAGTTGATATTTGCTAACTGATACTGTCTAAAATTGGGGTATATCACTCTCTGTGTGCTTAGCCAGGAATGATTGTTAGTTTCCGTCAGTCACGAAATCTTAGTCGGCAAGACCTGGGTTTGAATCCGTACGCAGAACGAGACGGTTCGTCGTGTCATTTGAAATTCATACATATTCTCGACTAGCTGCTCGTGTATAACTTAAATTTTTAATGTCATTTTGTGTTAAATAACAAGTAAGGTATGTTACTTTGAAGAGGAAATCATGAATACGACGAACTTACTACGTGCGTTACCTATCTGACGTAATAATGAGAGTGGTAAAATTTCAGGTATGTCATTTATTGCAATAAATGTCAGCTTACAAGCCCTAATGACAGTCTTACCTGTGATAATGTGTTCCCTGCTATTTTTAGTATCGTGGTATTACTTTACATCTTGAGTTGTTGCGATTCAGAGCAGAGTTTTCTAGTGGTGACTTGTTGGAACCATTTTCAATAGTCAAACGACTGTACCAAGGGGCGATTAGAGGACCTGCTAGACAGCGGCTTTATGTGGGTTGCATGCGAATCAGGCGGTATGCAATTCAGGTCATTCGGATACTTTTGGGCATGACTATACATGCTTAATTGTCTGTTACCGTGTTTTGACAAATACTTGTAAACAGTATTTTTTAAGGATTGTAACATCGATTAGAAAGTTCACAGACGGCAGAAGATGCGATCAAAGAGAAGGTAGCCATATTGAACAAACTTCTGTTATAAATGGTTCTAGCGCATTAATAGTAACGTTATGTTACAAGAGAAAACATAATACATACAACGGAATGATTTATAACGAAATGATACAGAAATGTTAGCAGTAAAAATAAAAATACCTCAAGTGCCATATTGTTTTCACTTAGGAGTAATTGCACAGTTAAGTACAACTGTATTTAAGAATACAGAAGTGGTAATAATTTCCAGCACTGGCAATAGTTTCAAGCAGACAAGTCACAAAATAAATAAAATCTAATCTCGTACTAGAATAAGTATCGACAAGAATAACTGCAGCACATGACCCGATACTGTAGTGTAAAGAATGGGACGAGGCACAACGACGCGGTTTCTTGTGTCTCAAAGAGATCTTTTAATCCATTTATCAACCTAGCTCGATATTTGTTTCTCCTCGCAAGCACTAAATGGACAATTTTGAAAGGTGATTGTTTTTATGTTACGTCATGTTACGCATCCGTACCAGAGCCATATTTCTTAACGTAGTTCTCATTTATGAGCTGTGATACCTTTATCTTGAGGAAACGTAATTAGTTCAAACAACAGGTTAGCCAGGTTTCCCTTTTTACAAGCAACAATTCATGTGGTGTAAATCACACTGCACAGTATATGACACTGTTTATTACATCCTCTCACATAGCAACACAGTTTCTCCATGTCATGTTTTTATGGCTGTTAATTGATTCTTTCGTCGGTTCATAGTAGGACAAAGTTGTTAAAAATTAGAATTACAAAACTGATTTCCGCCATCACAGGAGATATAACATTCGGGAATAATACTGAAAAAATGTTACTCATTAAGAGTCAGCCAAAACACAGATGAAATGTCAACATTGAGATTGCAGTGGTAATACAGTCAAAAAGGCTAGAAGGTAGACAGTAAATAATTATAAAGTGAGAAACTCACAAAAAATATTAGGACTAAACACCAGAAGCTGTACCTATACAACAATTTAAGTTAACTATCTCAGTGAAACAAAATTAATACTTCAGAAGAGTACTGAAGAATAACTTGAAGAGGTGATAGCTATGGCAAATAATACAGAGACAGAGTAAAAGATAGAACTGACAACTGTAACAACAGAACATATAAAGTACATAGTCACAATAAACTAAGGAGTGAAGGAACAGAATGGAACAGACACTGTGAGAAACAATGAACATCTGTGACGATTAAGCGAGGTTTAGAAGGGAGATGTTTGATCATTTAATACTGAATTAGGAATGTGGGCCAGATGTTTGTAGGAATTCCAAAAGGCTAATTTTCGGGCTAAGTGATGGACGGGTGGGACTGTGGCTCTTTCCCTCACTTAGCACATGTTCAGTGAATGTAGAATCGTAAATCTGCAACTTCCTGCTGCGTCCTTGTTCAGCCAGACTGGCTACGATGCCTGTACCTCGTCAGGATGAACCGCATATTCGAACTCCCGTTCTAAATGGCTGCTGACCATGTAGTAGCTGCAGTTAGGCCCTGTGGACCGATTCACAATCACGTCGGGGAGAAGTGGGCACAGATTACTACTTATCCTGTAATGAATGAAGTGCGACAGGTACGCACCGAACTCAGTAAACATTTTCCGTCCCACCTTTACATCGGGCTTTGCCGAGCGATCATCATATATGACGGCCAACCACAGACCTGCCCGGGCTTATGAAAAGAGGGTCACGTTCGATCAGAGTGTCTGCAGCGACAGATTGCCCAACTCTGATCAACGGATCTAATTTCTTTCACCGTCCCGATACCTTTACCTCTCACGTATGTAGCAGCGCTCCAGACGGATTCCAATCAGATGCATGGGCCCGATCACCCACAGCATCTTGCGCAACTAGCGAACGACGATGTGCAGCTGCCACATAACTTACTCCCCCCTCACGCTCCGCCAACTCTGGAAGGAGAGGAAGAGAAGACTCATGGTGGTTTGGAAGTTGATGCAATGTTTGTGCCCACGACCGCCTTTGTGCCTGGACGTCGTACTCTCAGATACAGTGGTCCCCAAAGAGGCATAAGATGCGGAAGATGACCTCCGCCAGGGAGTACACGACACAATCGCGAGACGATGCGCTCTTTCACCAACTCGATGAACTTCCGATGGACGCCTCCACGCGGTATTCTGACGCATGTCCTTCCACCGAGCTGGCCGCTGATTCGCTCTCGTCAAACGTGCAGCTGCTGTCGAACGTTCAGCTGCTGATTGCCGACCAAAGCGATGAACGACGCCCTGTGTCATGTGAAGTGTACTGGCAGCCACCACATCTCATTGGGGAGGACTCTGAAGACCCTACCACTCACCCAGTAGCATGGGCGGATGATATTGTAGCCAAGTCTTAGGATGAGACTGAATAGGCTTCTGTTGCTTGGGCTGCATAGGAACTTTAGAATGTGTTGAGCAGTAACGGCTGGCTCTGCATTATTCGTCTGCTGCTATTCCTGTACCTCGTTGACTAATATAAAACATACCACAATCAGTGAAAATAATTTTGTACACCCTGTTGTTTGCTATAATTTAGTCTCCTCTTTACTAACGAAATACACTAATCTGTGGTGTTCCGCGCGTAGCTTCTGGATTTCGTTGTTTTCGCTACTCAGTGTGGTATCTGTCCTAGTTATAGGACTGTACACCACTTCCAGAAAACATTGAGAGCAGTAGCAGAGGGAGCATAGCTGATGGGTGTAATTCTCAATATGTGTTTCCCGTGGAAAATGTTGTCAATCATGACATTGTTATACACATTGGTCGAGGCAACACATTTTATTACGCCTAACTGTGAAATCTTTCTTGGTCGTGAGAACAGATGTGAGACAGACACTACTGACTGGAAAGCTGCGTGTTTGTGTGTTACTGACAAGGGAACCTCCCCATCGCACCCCCCTCAGATTTAGTTATAAATTGACACAGTGGATAGGCCTTGAAAAACTGAACACAGCTGAATCGAGAAAACAGAAAGAAGTTGTGTGGAACTATGAAAAAATAAGCAAAATATACAAACTGAGTAGACCATGTAAAAGATAGGCAACATAAAGGAGTCTGACAGGTGCTGAGCGCCGTGGTCTCGTGGTTAGAGTGAGCAACTGCGGAGCGAAAGGTCCTTGGTTCGAGTCCTCCCTCGGATGAGAGTTTTACTCTCTTTATTTTCGCAAAGTTACGATATGTCTGTTCATTCATTGACGTCTCTGTTCACTGTAATAAGTTTAATGTCTGTGTTTTGCGACCGCACCGCAAAACCATGCGATTAGTAGACGAAAGGACGTGCCTCTCCAATAGGAACAGAAAACATTTGATCGCAAGGTCATAGGTCAACCGATTCCTCCTCAGGAAAATACGTCTGATATATTCTTTACGACACTGCTGACGGCATGTGCGTCACATGACAGGAATATGTTGTCGACCCACCTAACTTGCACACTTGGCGAATGGGTAAACAGATTCTTCTACCTTGCCCGATTTAGGTTTTCTTGTGGATGTGATAATCACTCCAAAAAAAGGGATGAAAACATAAGAGTTTGTCACATAAACTGCATCAAATGAATGCAACAGTTTCAGAGTCGCACAGTTTTCCCTGTGCTCTGTCAAAACATATGTTTTTTACGTTTTCAAATGTTTCCGTGTGTAGACCGTCAAATTCTGTATATGTCCAAGCAAATCTGAACATGTCCTGGAATTTTGGAGAGCGAAGTTGATTATGTGTGAGTGCCTGAACTTTAATAATTATCTTAAAATAAAAAATTGAAATTTTCACCGGGGAGAAGATTTGAACCAAGGACCTGTCGCTCCACAGCTGCCCACGCTAACCACGGGACCACGGCGCTCATAAGCATACACTCTCCTCGATGTTGCATACCTTGCGCATGGACTACTCAGTTTGTATATTTTGCTTATTTTTTTCATAGTTCCACACAACTTCTTCCTGTTTTCTCGATTGATCTGTGTTCAGTTTTTCAAGGCCTATTCCTGTGCCAACTTATAACTAAATCTGAGGGGGGTGCGATGGGGAAGTTTCCCTGTAAGTCCTGTAGGAACAAAGTGTCTATTGTGTCTATAGCTGTAGATTTCTCTAAATTTCGAAATAGTTGTTTTCACCTCCAGCCTTCTCTAGAGCCAATCTGAAATCATTAATCACAGTATCAATGGCGAAATTTGATTATAGCCTCTCGAGCCCCATAGTATTTACAGAACACTACACCGTTTATGATTCCATGTTTCTGCAGTTATAATCGTTCCGCTAGTTACCATATATCTTCAAATTATTTTCTTAAGTTAAAATTAGAACTTGCTATTTGTATGTGTTTATACTCTTAATGACAGTAGTAGAGTGGACAAAGTTGTTTCCCTAGGCTACATCGAACTTGAGCTCGCTATTTATTAAACTGAATAACTACTAGTAATGTGCACATGTTGTCTGCATGAAGGCTAATCTTAGACTCAGCACTGGGCTTCCCAAACTCTTTCCCGCCAGTATGTGCACGGCGAAGCACACTTCGTGACTGGTTGGATAAGTCCCATAACATTACTTTAAATACTAACACTGGAAGTTATTTGTCTTTGCCAGATGCTATCTGTAGGCGCTCCAGGTCTATGCAGCAAACTCTCTTAGCTTCCCCCCACTCCCTATCTACATAACATGGCAGGCTGTTACTTGGGGAGTGAGCAACCTATCGTTCCTACCGAGTTGCATAGCTGCAGAGCAGAAGGAGTTACATACGACATAATAAGTCGTAGTCCGCAATGCAGCATTAGTGCCACATCGTCACATTGTCCCTCTAGCAACAGTTGAGCCACTTTTGCAGAGCTTAAAACTAATGAAACAATTACGTGTAACGGCCAGTCGTTTGCTAAATTGGTAAACTTAAAGTTCTGTACACAAATTCCACTAGAATATGGAGAAGAGTCCGCGGTGTCTATGAGTGTTTCACAACGAATTAGTACCGTTTTCGTCTCCTCAGAGATCCTGTTCTGTGATTGTTTGACAGAAGCAAAGCGAGAAACCACCATGTTGATCTAAGTGTAGACGAATCTAACATGTAGCATTGGGTGCTTTTGGTAGCTATACTTGCGTATTACGAAAATATGCAGTATAATTGATTCACCGCATTATAAAGATCTATCCAAAATGCGTGATTTTTAGTACACTTTGTTGAGTTAAAGGATCGGGAAATGTGACGTCAGTGCATAATTATGTCACAGATCTTACCTTGGAGTTATCTCTTGATGCTGTTTGGTTGTTGATTATAATAAGGGAAGAAGGTACAGGCTGTACACTTTTTCGACAGCCCTTGTAGCCTTCCAATCACTGTAGTACAAGGAACATAATCTCACATAAGCGTAAGATCAAAAGCGTCGGTAGTATTAGCTGGGCAATAAAATCAGTTATATATTTCTAGTGAAGTACATTATCTTTTTTCCTTGGAGAGTAATGTTCCTTGAGGTGAAGTATTGTTAAATTGTTTTTTAAAAGTCAGATGACGAAAGTTCGTTTATTGAACCACCAGCGTAACATGTCATCAGGTTGGCTTATGACCGAATGCAATAAAAAGCCATAAGCCATATTAGCAGGGCAACAACGTCTATTAGATTCCTCTGCTTTAAAATATTTTTCTTATGTTCTTCCCCTGTAAGATGATACAGGGTGTGGTGAAGCATTACAGTTTTCGTAGCCATACTTGCGAATTACTAAAATATGTAATTAAAGATCTCTCTAGTCTTGGAGAATATGAATTACCGTGTGGTTTTGCGTGTGAAACGTAAAAATAACATTATGACACTACGTTTGTGGGTCTACAGTCGTGTTTTAAGAGTGAAATATACCTTAAATTGCTTCAGCAGTATCAATAAAGTGAACCACATGCGTTTTGTACTGTGATAGACCAATATCACAGAATATTTAGAAAAGGAGTAGTGTGACACTGTGGGCCCACTGTGCCTTGCACCAAGTCTGACACAAAGATCGAACAAACTCGTTGCCAAGTGTACCTTAACCTTTAAGTTACACCAGTACTTTTAATTAAGGGAGCCACATGTGTTTCTACTGATACATTACAAATCTTTATGTATATTAAATAATAATACAGAAAATTATTTATTTCTTCAAAATGGCTTTTTACTTTTGATGTAATGACAGAAGTTTCATTCACAGTCAGAGATATCACTTCCCTCCATGTGGAACCTTATACAGAGACATTGTTACTTCTCGGACTCATAGTAGTTCAGAAACTATTTCACCTGCTGACTGCATTCGTTTCCCTACAATAGGTCTCCGAGATTATGAATGATTGTTTGAGACATGCAAAACTCACCCATTTTGCCCTGCGCCAAAATGGGTGCAGAGATCGAACCATACTCGTATCTGAGTGCCACGTGGGTACATGATGACTGGCTATTTCGTTTATAATGGCCAGTAACAAACATGGCATGACAGGGAGAGCAAAGTATGTGTGTTTGTATGTGTGTGTGTGTGTGTGTGTGTGTGTGTGTGTGTGTGTGTGTGCGTGCGTGCGTGTGTGTGTGTGCGTGCATGCATATGTACGCATACACATGCACCACCTTCCCTCCTCCGCCACCCGTTACCAGCCAATCTGCTCCTGCATGTAGGCAACCATTGCACGTGACATCACTCGTATATGTAAGGGACCAACAACATGTAAGAGCCCTCCAAGGAACTTGTGATGTCACATTAGTCGGCTTGTCCGCCACACTTCATGAAAGCTCGGCTCTGCGCAGGGCCCAAGGGATATCAAAATGTAATTGAAAAAGTACCCACTAAGGACGTTAATTTTGTCGTGTGCTATCGAGAACTTGCATGTATTTAAGGAGGCAGACAAAAATTGTTAAACTCGTCTGAAATAGGTACTCGCTCCCCTCCAGAGACGTCTTCTGACACTCGTAAGACCTGCAGTGTTACGTGCTATGACACACGTGCCACGACCTGTCTTTCTCTTGGGCCTCGCACATGCACCATGGGTAAGAACCTCACACTACACATGTCCATTCTATTGATGAAAATCTTAAGTTCCCAAATGCTGGCTATTACTATATGGCAGACTGCTCGAGTGTTTTAGGGCGTATGATTACCACACGGTGCAAAGCCAGTGTTCTAGAGTGAAGCAGCTCGTGGCATTCACGCTACATGAGTGAGATGGCAGGCACTAATTTTTTAGGTATTTGTAATTGTAGCCTGTATGGACTATACAATGTGTATGGTTCAAATGGCTCTGAGCACTATGGGACTTAACTTCTGATGTCATCAGTCCCCTAGAACTTAGAACTACTTAAACCTAACTAACCTAAGGACATCACACACATCCATGCCTGAGGCAGGATTCGAACCTGCTACCGTAGCGGTCGCGCGGTTCCAGACTGCAGCGCCTAGAACCACTCGGTCACACTGGCCGGCACAATGTGTATGACTGCATTATAGTCATTGCTGTAGCTCAAAACAAAAGTCTTGAATTTCCTTGTAGAAGAAGTGGTACTGCCTCGTATCACGTACACCACAGTTTACCCCAGTCCCAATACATTTCTCAACTCTCTGTGTCAGTACTCCACAAATTTCGCCCTGGGTGTGCTATCTGTAAGTGGCGAGCATACAATCTTTGTCTAACCGACTGGATGTTTACGACAATGCAGTGTGTGTGTTATTCTGAATTACAATGCAAAGTTCCTTTGGACTTGCATGCATGGCGAGTGCTACTTCGTAGGCAGAGTGGCGTGGCCGGCGCTGTTTACGTACTCTCCGCGGCGAGCGTTTTAGAGGTTTTTACGTGCTACAGCGGCTTTCGCGTGAGTCAGTGTATATAGAAGCAAATGGCCAAATCATATCGGAAATCGATACTGAAATTCAGTTTCTCGAATGAATAAGCACGTTCCAAAGCGCTTTAAATAGAACGATTTCTCTGAGACGAAGTGTAGATTCTTTATACCGATCTTGTAGGAATCCACCTCTCAGATCTGAGCAGCGTGGTTCACATCAAACTAGTAACTGATGATGCATGCGACGCGATTTTAGAGAAGACAAGAGACAGGGTCAAGTTCTGAGTTTCGGACAGCAACATTGGCCCAGTGATTCTCGATAATGCGGGTCTCGGACTTAGGATGAACCGCATATTCTAACTCCCGTTCTAAATGCCTGCTGACGATGTGGTAGCTGCAGTTAGGCCCTGTGGACCGATTCACAATCACGTCGGGGAGAAGTGGGCACAGTTTACTACTTACCCTGTAATGAATGAGGTGCGAAAGGTACGCACTGAACTCAGTAAGCATTTTCCGTCCCACCTTTACATCGGGCTTTGCCGAGCGATCATCATATATGATGGGCAACCACAGACCTGCCCGGGCTTATGAAAAGAGGGCCACGTTCGATCAGAGTGTCTGCAGCGACAGATTGCCCAACTCTGATCAACGGATCTAATTTCTTTCACCGTCCCGATACCTTTACCTCTCACGCATGTAGCAGCGCTCCAGACGGATTCCAATCAGATGCATGGGCCCGATCACCCACAGCATCTTGCGCAACTATCGAACGACGATGTGCAGCTGCCACCTAACTTACTCCCCCCTCACGCTCCGCCAACTCTAGAAGGAGGGGAAGAGAAGACTCATGGTGGTTTGGAAGTTGATGCAACGGTTGTGCCCACCACCGCCTTTGTGCCTGGACGTCGGGACTCAACCCCGTCATGTGACAAGGGCACGTACTCTCAAGGTACAGTGGTCCCCAAAGAGGCATAAGAAGCGGAAAATGACCTCCGCCAGGGAGTACACGACACAATCGCGAGACGATGCGCTATTTCACCAACACAATGAACTTCCGATGGACGCCTCCACGCGGTATTCTGACGCATGTCCTTCCACCGAGCCGGCCGCTGATTCGCTCTTGTCAAACGTGCAGCTGCTGTCGAACGTTCAGCTGCTGATTGCCGACCAACGCGACGAACGACGCCCTGTGTTAAGTGAAGTGTACTGGCAGCCACCACATCCCATTGGGGAGGACTCTGAAGACCCTACAACTCACCCAGTAGCATGGGCGGATGATATTGTAGCCAAGTCTTTGGATGAGACTGAATAGGCGTCTGTTGCTTCGGCTGCATAGGAACGTTAGAATGTGTTGAGCAGTAAAGGGCGGCTCGGTATTATTCATCTGCTGCTGCGGTTACACCACCTCGCCCTGTTGTTATGGACATCCCACTGCCTTTAGACGAGATTCAAGCTCACAAGGTAGTCTCCATCAAATTCATCATGATTGGCACATGTATGAACCTCCAGCTGCTGCGCGATACGCTGACGGCGGCGGACGTGGATGTTGCTCTATTGCAGGAAGTTCGAGTGGAGGCATTGCTAGACTTCTACGTTTGCGGCTTACGTCACTGCTGCTGCTATGGGAGGTAGTAGAATGGATTCCCTTGTGCGAGAAGGAGTAGAGGTAACCAATGTGATTTATTTGCCATCGGAATGGGGACTGGCGTTCGATATATGGGGGAGTCGAATTTATAAAGGGTCACCGTTTTATGCGGATGAAAATACACCCGTCTTCTTAGGCCGCTAAACAATATCTTTGTTGGCGGCCTCCCGCATGCCCACTATACGCCCTCGCTCAAAGTCCGTCAACTGCACATACGGTTCACGTCCACGCTGTCGCGGCATGCTACCAGTGTTAAAGACTGCGATGGAGCTCCGTATGCCACGGCAAACTGGCTGACACTGACGGCGGCGGTGCACAAATGCTGCGCAGCTAGTGCCATTCGACGGCCAACACCGCGGTTCCTGGTGTGTCCGCTGTGCCGTGCGTGTGATCATTGCTTGTACAGCCCTCTCGCAGTGTCCGGAGCAAGTATGGTGGGTCTGACACACCGGTGTCAATGTGTTCTTTTTTCCATTTCCAGGAGTGTATTATATGGTTATCGCCGTGGGTTTACTTATGTGACCAGTCACTCAGCAGCAGATTCGACAGCATCTACGTCTCCTATGACTTATGATGGTGGTTCTAGCAGCAGAGCGCTGGCTCACGACTTTCTCAGACCGCAGTGTATATATCTGTACAGTCAGCCTCCGGTGGCAGCTGGTGTGGCGAAGTCAGGGGTTATGGAAACTGAATGTGGCACTCCACAGAATCAGGAACGTAGGTCGGCCTCATGTGAAAATCTATTGCTGCGGTATACGTCACGGCTTCGGTAGTGGCTAGATTGTGTCAGACGGGCCTTACACCATGCATTGCTTAGTTATAGAAGAGAAAGATCGCTCTGGTACCAACAGACGATGGACTTCTATTATGCATTTCTCCGAGAACTTCGGAACTCCCACCATCTACCGATCGTCAGATGGATATCCATGGTGCGAAAGCGAAGAATCTTACCCTTATCCTCCATACGCTTGAAGGTGTTGTGGTGCGAACGAGAAGCCAGCGCAAGATCGCTGAAGAACTTCATCCACGCACCGCATTATTTCTGACCGACGACAAAGACGCAAGAAATTGGAACTCGACCTGAATCTCCCGCATGGTAGTAGGGTGAGGATCCAGGCGGATATTGCCCATGCTTTCGTCGATCACTGTCGCCTACTATGTCAGGAGGTGCAATATAATGGTGTAGCTTTGGCAGCAGTCCCCCAGACCCTCACTTGCGTACTTGATGATACTGATGTGTTGGTAAATGTGCCAACACCTTGTAGATTGAGTAGGCCGAAATGCACGCTATCTAACGCAGACGGGCGTGAATTCTGGAACAGGATAATTAGTGAATGCTAATAAGAAAAGTATGCAGCTCCTAGAATACTTAACTTTATTACATCCTTGTGGTACATCGCTCTTGATAATACAAATAAGACTATCTTCAGATACGGTTAATGGCGCCTTGCTAGGTCGTAGCCATGGACTTAGCTGAAGGCTATTCTAACTGTCTCTCCGCAAATGAGAGAAAGGCTTCGTCATTGTAGTCGCTAGCAAAGTCGTCGTACAACTGGGGCGAGTGCTATATCGTATCTCGAGACCTGCCTTGTGGTGGCGCTCGGTCTGCGATCACACAGTGGCGACACGCGGGTCCGACATGTACTAAATGGACCGCGGCCGATTTAAGCTACCACCTAGCAAGTGTGGTGTCTGGCGGTGACACCACAGATACAGCTTCGGTATCCCTTTTGGAAGAGATCACGAATGATGATATTACATACGCCCCTTCCAAGGGGACAGTTAACAAATTACGAAGATCAGACAGCTTTCCATTGGAATTCTACCGGATCTTTAAGTATCTGATGATCTCGTGGTGGAAGGAGACGTACCACGAATTGCTGTCATTAGTGGTCCCCGTTCCGCTGGATTTTGGGAAGGTCTCGTTATTATGGTGATCAGACCAGCTAGAGGCACACGGATTGAGCATTATTGCCTAATTACCTTCATCAGCAGTGATTTCAAGATCTTCACAACAATTCTGGAGATGCGTCCTAAGTGAGTATTGCACCAAGTTACCTTATTTGAACAAACATCTTTTGGAAGGAAATAGTAATATCTGGACAGCACTTAGCGTCTATCGAGATGTGATCGCTCTTGTGACAGCCCGCAGGTTGCATGGTGGTCTGGTGTCCATGGATTTAGATAGCGTGTTTGGTAAAGTGAGCCATTATTTCCAGGCTGTCGTGATGTATAGGATGGCCTTCCCACCTCTCTTTTACCGCCTAATCATAAGCGTACTCCATGGTGCCATGTCGAGAGGGATGATTACTGGTAAGGTGGAAGGACATATCCCCATCTAACTTTCAGTCTGACATGGCTGTCCTCTCTCACTTATCCTCTATGCAATAGCGACAGAGCCACTTCAATGTGGGATGAAACAACATCTTTCGGGGATCACGCTAGAGGGCTCACATTCCAGTGCCGCATTTATGCAGATGATGTAGTCTTTTTCCCATTCTGAGGAGAAAAAACCCGATGGCGCTAAGATGGATGCGGCAGGCAGCAGCATGAACACGGTCAATTCTTGTGCCTTGGAAATCAGCAGAGGGCTCGATGCAGTGAGTGTGGCCTCATGGCAGATGATGTACACACGTCAGTGTTTGGACATCGAATATGTAAAAGATGTCCGCCGTACGACGGCACTGAACCATTGATGAACTGGCGCCTCAGTCCTGCCTGCCCCCTACTCCACTCGCTCTCATCGCGCCTGCGCAGTCCCACATCAAAATATTCTACCTCGATTATAGCCATGTGTACACGAATGTCCCCTGGGCCAGGGCTCCTACAGCACGTGATGTATACGATCAGCTGGTGACTAATCATCCTCGGGATGCAGTTGAAACAGTCCACCCAGGAATGGCGTGGCCCGCGATATGGCGAGCGATTCTCCAACTATATTTTACAACGCAGATCCGCGCCACCTATTACCTCGTCGTTAACGAGAAGTTTCCGATAAGTCAAAGATTGCACAACATTGCTCTAGCTGACACCCCACTGTGCGTGAGGAGTCGTGCCATGGACAAGGGTGACGGGCGACTGGAATGTGGCTTCAAATTCGGAAGATGCTTGCCTTTTACCTCCGAGTGCCGCCCCACACGAACCAGTCCACACTCCTCCTTCGCCCGATTACGATCTAGTTTCTCCAATCAAAGACACATGCAATTAACTGGCTCAGAGGACTTTCTATGTACTGTCTTTTACGGGACAATCTCAAAGAGGTGCTTGACTTTTGGCTTTCTTACAGGAAAATCACGTTCAATTGCAATCCATTTGATCCAATTCCAGATATCATCAGACCTTTCATAATAACTAAAACAATGTTTTAATGGATCCTCCCTGCAGCTGGGTAATACAGGGTAAGAGAAGTTGATTGTGGTGGATCTTGATTTGAATCTCGGAACAGACCATTGAACAAAAATGTATTCCGAGAAGACATACCCGAGACCCCACCGTAGACAGTTGAGATCGTACAGCGTTAATTTACTGATGTTTTCGAGTGGTCATCGTTCTTATATTGTACTACGGGAAGGGTAGCCTCAGTTTGATTATAATCTGTTTTATATTTTTTGCAATGCTACCACAAAAAAGAAAAGAAGCCGCTGAGCCGACCGGTCGAGTAAAAAAAAGAAAAAATGGTAACGCGACCGTTCGCGGAAAGCGAGAAATCCGGGTTCGAGTCGCAGTTCGGCACAAATTTTCATTTTCGTCATTTCATTTTACAGTTGGTGGTTGTCTATATTCAGAAATGCTAATTCATTTAATGTATTTCATAACAGCTGTAGTCGCCGAAGTAACTGTTACTTTGACATGCATGTTTATCCAAAGGAACTTTGCATCGTAATTCAGAATAACACAGGCACTGCAATGTCGTATTTATCCTCCGGCACCGAACAAGTGAATTTCAGGTAAAGTGTCTCACATGTACGGGAATGTACATAATGGATGTATTAGTACAGGTTGTCGTGCACAGATAGCCAAAAGGTAGGGCGACTCCTAGAGATAATCGGAAAATCCTAGTCCTGGCCCGGCACAAATTTTGTGTTGTCGTTCCATTCTACAGCCAACTCTTATCAATATTCACTACTGCGAATACATTTAATGTAACTGGATAATCAGTTTGCAGCTTTTTTTACTCTCGAGAAACGTCCTCTGCACCAATAAAACACAAATTTCTCAAACATAATTCCATCTACAGACATTTCGGAGTAATACTGAGATCTCTTACACACTCAGAAAGCTCTGTGTTCTCCGAGCCGTAAATCATCTGCCAGACAGGCGTATGATTGGTCCAGTAACGTTGCTTCGAGACGGAAGAAAGAAGAGTTCCTACCATCACTACAATAGCTCTTGGGGCAACCCGCCTGGAAATTAATGGTCTGGTCAGAGACTTGTTTAATTTTCTTCAGAACTTCCCATATATAGATATGCTACAAGTTTTTCTGGTCGTGTTTTTGGATTTTCGGGAGTGATGATAAGTTGGGTGATAATTACAATGAATTTGTTCACTAATCGAAAAAGCGACTTGTTCCTAATTAAAGTATGTTACTAAATGAATTTTGTAAATTAAGCTTGTAACATATCTATACTAGATTTATGAGATCTTCTACCTTTAAGATAACTGCAATTTTTAATTAGCTAATCAGTGACTGAGCAGTGGTTTTACCTTGTTACCACACATTATTTATGAAATTCGCATAATTTATTCAGGGGATACGCTAATTTTACGATTTTTAAATGATTAAATAATTACTGACCGCTATAATTTCTAAACAACATCTAGCATAGTTCATTTCTAGGTACCAAGCTGTTCTTCTTTCTCATTCCTTCAACTTATTCCGCTCTGCCACTGACGCTTAGTAATTTTTTATTATTGTATATATGATTTAGTTCTTACATATCCGATTTCATGGCAGCAAAGTCTGCCGTCATTATCTCTGTGCAAACCAAGGGAGATCGTTAAGTTCGGAAAGGACAACATCTGACAATTCATACCTCTCCTACAGGCAGTCACGTGTATCCTGCCACAGGGCGTTCGCAGTAATTAACTACAATCCAGTTCATTTCAGACCCTCGTTCACTTATGGGCTAATATAAAAGCTCGTTCTGTCACAATAATACATTTTCCAGCGAGTAACGGATTTCACCAAGCTGTAATTAGATATGGAATCTGGATTAGATTAGTCGCAATAAATCAAGCATTATACATTACGTGAGAGTAAATAAAGCACACAGAATTTTTATTGATTCTAGTAACACGTTTATACGTTTCAGTTATTTCAAGCTTCACAGATTCACGTTAAATGTTGCATTCATCAATAACTCCTTTTAAGTTCACTGTCACATGCTCACATGAAATGTGATGTTTGTCTGATGGTTATGTTGCTACCATTAGGTAGCTGTGTGTTGCATTAATGTCACCACTCGTATACGTAAATGCAAACTGTACATTTGGATTACTCTCGATCATAAACATTTAGCTGAGAAATTTCGTTAAATATGGGAAAACGTTGACTGTATGGAACTTAGTTCTGAGAGACATCCGTATCAAATCAGAATCCAATAGATTTGTTGGTCTCTTCTATAAAACGAAGAATTCATGACTATCTTCACTGCAACACAGCTGGAGTACAGATTTCTCCCGTAATATGTGTCAGCTACTGAAAAATAAAAATGGAGTGCCTGACACACTATCAAAAGCGCCCATACGATTGTTTGTAGAAGAATGGTGACATGTAAGCACCCATAAAAAAGTCCCAGTTCTGACCCCGTTAAAAACCTGCGTAATATTGACTTTTAAATCATCGCCTTGAATGAAAAACATCTGACTACACTACATTTTTCCCTTCGCTGACAGCTAGATGGAAGTTTTCACCCTCCCCCCTTGCCGTCGGGTGTGGGCGCCCTACGATACAATTGCACATTATCGTATTTTTAAACACCCTGTGAATCAGCAACAATTGCAGAGTAACCCAGTACAGTTACTAAGTATTACCGACTGCATGTTAATTTACTCAAAGTTGTTGGCTTCAGGGAGCCTGCCAACTGACAAACATCTGTATTTCATTCAGAAATAATCTATATTGCACTCTGTCTCTCTCGTTATTCCGTATGTTATTCCATATGGTGCAACAAAGAACAAGTGTTTCCTGCTAGCACCTGTGTTTAAGGCAATATGTAAGCCTTGTTTGCATGTCTGCAATAGAAGTGAACCAGTGTACGTTGTGACCAACCTTCAAACGATCTTTGCCGTCATATTATAGCTGAGACAATTGTGCATGTCATATCAGCATTAGCACTAAGATATCTCAAAAACCATTCTAGGAATCATAACATCAGTATCATTGCATCTGGCCATGTGGCAAGGCCATGCAGAGAGAGAGCCCCATGCCCCTGCTCCCCCCCCCCCCCTCCCTCTGTCCATTGGGCTTTTGATTGGGAGTCAATGACGTGCTCTTTTATTTTTCTATGTATGCTGCCATACTGTGTCCAGCATGAAGCGTCCTCGAACGCCCCCGTATCTCTAGTGGAGCATTTTCATGAGAGCGAGAGTGAACCGTAGTTCACATGTTTACGTGTACCGTTAAGTTCGCATGTTGCACGGCAGAGTGAGTCACATGTATAGTATACGTCGGCGCTTATCGGTAAGTTTGCACTTTTCGTGGGAGTGAAAGGCGACTGTAGTTCGTACGATGCTCACGTACTGTGGCGTTCTCATAATCTGACGGGCCCGGGCACTCGCCTGTACATGCTGCAGAGTATCCACAAAATAACGTGCGACTGCACCCATGCCCTAGCTCTATAGCCAATTGTAGAGATTCTGTGACGTTACGTGTTGCACGACATTATAACTGGTATGTATGAACAAATTAATTGTTTTCGAACGATCTGTCGATGTCACACGGATAACACAGTCATTTCATCGTTTTCTGTGCGTCACGTGTTCAGTCGACAAGACACTTACTTGCCTTGAGCAAAGAAGAATTTGAGGAGCCGATTTGTTGCCAACATCTGTCAGAGAAATGTACTCAAAGCTTTCTGTATCAGGAATGGGAGAGCGTGATAGTGGAGGAGCGTAAGACTGTAGACAGGAGGATTATTTTTAAACGAATAATCTCTATGCACCACAATGGCAAGAAAATTCATTACGTGACTGGGTCCACCAACACACCGTGCAGCATATTTGGAAATTGTGTACCCTTCCTCATACGCGTGATGAGCCTCGCACCATGCAAGAAGCGTAAGCAACTGCAGTAAGTATTCATCTATCTATAATTGTTATTATTAAAATTATGTTTGTGTGATGTTATATTAAGGGTTTATTTTCTTGTTACTATTACGATGCTAGTAGAGGTGTACACAGCAGCAGCAGGTTGTAGGTTTTAAGTATCCACGCACAGCATTTTGTTTCTCCATTTGTCTCTGCATGATGGTTGTTAAAGAAGTCGACTGAACGTATTTCAAAGAAAAACACCGCCATTACCATACCATATTCCTCAGCACTCATTTTTCTGTATTCACTTATTTTCCTCAGCATGACCGAGCGAGGTGGCGCAGTGGTTAGCACACTGGACTCGCATTCCGGAGGACGACGGATCAATCCCGTCTCCAGCCATCCTGATTTAGGTTTTCCGTGATTTCCCTAAATCGTTTCAGGTAAATGCCGGGATGGTTCCTTTGAAAGGGCACGGCCGATTTCCTTCCTAATCCTTCCCTAACCCGAGCTTGCGCTCCGTCTCTAATGACCTCGTTGTCGACGGGACGTTAAACACTAACCATCACATCATCATCCTCAGCATGACGTGATTGGAGTGCTGACAATGATGTGCAGGCGAGTTCTATTTGCAGTGCTGAGGATTCCATTGAAACATCTTGCTGTTGCTGTTGCTGTGGTTTCCTAGAAATATTAATGAGGATATTTTCAACAAATTACATAATAAATAATAGCTTAAATAATTGCGTCTTGCCGGCCGAAGTGGCCGTGCGGTTAAAGGCGCTGCAGTCTGGAACCGCAAGACCGCAACGGTCGCAGGTTCGACTCCTGCCTCGGGCATGGATGTTTGTGATGTCCTTAGGTTAGTTAGGTTTAACTAGTTCTAAGTTCTAGGGGACTAATGACCTCAGCAGTTGAGTCCCATAGTGCTCAGAGCCATTTGAACCATTTGAATTGCGTCTTATTTCAAGGAAAGCAGTGGTGCTCAAAGCACTCAGGAGTAACATTGTAAATCAATATAGGCTGCAATCAACCACACATGAATACAGCTTTTTACACGTTAAAAAGTACAGTGCTGAGCCCAGTGCGTCACCTCTGGCTCTGAGGGGATTATCAGCAACACAGTGCGATATTCAGCATGTACAGTGGGTCGTAGGGCGTCGAAGGAGCAAGTTATTAGTGAAATGGCTCGGCTTCTCATCAAAGCAAAACAGATGGGTGAAAGCTCGCAATTTGCTATGCAATAGGATACACAAGCCTCAAACCAAGAAGTAGCGTGGCGTGAGTGCTAGGAAAATCATCAAAAGAGATGGGAGTGGTATTCTAGAGAACCTACCAGTCGAACTTCATATACCAGGATACAGTTTTTGTGAACGTGGAACGTAATTTAAAAGCGCCTAGCTTATGGCGGTAAGGAATTTAATGAACAAGACGACACGTGCAAGTAGCTGCATATAGCTTAAGCCAAAAATACAGATCGTCGAAGTTCGCTATATTACAGACCCAATATTTGCTGATAAATCTAGAATGATACGTCGAAGAAAGGACACTGGTATAGGAAAACGTATTTCTTCATTCGTGGCTGATACGGCAATGTGCGCGAAAGTTAAATTGGGCGCTAGAATATATTTCAAGCAACTTATGAATGCAGCCCGTATCACACTAAAGAAGAAAAATCTTATAGGATATTTAAAAAAGAGCCTCGAATCAGCTGTGGCGGTGGCAAAAGATGGCTTGAGGCAGAAAGGAGGAAAAAAAGACTTGTTAAAATGACAAGGTTCTGCCAGTACCTAAGACATCTGGTGGAACAATTCTGTTTCTAATCCATGCATTTTCTGGGCTGGCAGCCATATGAACGTTAGCCAGTGTAGCCATTGGCATAATTCAAGAAGTGAAGAGTGCCCAAAATCTAGAGAAGCAACTGCAGCAGACTGAAAGCTTAACACGGCAATGAGGGCTATCACTAAAAGACTATATTTAAAACAATATAGAAAATGACTTTGGCTGTCCTTAAAAGAGGCTCATAGTGATACTCCAGATAGACCGCTAACAATTATAGATCTACTGAACCCCATTATAAAATTCAAAATCCCAATATTTCGGGGTGTTTTAATGCAGGATACATTACCAAAGACTATGTGTAAATCCAAGGAATGTGGAATTGTTAGTTTAGATACTGCAGGATGATATGTAACTCGCCGAGTTGCATGTGTTAAAAAAGAGGCCGTAATACAATCTACTACTTTGACTCATAGGCGATCTGAGCCGACCAGAAGAAATGTGTCGTTACTTCACCGACAAGAACCAGCTATTCTTCAATTTTCGACGCTACCAAGGCTTCAGTACACTCCTCTGTGGACTTTGCTTCTAATGTTTCGCCTGATATTTGCACAAAAATAAGACGTATGCACGTCACTTCATTATTTCAGGTCTAGGTGTCATGTTATACACTCTAATGTTGAATGAATGTTCGTCTGCCTTAAAAGCTAACTACTTTCCTCCAGTAGATCAAATCAAGGAAGAGTGGAGCATAGGGAAAATTACGTACGTCTTCATACAAAGCACAACAATGGCTATTAAGTATAAATACGGGATACCCAGTCACCAGAATACCACCTTGCAGCGGGAACAGAACGAGATTACGTGCGTGAATTACGAGATTCTTAAATCCATAGGAGTGAAACCTCACAATGACGTCACTCGATATAACACGAGGCCTACGAGAAAGACAGGCCGCGGTGCGTACGTTACGAAGGTAGTCCTGCGCTCGCTCGCTCGCTCAAATCAGCGGACAAACTACGTTTCTACACCTGTTAACTAGCAACTAGGCGTGTCCGTACAAACGAAAACCGAATCTTCTACTGGAATCCGCTATTGTGGAATGTTACTGATATTAGTCCTATAATGGTGGGAAGTCCGTGGGCCTAATTATAATTTGTTACGGCTGTACTGGCGTACAATAAAATAAAATCATTGTAAAATGATTATCAGTTGCATAAGGCACCACTTCCAGCATGTAATGAGTACTGTTAAGCAGAAGAGACCAAATGCTATAAACAAGCCGTTATACTATTTATATCGAGTATTGATCATAAATTAAATTTTGCTGTAGTACTGTTAATCAGTAAGACTTCATAATAGCAGATTCCAGTGGAAGATGCAATTCTCGTTAGTACTCAAACGCCCAGCTCCGAGTTAACAGTTTTAGAAACGCATTTTGTCTGCTGAGCTGAGCGAGCGAGCGAGTTCAGGACTACCTTCGTGACGTACGCGCCACGGCCTGTCTTTCCCGTGGGCCACGATATAACAACTCCTGCTCAATATGACGAGTGTGCCATTAGCCAGAAATATTATTTCCATAAACCTTTTGCCTCAGTAACGTTTAATAACATCAATGAGATACGAATCAGTATGCAACATCAAGATGGAGTGACGTTTCCAAGTATGCTCTTCCTGTTTTTGGAAGTGGTATTTAAACTAAAGAAGACCTCAGCAGCAACAGTAATACCGCACGTTACACACATTGCATTCATCTTTCTGTTTCAAGAATGAAGATACGAATTTAATGGCGTTGAAATCTACTGCAGCAGCAATGTCAGGTTCACACTGACTCTCAAGACATACGTCTCTGCATCAACATTGGATCTGTATGCCCTACAAAATGTTATGTGGTTCATAGTCGGACCGACAGATAACTCCCCCTTAGTGTGCGCATTCCACTCATTATGTTAATGGGTTTCCTGACAGGAGATAACGTTCATGGAAGCTGTGTAAGTGTCCAACCCTTTCACAACCATCTCGCCAAACGTGGGAGATTAAGGCTTATTCAGCTAGAAACGCCTAGCTTTATTATTCTAGCGCTGCAAACTGACAGGAAGGGGCATTTTGAAAACGATTCAATTGTACTTGACTCCTGTGAACTAATACACTCCTGGAAATGGAAAAAAGAACACATTGACATCGGTGTGTCAGACCCACCATACTTGCTCCGGACACTGCGAGAGGGCTGTACAAGCAATGATCACACGCACGGCACAGCGGACACACCAGGAACCGCGGTGTTGGCCGTCGAATGGCGCTAGCTGCGCAGCATTTGTGCACCGCCGCCGTCAGTGTCAGCCAGTTTGCCGTGGCATACGGAGCTCCATCGCAGTCTTTAACACTGGTAGCATGCCGCGACAGCGTGGACGTGAACCGTATGTGCAGTTGACGGACTTTGAGCGAGGGCGTATAGTGGGCATGCGGGAGGCCGGGTGGACGTACCGCCGAATTGCTCAACACGTGGGGCGTGAGGTCTCCACAATACATCGATGTTGTCGCCAGTGGTCGGCGGGAGGTGCACGTGCCCGTCGACCTGGGACCGGACCGCAGCGACGCACGGATGCACGCCAAGACCGTAGGATCCTACGCAGTGCCGTAGGGGACCGCACCGCCACTTCCCAGCAAATTAGGGACACTGTTGCTCCTGGGGTATCGGCGAGGACCATTCGCAACCGTCTCCATGAAGCTGGGCTACGGTCCCGCACACCGTTAGGACGTCTTCCGCTCACGCCCCAACATCGTGCAGCCCGCCTCCAGTGGTGCCGCGACGGGCGTGAATGGAGGGACGAATGGAGACGTGTCGTCTTCAGCGATGAGAGTCGCTTCTGCCTTGGTGCCAATGATGGTCGTATGCGTGTTTGGCGCCGTGCAGGTGAGCGCCACAATCAGGACTGCATACGACCGAGGCACACAGGGCCAACACCCGGCATCATGGTGTGGAGAGCGATCTCCTACACTGGCCGTACACCACTGGTGATCGTCGAGGGGACACTGAATAGTGCACGGTACATCCAAACCGTCATCGAACCCATCGTTCTACCATTCCTAGACCGGCAAGGGAGCTTGGTGTTCCAACAGGACAATGCACGTCCGCATGTATCCCGTGCCACCCAACGTGCTCTAGAAGGTGTAAGTCAACTACCCTGGCCAGCAAGATCTCCGGATCTGTCCCCCATTGAGCATGTTTGGGACTGGATGAAGCGTCGTCTCACGCGGTCTGCACGTCCAGCACGAACGCTGGTCCAACTGAGGCGCCAGGTGGAAATGGCATGGCAAGCCGTTCCACAGGACTACATCCAGCATCTCTACGATCGTCTCCATGGGAGAATAGCAGCCTGCATTGCTGCGAAAGGCCGGCCGGTGTGGCCGTGCGGTTTAGGCGCTTCAGTCTGGAACCGCGTGACCGCTACGGTCGCAGGTTCGAATCCTGCCTCGGGCATGGATGTGTGTGATGTCCTTAGGTTAGTTAGGTTTAATTAGTTCTAAGTTCTAGGCGACTGATGACCTCAGAAGTTAAGTCGCATAGTGCTCAGAGCCATTTGAACCATTTTTTGCTGCGAAAGGTGGATATACACTGTACTAGTGCCGACATTGTGCATGCTCTGTTGCCTGTGTCTATGTGCCTGTGGTTCTGTCATTGTGATCATGTGATGTATCTGACCCCAGGAATGTGTCAATAAAAATTCCCCTTCCTGGGACAATGAATTCACGGTGTTCTTATTTCAATTTCCAGGAGTGTAAGTGCTACAGTTTACCTAAACTCTCAATTTTTTCCATACGACAACTTACAGCTTGACGAACATAAACGCATATGGACTGTTGTACGACACGTATGCAAAGTTTTACACATCATACTATGAGACTGATGATGGTTTCGGATGTACACTTATCTATCTGAAATTTAAGGAATTATTACCCATGCTGGTCATAGATTGCTTAAAGTAATGTGAGGCAGTGAAGATGGGAACTGTGGGCGTAAATATTACATTTGAATCATCGCTAAACTTCCCTGCAGGCACTGCAGCGTAGGCATAAATCCGATATGAACATCTTGTAAATGACTGTCTACTAACAGGAATTGTATAACATGTTGCATAAATGTAAAGATGTTGGGCAATATGCGGGGAATTTTACAATGATGCCTCAAAGTGCGAAGATCATCGCTGTCAAAGAAGGGTTTTATTACGACTGCATCTATGTTTAAACATGTTGCGTTCGTTGCAGTCTCGGATGCCAGACAAGTACTAATTAGGTATTCTGCAATCTTTGCTTCACCCGAACCGTTTAGCTCAGTGTGGTGTGCTACTAATCTAAAAACGGCTGTGTGTTGGATACGATTTTAGCACGTAAATTCCTGGGACGATGAATGAGTTGCATATGAAGATATGGTGTCGTCGCTCTATGCATGTGATCGTAGAGACAGAATAGTTTACGTCAAAGACCGTAAGAAGATGTCCTGGTTTCAGGAAATTTATAAATACACGTCTATCCAGAATCTGGAGACAGAAAGATCGGGTTCCAGACGTCCACGTGGCACTACCGCCAGTGAAGAGCATCGTGTTCGCCGTATGGCTCTGTCGCATTTGCTGCAGTAATTTGAACAGCAGTTGGAAATACAGTAACACAACGAACTGTTACAAATCAGTTGCTTCAAACGCAGCTCCGAGCCAGACGCCCTGTAGCGTGCATTCCACTGACCACAAACCACCACCATTAGCGGCTTCAGTGGTATCAAGCGAGAACTTACCGAAGGACAGGTTGGAGGTCTCCTGTGTTTTCTGCTGAAAGCTGGTTTTGTCTCAGTGCCAGTTACGGCCGTGTGTTGGTTAGAAGGACGCCATTTGAGGGTGTGCAACCGACATGTCTGCGTGCTAAATATACTGGACCTACATCTGTAGCTATGGTATGGGGTGCGAATTCGTATGGCGAGATTATCCCATACACCCTTACATCAAAACTGTACGTAAATCAGGTGATTCGATCTGTTGAGTTGCCATTCATGAACGGCATTACAGGGAATGTTTTCCAACAGGATAACGCTCGCCCACATACCGCTGTTATAATCCAACATGCTCTACAGAGTGTCTACATGTTGCCTTGGCCCGCTCGATCACTAGATCTGTTTCCATTCGAGCAGGTATGGGACATCATCGGACGTTAACTCCGGCGTCATCCACAAACAGTATTAACCGTCCCTGTATTGACTGACCAAGTGCAACAGACGTGGAACACTATCCCACATCTGGCATGCGGCACCTGTATAATACAATGCATGCACGTTTGCACCCTTGCATTCAATTCTGCCTGTTACACAGCTTATTAATGTACCAGCAAGTACTCTTGGTGAAGATCATGATAGGATCTCCACTAATGAATAAATTCTAAGTTCATGACCACATGGCTTGTTGAAAATAATGTTATGTAAAGGCTCTCAGGCTGATAATGGGAAGGAGCGTTAATAAATACAAGATTGCATATCAGCTGCTGATTATTTCAGTGCAAAAACGTACCTCATATTACATGGAAGAACATAGTTAAAGTTATATGAACCATATAATAACATAGACGTCGCTCACAAATTACTCGTGACACCGAAGAAAATGCTAGGAATCTTCAGATTAATGAAGAGAGGATTTGCATCTTTCCTATGTTTCAAATGCATAGCATGTAGAAAACGAACTCTAGCCCACAGTAATTAAACTGGATGCCCCTCGGTACAAGTCATATCGAACAGTATAAATCATAATGCCTCAGTACAGACATGAATAACTTCCATCCATATGGATGGCATGTCGAAATGCATATCGTAATATGCCAGCTTACTACTCACTACTCGTGACCAGAGAACGCAGGATGCAATTCTCATTATAAGTTTTCACATAAAAAAACTGAACTGTAATCGCTAACCAGTCTCTCTCTCTCTCTCTCTCTCTCTCTCTCTCTCTCTCGCTTTCTCTCTCTCTCTCTCTCTCTCTCTCTCTCTCTCTCTCTCTCTCTGTGTGTGTGTGTGTGTGTGTGTGTGTGTGTGTGTCTACATACACCACACCAGCTACAGCTTGCCATGTTACGACCACGTTACACCAAACACACCACAGAACATAGTAGAACAGAATGTTTGTTCTCGATTTAAATACAAAGGGTGCTACCTCCCACTGGCCACGCTGAATTCCTATTCGACGAGCCTTACCATTCGCTAAAGTTCATCATCCCCTCGCAACTGAGTAAGGACTGACTTCATCAGTGATATCTACAAGTAGGCACGGGTTATCACAGAAACACTGCTAGCGAGGTGACAGACGCGGAAAACATTAGAATACGGAAGTTGAAAAATACTACAGGTAACAGTTTATATCGACCATTTCATATATGATATTATCATGCACGAAGATAACCTCCTATTTCCTACGTCATGGTCCCTTCATCCACTACCTCTGTTTTGTATTTCGTCTCTAGTATGAATAAACAAACACCTATAATGAGGAACGTGGTGAACTGAGTAGAGCACGACACAAGTATACCGCAAGAGAATGATTGGAATGACATTCCACCCGTCGTTATAGAGTAAGGATTTATAAGCTTATCTGAAACGAAGGGAAATTGATCTGAAAGAAATCAACAGCTGGTTTGTTCCCCTAGTGCTCTCCAGCTGAGATAATGATCTGCCTTTAATTACAACGATGTAGTCTGTTACATATTTGGTGACTGGCTTTGTGAAATATACATAAACTAGCATTTTGTTCATGGTTTCTGATATCACAAATTCAGGGTACCTGAATATTAGCTGCTTACATGGGTTGGACAGAAACATGGAAATAAAGCAAGAAACATATGCTTGAACGTAAGTACAGATGCTGGCCAAGCCTGCGGTTATATTTGACCACGAACTGCCCCTGCGCATTGTCCGCAATACGTTTCAAGTGCCGATCGTGGTCAGAACATTGTTCTTTGTAGTTATGAGTGCACTATACAGGAGCTAAGTGTATTCAAAGGTTGGCAAGTTTTTGGTGCCCTGAAGGTGGGTGCTTCCGTAAACAGGGTTGTCGAAGTGTATGGTTTTTCAAGGGGCACCATATTGAAGTTATTTTTGCCACGGAGTTTCATATCAGCGCACACTCCGCTGCAGAGTGAAAATCTCATTCTGAAAACATCCCCCAGCCTGTGGCTAAGCCATGTCTCCGCAAATCCTTTCTTTCAGGAGTACTAGTTCTGCAAGGTTCGCAGGAGAGCTTCTGTAAAGTTTGGAAGGTAGGAGACGAGGTATTGGCAGAAGTAAAGCTGTGGGGACAGGGCGTGAGTCGCGCTTGGGTAGCTCAGTTGGTAGAGCACTTGCCTGCGAAAGGCAAAGGTCCCGAGTTCGAGTCTCGGTCCGGCACACAGTTTTAATCTGCCAGGAAGTTTCATCATCCGCTAAGTCACAATGAGGGTGAAAGTGAATATTGAGATTAGTGACGATCACTGAAGACAATTGTGAAGAATAGTAAGATGACGACACTTGCAAAAGTCAATGCAGAACAGGACGTCGCACTCACGAACCCTGTCAGCAGCAAAGGAACACGAATGGAGGTGCGTAAGCAGGGAATCACAGAGCAAGCTATAATTCCAAAACCACTCATTAGTGATGCACGTGCCAGTAACAGGAGAACTTGGTGGCGAAGCCATAAAACCTAGATTATGGAGCAATGGGATAAAGTCATTTGACCGGATGAGTTTTGCTTCACACAGTTTCCAATTTCTGACTGCGTTTACGTCCCAGGAGTGAAACATGGTAGGGGTTCGGCGATGATTGGGCAGCCATATCGTGGTATTCCATGGCCTCAGTCATTAAACTGCAAGGTCATATTACTGCCAAGGATCATGGGACCCCTAGTACAATGCTTGTGCCCCAATGGTGATGCTATGTTCCAAGAAGGCAGCGCCCCTGCGCACGCATCTCACATCGTCCAGGACTGGTTTTCTGAGCACGAGGATAAACTGTCGCACCTCCCCTGGCCACCAAAACCGCCAGATATAACTATTATGAAGCCTTTGTCCCACACTGCAGAGAAGGGTGCAATGGGGCTATCCACCTCCATCATAGTCACTTGAACTCTGCCCGGGTTCGCGGGTTCGATTCCCGGCGGGGTCAGGGATTTTCTCTGCCTCGTGATGACTGGGTGTTGTGTTCTGTCCATAAGTTAGTTAGGTTTAATCTGTTCTAAGTTCTAGGGGACTGATGACCATAGATGTTAAGTCCCATAGTGCTCAGAGCCATTTGAACCATTTGAACTTGAACTCTGTGATCTGCTATGGAGGAAAGGGTGCGCGATAGCTGTCCAACTTTATCATTGTTACCAGAACTTGCCGCTATTTTTCAGGAAGGAAGGTGTAATATTCCCTTAAAAACCATATAGGTCCTGTATTTAAAACGTTTACCTTTATGGATGGGGACCTGTATTTATCCGTATTTATCCATTCCGAGACAACTGTAAGCTATTTTGAATAGTGTCTCCATATTTTTGTTCCCCCTTCCCCCACGAACTTAACAGTGGGCATCTAACAGTGATGCGACATGATTTTTAACAAATACACATATACATACCGGTAACTCACAGTCTTTTGCTAGCGTTTCTAGCTTCGTTAATTCCAAGGCATGCGTATCAATTGTATTAAGCGAATGTAACATTTTAGTACAGGTTACCGTGACGAGCGTGTAACGAGCATACTACCGTCGTTTTTGGTTATGAGTATGAATCGATACCGAAAGAACGCTTCTCAGATTCCAGACCCGCAAAGCCGAACATGCAATTGACGTCATTCCTAGGAAGTGTTGACAGAAATATAGAGCTTGCTGAATGTTTGAATGACGAAAGCTGAAAAGGAATAAAAACTGCTCAGCGCATCTTGCCCGCGTAATATGCTGCTCTAATCCCTGTAGAAATCCTTTACACATGTAATGAAATGAAGGAAATTTTTTAGGGAGAAAAAGTGGGAACGGTCGGGCGTTTCACTCATAAAGTATGAAAATAGGTACCTCGGCGCGCGGAAAGAGCTTATGCGAGAAGCAAACAGCCACGCTTCAGCCTGTTCACACAAAGGCGCAAAATGAATTAAGCTGAGTGTTTGGATGCGGAGAACGTGCTAGACACGGCTTGTTTCCACTTGCCTCGTGCAATCTGCGAATCGTCGTGTTCTCATGCATTATGCGCTCCATCTTAACTTCCATAAGTAGAATAACTACATACCGGAAGTAATAAATAGACATGCGACTTAGAGAGGTATACCTATAGTGTGAAGCAAAATTCAGCAGGGAGAGACAACACAGTATTTTCAGTTATTATACAAAACAATAAGATAAAATAGAGCACTAAATGTCACTATTTCATTACATCTCCTCTTTGTCTAATTAATAATCGGTTTTAGCCAGCGGCACATTGCTTAAAAAGAGCATGTGTGTGTCATGATGTGTAGCGCAGCAAAATCGCAAAAAGGTTGCTATGTTGTGTGAAAAACATTTCTGCTCTTGACACCACATTTTATAGATGAATACGGATTAAAACACGAACCGGTGTGTTCTGCATGTGTAACTAATTACTGGAAGGCATAAAACGTGAGCAGAAAATACCAACAGTTTTCTAGTTTTCTTTTCTCGCCCTAAATTCAACAGTTGAATACAATTTGTATTTTAACATACGTACACACTCATACATATTAAGAAGTTTTTCTTATGCACTAGCCTTTCCGCAATAGTAACTCAACCTCCGACGATCTAGGAACGTTCACTATGTTAGTGGAGGAAGAACAACTTTACCTTTCAATGTGATACGGTTTATATCTATCAGCCCGTGTAGAAGAACATTCCGTGCAACATCAACGCGGATCTCACTTTTTACAACGCACTAAGCCACTGCCGAACATTGCATATCCAGCGGAATGCAGTGTAATAACCAATTTGGCTACTGCTAAGATTTGCTCTCACCAGTGCACTATATTTTAGTATCCATCACAATCTTCGCTAAGAGAAGAATCATTGTAATACTATACATCGCAACTGCAGAAGTATAAAATTACTGTGCCATTTCATTCGTTGGCACAACTAATCAGATTACTAGCTGATGTAACAACAGCTATAAACACTGGCGTATGCCATCTTGTCTTTATTCAAGTTCATGTTCAGCAAGCTCCATACCAATGATGCAGACCCTATACTGTAACGCATAACTAAATACCTTATCTCAAGTAAGTAAAATGTAAATATCTTCCATACAACGTAAAAACTTTTGTAGACGAAAAAGTCATTAACATTCTGTTACATTATAGCACAAAAATTATATAAAACTTTTTACAAAGAATTCTTGATGGCGTCTGACCATTGTTCAAGTCCGCTAGTTACGTAGAAATAAATTATTCATGAAAAACTATGACTGGTTGCAGGCATCTCTTCAGTTGAAACGTTCCTTATATCCTCTCATAGTCATATCAATTCTCAGTCTACATCTACATCTACATCCACATGTATATTCCGCAAGCCACCCAACGGTGTGTGGCGGAGGGCACTTTACGTGCCACGGTCATTACCTCCCTTTTCTGTTACAGTCGCGTATGGTTCGCGGGAAGAACGACTGTCTGGAAGCCTCCGTACGCGCTCGAATCTCTCTAATTTTACATTCGTGATCTCCTCGGAAGGTATAAGTAGGGGGAAGCAAATATATTCGATACCTCATCCAGAAACGCACCCTCTCGAAACCTGGCGAACAAGCTACACTGCGATGCAGAGCGCCTCTCTTGCACAGTCTGCCACTTGAGTTTGCTAAACATCTCCGTAACGCTATCACGGTTACCAAATAACCCTGTGACGAAACGCGCCGCTCTTCTTTGGATCTTCTCTACATCCTCCGTCAACCCGATATGGTACGGATCCCACACTGATGAGCAATACTCAAGTATAGGTCGAACGAGTGTTTTGTAAGCCACCTCCTTTGTTGATGGACTACATTTTCTAAGGACTCTTCCAATGAATCTCAACCTGGCACCCGTCTTACCAACAATTAATTGCCGGCCGCGGTGGTCTAGCGGTTCTAGGCGCTCAGACCGGAACCGCACGACTGCTACGGTCGCAGGTTCGAATCCTGCCTCGGGCATGGATGTGTGTGATGTCCTCAGGTTAGGTAGGTTTAAGTAGTTCTAAGTTCTAGGGGACTGATGACCACAGATGTTAAGTCCCATAGTGCTCAGAGCCATTTGAACCATTTTTGAACAATTAATTTTATATGATCATTCCACTTCGAATCGTTCCGCACGCGTACTCCCAGATATTTTACAGAAGTAACTGCTACCAGTGTTTGTTCCGCTATCATATAATCATACAATAAAGGATCCTTCTTTCTATGTATTCGCAATACATTACATTTGTCTATGTTAAGGGTCAGTTGCCACTCCCTGCACCAAGTGCCTATCCGCTGCAGATCTTCCTGCACTTCGCTACAATTTTCTAATGCTGCAACTTCTCTGTATACTACAGCATCATCCGCGAAAAGCCGCATGGAACTTCCGACACTATCTACTAGTCATTTATATATATTGTGAAAAGCAATGGTCCCATAACACTCCTCTGCGGCACGCCAGAGGTTACTTTAACGTCTGTAGGCGTCTCTCCAGTGAGAACAACATGCTGTGTTCTGTTTGCTAAAAACTCTTCAATCCAGCCACACAGCTGGTCTGATATCCCGTAGGCTCTTACTTTGTTTACCAGGCGACAGTGCGGAACTGTATCGAACGCCTTCCGGAAGTGAAGGAAAATAGCATCTACCTGGGAGACTGTATCTAATATTTTCTGGGTCTCATGAACAAATAAAGCGAGTTGGGTCTCACACGATCGCTGTTTCCGGAATCCATGTTGATTCCTACAGAGTAGATTCTGGGTTTCCAAAAAGGACATGATACTCGAGCAAAAAACATGTTCTAAAATTCTGCAACAGATCGACGTCAGAGATATAGGTCTATAGTTTTGTGTATCTGCTCGACGACCCTTCTTGAAGACTGGGACTACCTGTGCTCTTTTCCAATCATTTGGAACCTTCCGTTCCTCTAGAGACTTGCTGTACACGGCTGTTAGAAGGGGGGCAAGTTCTTTCGCGCACTCTGTGTAGAATCGAATTGGTATCCAGTCAGGTCCAGTGGACTTTCCTCTGTTGAGTGATCTCATTTGTTTTTCTATTCCTTGGACACTTATTTCGATGTCAGCCATTTTTTCGTTTGTGCGGATTTAGAGAAGGAACTGCAGTGCGGTCTTCCTCTGTGAAACAGCTTTGGAACAAGGTGTTTAGTATTTCAGCTTTACGCGTGTCATCCTCTGTTTCAATGCCATCATCATCCCGGAGTGTCTGGATATGCTGTTTCGAGCTACTTACTGATTTAACGTAAGACCAGAACTTCCTAGGATTTTCTGTCAAGTCGATACATAGAATTTTACTTTCGAATTCACTGAACGCTTCACGCATAGCCCTCCTTACGCTAACTTTGACATCGTTTAGCTTCTGTTTGTCTGAGAGGTTTTGGCTGCGTTTACACTTGGAGCGAACTTCTCTTTGCTTTCGCAGTAGTTTCCTAACTTTGTTGTTGAACCACGGTGGGTCTTTCCCGTCCCTCACAGTTTTACTCGGCACGTACCTGTCTAAAACGCATTTTACGATTGCCTTGAACTTTTTCCATAAACACTCAACATTGTCAGTGTCGGAACAGAAATTTTCGTTTTGATCTGTTAGGTAGTCTGAAATCTGCCTTCTATTACTCTTGCTAAACAGATAAACCTTCCTCCCTTTTTTTATACTCCTATTAACTTCCATATTCAGGGATGCCGCAACGGCCTTGTGATCACTGATTCCCTGTTCTGCACTTACAGAGTCGAAAAGTTCGGGTCTGTTTGTTATCACTAGGTCCAAGATGTTATCTCCACGAGTCGGTTCTCTGTTTAATTGCTCGAGGTAATTTTCGGATAGTGCACTCAGTATAATGTCACTCGATGCTCTGTCCCTGCCACCCGTCCTAAACGTTTGAGTGTCCCAGTCTATATCTGGTAAATTGAAATCTCCACCTAAGACTATAACATGCTGAGAAAATTTATGTGAAATGTATTCCAAATTTTCTCTCAGGTATCCTGCCACTAATGCTGCTGAGTCGGGAGGTCGGTAAAAGGAGCCAACTATTAAACTAGCTCGGTTGTTGAGTGTAATCTCCACCCATAATAATTGGTAGGAACTATCCACTTCTACTTCACTACAGGATAAACTACTACTAACAGCGACAGCACGACTGCTACGGTCGCAGGTTCGAATCCTGCCTCGGGCATGGATGCGTGTGATGTCCTGAGGTTAGTTAGGTTTAAGTAGTTCTAATTTCTAGGGGACTGATGACCTCAGAAGTTAAGTCCCATAGTGCTCAGAGCCATTTGAACCATTTGAACTAACAGCGACAAACACGCCACCACCAGCTGCATGCAATCTTCCTTTCTAAACACCGTCTGTGCTTTTGTAAGAATTTCGGCAGAATTTATCTCTGGCTTCAGCCAGCTTTCTGTACCGATAACGATTTCAGCTTCGGTGCTTTCTATCAGCGCTTGAAATTCCGGTACTTTACCAATGCAGCTTCTACAGTTTACAATTACAATACCGATTGCTGTTTGGCCCCCGCATGTCCTGACTTTGCCCCGCACCCTTTGAGGCTGCTCCCCTTTCTGTACTTGCCCGAGGCCATCTAACCTAAAAACCCGCCCGGTCCACGCCACACAACCCCTGCTACCCGTGCAGCCGCTTGCTGCGTGTAGTGGACTCCTGACCTATCCAGCGGAACCTGAAACCCCACAACCCTATGGCGCAAGTCGAGGAATCTGCAGCCCACACGGTCGCAGAACCGTCTCAGCCTCTGATTCAGACCCTCCACTCGGCTCTGTACCAAAGGTCCGCAGTCAGTCCTGTCGACGATGCTGCAGATGGTGAGCTCTGCTTTCATCCCGCTAGCGAGACTGGCAGTCTTCACCAAATCAGATAGCCGCCGGAAACCAGAGAGGATTTCCTCCGATCCATAGCGACACACATCATTGGTGCCGACATGAGCGACCACCTGCAGATGGGTGCAACCTGTACCCTTCATGGCATCCGGAAGGACCCTTTCCATATCTGGAATGACTCCCCCCGGTATGCACACGGAGTGAACATTGGTTTTCTTCCCCTCTCTTGCTGCCATATCCCTAAGGGGCCCCATTACGCGCCTGACGTTGGAGCTCCCAACTACCAGTAAGCCCAACCTCTGCGACCGCCCGGATCTTGCAGACTGAGGGGCAACCTCTGGAACAGGACAAGTAGCCATGTCCGGCCGAAGATCAGTATCAGCCTTTATTGACAACTGTGTTACCTACGAAGGCAACAAGAATTCATCGTCAGACTCTGAGAGAGACGTCATACCCCAATGGACAACGTTGCTGTTGTTGTGGTCTTCAGTCCTGAGACTGGTTTGATGCAGCTCTCCATGCTACTCTATCCTGCGCAAGCTTCTTCATCTCCCAGTACGTACTGCAGCCTACATCCTTCTGAATCTGCTTAGTGTATTCATCTCTTGGTCTCCCTCTACGATTTTGACCCTCCAAGCTGCCCTTCAATGCTAAATTTGTGATCCCTTGATGCCTCAGAACATGTCCTACCAACCGGTCCCTTCTCCTTGTCAAGTAGTGCCACAAACTCCTCTTCTCCCCAATTCTATTCAATACCTCCTCATTAGTTATGTAATCTACCCATCCAATCTTCAATATTGTTCTGTAGCACCACATTTCGAAAGCTTCTATTCTATTCTTGTCCAAACTATTTATCGTAGAGGTTTCACTTCCATACATGTCTACACTCCATACAAATACTTTCAGAAACGACTTCCTGGCACTTAAATCTATACTCGATCTTAACAAATTTCTCTTCTTAAGAAACGCTTTACTTGCCATTGCCAGTCTACATTGGCAAGGAAATCGTTTCTGAAGAAGAGAAACTTGTTAACATCGAGTATAGACAACGTGCTGTTAGACACAATGCACTGTTACAGTAAGCGGCAGTTCACAGGGATGCGTCACCCTATGTGGACACTGACCTACCTGTCAGTACTGTGTCCTTGAAGGTCAGGTGCTCTTCTTCTCACGTTACCTTACCTCCAGTGCAGTTATCAGCACGCCGAGTGCCAACATATGAATTCTATCTGGTTACATTTTCAGCAGAACCACACAAGGGGAATTTTATTAGCACTACAGTTAAAGTGAAAGTCATTCTGCTCACAGTAATCTATATTGTGGAGGCCCCGTGTCCCATACTAACTGGTGGTGCACTCGTAATTACATCGAAACCAAATATAGCACTTTTCAGAATTTACAGAAATTGCTCAAACAAAACTGCACCGATACCAGGTGACACACGATAAATACTCCCTGAATAAATATGTTCTGCTTCTATTGAATTCTGGTGCGGAGTTAGTTGTCTCGACTCTGAGTGGCCCAATATGTAAGGGGTGATCAAAAAGTTTGCGTAGGAGAGCATTGCTGCAGCGAAGGGGGTATATAAGCACCGAAATGTAAGAATGAATAGTGTGACATTTGTGTCTTTCCGACGTGTGTGCGGTAAATGGGGAAACATAAACTATGACGCCCAAACGGGACCAACGTGATGTTAATCTTTTCTTGGCTGCCGAAGGACATCCATCAGGGAATGAAGAATGTGTAAGGGGCAGTATGTCTGTGGAAAAGAACCATTGCGGAATAGTGCACCAAGTTCCGTGCTGGTTGCAGTTTGATACAAGATTCCAGGTGATCTGGCAGGTCAGCCCCATACATAATGGTCGAGAGAGAGACACTCGAGCGCCCGCACTGTAGTCCTCATCTATCCCCATGTGATTATCACACCTTCGGTCGCTTGAAAAAGCCGCAGAATGGTCGACAGTTCCTGTCGTATAGGGATGTGTAGCAGGCAGCTACGGTCTTCTTCGTGCAACAGGATACGGTGTTTTACCAAAGGGGTATTATCAATTTCGTTCGTTGGTGAGATGATTACCGCAATACTCACGGCAATTTTGCCTGTTTGGCATACCGATTCTGGAGAGTACAGCCTTCAAACGAAAACTTTTTTGATCGGCCCTTATAAAACTGATGGATCGTTTTATCTTCATGCTTCATTATAGACGACTTCATAGTCGATTTCTCAAAGATAAAATTGACAGTGATATGAAAAAATGCATTTTGCCGCCTTCTTGTACGGTTTTGTTCTCTCTTTAGCTCTTCGTTAAATATTTTCTAACGCCAGTTTGTGTCTTTCATTGGATTATGTTTTATTTTATGATTAAGACTAGATAATTTTTCTGAATGGTCTCTGGCTTCGTAGAAACAAAAGCAAACATAGGAGCATGCGCCTGAAGAAGATGACAGTTTATCAGTCGAGTTGTAAATGCTTCTTTCTCAATGGGTTCTTAATAAGTGCCCCAACTCACACACCTAGATTTCGGGTGGATATGAAGTGGGTTTGTAACTGCCATGATCCTTATAGGCTGATTTCCAAAATTTTGACGAAAAGTGACCTGTCAAAATGTTGTAGGTATCATGCCAAGCAAAATAGTCTTCATGCAATTTTTTAGTCATTATCTTGCTGTTTGCTTTGCAAAGTCGACAAAATGGTGCTTTTTTGGAGAAAATATCTCAAATATCAGTGACTTGTGAAATATTGCCTTTGTATTTCGAAACAAAGTGAACACTCATCACAAACCTAATAATGAAAGATTTTTACAAAACTCACAGCAGTAGTTTCTTATATAGTCGGAAGTAATTGGGCTGTGATCTTGTAAAAGAAACAAACTGGCCAATTAACCAAAGAATGCATGCTTTCATAGGCTGTGCTTGCGACCTTGGGGATTTTTGTTTTATAGACACTGGAAGATGAAATGTTACTCAGAGATATATGTATTGGATTACAGTCTAATACCCATAAAGCAATATGTCAATTAAATATATTAGTTAATTGTTACAACATCAGAGAAACGCGTATCTGACATAGTCCCTAAATATTGAGACGAACGTAGCACCAAATTTAAGAACAGTGGCCTTCTTTTAACTATGTGTTAACAACGGTAGGGCACCAGTGACAAAGTAGAAATCACTACACTGGGGGTTATAGCATTTACTTTCCAATCTTTTCCTTACATACTTTATCTCTCTGTCGTTAGGAGGGGGTAAACAGTTCCGGCAGTTGCCTTACAACAAAGGAAAACTTCCCAAAAACCTTAGTCGGAAGTGAGGGGCCAGTTGCCCGTAGATAGCTTGACAAGTTGCGTGGGGCCACGACTATAAGCAGCTGTCTTGTAATGTTTCAGACAACTGTCCACGACGCACAAACAAAAGATCGATAGAGCCGCTCAAGTGTCGCATGGAGTGGCCGACACGCAACAGTGTACTTGAGTCATAAATTGGCTTTTCTGCAACAAGACGAGTACATGGTGTGCAAAATAAAACAGTGTCGGAAAATATATCATAATATTTCTTACACCTTACTGCATCGCCTGCCCCAGGTGCGGATGATGTAAGTAGGGTTGCCTACCTTAAGGTGTCTAAAATATTTGCTGGGCCTGTTTTATTTTGCGCACCATATATGCACACATACAGCGCAACTATGTCAGGAGCATCATGGACTCTGCACACGGTAACCACTGCTGTAGCATCTGTTGATAGGGTAGTAGAGAGGTACACCGACAGTGCTGCACCTTAAAACTAATTAAGTGGGCTCAGGAGCGGCACCATGTAGCCTTTTTAGACGAGTCCCAGTTCTGCGTACATAATAAAGTGAATGTTTATCTATTCATGCTGTCTCCAAGGAGAGCCAAAGTTACCACATTTCTGTCGTCATCGTTACACGGAACCAGCAACTGGCGTGATGGCATAGGGTGCCATTGTTTACATAACACGAACACCTCTAGATCGCTTAGCGGGTAATTTGGGCAGCAGCTATTACATTTCTGGTATGTTAAGGTCTGTATCTGAGTACTGTCTTCAGAGTATCCATTACGTTATTTCTGGACAAAATAGCGTAAGATCACATATTACCTCTTCTCTTCTGAGCTATCTTGACACAGAGATATAGTCAGCCTTTACCCAGGCCAGCTAATTCTCTGGGTCCATCAGCCATTGATAACATTTGGTCATCGAATGGCGGCAGACGGGTGCGCCACCTCTCACCGGCCTCTGCGATTAATGAATTCTGGCATATAGTTGAAGCAACATTAATGATGGAAAAACGTGCCCCTCTCTTGCATGAGAGCTGAGTCCGATTCTGTGCCCTATCATAACAGAGTTAGTTTTGTTGCTGGAGTTGGTTAGTTTGTACATTAAAGTTCGCAGCCTGTATAAATGCCGATCACCCACAAATTTAATCCTGTATTCTTCCTACTGTGCTGTTATATATATATATATATATATATAATTTTGTTATTTGTCATCCATCGTGGTGCTGTGTCTTAGTGGTCACTAGTGCACTTCGTTTCATTCATAGAGGGACAAGAGGATAAAAATGGTTTAAATGGGTCTAAGCACTAAGAGACTTAACATCTGAGGTCATCAGTCCCCTAGACTTAGAACAACTTAAACATAACTAACCTAAGGACATCACACACATCCATGCCCGAGGCAGGATTGGAACCTGTGACCGGAGCAGAAGCGCGGTTCCGGACTGAAGCGTCTAGAACCGCTCGGCCACAACGGCCGGCGGACCAGAGGATTTACCATCAGGAAAATAATTGCAGAAGATAGTAAAATGTTCTTAGACTTGTTGGTTCGATAATGTACCGATTTATTCATAGTCACTATTCGCTATTAACACATTTCTGTCTCTCTCTCTCCCATCCGTTCATATCCCCATTCCTCGATTCTGCTCAGAAGTACCTAACCTGTTTACGATTGTCATAATTTCTGTATAGTACAACTTTCTGAAGAGATGTATGTTCGCTCTGTCTAAATGACACTAATACGCACACTTTGTCGTTATTTCACTGTTCTCTCTATATAATGTATGTGCTGCACTATGGTTATAATACTTTGATGCGCGCAATATATCAGTTCTTAAGTTAAAACTGATGTCTTCCACACCACTGGTTTTAACCACTGGCCTCATTGATCAGTACACAACTAATTATCCTCACTCTTCATTAATATACTATATCTCTTAACACTTCAGTAACCAATCAGAGGCCTATACTGAGGACAGCAAATACGGCCAATGCTTCAATCATGTCACGTGTATTCGTTTTACCAAAAGTCGATGTACTTACTGTGGCACGTTTGAGACAACACTGACAAGACCTTGAAAGCAGAATGATGCCTTTCGAAGAGAGATTTGCAGCCAACCCCTACAGCTGCACCCTTTTCAGGAAGGCCCTAAATCGCGGAGGAAGTATGTGCCCATCACGTAAGGCAAAAACGTCACTGTAAAGCACCAACTGGAATGGAAAGCAATGGTAGCAGACAATAAGTTTCAACTTCTTAACTTCAGATTTTTCAGTTATTTCACCAGATGATATCTTTTTACATTAAATAGTGTGCACCATTATCAGCATGTATTCGGACATACAGCCCATCATCGGTGGAATGCATTGCTTATATCTTTACCAAATGACGCGAGTTTGTGTGTGTGGGTGTGTGTGTCACGTATGCAATATTTACTGTGTTAAAGTTAATGTGAATCTCCGTAGAATACACTTTGTCCTGCGTTCATCTTACAGATACCAAATGCTAAACTGCCATACTTCTAGTTCATACTGGACAATATGGTATGCTACAACAATGGCGTATGCCACAGTTACTGCAAGACACTTTATTTCAGACGTTCATAACTTACCTCAGTATCGAACTTCTTCACACTTTGATTGGACGTGCTTCTCATAACGAATCGCCTCTTCTTGTGCAGCCTCCACGGACACCTGACTTAATTCCATATGAGTTCTTCTTATGGGGTTATATAAAAAAAATCATGCGTTCCTGCCTTCACTGACAGTTAATATGTGAGATTTGCATGAAATCAGAACCAATGTGGACGTTGTTATCGTCCATGATGGTAAGGGAAGTGTATGGCAAGAATCTGAGCATATTACTAACGTCTGCCGTAACACAAACGGTTCAGATATCGAGCACTGATAATGTGAATTAAAAATTGGAGAAATGCCTTATCCACTGATAAGTATCATTCTTCTGTATGTCCTGCAGCTCCCTCGCAGTCATCTTCTGAAACCGCTGTGGTACTTCCGAATAACCATGTTTTTATATATCGAAACACCGAGAAGGAGATGTGCGACTCAAAGTTGTTAGGCGTGTTTCTATATCTGAAAGATAATGTCTATTAAACTTCCGCGACAGTCACGTGAGAACAGCCCTAGTAGCTCAACTATGAGGATGCAAATCAAATTTGCTTTAAATACACGCTGTAACGGTCGTGAGCGTTAGTTAACTTTGAGGTTGGACGTGGTGTGTTAATGCTAGTCACGATATGCCTCAAAGACGCCATTATCAATACCTCACTGAGTTTGAAAGAACTCATGTAATAGGCATTCGAGATGTTGGATGTTCCTTGTGCTATACTACAGAAGGACTTTGCAGGAATGTAGCCACTGTACACAATTGCATCAAGAAATACAGAACTCAAATTAATAATAAAATTAAATAATTTAGTAAGATTGAACCTTGAATTGCTGGTGTACCCATGTATCAACACAATAAAATAAGAACAGTGAATAGTTGAGGCCGGCCGAAGTATCCGAGCGGTTCTAGGTGCTACAGGCTGGGACCGCGCGGCCGCTGCGGTCGCAGGTTCGTATCCTGCCTTGGGTCATGTACGTGTGTGATGTCCTTAGGATAGTTAGGTTTAAGTAGTTCTACGTTCTAGGGGACTGATGACCTCACAAGTTAAGTCCCATAGTGCTCAGAGCCATTTGAACCATCTGAATAGTTGAGGGAATATGAGTGAGAACAGTGGGGTATTTAAGATCACAAAGGCAATGACGAGTTTTGGTTCATCCTTTTATAGCTACAACGAGCTGATAAAGCTTGCAAAAGAAATGACAAACACAAATCTAGCGCCCTCCTGCTCTGACCCTAAGCGGAAAGTGGGGAGTGCCATGGCCCCTATCTCCTTCTGCAGGTACAATACACAGAGCGCTGCTTCCCAGAATCACTCACACAGCCAGGCCGCCGGACTCAGCGTTTATGGCCCGCAGTCCATCACTCTCCACATTCTTCGTCGCCTCCACTATGGCCCCAAGGGTTCAAGTTTTCTACAGGCTATACATGCAGTTATATGAATATTCTATCCACAATTTCCTCACGTAAAAAGTCATAAGCCACACATACCAAATATAGTACTTTGGAACACCTAGATCACGGCCTAAAATATGAATATTAATCTGACTGACAGTGTTGTTAAAGTCAGACAGTTTCATGACACCTCTAAAGTTCGGCTTCCAGTCTTTCAAGTCATGCTTTATTCTCCTCCCTCATGGTTGTTCACTGTGATCTGTGGTTTTCTACCACTGCAAGAATTCGATCCAGTGGACTCTGACTTTGCGTATCCTCTACAGATGTGCTTTGTGCTTCCTCACTCAACCCCAAACTCTCGTCAGATGGTCGGACTGTTTCCATATTTATCAGTTCCCAGACCTTAGTTGTGCTGCGGAAACATGTAGTAAGCGTTGATTCACGCAGTGGAGAATGGCAAAACAGAGGCAGCCGGCGATCGCGGCATTGCGAAGTAGGCGCGGCACAGATAGCCTTGCTGACAGTTCCAGTCTACCAACCGGCTGACGCAAGGACGCACGCAGACAGAGCGCCGAGCGAAGCCTGGAGAGTGCTGAGTAAGGAAAGCGAGGCCAGCCCGCTAAGTTACGCTGCAATATACTGCGGGAATAATAACAAAAAGCTACTACCGAGGGTAAAAAACGTCCTCCTGCCAGATATAAATAGTGGAGCGCAGGCAGCAACAGACAGAAGCCATTAGGAAGCAGTTCGGATCTGAGGACGGACGTCGTCCGTGACCGAATGTTCAGTCTTCGTAGGTGACGATTCTGGAAGTCTGTTCCAGCTCGCAGGAGTCATCTGTTCGCCGCCAGATGTCAACTTCAGCTCTGGGGGACGGCATCCTGACTTCGGCGAAGGACTGGTGGCGCGCGTTGCGTGCATTGTCGGAGAATCTACACAGCAGCAGCCAGGCGGAAGGATCCGCAGGCCTGAGCAGCGACGACGAGGGAGAAATTGTAAAGAAACCTCAATAAACGATTGTAAGACTCCACGCCGTCTCAGTCTTTGGCGCAGCCATTGTGTCTGCTGCTAACGAGTACTGCAGAAGTCGTAACAAGTAGCAAACGGCCATAACAAGTACTGCAGAAGTCGTAACAAGTGGCCATCTGTCGTAACAGTTGCATAGAAAAACGAAACTAAAAACGAAAATAACTCCACAGAACAAACAGACAGACAACGTTGGTATCCTTGAACAGGACGGCAATGAAATCGTGAAATAGAATATTCACAACAACAAACTACACATTCTAAAACTACATCACAAAATATGGGGGGAACTGTTGGAACCGAAACTAAATACACTACCTACCATTATATCTACTTCATACGCCACAGTTGCAACGCATTCAGCACACACAAAACACCATCCGTGTGCCTGACATCACACACAAAGAGCTCAACATATGCTTATAAAGGTATGGGAAGTTCATTTTTCCTGAGTCATGTCTTAGAATTTCGCAAACGAGCAAGAAAGTGAGAATGAAGTCGTAAAATCGGAGCCCCATGTTGGACCCCAAAATATAGTTAACTCAAAATTTTTCTCTGCTGTCGGACATGAAATGACGAGTCGATGACTAATGAGATTGCCCCACGTTGGAGCCAACAATTAACTGATATCAATAATTAAATGAAATCAAACACAGAATGTTGTGAGGTAAAGAGGTTGATATATGAATGGAAGAGACTGCCTAGATGACTAAAACATGAAAATAAATATGAAGGGGAAGGAGGGAGTAACGAATCGTGTAACCATTATTCATAATCGTTCATCGTACAGTTCTGTCAGCGGCAGCATCGCCCCAGTGCTGTGCGGCGCGAGTCGGCTGCCTTCATCAGCAATTGCGGCCTTGCGGTGTAGCCCAGATACCACCTTCACCTTGACTGCCTGATGTCGGTCGCGTGGCCGGAGGTATGCAAATCTCAGGGCCGATTTGACTGGACGTGGACACGACTCAGTCACGGAAGGGAAGAAGGGGATGAATCATCTCGCCATTATTCGTCATCTTTCGTCGTGGCCTGTTGTCGGCAGTAGGCGCTGCGTCGGTACGGCGCGTCGCCTCGGAGCTGTGCGGCGCAGGTCGGCTGCCCTAATCAGCAGTTGCGGCCTTGCGGCGAGCCCCAGTACCGCCTCTGTGGTGTCTGCCCATTGTCGCTCGGGTGGCCGAAGCTGTGACATCACGTTGTCGGACGGCGGATGTTGGCGATAAGTGGAAGACACCTCATGTCCTCTCGTTTCTTCACCGTCTCATCGACTCTTCTTCTCTCCTCATCCATTTCCCAGCTCAACTCTTCCTCGAAATTTTCTCCTCTCGTGGTGTTGTCATTGGAGGACTCAATTTGCAATGCAGGTCAATGGCTGATTGCTGTTCCATGACCATGCCTCTCCGAGTGGAGGATAGAAATACTTTATCTTGCGTTAGCTGGCATCTTTCTCACGATTTCACATTCTTACGATGTTTTTCTGCATTCCGAAGCTGTTGTGAGAGCATTTGCACAACACTTCTTTATAACCGCTATCTCTGCTTGAGGTTTGGACAGACTCATGTTTGGGCTTCGCCTCGGATTCTACTGATGTTCGTGATTTATAAGTCCTTACTGCCGAGAAAAACTTCTTCTTGTGATTGCTGATATCTTTCACACGCCTCCCTGCATGAATCCCCCGTCCTTTGTGTCCGCTCCTCCACGTGCCTGTGGGGTGCTGGAATTGTTGGCATATTCCTGATTTCTAAGGCTGGTAAATACCTGCTGACAGGCCAGAAGAACTCACATACTTTCAGTCGTACATTCTCGATGTTCCCTCCTAATGGGTGCGGGAGTCCATCAGTTCTAGGCACGCTTCTAATTGTCAGCCAGTCTTTTAGGAACGTTTCCCTTCTTGGGCGAGGCGAGGGCTTCTGGCCGGCTTCCCACTGTGTGCTTGCTGCAGAGTGCTTTCTTCAGGCTCTCGCCGCAGTGTGTTTCCGGATCCCTCCTCCTCCTCTGCCGCTGGTGCTGCGAGTTGGCGAAAGTGACCGCGGGTGGAGTTATTACATGCTGGAACAACAAGTGTCATGATGAATGAGGTTGCACGACTAACCATCCAGATTGCGTGCATGGTTCAAAGTTCTATAAGAGAAAAACAAATCTTAAGGCGAGCAACGTGCCAATGTGGTGGATGGCCGTCTATGTAACACAGTCGTTCACGGGCAACCTATGAGGGAACTGCAGGACCTGAGTTGTTTATGACCTAACCAGGTAACCGAGGCTACATCTCTAATTGCTTTTGAGAACATCAGTCCCAATAAAATGGATGTCATATGGTAGCAATAACACCCAGTTAGCATAAAAGGGGTTAGGTAGTCCATCACAAGCTTCAGCTTAAAAAAGAATGCCCTTGAGTAACAGGACATTTATTGCGTCTAGGTACGAATTTTTATTAAGAGATGGATAGGGTAGCCTCCAAAAATCTTGCCTAGCTGTAAACATAAAAGGCTACAATGTACAGCACATACACTTAAATCTGTCAAGCGATTGTTGAGTGGCACACTACTGGCGCAGACTGCCACATCTTGTCGAACCGAACTGTTACTGAAAGACAGAAGGGGGAAGTTCTCAGGGAAGACACAGTAGTTACCGAATTACAGAGTAGTCGCAAGGATGTTTTAACATGCCCAGCTCCAGTGGATATAGAGGTTGAGGATCTGAAGGCTGTGTGGTGAAATTTTTGTGGCCACGCGGGGTAACCGCGTGGTCCCGGCGCCTTGCTACGGTTCATGCGGCCCCCCCCTGTCGGAGGTTCGAGTCCTCTCTGGGGCATGGGTGCGTGTGTTGACCGTAGCGTAAGTTAGTTTATGTTATATTAAGTAGTGTGTCAACCTAGGGACCGAAGACCTCAGCGCCGGCCGCGGTGGCCATGCGGTTCTACGCGCACAGTCCGGACCCGCGCGACTGCTACGGTCGCAGATTCGAATCCTGCCTCGGGCATGGATGTGTGTGATGTCCTTAGGTTAGTTAGGTTTAAGTAGTTCTAAGTTCTAGGGGACTGATGACCACAGATGCCAAGTCCCATAGTGCTCAGAGCCATTTGAACCATTTTTGAAGACCTCAGCAGTTTGATCCTATAGGAACTTACCACAAACTTCCAAAATTTTTTGATATTTTGGCGGAACAGATGTCCTAAACCAAGTGAAATTGGGGAATGACTTTGGAAAGACAGCTACATATATTCTTACTGTCATTCTCCAGTTTCACCTGAGCACATTACAGCACAATTCATTGGCGTGATAGTGAAGCGGTGCGTCCCTAGCTTTATACACTATATAAAGTGTCAGCTTGGTGGCAGACACATCACCATAGCTTATAACGGACGGCCATATCGAGGAAAACGTGGCCGATCTGCAGACCATGGCAAGAATAATATTTCAACTCCACTATTCTGTGTGAACTATAAGGAAAACATGCTGTTTAGAGTATAAAGGGTTCAATAACATGAAAAGGAAAGCTCCTATTCACCATATCACCATATAACGGAAATCCTGAGTCGCAGATAGGCACAACTGAAAGACTGCCACAAATAAAGATATCGGCCAGTAAAGCCTTCGTCAAAAATAGACGACACACACACACACACACACACACACACACACACACATACTCAGGCAGTTGATTGAGACTGCAGTCATGTGTGTGTGAGCTGCGTTTGCGTGAGTATGTGTGTGTCTGTCGTCCGTTTTTGACGAAGGCCTTATTGGCCGAAAGCTTTATTTGTGACAGTCTTTTTGTTATGTCTTTCTGCGACTCAGCATTCTCGCTATAAGGTGAGTAGCAACTTTCCTTTTCATACATTGTTACATTCCATCCTCGATTTTCCATTTTTTATGTACAAAGGGTTCGAAACTTCACTGCCCAAATTGACAGTTATTACAGCGTAGCCAACAACAAATATGTTTCGCTAAGGAACTAGGTGTAGGGAAGGCATACTGAGTCAGCAGTAAGCATGCGCAAGTTCACCGATGGTGAAGGAAATATACAAGAGTTACCTTCTGCAAATAACTTTACACCAAAGATGATTTGAGGTACGTAGTATTGTGACATCCTGACTGTCGAATTAATTCAGTAAACAGCATGTAGCAGTATAATGCCTGCTTGACGGTCGCAGCACGTAACTTGGACTGCTTCACATGAAAAGAACTGTGAGACATGAACCCCATTACACTTCTTTCTCTGGGGGTGCATGAAAACCCAAGTGTACTCTGCCCTCGTAGACTAACAGGAGGAATTACTTGCGAAAATTCTAGCAGCAGCCATACACGTATATAAAGCGCCACACGTTTTCCATAAAACACGGGACGTACTGCTAGTTCAGTACTCACTCTGCGGTGAAGTTAATGGAGCTTGTTTTCAACATTCGTCGTAAATCTGTTCAGAAGAAAAAGGACGCAATATGTGCTAGACTGAAGAAAGATGTGGTGATGGAGCAGGCCAAAGCAACTTTTCGACACTTTGTAAAGCATGTTGGCTTACAACAGGGGTATGTGGGCGAGCGTGATCCTGTTGGGAAACACACCATGGACTGCTGTTCATGATGACAGCGCAACTGGTCTAATCATCAGACTGATGTACTAATTTCTTGTCAGGCTGCTTAGGATAAACACGAGAGTGCTCCTGCTATCATACGAAAACACACCCCAGACCATAACTCCAGGTTTAGGTTCAGTGTGTTTAGGCTGCAGAGAGGTTGGCTGCAGGCCCTCAACTGGCATCCTTATAACCAACACACAGAACCAGCTTTCATCAGTAAACACAACAGATCTCTCTTGGTACCACTGAAGTCGCAAGTGGCGGCGATTTGGGGTTAGTGGAATGCACACTACAGGACGTCGGACTTCGAGTTGTCCTCGAGGTAACCGATTCGTAACAGTTCGTTGTATAGCAGTGGTGCGAAGTGTTGCTCAGATTGCTGCTGCAGATGCAATACGATGCACCACAGCAACACGCCGAACACGATGGTCTTCCCTCTTAGTAATGCCGAGTAGCCGGCTGGAGCTCGGTCTTCTTACTACCGTACATCCTCGTGACGCAACAGCTCTTGGTGGCCAGACGACCAAGAGTTGTTGCGTAACGATTTGATTCACGGATCCACTTATATGGCTCCTTTCGTGTATAGCAATATTACGAGTACGACGTGTGGGGCCTGAAGATGACATCAATGTAATGCCGAAACTGGTAGCACATAAGAAGTTCATAAAATAAATTTCTACAATACATACGGCTGTTGGTAAACTATTGAATCAAGAAATAATCATCCAAAGTGCCATGAGTAAATTCGTTAATTTTATATAAAAATTTAAGAGTGTAACTCACGATTTGAAGGTTATTGATTATAACACTTTCCTTTATGCAACGATCATAACATTTAGCGTCACTCGGACATACATTTACGATTAAAGCAAGCGACGGCTTGCAATTGGCGTCCGTTGACCAGGATCTCTAATTATGGCACTTTTGTAAGGTAGCTAGTGGGAATAGGCGAGTGTTTTTTTTTTCCCAAAGTGAGACTATGGTCCACTGACAACATTTAGACTTGGTTTTAGCGATATGCGTTGTGTCTCAGAAATTTGTAGTACGTTGTAGTCATTTCAGTTTATGTCTTGTCTGTGTCATCTATTTTTTTTCTCACTGTGTCTTGTCACTCACTTCTGAGTCACTTCATGTCTGATATTGCCTCGTTGCTAACAGCGTGGTGTAAGTTTTCGTGGGACAAATTCGTTTATGGGGATGTGTACGACACTTTAGAGTAGGTTTTGTTTCATTGGCTTAGACATAAATGTGCGCATTATTTGGTAGAAGGTCAGAGTAGAGTTGTGGCGCGTGATGTAATAGAGTCGGAATCTTACGGAAATAGCTATTGATTAGCATTCTTACGAGAAGCAATGCTCGTGTGTGTAGTGAGAGAAACCACGCACTGTTGTCGTCCAAATTGAAACACTAGCCAGCCATTGATGCTGAACAAACAGAACGGCAGAAGAAGTTCATTTAAATCACTCTCCAAATAAGGCATAAATTTGAGATACAGAATACTCCGCTGATAAGGGTTCAGTTCATTCAGGAAATGGAAGTGGAAACGATGTCGAAGTGTTAGGTCATGGAGGTTCTGTAAATACGAAAGAGGTACAGAAAGGGAAAGTAACAGTCCTTTTCGCGGGCAAGGTGTCATAAAGCAGTTGAATAGTGAGCATCTAGTCATGGGTACGTTACAGGAAGCGCGCAATTAGTATCGATCATTCACTATATGCAAGAGTCTCCTCCCACGCCGTCCTTCCTATGTCACCCTCCGCAACACCTACTCCTGTATCTTTTCTCCCACTGCTGGCGTCCCCCAGGGCTCCGTCTTCTCTCCTCTATCTCCTGTACACCGCTGATATGCCCAAGCCACCCCCACCTGTCCACCTTATCCAATATGCTGATGACACCGCCTTCCTGGCTCTCTATCCTACCATTCAACAGTCCCAACGCACCCTCCAAACCCACCTCGACCAGTTCACCACGTGGTGTGACCAGTGGTTCCTATGTCTCAAGCCCTCCAAACCCAGGCAATCATCATAGGCCACACCACCAGCCCCTTCCGACTCCACGATTTCTACCTCACCCTTTACGGTCATCCCATCCACCTCACCCCCACCCTGAGATACCTTCGCGTCACCCTTGACCGTCACCTCACCTGGACCCCTCACCTCCTGACCATCCAGCAGAAAGCCCATTCCTACCTCCGCCTCCTGAAACTCCTATCTGGCCAGACATGGGGATTGCATCCTTCTACCGTACTCCACACCTACAAATCCCTCATCCATCCTACCCTCTGTTATGCCATCATTGCCTGGATCTCCAGCCCCCCTCGCTTTTACAAGGGCCTCCAAATCCTCGAACACCATGCGTTCCACCTTGCCTTCCGTATCCATCTTCCTTCCCCCACATGACTCCTGCATGACATCATCTTCTTCCCCCACTTCCTTCTTTTCATCCAACATCTCTGTATCTTTTACACTGTCCACAGGCTTGATCTCCCCCACCCCCTCATTTCCTCCTTCCTCTCCATCCCCTGCCTGTTGTCACTCCTCTATCCCTGTATCCCTCCCTCTCTCCACCTTCACACTCTCCATCTCCTACATCAGGGCAATTTCCAACCCCTTCCCCTCCATGATGTGGAACTTCGCTGCGAAATCTACCATTCTTCCAACTGTAACCTGGCCTTGTTCTCTCCCTTCCCCCAGTCCCCCGATTTCCTCTCCCCTCCTTCTCCCAGAGCGCATTTTCCTCGGTTCTCCCCATGAGTCCCTGAACCCCCTCCTCAACTGTGTCCCACCCACGTCGTTCCCTCCCCAGCCCTCTTCGACGCACTGCTCCCCATTTCCCCCCCCCCTCCATCCCTCCCTCCCTTCTTACTATCTTCCTCACCTCCATGCCCCTCCCAGATCCTGTGTTTGCTCGTTGTCATCAGTGTGCTATGTCAGTGATCGTTATGCGCTACACCGTCCATCGCTACTTTTATGCTCCTTGCATCTCCGCCTTGTGTTCTTTTAATTGTCCCAGTGTGAGGTTCTTTGTCCGCAATACTATTTTAATGTTTTGATCTCCATTTTACAGTCGCCCCATTTTTGTCTGTTCTCTTCCATTATGCCCCCCCTTTTTATATTTATGTACACCATATTTTCTCCTTTGTAATTTTAAATTCTTCTATTGTATAATTAACGTCTTTCGGCTGAAGAGCAGTCCATATGCTGCTGCCAGCCCGCCCCAGATAGGGCATTGAAATACAATACAGTAAATAAAAGTATGCAAGAGTCAAAGAAGAGACGACAGGAAAGGGAAGAAGAGAGATGACAGGAGAGGGAGAAACAGAGGAAGGAATGGGAAGAAAAGAGACGGCAGGAAGAAGACCGAAGACCAGAGATTCTCATTTGGAAATTCAGAAGTTACTAGACAAGGAGGAAAAGAGACAGGACGATGTAATGAAAGACGTTAAGGAAATTCAGAGGAGGGCTGACGAGTTTGTCGGAAACGTAAATCAGGTCAGGAATTAAGTTAACGATGTAATAACAGAGGTTGAAGACATTGGAAAAACATGAGACGAGACGCGAGAAGTAGCGGTTTAGCCAGACGTGAGTCTAGTACAGCCAGGTTAGAAGCACGGGAGGCGCGGAAAAATGCCCAGATTCCGCGAGATCAGGCAGAGCTGGCGAAGGTCGAAGTGAGCGCAACCAATAAGGCCATTTCTGCTCTTAAAAATCAGGGATAGAGATTATCTGAAAAGGCACAGGAAGAAAAGTTAGAAATCAAAGATGAACAAACGCGTCTCACTACCCAGCAGAATGAGCTGGAGAGTGAGATGAAACAAATGTGCGAACAGGTCGCTCGTACAGAAATTCAGCCAGAAGTAACAGCACATCGCCGTGAGTTCGCTGCTCACGAGGAATGTCAAAGACAACATTTTGCAACCCAACCAGAAGCCACATCCATTGCACAGGCCAATATACGGTAGGAGCGCCCGCTTAACAGGGTACGACGCTCGGCCGAGCGTGCACATTCAGTACCGCGTAGTACGCAAAGTACCGAGCCGGACCGTAATTGCGCGCAGCTCAGACGAACAGAAACACTACTACATAGCTCCGATGACACGAGAAGGCCGTGCAACAGCATTCAGGGATCGGTGGGCCGTGAAATCTTGGGAGAATGCGCGGCAGAATTTAGAGAAAGTCCAGGTGCGCAAAGTTACGAATATTTCCGCTTAAACATTTTCTCTCAGTTCAAAATTTTCATGTTTACAAAGAGAAACACGATTCATTACACCCGAAGTCATGGATTGCTCAGTATGACGGGGTACTATCCGAGTGTGAAAATTGGAATTTTTCTCTGGATTCTCGGAGGGTTCAATAGCAGAGCACATGCGTAACCTTGCAGCAAACTGCCGCACTTACGGCGAATTCAGAGAGGCTTTCCTAAATACCTTCTGGTCACAGGACATTCAAGAAAGGATTTAAACGGAGATTGTCTTAGGGAAGGATTACGAAGCACCGGGATACCGCAGTCTGGTAAAGTTTTCGAGAAGCATGTCAACAAAAACCGTTACCTGGGCCAACCGTATAGTGATAAGGAAATAATGCGACACTACTACGTGAAACTGCCATTGAGGTACCAGGAACAGCTCATTGGCAAATATAATGACACAATAGAGTCATTCAAAAGTGCTCTACGAGAGTCAGACATTGTCAAGGAAGCGCAAAACGCAAGGGACCGAATGCGACATAAAGAATTAAGTTCGCGAGGTGTATCTGTAGGAAATACGACGAGCAAAATACAAATATACACAGAGCAATAAGAAACCAGTATCAAGGCCAGTATCAGTGGAATGATAGAAGTACACGGGGAACTGACAATCGACCGCAGCGGCCTCAGCCCAGAAACAAAAAACAAAACTTGTACAGTTATATCACTAAGGTAGTGTTGTTTCCGATTCCTTTATGTAACCATTTAGTGCATTGTTCTTTATTTGTTTGAAATTACGCTATTCGTGTGATTTATTGTTATAATTAGTGTATAAGATCTTCTCCTGTGACTTCTGATCAATGAATTTGGCGTTCGTAGCTTTCTGTCCAGCATTTTCTCTTTGATAATTTACCTCAAATTTGTGACCTACTGGTATCCTCTCATGTTTCACAGACAAAACTTTATTTCGTGGATAGGAATATGTCGACATCTCGGCGGAAACATCTAGGGTTTATGATCAAACTGGTTGGTTCAACACTTGAACATTGCAGTATTAGTAGCTTGTCACGTGACAGCAAAGATATTTGTTGGAACAACCTAATAATTGCATTTGGGTTCAGAAATAAATGCACACGTCTTAAAGACACAATTCTTCTCGGAGCCCAACTTGGAATATAGTAATGGTTTGATTTCTTCCGTCGATATTGTGGGCATTGCCGATGGGGTGTATGCACGATCGGTTTCATCATTAGGAGACGATAATGGACCCACGGAAGTTAATTTGTGATCCGACAGTGGATCTTGGCGTGATTTTGATCATGTTACCGGTACCGATGGAGGTAATTTGCGAGATGGACCTGGGTTGTCCACGCCAGAGACGTGTTGACGTTCGAGTATGGTTATTTTTCTCGTTGTCTTTCGATTAGGGCTATCGTCATTGGAGCGATGTGTTCTCATTGGTGGTTTTCGAGTGTGGTTACAATTGTGGATAATCGCTTACAGTGCGATATTTTTCGCTGGTGGTACTTTTTCATCTGTGGTTATCGCTAATGGATTATCGCCAGTTGTGCGATGTTTGCCTTGTGGTATTTTCTTTGTGGATCACCAGTGCCAGAGGTGCGTCATCGGCAAAGTTTTGTATTATGTGGCGTGAGCACGTGGAGTGCGAATCACGGTAATAAGTTCTTAGATGGATAGGAACATAATTGTGAATGGGACCGTATGAAACGGAAGATACAAATCTTCTGCACTAAAAAATTACTAAAGAGATCTGGTATTTTAAATTATTGCTGCAACTATTAATTGGTGATATCTGTACATCGATTTTGAGAGTTATTGACCAGTTTCAGAGGGAAAGGTGAATTCGTGCTGATGTCTGAACTAAACTGACAACACAGAGAGGAGTGTACAGGTGGCAGTGAGCAGTAGTCGACCCAGATTCTGAGCCAGATATCCACTTCAGCGTCACCATCCAAAGAGTTGGCATCAGGAGAAGTACCGAAGTCCAGGTTAGAGTAAAGTAGAAAGGATTAGAGGTAGCTAAACTTGGTAATGGGTAGAATAATTTGAAGTAATGTTGCATGATGTAAGAGTGCTTGAGGTGTGAATGTGCAAGCTGTACCCGCTTAGCCCATTGAGGTGCATGAGTGGTGTTGGGGAACTAACATAACACTGACATACAGAAGAGCAACATAGCTTCACAACTAGAAAATTATTTGTTTACATCTTTTAGATTAGCAATTAATATTGATGATTGCTGTATTATTCAAACGAAAAAAGGCTGTAAGGTACTTATTTCCATTTACATCATTGTAAAGTTTAATGACCATCAGTTCATATTTTTGTTATAAATTTCTTTGTATATGCTTTTGTAAACATTGATTGCAAAAACACGGCACTAAAACATGCGCTAAAGATTATGCAGAGGACTACGGAATTCCAAATGGCGAGCGAGCAGCAGACCATGGCTGGAAGTGGATCGGAGCAGGACAGGCGCTCATATCGCAGCGCGGCTTGTGGGGCTTCCTGGTGTCATAGGGCGACCTTGGGGGCTGTGTGATGTCACAGCAGAGACGACGCCCCCAGGCGAGAGACCAGCTGCCATGATGTCACTCCATGGCAACATCGTCAGTTGTCAGTTACAAGCGACCCGTCCCCCGCCCTCAGGCGACATTGCAGGCAGTCAGCATATGTGATGACACCGGAGAGCTCAAGGGCGGCCGAGGCATGCATGGAATCGTGTTCGTCCCTTTCACTCATGCCAATAGACAGTGGAAGCATCTGCAGGGGTGCCTTGCATGCAGCCAGCAGGTAACGGAGGCTCGCTCCTAACATCACGCAACCACCTGTGGCCACCACTGTCTGACACAAGAGTCTCAAGGGACCTGACGTTAAAGTAACGCCGCTGCCGACCACCAAGGAAGGCTGGAGAGCGCTGGACCAAGCGTCTGACGTCTCTGGACACTTGCCAAAACACTGATGACTGCGGTTGGAGGACTGTCTTCAACAAGAGCAACCGTTTGTCATCTGCTGCCTCAAATCTGATCTGCTAATAGTCCAGATGACTACCTGTTGCTGCCACAGACTTGAGACAGGTATGCCCCCAACACCGCTGCCACAACTGATGATGTTAAGTAAAGTGGTAACCCTTATCTTAGCACCAGCTCACCCACTACATCTACCACATCCAACCTGTTACAAACGTCTTGAGTGTAGTGCTGTGTTTATTTGTCCATCTAATGTTAAAGTTAATTTTTGGTCTACCTAAAGACCCTTGAGAAGGCAGCAGTAGGAGAATGAAAATACATTTGTGTTTTTCAGTTTTTTTGTGTGCCTTGCTGTATCTGTTTTGTTAGGTTAAAGGTAATCTTTAAAGAGACAACACCACTTTAGATGTGTACTGGGTACAAGGTCACTCTCTTCTAAAATCTAATCAATAGTGTTTGGAAAACACTTCTGCGAAAAATTAAAGGACCAGCATTTGAACCTGACTACCGAAGATTCTCCTCCCGCCAACATATATCTCGCATAAGGACCACAAACATAAGACATACCAGAATTTAGGACTCATGCAGAGGCATACAGACAGTCGTTTCTCCCTCACTCTATTTGCGAGTGGAACAGGAGAGGAAATGACAAATAGTGGTAATGGGTACCCTCCGCCACGCACCTTACGGGTACTTGAGGAGTATGTATGTAGATGCAAATGCAGACTTACAAAAGATCACACACAACAAATACACTAATATTCAAACCACCTTTTGAAACTGACTCATGTTTCTATTTCGTCGTTTTCATTTGTGTAAAGTCTCACTATGCTGCACAGATAATTTAAATTTGGTTTATTTTGTGTTAACACCATTTACTCTGTTCCACGAAAAGAACTAGATTTTCTGAATACTTCGATAGAATCTGTCATGTTATTGTCTCTATGGTAGGCTGAATCACTATGAATGCTCGGGTAGGGGCAACAAAATCTCTGAGGCAAAGAATGAACAATGGTCAACGATAGTGTATTGTGGTTAGTGAAACCAATCATCTCTGACCTGAGCTTTGGTGTGAATGGGTTAGTTAAATGCCTGCATGGCCTTTTAACCGTTCGATCATTGTATTTATGGTCAGGCGTGTATGTCAAGGACCTGAGGGTCCACAGGAGCAATTCTTGACACCCAGATAATCACAAAATTTTTTCAGGTATGCAGCAGTGAGTGGTGTATGACTCATTATTGAATGAGGTCAGGACAGGGTGTGGATTCTTTTTTTTTTATTTTGGTTGGCAAAATTGTCATGGTCAAGCATGTCGTTCTCAAAGACCCAATTATAGTGTCATAATTTCCTCTGCTCTGTGTCAGACTAACCACTTTATTGAAGTATGACACTCCCCATGCAGAAATTATTCAATAACAGGGAGTGAGTGAGGGGCGGCACGCCACTCTCTCACTTTAATAACACTGTCAGTCAGATTTATATTAATATTTTAGGTCATGATCTCAGTGTTCCCCAGTACTCCATTTGGTATATGAATTTTTTTCATGAGGATATTGTGGGCAGAATGTTCATATGATTGCATGAGTAGTCTCTAGAGAAATTGTGCCTGAGAGGCCGTGTTAGAGGCGACAGAGAATGGGGATAGTGATGGACTGCGGGCCATGAATGCTGAGTCCAGCTACCTGGCTGTGTGAGTGATTCTGGGAAACAGCGCTCTGCGGATTGTACCTGCAGAGAGACTTAGTAACCGTGGCACTGCCCGCTTTCCACGTAGGGTCAGAGCAGAAGGGCGCCAGTTCAAAACGCATTTCATCTGGGCCAGGTGACAGTCCATTTCGAAGATGATCAATGGAGACAAATTAGCCATACTATGCTAATTCATTTCTTGATAAAGAGAGCACTTAGTGACATCCAACAAATTTCTCTCTTACATGCATAGCCTCATATATTTAACACATTAAACAATTTGTACAGTTACTAGATATACGAAAGTGGCTTACACAGGAGAGTTCGATACTTTAAAGAATCAAGGATGTTACTTACTATCTGGAAAGAAGAAGTAGGATGTTAAGAACTACCTACTTCCCATAGGCGTGGGAATGAAGAGAGGATGACATTGAAGCACAACACAGGATCATACGAAGAAATTTCAACCATATTTGTTAGGTGAAGGGCTTACTATTCGTGTAAAAAGACTGTCGAAGTAAGATTCCCCCACTACTACTGGAGGGGGGACGGGTGGGGTGGGGGGATGGGGGGGAGGATGAGAAAGGGCCATGCAAAAATGCTCTAGAGCGATCTGTTGGTATTTATTTCCTATATTTAGTAGATTTGGACGACTTTTAAAAGTATGAAGTACAATTTACTCCTTATTTGTTTTATTTATTGTGTCAAGCTGGTTGCGACAATGAGCACTGAAATGTGCGAATAATTATGTCAACTTGTTTTAAGATGTAATATCAAGCCACATGGCTCAACACCACAGATGCTTTTAACATCCTCTATGGAGTCACATGGTGCTAAGTCGCAGAAAATCGGACAAATGTGTGCGTATATGCATGTGTTCAATATTTCCTCCTAAGCCCCTGGATCGATTTTCCAACGAACTTGGTACACATATGTCTATCAGTAAAGAAAAACTGTGGGGATAAAAATGACTAATTTACCATAGTGGGACATGGGTGGGGGTGATAACGGGATAATGGACAGATAAGGGGGGAGAAGGGGGTGAGCAGAGAGGGGTGATGAGGAGTTGGACAAAGAGAGGGGGGGGGGGGAGGGCAGGAGATGGACAGAGAAAGGGGTTGGAGGAAATGGACAGAGAGAGGGAAGTGGAGGAGACGGGCAGAGAGGGGGAGGGGGGAGGGGATGGACGAAGACAGAGGATGATGACGGAGTGAAGATGGAGGACGAGGAAGATAGAGAGATGGTGGAGGAGGAGATGAACAGTGAGAGGCGGAGGAAATCGATCGGAAAGGGGGAAGAAGAGATGGACAATAAGAGGGGGAAGGAGTAGGTAGATTAATAGAAGATTGGAATAGACAAATACTAATGGACTGCCGAGTTTCTCAGCTATCAGATAAATAAAATAACTTGGAGGGCAGGTCAGATAATAAACCAACATCTGCCCTCCTGTCTCCATGTATAATACCAGTCGTACAGATGCTTCAATTTGCTGCTGCTTGTTGTCCACTCTACGTCCCATAGGTGTGTTACTGACCTTCTCAGCAATTCCGTTATATCTCAGAAATCACGTAATGTAGTCTACGTAACTTATGTCTCCGGAATTGGCAACCTCATTCCCACTAATTCCCATGTGTACTGGTACCCATCAGAATGTCACTTCATTCCCTTGGTTTTAGAGATATTTCCATTTCTTTATTTAAGAAGGCCCGTTTAGGAAGACAATAGCGCATGGTACCACACGATACACTGGGCTCTTTCCGGGCTGAAAATGACAAGGGGGCCGTGCCTACAAGTCATCACCGAATACGTGCAAATATGTTTTATATACAGGTCTTGACCAGAAATGAAAGTGAAGGAATTTGAAGTGGTAGATGATGAAGGTTTTAGAAAAAATAACATTTTTAGTGCGGATGGGGCGAGACGTGAGCCATTTCCGTTAGCGTAATATTGAGGCAGCGGTTGGCCCAGTAGAAGTAGAACGGTACTTTGAGTTTCGTGGGATCGAGTCCCTGTGAGGCAACATTTGTGTATCTTTCTTTTATTTCTCGGTTTTTCGCTACTTACACTGCACATCAACCAAAATAATATACAATATATTGTATTTATTAATATGTTTGTAAACGACTTGAGAAGGATAGGCAAAGGAAAACTTAGGATTGTAAGCAACGTTTACAAAAGGAATTGCAATGCAACACTAAAAGACTTCGCTACTAGTGGCTTGCTTTCAAACTGTCACTGAGAGAGAAGCTATTGTAAGTCCAAGCGAGTTTTTTTTTCTGCAGAAATTTTCAAACAATCATGTAATTGTAAACATGCAGCGTTTAAAACGTGTGCAAGATGCCGACAAAATTACTACTACCCATGTTTTTACGATGAGTATCACCCCACTACATGTATATCATCAACTGTAAAATAACGTAAGTATTTAAATTTGTATGCGAAGCTTTCGTGTAAGCTTTAAAATACTTTCCTGTAAATTAATTTTCAATCTAAAATGTTCATTTGACTTGACTTTTACATGACTTTTATGCAAATGTTTATGAGTATAATATACTGAGCATTAGTTTGATTTATTTTCAGTGTAAATACCGTAAAAACTGAAAATAAAGAAAATTATCCACACAGTGACTCGGCCCCACGAACCTCCAGTTATTCTGTACTCGCTCCGCCGCTCCAACTATTGCCTGGAAACTCAGATAACGTAAACTGTTCATATCTCGCCCGACCTCCGTTCAAAATGCTGCTGTTTGTAAACGCTTGGCTATCTGCAGCTCCTTCTTCTGTCAATTTGATTTGCGTTCAAGCCCTGCATATACAATAAATTTGGACGAAATCGATGATGACAAGTAGTCGCGCTTCCCTTGTGAGTCTGGAAACAGTATGCGAGGGGATCACTCAGTGTTACTTTTGTACGAGCTCTGAAGTAGCCGAAAAGTGGCGTCTTTGTTGGTTAGTCAGCGTCCACCGCAAGTGATTTCGTGTTAAGTGTCATATTAGCAAATGTCTTAGACTCGGTATGTCACGCAGTCAGAGGATTAGTACGAGCCTGTAATTCAGAGCGTCTCATTCGTCTGTGGGGAGTAAAATACTAAACGAATTTGGGTTATCGAAAGACGACATGCAACAATCCGCAGGATAGATATCACGCGGTCATTCATTTCGCTTTACTCCAAGTTTCCTCTCCCACTCTCTTCCACTCAATTCAACTCCATTGCCTGTTCCTACATATCACAAGATATTGCTTTTTCCCCCTTACTAGATTAATGTCAGTGTTAACCTGTGTAATCGGAAGATAATCTAGCGCACATTTTCCCTGTGTTTTCAGGAAAATTTTTTATTTTCTTTAGTAAATGTAAGTCAATGGAGTGCAATATATTTTAGTTAGGCACTAAAATTTTACCTCTTTCCGGTATTACGATTCTTGCTTAAAATTAACCTTGATCTACATCTACATCTACATCTACATGATTACTCTGCAATTCACATTTGAGTGCTTCGCAGAGGATTCATCGAACCACAATCGTACTGTCTCTCTACCATTCCACTCCAGAACAGCGCGCGGGAAAAACGAACACCTAAACCTTTCTGTCCGAGCTCTGATTTCTCTTATTTTATTTTGATGGTCATTCCTACCTATGTAGGTTGGGCTCAACAAAATATTTTTGCATTCGGAAGAGAAAGTTGGTGACTGAAATTTCGTAAATAGATTTCGCCGCGACGAAAAACCTCTTTACTTTAATTACTTCCATCCCAACTCGCGTATCATATCTGCCACACTCTCTCCCCTGTTACGTGATAAGACAAAACGAGCTGCCCTTTTTTGCACCCTTTTGATGTCCTCCGTCAATCCCACCTGGTAAGGATCCCACACCGCGCAGCAATGTTCTAACAGAGGACGAACGAGTGTAGTGTAAGCTGTCTAGTGGACTTGTTGCATCTTCTAAGTGTCCTGCCAATGAAACGCAACCTTTGGCTCGCCTTTCCCACAATATTATCTATGTGGTCTTTCCAACTGAAGTTGTTGGTAATTTTAACACCCAGGTACGTATTTGAATTGACAGCCTTGAGAATTGTACTATTTATCGAGTAATCGAATTCCAACGGATTTCTTTTGGAACTATGTGGATCACCTCACACTTTTCGTTATTTAGCGTCAACTGCCACCTGCCTCACCATACAGCAACACTAAAAGACTTCGCTGCTAGTGGCTTGCTTTCAAACTGTCACTAGAGAGAGAAGCTATTATAAGTCAAAGCCAGTTTTTTTTCCGCAGAAATTTTCAAACAATCATGTTATTGTAAACATGCAGCGTTAAAACGTGTACAAGATGCCGACAAAATTACTACTACCCATGTTTTTAAGATGAGTATCACCCCACTACATGTATATCATCAACTGCAAAATAACGTAAGTATTTAAATTTGTATGCGAAACTTTCGTGTAAGCACTAAAATACTTTCCTGTAAATTAAATTTCAGTCTGCGTAATTCACACGTGTAAGTGTTGTGAAATACTATGCTTTCAAAGCTAAAGACGATTACATTTTTCCCATGTGTCCTACTTGGTTTACTAAGTAGGTGTGACATAAGCCGGGAATCAGCGCACGATGGATTACGTGGGCATGGAAAGTATGCTGACATGGAATTGCGTCAATGTGAAAATGGAGTCCGATGCGAATTCCAACAAGTAAAAGCAGTCCACTAGAAAATTCCACCGAGGGGTGTCGATGACAGCTCTCACCATCATGTTACACAGCTCTCCAAACGTCACTCCACGCTTCTGCTCGCAGTGAATGCTCTCCCATTTCATATCGTCGGGTTACGCCACACCTTCATTTAATTTCTTTGCCAGTTTCAAAAACAGCTGATTTGATAATTTGCGGAAGGAAGGGATTATAGTATGCGATACTAAATTAAATGAATGTCATTGCGTCGTTCCTCAGTACATTTAAGTATATTATAAGAAATGACTTAACACCACAACGGATGTAAGTTAGTAAACTATATCGGCTGTATGCCAGTTTGAATTGTTGCCAGATCCACACACCGCTCCGCTAACCCTTCCCTACTCCCCACCGTTCTCGACCAAATGGCGGGAAATGAAAAGTCATGGGCAGGGTATATTCGTATTGGGTGAGGCAAAGTATTACAGTCTACGTGGTTCCAGTTTTGCTATGGATATCAAGGACCTAATTTATTATTTTAATGATTATAAGTTATGACTCAATGTAAAAACATGGATGCCACTATTTTTATGTTCGTCAAAAATGGCTGTCTAAGATATTTCCCCCACCACAACAGAAGAATAGTAGTTCCAATTTCAGTGGTGCTGCAGATTCCTACCATCACCACTCACCCTGCAGCGTCCTGGGCATCACATGGCTCGTCAGTCCTGCTCTGGACACATTTGTGAAAAGTCGATCACCGCAATGGAGAATCAGCAGAGACCAGCCACTGCTACGAGACAGAATAAATTTTCTCATAGTTGAATGTAAGTATTAATCCCTCTTATTGTTCATCATTAATTGTGTGTGTATACAAGTTTTCAGAAATACTTGCCATTACTCTTTTAATTCTCCCACAGAGCAACAACGCGCTGTTGCAGCCGAATCCAAATCATTGCTACCTGATATGTCAGAGGAGGATTCACAACTCTTCGATTTGCAGACGCCAGCATCGCTGCCCATCGAGCTGCAACACATGGACGGACTACCTGATATGCTGGAACAGGACACAAAACTGTTCGAGTTTTCAATCTCTACACCAACGTCACTCGCCAGGCTGCAGCTAAGTGCTCTCACTATAATGCTCATCTCCATTACTTATCAGCGAAATGTGTGAGTCTAGGCATAGGACCAGACGTTGACTGCCAAGTAATAATTAAGATCGGGAATGCTCAAAATGCTGACAAAGTGCGGTATACATGGATGGAGTGGAACATGACGGATTATACAGAGAGCGAGATGTCGCAGAGTACGATCCATAATGTAGCCTTCCAGAAATCTACGTCTTTATGAAGCAGGCTTATGCACCGAGCTCCAGCGCTGAAGTTAACATCTGAAAACTCTTTTTCTACAGTGCACTTACCTACGTTATACGAGTGTTGGAATTAGCTTGCTCTGTATAGTCCATTCGTCATTGTGACACACAGGCTGAGTCGTTGGGAACTGAAAGTCAAAGCTCTTCTAGATGATTCTGTGAGCCATGTTTGTGAGCATACTGTGTGTTATATCAGTGTATTAATTTACGTATTCATGCAGTACCGAAGTCTGCTAGCATTACATTCATTAGTATTGAACCTATACGAGCGGAATTTAGAAATGGAATACTTAAGTATATGGTTTATTGTCATACAGAGTGAATTTAAGGCATATAAGAAACAATTATTTGGAAATTATTGCTGTGGATGAAGAGTACATACAAATAATTAAAAATTATACAGTAGAATAACAATAATAATATTACTTATAAAATTTTTTTATTTACCTTCTCAAATCCTATCATTTAATGTCATTTAAAACTTTATAAAAATGTGCAGTCAATGGAGCTCAGTCAATAAGGCAATTGCACTAAAATATAGGAGTCTCATTACAAATATACAACCCCACTGTCATATGTTTCTTTTATGCCCAAAAGCAGAGATTATAAAGCTACACATTTTTACTAGTTTCAAAATTACATACACTGTTGTGAACCTTATATTATATTAAAATCAGCTGGAAAAGCGTTCTCGCAGTCATGTAGAAACTCTCAAAGTGCAGATATGTCGAAACGTGCAACACAAACCACCTCCACAATGCAGCCGTCAAGTAAATATTAACCACAGTGATGGTAATACGAGGGCTATCCACAAAGTAAATTACGTTTTGGAATTAAAAATAGATAAAGTATTGGAATTTTTTTATTATATACAGATGAAAGCCACACTTAAATACTACTTTTCTACATAGTTGCCATTTCAATTAAGGCACTTATCGTAGCGATGGACGAGCTTGGAAATTCCTTCGTCGTAAAATTCGACCGCCTGCGCCTTCAACCACGTGGCGACTGTCTTTTGGGACAGAAAAGGTGTGGTTTTTGTGGATTTCCTGGAAAGAGGCACTACAATAAACTCTCAAAGGTATTGCCAAACTCTGCACAACCTCAGAAGAGCAATACAAAACAAGCGCAGGGGAAAGTCGGGCTCAAAGATCTTGCTGATTCACGACAACGCCCGGGCCCACACGGCAAATGCCACTAGTGAAGTTCTCGAATCTTTTAAGAGGGAGTTGTTTCCTCATCCGCCGTACAGTCCCGACCTGGCACCGAGCGACTTCCACTTATTCTCAGCAATGAAGAAGTGGTTGGCTATACAGCGTTCTGATGACGACGAACAGCTTCAAGAAGAGGTAACCACGTGGTTGAAGGCGCAGGCGGCCGAATTTTACGACGAAGGAATTTCCAAGCTCGTCCATCGGTACGATAAGTGCTTGAATTTAAATGGCAACTATAGAGAAAAGTAGTATTTAAGTGTGGCTTTCTTCTGTATATAATAAAAAAATTTCTAATATTTTATTTGTTTTTAATTCCAAAACGTAATGTACTTCGTGGATAGCCCTCGTAGTAATCGTACATACATGTATAACTCATTTTCGGTATTTTTCTTTTTAATGCTGGAGAGAGAAATCCATCAGAACCATCTGACATCAAAATAATGCTGTTTTTTAATGCAAGATATAGTAAAGTCAGAAGGTATAGTAAATGGATTAATGTGGGCATAATATCCAACTGGGGCTTCTCCACAGTGGCTGCTTTCGAAAATCCTTGATATAATGGCACCAATGTCGTATTATCCCTCGCTCATTGGATTTGCGAATGTGATATTTCAATGAAAACTGCTGCCATGTTCAGCAGAAGTGGTCAAACTCCATCAGTAATACTGGGTGTTCTCCACAGTGAACTTCCACTAAAAGTTAACCTTTTTAACGAGAGAGACCGCAGTCATCTGCAAGAACAAACGTTTATATTTAATGTCTGCCTGTTACACGATCCAGCATGGTCTAGATAAGCGAAAAGCTGGCAGGCATACTTATGCAGATTCTACCAGAAAATATGGCCAATTTGACAGAGCTAGTGCACTGAACTCTCCGTCCATCAAAAGAAATTATTGCTCAACTTTATCATGCATGACGTGCATCAATATGTGGAGATTTGTATGAACCGGGCATGTCTAATGTAGGTACTCAACTATGTTCTTACCTAAGTATGTACGCATATTCAACCAAACGTAAGACCTTATAAGTAAATAAATATAAGAGCCGCATGTATATGCTTTTTTCTATAAAATCCCTTGCATGGTAATGTAAACATATAGTCATCACATCACTGAGTGGATAAAACACCCTCATTGCAAGAAATTCATAGTTACTGGCTATTCTTGCAATACTCCTGAAAACCAGAAGAAGAAGAAGGTTGGACTACTTCTTCCTGAATATATACTGGTGATAATTTGCGGTCCATAAAATTGTGGCAAGTCGAATGTTGTTTCACTGTTGCAAAAGCACACCAATATTATTCGTTTTTATCCATGTGTACATATTCTCAAAAACATTTTTTCAGCCCAAATACCAGCTATTACAGGAGATAATAACTGGCATTGATGGTGCCATCCACACGACATTCAGGGAAGGTAGTGATGCCTCGCCAACGGAAAGAGTGAAGCCAAAAACTTTTTCTATATTTGTCGGTGTTGCTATGGGAAACCAGGATCTAATGCTAAAATTTTAGAGTTTCGGTCGTCATATGGGGGTTGAGGCCTTTTATTTGAGCCAAAGATATTCCAAAGTTCCAAATCATCTGGTAAGGGATAATGCAAAATTTAAAATAAGAAAATTGAATGATGGGCAATATAGACAAAACTTCCCGTAGTTTATTTTTAAAAGAGAGTGTACCAGTACATAACTTTGCAAGTAAGTTGCATAACACGGGAAAATTTGCATGCATGTCATGCATTCATTCCAAGAGGATAATGACCCACACCCCAAAATCCATTTCTAAGTTGGTGGAAAACTTGATACATCTGATGAAAGTCTCAACATAAAATTAGTGGAATTCGATAGTCTTATTAAGGAAACATCTATAATATTTGAGCTGTACCTGTTGTGTCCTGCCCACTCGTCTAATACAGGGTGGCTAGGAAATCAACTTTCTCGGATCGTTAAACAACAATTCAAGCAAATCGTATTAATGGATTTTTATTACAGTAAGATCAATTACAATACTTAACTTGGAGAATTTACAATGGTGTGTCGCAAGCAAATAGCGACTGACAAATAAGAAGTCTCCTCAGTGTATACAATTCGTAATAGAAGTGAAACAATACTGTCCCTAAGTCGCCGCTGTAGCGTTCGTAGAACGGCTCGTTCTCTTCGTGTAGATGGCGCTACTGTCTCGTTGTAGTCCTAGAGAGGCGTCGGTCAGCGTGGTATTGGCTAACGTCGTCTCCCAGCTCTCTCTGCTCTAACGTTCTTGCCCGACGTGCCAGCGCTTGACGTTAGCCGGAACAGGATCAAACCGAGATGGTGCAGTTGCATGAAAAAAATCCGTGAACGTGAACCATATGCTGAGGGGAAAAACTGAAGCATTTAAACACAAGATTAACAGAATGAGATTCGTTTGTCAAGACAGCAGCTACCAGGTGGTTATAATTACAGTGCAACCACTCTTCAGTGTGGCCGTGCGGTTGTAGGCGCTACAGTCTAGAGCCGCGTGACCATTACGGTCACCTCGGGCATGGATGTGTGTGATGTCCTCAGGTTAGTTAGGTTTAAGTGGTTCTAAGTTCTAGGGGACTGATGACCACAGCAGTTAAGTCCCATAGTGCTCAGAGCCATTTGAACCATTTTTTAGAGATTCAGTGTGGTCTATAACTATCGTATGGCAGCGAAACTAGGTAGATATGCTGATGCGTTAATACACATCTGATTTACACGGGAAAAATAATAATTTGAATTTTGGTCACCAGTTGCAGATCAGGAGCTGTGAATGCAAGAAAGGCGTCTAGAAATGGTCCCGTGTGTAACGTATTACGAAGGGGACGTGGAAAGAAAAGGTTAAATGCGTGAGAAAATCATAGTGTTCATTTATTTTTACCTCTGCTTATGCAGTTTGTTCAATACGAGCACCGCAGATGTGGACAAAGTGCTGCATCCGTGAAACCACGTGATCAACAGTTGCTTGCACCAATTCCGGTGGAATCTGGGCGACGTGTTCCTGTATACTGGCCTTCAGACTCGGTAGTTAGCGAACGTGACCCCGCCAAATGCTTCCTGCATCTAGAAAACATGTAGAGATAAGAAATTCGAGGGGAAGGTTGCATTAAGCAAATCTTACACTTGGCAAGCAACATGAGGCGTTGCCCCATCTTGCATGAAAACAGTTGTTTCCACACAGTTGCGCTCTTGCAAAGCAGCAACCACTTTCTGTACAAGGAGGTCCAGACAATGTGGAAGCAGAATTACTGAGAATAAGTTTGCTTGTGAAGCCACACCACACAGTCACATACGGCGAGTGGAATGGCTTCTCATGACACTGCACGATCACTAGCACTACTCGGACACATGCTGCATGGTCTCTTACAGCAAAAGCAGCCTCGTCAATAATTTCCATAGGGATAGGATGTCAGGTGCCAAATAAAGCTCAACCATGTTTTCGAATTTCATTATCATCTTCTTGAACCCCTTTAATCTCACCAGGTTTGTCAGACTTTCATTTTCCTAAACTCTCTCAGTACAGCACTGTAATTTCTGTCATTACATAAAACCGTTTCACTAATAGAGCAATGTCTCTCGTCTCGATAGTCATACTGTTCACTCACGTTATGGCTCGTCAAATGACAGGGTGGATATCATACAGTCATAAAAATAATGTAAAGCGCCAGATTTGCCCCTAGTGGCCTGGAATTAATTTTTTTCTGGAGTAAATCGGTTCCACATTAACGTGTTAGCGTGTCTACCAAGTTTCAATGCCGTACGTTTTTATAGCCCTCGATGGACCTCCGTGAGCGCTGCACTCTAATTACAACTGCCAGAGCCGGCCGAGGTGGGCGAGCGGTTCTGGAAGCGCGACCGCTACTGTGGCAGGTTCGAATCCTGCCTCTGGCATGGATGTGTGTGATGTCCTTCGGTTAGTTAGGTTTAAGTAGTTCTAAGTTCTAGGGGACTGATGACCTCAGGAGTTAAGTCCCATAGTGCTCAGAGACATTTGAACCATTTGAGCTGCCAGAAAGAGATACAAATGCATGCTGAAATACTATATGTGTGTAACATTCAGAGGAAAGACAACACCTTAGATGGATGAATAAAAAGCGTGAGCAGGACGGAAAAAATATTATTGAGCACGCAATAGCGGGTACACATGCTACCAGGAAAGGTATTAACTCTCAGCACAAAAAATGAAAAACCGATCTCAGAAAAATATGTACGTATGTTGTTACAATTGCAACGAAACTCGTAATAGAACGATTATGACTTTTCAAGGCAATAGTCTCCACTGGAAGTGCAGCTCACATTACTGACACAATTTTAATCATTTGAGAACTTTGAGAAAGACATCTTATTGTGTAATAAGTATGGAGACATTAATTCAAGAATTCCACAAACATACACACAAAACATTCTCATTCGGGCACATTATACACTGCCCAGTTACTTCAGTATGACCACCCGTCATAGGCCTGAATGATCCACTTCTGCAGAGCGAACGCTATGACATGTGCAAGAACAGAGTCAGTGAGGTTCTATGAGGTACCAACATGGATGTGGAGACATTCTGGCTCCCTTGTCATTGCAAGCTGCACTAGGCTTCTTGGTGGACGATCTGTGGTGTGAACAGCCAGAACGAAGTGGTGCCACCGATTCTCAATTGGGTTTAAATCTCCGGGAGCCTGGTGGTCAGAAGAGTAGGTAAACTCATTCTGGTGCCCTTCGAACGAAGAACGGATACTGCGAGTCGTGCGATTGTCCTGCTGGTAGATGCCATCATGCCAACGCAAAATGAACTGCATTTAGAGATGGACTTGGTCCCAAATCACAGATACATATTCGTGCTGAGCCATTGTGCCTTCCAGAACGACGAGATGACGTAGGGTACGCCAGGAAAACATTACCAAGACAATAACACCCCCTCCTTGTTTGCTTTCAGACGTTTCATTCCGTACACATCAACGGCCATCTGTCCAATGGAGAATAAAACTTTATTGAATGAATAGGCCACCTGTTCCCACTCAGTGGATTTCCATTTGCGATGTTGGCGTGCAAATTCCAGCCTTCCTTGATAATGTTGGTAGCCCCTCGGTTCATCTAAGCTGTCACTTGTTCATCAGTTGCACGTATATTCACCCACACACATCTCTGCAGCCGTTTTCCCCCCTTGTCATCTACGGCCAGTGCTGCTTCACAGTTGCCTCAGTGCTGGTTTTGTATCGCACAAATCCGCTATGCACGATAAAGTTTAACTATGGCAGGATGCAAAAATTTTACAGATTACTGTGTTTCGGAAAAGTTTCTACCCTCGGCCTGAGAGCCAACGATCATCCCTATTACAAGTCTCATAAATCGTTCCGTTGTGCATTACCACAATGATTGCACCGTCTCCGCGTCCCCCAGACACACTTTATATACCCTCTACTGTCAATATTGCAACCTGCTGTCAGTGAGTAACTACACTCCTGGAAATTGAAATAAGAACACCGTGAATTCATTGTCCCAGGAAGGGGAAACTTTGTTGACACATTCCTGGGGTCAGATACATCACATGATCACACTGACAGAACCACAGGCACATAGACACAGGCAACAGAGCATGCACAATGTCGGCACTAGTACAGTGTATATCCACCTTTCCCAGCAATGCAGGCTGCTATTCTCCCATGGAGACGATCGTAGAGATGCTGGATGTAGTCCTGTGGAACGGCTTGCCATGCCATTTCCACCTGGCGCCTCAGTTGGACCAGCGTTCGTGCTGGACGTGCAGACCGCGTGAGACGACGTTTCATCCAGTCCCAAACATGCTCAATGGGGGACAGATCCGGAGATCTTGCTGGCCAGGGTAGTTGACTTACACCTTCTAGAGCACGTTGGGTGGCACGGGATACATGCGGACGTGCATTGTCCTGCTGGAACAGCAAGTTCCCTTGCCGGTCTAGGAATGGTAGAACGATGGGTTCGATGACGGTTTGGATGTACCGTGCACTATTCAGTGTCCCCTCGACGATCACCAGTGGTGTACGGCCAGTGTAGGAGATCGCTCTCCACACCATGATGCCGGGTGTTGGCCCTGTGTGCCTCGGTCGTATGCAGTCCTGATTGTGGCGCTCACCTGCACGGCGCCAAACACGCAGACGACCATCATTGGCACCAAGGCAGAAGCGACTCTCATCGCTGAAGACGACACGTCTCCATTCGTCCCTCCATTCACGCCCGTCGCGACACCACTGGAGGCGGGCTGCACGATGTTGGGGCGTGAGCGGAAGACGTCCTAACGGTGTGCGGGACCGTAGCCCAGCTTCATGGAGACGGTTGCGAATGGTCCTCGCCGATACCCCAGGAGCAACAGTGTCCCTAATTTGCTGGGAAGTGGCGGTGCGGTCCCCTACGGCACTGCGTAGGATCCTACGGTCTTGGCGTGCATCCGTGCGTCGCTGCGGTCCGGTCCCAGGTCGACGGGCACGTGCACCTTCCGCCGACCACTGGCGACAACATCGATGTACTGTGGAGACCTCACGCCCCACGTGTTGAGCAATTCGGCGGTACGTCCACCCGGCCTCCCGCATGCCCACTATACGCCCTTGACTTCCGGAAGGCGTTCGATACAGTTCCGCACTGTCGCCTAATAAACAAAGTAAAAGCCTACGGAATATCAGACCAGCTGTGTGGCTGAATTGAAGAGTTTTTAGCAAACAGAACACAGCATGTTGTTATCAATGGAAAGACGTCTACAGACGTTAAAGTAATCTCTGGCGTGCCACAGGGGAGTGTTATGGGACCATTGCTATTCACAATATATATAAATGACCTAGTAGATAGTGTCGGAAGTTCCATGCGGCTTTTCTCGGATGATGCTGTAGTATACAGAGAAGTTGTAGCATTAGAAAATTGTAGCGAAATACAGGAAGATCTGGAGCGGAAAGGGCACTTGGTGCAGGGAGTGACAACTGACCCTTAACATAGACAAATGTAATGTATCGCGAATACATAGAAAGAAGGATCCTTTATTGTATGGTTATATGATAGCGGAACAAACACTGGTAGCAGTTTCTTCTGTAAAATATCTGGGAGTATGCGTACGGAACGATTTGAAGTGGAATGTTCATATAAAATTAATTGTACCAGGTTGAGATTCTTTGGGAGAGTCCTTAGAAAATGTAGTCCATCAACAAAGGAGGTGGCTTACAAAACATTCGTTCGACCTATACTTGAGTATTGCTCATCAGTGTGGGATCCGTCCCAGATCGGGTTGACGGAGGAGATAGAGAAGATCCAAAGAAGAGCGGCGCGTTTCGTCACAGGGTTATTTGGTAACCGTGATAGCGTTACGGAGATGTTTAGCAAAATCAAGTGGCAGACTATGCAAGAGAGGCGCTCTGCATCGCGGTGTAGCTTGCTCGCCAGGCTTTGAGAGGGTGCGTTTCTGGATGAGGTATCGAATTTATTGCTTCCCCCTACTCATACCTCCGGAGGAGATCACGAATGTAAAATTAGAGAGATTAGAGCGGGCACGGAGGCTTTCAGACAGTCGTTTTCCCCTCGTACCATACGCGACTGGAACAGAGAAGGGAGGTAATGACAGTGGCACGTGAAGTGCCCTCCGCCACACACCGTTGGGTGGCTTGCGGAGTATAATTGTAGATGTAGATGTAGTTATCAGGCTTTACAGCGGGTGTCACAGCTTGGTATCACACCGCTAACACAGGTCTTCGCTGGTCATCGGGGCTCAGTTCGAAGCGGGACCCACTACTACAGACAATTCTACACCAGGCAACGAAATTCAAGGCCCCGATGACAAGCAAAGGAATGTCTGGAGACATCTTGGACAGCGGTGGGATACCTGCCTGAGTCTGACGTACTGTACGGGCCGACCACCATGAGTGACAGTTTGGAATGCCACTTTATTTCATACCTGGACCCCTTTGGTTGTCATTAATGGCATCCTTACAGCAAGGGGGTACGCAGACAATGTTCTACGCTCTGTTTTGCTGTCTATTGTGGCAAACCATCCTGGTCTTATATTTCACCAAAATAATGCCCACCCGCACACGGTGAGAGTTTCTGCTACTTGTCTTTGCGCTTACCAAACCCCACCTAGGCTAACAAGGCAGCCAGATCTCTCCGCAGTTGAGAACATTTGGAGCACTATTGGTTGGGCCCCTCCAACCATCTCAATAGTTTGACGATCTAACACGCCAATTGGACAGAATTTGGCACGATATCCCTCGGGAGGACGTCCAGCAACTCTGTCAATCAATGCCAAGCCAAATAACTGCTTGCATAAGGCCAGAGGTGGACCATCGTGTTATTGACTTGCTCCGTTCGTTTAGCTCTTTCTCTTGAATAAATTATCCAATTTTCCTAACATTGTAATCAATTGCTTGTCCATACATGTACGTCACATTACCGATTTCCGTCCCTCTTGGATAAGTTCTTCGTGGTGCATCTTTTCTTAATCTCAGACTGTATACTTGACAAGAGTTTGGTATGGAAACGAAACCGTGGTAGAAACTCTACAGATTGTACCGTTAGAACCAGTGAAATTGGAGCCACTGGGAATCAATATGAGCGGTTTAGTGTTCGTAGGCACTGATGACAATCAAGATATGACAGATGAAGTAGTGGAGCAGCTGGCTCCTGAGGTATAATTGAACTGGTAACAGTTTTACTATTGTTACTGACTCAGTTGTTAGGTAATCTCAAGACAGAATTAACAACAGAAATGAGTAACATAAATTCCAGTGAGCAAACTGTAATAGGTTTAGTGAACTCCAATATGCAAATTCAAGTAACTGAAGTGAATTAGAATGTGCTGACCGAAATATGTAAAGTTAATTCTCACATGTAAACAGATATAACGAAATTGGTCGTAAAGCGTGACAATAACCAAAAGTTTGCGAAATATGGAAAACAATTTATTAGAGCTACAAGTTGAAGATAAGTTGAAAAATGTAGTTCCAAAAGTAGATTCAGCTCATAAAACTGCGATGAACGAGCCAATAAATCGGAATGAAAGTTGGTGAAAAATTTGAAAGCTAACGAAACTGCTTATCACACTTTCACTAAGCAAATAGAGCAAAAACGTTTAGAACATGATCAGGCAGAGATCTAAGAATTAGGTAATATCACTGATTATATAATGCTTGATCGGAGCATACAGTTTCCGTAAATGTAAATAAACAAGATCTTGGCAAAATGAAAGGACCCTGGAAGTACTGCTGGACACGAATTAAGTGTCATGAATAGAGTATGGCTATAGAATTCTCCGCTAAGGTTACAGACTGTATGTTGCCATCCTGTATTCGACGAGAGTTGGTTGCAGCGCTGAGAGATAATTATGAGAATTATGTATGTTTCCCTGGAGAGCCGAACACTTGCACAGCCATTAAGGCAGACCGCAGAATTGGCAGCAGCAGCTCCAGCATCATAGTAGGCCGGTGCATTTTATGCTTCGAAATGGCTACAGAAGAAATGCACGCAGCAAGTGACAGAGCAGCAGCAATCTTGTCGATCGTGTAGAATATAAAAATCAGTGTATTCCAAGTGACCCGTTAAACTAGACAGTGCTTCGGTGCAGGAACAGCCCGAGACAACGAGATCAGAGGTCCCAGTTTCAAACACAAAACTCTCAGAACGTTAACAGACTGGAAACAAAGTGCAGACAGCTGACACTACAATTTACCTTGGTGGCATGGAGGAGCAGTCGGTGGTGGAAGTAGGCTAAGCAATAGCCGAGATGGTGTCTTGACAATGCCAAGGGTAGGGAGATCGGTATCTGGATGATTGTGCGAGAGACATGCCTGTACCGCCAAGTGCGTGGGTGGAAAGCGGCATAGTCTTCACCGCTTTAAGTCAAAACGTCATGAATTACGAACAAATTTCGTGCCACAGATATGGCTAGGATTGTGTGATTGTTTCACGAACAGGAATAGACTTGAACATAAAAAATAAGGAATAAAAATTCATTTATCTCGCAAGTGTGAGAAAAGTAAATTTTCAAGCGCTTCCGAATTACAGGTAAGAGAACTAGAACAAGCAGGTACATTAGAAACCATGAGAGTATCTCTGGATGGAAGTAACGATATCTATAAACCGTTATTTCATTGAAATTCCGAATACGAACTGCCCTTAAGGTTGGATAACGAACATGCAATGCTTTTAGACTCACAGGCCAAATGGAAAGCAGGCCAACTCTTTGTAAATGGTCGCTTCGCGATGGGATGCTTAGAGTGGTTAAATGTTTGCCGACAGGAAGAGTTAATGCGAAAAATTCGATAGTTATGTCCGAATTTGACAGAAAAGCCATGATTAAAGACTGGTTATATGAAGAAGAACCAGTATAAGTACCAGCTGATGTAAATCCTATTGTAAAAGTAGTAGTAGATGGTTTGGAGAGTGAGTTATTAGTCAACAGCAGTTCTGATATTTTAGCGATTTTGTAAGAATATTTTACAGCACTGCGAAGCAAAACTGACGTGGACATATTGCTGGTCACCAAAGTTAAAATCTTTGGTGCCAGAAGGAAGTTGTCCAAGGCAATCCAGCAAGAAGTCACACTACCTGTGCAATTTAAGGGTGTCGTGATTGAGCGTAAATTTTTGATCATTCTGAAACTCGGTGTTAACATGATTATAGTTGTGGGTTTTCTCAATTTGTATTTTTGTGGTCTAAATTTTGAGATTTGTTTCATAAGAGTGAATATCGGAGGTAAGTCAGTTCCACCAAAAGGAGCCATTTATGGGAATGTCTGAATTTCAAAGCAGGAGCAGAAGCCATTACAAAAAGAAGTTGAAAAGGAAACAGCAAAAGGATGTAGGAGCTAATATCTAGAAGGGGAGCAAGGAACAGACAAGTGGTAGATAAATGAACGCTGATGGTGGAGATTGCATTATCCTAATGTAAATGTTCAGAGGGTATCCTGGTCTATAGTAAATTTGTTGATGGAGCAACTGCGCACAGCCGAGCTGGGTGAAAAAATTCTTCCTTTCCCTGTTCTGTTCTCTTCCTGTGTTGTTTAATCTATTTTTGTTGGTCTCTTTAATATGTATATCGGCATTAGAGAATTTTTCATGGAGTAATTCCTAAGGAAGTGATGAAAATGGTAAGAAAATATGTGAAGTAAGTAAAAGGGTAGATGTAGAATGTTATGTAGGTAGCATGTCAAGAATCAGGGTGGTAACTAGAGATGAGTGGGCCCAGTGGAAACATCGTTGACACCAGGGAATTGCATTATTGAATTCCAATACATGATCTGTCACGGCTCAGTGAAGTAAACACGAGTATCTCTCTTGTCCTTGGTCAGTGCTGATGTATGGGCAGTGGCTTCAAGTTGAATACCGAGCTGGCGCCTACGTGCTAAAGGGGAAAACAAAGAAGTTTCTTACATGGCACCAAGGGCCTTATCAAGCAACTAGAATTACATATTCAGTTACTATAAAACTACAACTCCTATCTCGCACCAGAGTTGTATATACAGAGCGAGTCTGTCCGTAAAGGGCACTCCAAGGCACTGACTCAGCGACTGGCAGCTGCTTCGAAAGGGGGAAGGGAAGTGGTAAGGACGAAGGGTAAGATAAGTTAACACGAAAGAGACATCCCATGTGTCACTCGGATGTACCAACACGCCCTAAGTTCATGAGGTGGCTTTGTGAGCTGATTGTGGATAACGATTTCTTCTAATACGCAATATGGATGTGGATCGTATTTAGATTTTCTTATTAGTTACCGGGATATTTTTTCGTAGGTCAAAGCAACTTTCCGATGAGCTTTCTGCTTGCAGGGTTTCTATGATAATAGGAACTTGGTGTGTTTAGTATAGTCTGATAGGAAACAATGATGTTACATAGTGCAATATGTTAATTACCTTGTGAAGGGCGCACCTGTTGTTGTAACAGAGGATTTTATAGAAGCAGTTTTCTACATAGCGCAGGCTGGTAACAGGTAGCAGGCTGCCATTGAGTAGGGGTGTGTACATGTGTGTGTGTTAGCAGTGTGTCTTTAGCTTCAAATTTAAGGATTATTTCTTGAAGTATGCTGTTACTGAGTCAGTTTATGCATTCAAGGTTATGGGGTGGGGGGGGGGGAGGGGATATGTAGAAGTGTATGTGGCTGACAGTATACAAGATACTGTTGGTAGCATAAGACAGGAAGACCTTTGCAGTGCTTTCCACCTTGATGTTGCTGCAATTCCGGGCTGAGCGAGTTACCAACTTCACCATAAAACTAATACTTGCCGTACCAGGATCATGTGAGGTTAACCTGTTGTGTGCCTCGGAAAGAAGACAGGTCGCACTGGCTTTTTTCAGTAGTAGATCCAGTAGCCATTAGCTGTATTTCCTGCGACAAAGAGTTTCTCTTTATAACACAGCATTTAGAACTACAAGGCTGAAAGTTACTGATTCGGAGTGCCAGCTGCGATATTTTGTATCCCACCTTCTTGTTACCCACCACCATCACCGGACTAACAATGCTGAACACCACCTACATGCTACAGAACTTACCGGACCTTCCGTTCGAAATTTTGCCTAAAAGAAATATATTTCTCACAGTAGACATGACCCTTCTATTCTCCCTGAACCTGATGTTGGCTGCTCACAGTGGTCACATATCGTTGGAGCAGCTGCTTGGACATTGAAAAAATACCATGCCGAACATTAGCATCGACCCATCACAGTAGAAACTACCACGTAGGTCCTACTCCCTTCTAGGTGAAAACAGCTACTGTTTATTGCTTCGTAAAGCATAGAGTCACACAGATCCCACCCTTGGCATCCTTTTACCTGTGGGTCCATGCCAACAGTGTCAGTATGAATGAAGATGTGACAGCCTTGGAGAAATGAAGTAGGGTAGTGTAGAAATAAAGAATCAGAGATGTAGTGACTGAGATTTATGAAATTGGAATGATTTAAGTAGTGTAAAAAAATATGGGATCGAACAGCTAACGTAGAAATTTTATCTGTGGTTGAGTTTTGAATGTGAGAATGAAAAGTGTAAACTGTAAACGTGGCAGTTTCAGTCGGACCCTGTAGGCAGTCAAGAATATGGTGGATCTAATTATTCAAAAAGAGGAGGAGCATAGCGGTTCGTGATCATGCTTGTGTCCTATGCCGCAGTGTGACCTGCCGTATAATAGCTGCCTTTATGGCGATGCCAAGAATGTCGCCACAAGAGGGCTTCGAATCAACATCCAATGTGTGTTGCCATCTCCTAAGAGACTTCCAACACTCTTCCACAATCTCAATAGTAGTAGGAGCTAGAGTTCTAGATGAAGCCTCGATTTGCCAGGGGTCGACATAACATCCACTGAGCTCTGAGATTCCAGCTCCCACCAGCTCCAACCACTGAATTCCAGCCACCGGTGGATGGCTCAAACCAACGAAACACAGCTGCTACCACTTTTCTATCTATTGGCGCTTTCTAACCGTGGCAACAAAAGCAGGTGTGGCAACTGTTGACACGGCATAAAGGCTAAACGACGCGCAGCTAGCAAGGTAGCTGTCATGTCATATTGATGGAACCACAGACAGTGGTATACCATCACCTGAAAGTCCCAGTTTGTGTTCGCCTACTGATGGTGCTGTTCACCTCCTATTTACGCTGTAACTATGCCTGTCCACTTAAAATTCAATAAATTATTTCTAACAACTGGCTGCCTTTACCCACCACAACTATTCTCCACCTCCACGACAGAATCACCCACCCAATTTGAGTCCAGAACCTTTGCAGAAGTGTTGAAGCAGGTGCATAATCATGTACAAGCAGCCCGTGGAGGTCATCAAATCATGTGTAGCTGAACAATATTGATGGTGAACATACAATAAGGATATCAAGCAGTACGTACGGAACTGTGTGCCTAGCTCAGAATGAACTGAATTAAGTCATCAGCATATTCTGTTGCAGAGGTTACCAGATGCCAATAAACCATGTGGGATGATTTGTATTGACACCTTATGTAGATTTGGCTGACACCGGTAAGAGAATGGTTTATGTGTTAAGAATAACAGACTTTTTGCACTGTGTTGAACTACAGCTGTTCCAAGTCGACAAGTTGACAAACTGGTGCCTGTCATGGTTAATAATTGGCTATTAAAATTCCATACTCCAGACGTGTTGATTATGGAGCAAGGTACGAGGTGCATTCAAGTTCTAAGGCCTCCGATTTTTTTCTAATTAACTACTCACCCCAAATCGATGAAACTGGCGTTACTTCTCGACGTAATCGCTCTGCAGACGTACACATTTTTCACAACGCTGAAAAAAAAATGGCTCTTAGCACTATGGGACTTAACATCTATGGCCATCAGTCCCCTAGAACTTAGAACTACTGAAACCTAACTAACCTAAGGGCAGCACACAACACCCAGCCATCACGAGGTAGAGAAAATCCCTGACCCCACTGGGAATCGAACCCGGGAACCCGGGCGTGGGAAGCGAGAACGCTACCGCACGACCACGAGATGCGGGCTCACAACGCTGACGCCATGATTCCATGGCAGCGGCGAAGGCTTCTTTAGGAGTCTGTTTTGACCACTGGAAAATCGCTGAGGCAATAGCAGCACGGCTGGTGAATGTGCGGCCACGAAGAGTGTCTTTCATTGTTGGAAAAAGCCAAAAGTCACTAGGAGCCAGGTCAGGTGAGTAGGGAGCATGAGGAATCACTTCAAAGTTGTTATCACGAAGAAACTGTTGCGTAACGTTAGCTCGATATGCGGGTGCGTTGTCTTGGTGAAACAGCACACGCGCAGCCCTTCCCGGACGTTTTTGTTGCAGTGCAGGAAGGAATTTGTTCTTCAAAACATTTTCGTAGGATGCACCGGTTACCTTAGTGCCCTTTGGAACGCAATGGGTAAGGATTACGCCCTCGCTGTCCCAGAACGTGGACACCATCATTTTTTCAGCACTGGTGGTTACCCGAAATTTTTTTGGTGGCGGTGAATCTGTGTGCTTCCATTGAGCTGACTGGCGCTTTGTTTCTGGATTGAAAAATGGCATCCACGTCTCATCCATTGTCACAACCGACGAAAAGAAAGTCCCATTCATGCTGTTGTTGCGCGTCAACATTGCTTGGCAACATGCCACACGGGCAGCCATGTGGTCGTCCGTCAGCATTCGTGGCACCCACCTGGATGACACTTTTCGTATTTTCAGGTTGTCATGCAGGATTGTGTGCACAGAACCCACAGAAATGCCAACTCTGGAGGCGATCTGTTCAACAGTCATTCGGCGATCCCCCAAAACAATTCTCTCCACTTTCTCGATCATGTCGTCAGACCGGCTTGTGCGAGCCCGAGGTTGTTTCGGTTTGTTGTCACACGATGTTCTGCCTTCATTAAATTGTCGCACCCACGAACGCACTTTCGACACATCCATAACTCCATCACCACTTGTCTCCTTCAACTGTCGATGAATTTCAATTGTTTTCACACCACGCAAATTCAGAAAACGAATGATTGCACGCTGTTCAAGTAAGGAAAACGTCGCCATTTTATGTATTTAAAACAGTTCTCATTCTCGCCGCTGGCGGTAAAATTCCATCTGCCGTACGGTGCTGCCATCTCTGGGACGTATTGACAATGAATGCGGCCTCATTTTAAAACAATGCGCTTGTTTCTATCTCTTTCCAGTCCGGAGAAAATAAATCGGAGGCCTTAGAACTTGAATGCACCTCGTACTAACGTTATGTAATAACCAATGAAGCAACTTTTATTATTTTTTATCAATTTGTAAATTAAGTGCAAATATGTTACAGCAACAAGCAAATGTCAGAATGGAACTAGTTCGCAGGTCGCTAGGAAAGATGTTGGGTCACTACGTCGACAGTCATCGTAATGACTAGAATATGCTATCACCTTGCTGCTGTGGTTTATCACCATGTAAGGCAGTGTAAGGATGGAAGATGTCACCACTATTTCAGATAGTGATACTCAGAGTTAAGGAAAATGGTGTATCAATGAGGAATTTTGCGAAAACCTTACGGACAATATGGCACCAAATGTGAAAACCTAGTATGAAGGCCTTAGAACAGCTAGAACAGATGGGATAACGGAATACCATGTTAGCCACATACGATATATGGCAATGGATAAGCCCCTAAAACCCAAAGGCGAAAACGAAAATATTTTAAAGTGAAATTGCTACACACCACTTGTACAACAGTTGTCTACAGTAGACGTATTCGTTGTTTTCATGGCGCGCCGGAGAATTCACCACCGTTACTGGCGTCACTCCCGTAAAAGGAGGAGCCGTAAGACAGGAAACATGGTACAGAAAAGTGAGCAAGCTGCTCCTACGCTGTCTATGTGTACCTTGCCACATGTGTTAACATCAACAGATTCAATCGAGTAGAAAAGAGATGAGGATGATGGGAATAGTGAACACTAAGCGCAAATACGAATGGTTCAAATGGTTCAAATGGCTCTGAGCACAATGGGACATTGCACACACATCCATGCCCGAGGCAGGATTCGAACCTGCGACCGTAGCGGTCAAGCGGTTCCAGACTGACGCGCCTAGAACCGCACGGCCACACCGGCCGGCTAAATACGAATGGTATACGGCACACCTGTAACTGGTGAACAAGTGCTTTAAGAAGATTACACTAAGTGCGCAGATATGAAGAGTTAAGCGTGATGCTAGCAGAAGAGCTATGCCAGTGCAAAACGGGAGCAGGTTACAAATGGTTCAAATGGCTCTGAGCACTATGCGACATAACTTCTGAGGTCATCAGTCGCCTAGAACATAGAACTAATTAAACCTAACTAACCTAAGGACATCACACACATCCATGCCCGAGGCAGGATTCGAACCTGCGACCGTAGTGGTCGCCCGGTTCCAGACTGCAGCGCCTAGAACCACACGGCCACTCCGGCCGGCCGAGGAGCAGGTTACAGTATGCCCCTCTGTGGGGGTCCCGACTGTCATGGGGATATGTTGAACAGAAGTATTCCTTGAAGAAATAATGGAGAAAAATATACATGGGAGATCCTTACACCCCACCCACATATTAAGAAAGTAGGGCTTCATCAGGTGTAGTCAGTGTACGACTCAGTTGTAGCTATCACCACCTGCAACTAGCAAGTACACTCAAGGGAGAAAGAACGATTCGAATTACCGAAAACAAGAATACTTCTGAATGGAACTCAATGTGATATCCCAGGACCACCGACTTTTCGGCTTCCGTGACAAAACAGGGACTATGGCTCTGAACATAACGTACCCTTACTTTTATAAGCCTGACAATTCTTTCCAAAATTGCCGCCAAAGAATCTGACCCACCTGAATGCTGGCCTTGATTCTACCAAACTTAGTTCTCCCAGAAAGCTGTTATCAGCACAGAATGGGGGCATGAGCACACAATAGTTGTTCTGCAGTATTCAACATTACCACACCGGCTACTAGAACCAGGCCATGGTAATGGGAATTTCGTATTCAGCAACTTTTTTAATCCTGTTCAGCCCTTGTGTGGCCTATATCCATTACCGGCAAAGGGCTGTTTGCCCATCTAAACTCCTACACCAACAACTACAAACCCAGTGGATTGAGTACAATGTTTAACGAAAGTCACACCATGTGATGAAGGGTGTAGGGAAGATAAACAGACAATTTGTCAATTATAAATAGTGGCGTGGAAGGGACCGCTCAGTAGCTGCAGGAAGAAAAATAATCTGGGCACTGTAGTACGATCCTGTTTAGTAGTTTACAGGTTCAGCAGCAGCCCGGAATTTGGAGGAGCGAATTCCCCCAAAGGATGAGGAAATGTCGCGGTATGAGTCTCAGGCGGGACTTTGCAACTAGCCGAAGGATATGTGGGTCAGCCACCGATGCAATTCTGCACCTGGCGCTGCGGTAATGACGGCTTTGCATTCTGCCATTAGTAGTGGACAAGACGGCTGTGTGGTGTGGCACCAAGGAGCAGTTCCATTTGCTCCCACATTAGCCGTTAACAAGATTCAGTCAATGTTGTTCATTCGATTGGCAGTCTGCATGCCAGTCTTCAGTCGAATGTACGGCAAACCTGCAACAGGTCGTAGAGTAGTGTCATCAGCTAGGTGAATCCGATGGTCTGCGAGCCATCAGCCAGCCCTGAGAGCTCTAGGCTTTGAACTGGATGCCCCGGGCCTAGATCGTCTAATGGGTGCCACCGCCTGGTATCTTAATCACTCTCCGAGAATTACAGGAACAACTTGGGGCATGTCCACGTATCTGCCAGCCGCCCTGGGCAGCGTGTACTGTACGCTAACTCAGGTGCAAAACCTTCCTGTGGAGCTGACACCAGACTTGCATCTGCAAGGGCACGGTTCGCGCTACCCGTTGTTAAGCTGCCCCAATTTCCCACTGCCTCATCGTCCTCACTCAGCGTCCTGTACATAAGCTGCGAATAATAAACAGTGCTGTTATGGAATAAGCAATTTTGACTCTGCGCCAGTCGCGCTACTCGAGATCTCATCCCACAACTTCTGGCACACACCACTTTGGAGTCAGAATTGGCTGTCCTGTAACACTGGTGTCCAGCTGTAACAGTGGCAAAGCAGATTTAGTGATGCGTCTCGCCTTCCGCAATTTTGCTATCAATTTTGCATCTGCCTCAGCATCAGTTCAATCTTTTAGATAAAATTAAAACAAAAATAGCTCCAGAAGTTGTATAAGCAAAACGAGGCAGCAACATTTCTTGTCCGTCAGCTGCTATTATCGTGACCTGGCGGGACATAGTCGTAGAAGTATCTCCAGGGTTTCCGCATCTTCCACTGTTCACTGTCTTGAAGAACGAGAAAATTATAAATTCCGTTTATAGCTGGTTCGTCTAAATTTGATAGGAACAGCTGTCTTACATGTTGTAGATATACAGTCTCTGCAATGCTGCGAAAACTAGACTCACGTTAGTAATCCACCGGACTCCCATCCTGATTTAGGTTTTCCGTGATTTCCCTAAATCGCTTCAGGCAAATGCCGGGATGGTTCCTTTGAAAGGGCACGGCCGATTTCCTTCCCCATCCTTCCCTCACCCGAGCTTGCGCTCCGTCTCTAATGACCTCGTTGTCGACGGGACGTTAAACACTAATCTCCTCCTCCTCCTAGTAACCCACCTTTGTGGTCACCACATTACCCACACTGATTTCAGCGTCTTCGGGACTGAAAGAAGTAAATTGTTTCGTAACACTAATCACATCACTTTCGCCAGTACATTTGGATTTCTACAATCTTCAACCCTTCCACTGAAGGCAGTTATTCTAATATATAATATTCCATCCCGTATTCCATGTCTTTCCACCCACATCCATTACCAGATAATCTAATCCCTTGGCCCGATCAAATCCCGCTAACAGCCTGCTATGACATACACTGTCTGTCCAAAAAGTTACGAGACGTCAACGCAGTAATTACGGTGGCAGCTGTGAGCAACAGATGTGTATTCCACCTGTCAGTTGAGAGTAGGCAGTGTTAACTAGAGGATGTGTGACCATAGTGCGTCAACGCTGTTGTGTCGCAAATTTCAATGGAGCAAAATATCTAAATCAGGTGTTCAAGACAGTCTCCAGAACGTTTTGAAGAGAAAAAATGTGTGCAAAGTGTGTTCCGCATGCCTTGACTTCTGAAGACAAACAGCGACGTGTGGATTCCTACAGTGACTTGATTGAAATGCAAAACACTAACAGTTGTGGAAAAAGATCATCAAGGGGGACAAGGCTTGTTCTCATCAATACTACTATACCACAAAACGACGAAGTGCAGAAATTCACTCGAAGGATCAACGACTTAACGGCACAACAGTTATTCGACCCAACAAGACGCACGAATTAAACATCATCCTAAATAAGGACCTTTCTCACAGTTGTACGAACGTTCTGCGTGTTGTACTCAGCTGAAAAAGTGGGAGGGGGAGAGGTTCAAAACATTTTGGACTCACGTGGTACACTTTCTATAAACTCAAAAACGAAAACCCAATTTCCTCGTCATTTTTCCCCATCCCTGGGCTCTTTGCTTCCTTACCTTCTCGTATCCGTATTCTATCCCTAAAGCAGCACACTAAAAAGCACGTTGCAAAGCAACCCAGATATGCCCAGTAATGTTAATCTCCGGGGAGTTTGGTGGCCAGCGGAAGTGTTTAAACTCAGAAGAGTGTTCCTGGAGACACACTGTGGCAATTCTGAGCGTGTGAGGCCTCGCATTGCCCTGCTGGAATTACCTAACTCCGTCGGAATGCACAATGGATATGAATGGATGCACGTGATCAGACAGGATGCTTAAGTACGTGTCACCTGTCAGAGTTGTATCTAGACGTATCAGGGGTTCCACATCACTCCAACTGCACACACCCCACACCATCACGGAACCTCCACCAGCTTGAACAGTCCACTGCTGACATGCAGGGTCCCTCGATTCACGAGGTTCTCTCCATACCCGTACACGTCCATGCACTCGATACATTTTGAAACGAGACTCGTCCGACCAGGCAACATGTTTCCAGTCATCAACAGTCCAATGTCGGTTATGACGGGCCAAGGCGAAGCTTAAAGCTTTGTGTTATGCTGTCAACAAGGATACACGAGTGGGCCTTTAGCTCTGATGGACCATACCGATGATGTTTCGTTGAATGGTTCGCAAGCTGACACTTGTTGATGGCCCAGCATTGAAATCTGCAGTAATTTGCGGAAGGGTTGCACTTCTATCACACTGAATAATTCTCTTTAGTTGTCGTTGGTCCTGTTCTTGCAGGATATTTTTCCGGCCGCAGCGATGTTGGAGACTGGATGTTTTACCGGATTCCTGATGTCCGCGGTGCATTCGTGAAATGGTCGTTCGGGAAAATCCCCACGTCATTGCTACCTCGGAGATCTTGTGTCCCATCGCTCGTGCGCCGACTATAACACCACGTTCAAACTCACGTGTATCTTGCTAACCTGCCATTGTAGCAGCAGCAACCGGTCTAACAAATGCACCCAACATTCGTTGTCTCACATAGGCGTTGCCGACCGCAGCGCCGTATTCTACCTGTTCACATACTCTACTGGCCATTAAAATTACTACACCAAGAAGAAATGCAGATGATAAACGGGCATTCATAGGACAAATATATTATACTAGAACTGACATGTGATTACATTTTCACGCAATTTGGGTCCATAGATGCCGAGAAATCAGTATCCAGAACAACCATCTCTGGCCGTAATAAAGGCCTGGGCATTGAGTCAAACAGAGCTTGGATGGCGTGTACAGCTACAGCTACCCATGCAGCTTCAACACGATACTACAGTTCATCAAGAGTAGTAACTGGCTTATTGTGGCGAACCAGTTGCTCGGTCACCATTGACCAGACGTTTTCAATTGGTGAGAGATCTGGAGAATGTGCTGGCCAGGGCAGAAAGTCGAACATTCTCTGTATCCAGAAAGGCCCGTACTGGACCTGCAACATGCGGTCGTGCATTATCCTACTGAAATGTTGGGTTTCGCAGGGATCGAATGAATGGTAGAACCACGGGTCGTAACACATTTGAAATGTAGCGTCCACTGTTCAAAGTGCCGTCAATGCGAACAAAAGGTGACCGAAACATGTAACCAGGGGCAACCCATATCATCACGCCGAGTGATACTCCAGTAGGGCAATGATGAATACACGCTTCCAATGTGCGTTCACCGCGATGTCGCCAAACACGGATGCGATCATCATGATGCTGTAAACACAACCTGGATTCTCCGAGCTGATAGTCCATTGTGCTGAAAACGTCGTCGAACTGTTCGTGAAGATGGTTGTTGTCTTGCAAACGTCCCCATATGTTGACTCAGGGATCGAGACGTGGCTGCACGATCCGTTACAGCCATGTGGATAAGATGCCTGTCGTCTCAACTGCTAGCGATACGAGGCCGTTGGGATCCAGCACGGCGTTCCGTATTACTCTCTTGAACCCACCGAATCCATATTCTGCTAACACTCATTGGATCTCGACCAGCGCCAGCAGCAATGTCGCGATACGATAAACCGCAATCGCGATAGGCTACAATCCGACCTTTAGCAGAGTCGGAAACGTGATGGTACGCATTTCTCCTCCTTACACGAGGCATCACAACAACGTTTCACCAGGCAACGCCGGTCAACTGCTGTTTGTGTATGAGAAATCGGTTGGAGACTTTTCTCATGTCAGCACGTTGTAGGTGTCGCCACCGGCGCCAACCTTGTGTGAATGCTCTGAAAAGCTAATCATTTGCATATCACAGCATCTTCTTCCTGTCGGTTAAATTTCGCGTCTGTAGCACGTCATCTTCGTGGTGTAGCAATTTTAATGGCCACTAGTGTACCTCTGTATTTGAACAGACGTGCCTGTACCAGTTTCTTTGGCTTTTCAGTGTATAAAATTACCCATGTTTTACTCTTCCTTTCCTCAGTAATCGAGATCTCATAATCATGTATAGCTCCAGCATTGCCTAATCACCGCCAGCAGAGTAAGTATTATTCTGAAATAACCCCGTTATCTGTTAGGGGAAGGTTTTGCAGCTGTCAGGGGAAAGGAGTAAAAGTGGGAGTTAGCAGAGGGCGCGGAAGTCGAACTAAAGAGTTTGCGCAAAATAAATCCTGAAGGCACGAAAACTAATTTGAGAGAGTTAAGGGAACCGAGAATTTACTAAATCAATTGAAAGAAGTGTAAAGAAGAGCATACTGGCAGACGCCGATTGAATTACACTTCACGGAGAGTAAGACAGTTCGTAAGGTCTTCAAAGACTGCCTTTCTAATACGTATTACCATATCTTCCACGAGACACTACAGCTCTGGTTGTTGTTTGTGAAACTTAATGACACGCTGAGTCACAGTTAAAACGTTTATTAATGCCTAGCTATCACCGTTATTTCGTCCACTAGCTGTATTAACACTGCAGGCCATTAAACATTATGACATTAGGAATGCTAGGACGTAATCAAATTTTAATTAATAAACCTAAACATGGTTCGTAGTAGGCTGAAACGTGATTTTTATTTAATCGTGCCATTAGGTGATTTCGACTACTTGTCATTGTCAAGAATGGTTGTAAAAAATTTGTGCAGTAACGTTCTATCTTAATTTGGGGCGTGTGAAGTGTTAGTTATACATGCAATGTATGCAGACGATGTTATGCTTTTTCATGTTGGTTTTACAAGTGCTTGACAATTAGAAATGGTCGAAATTAGCTAATCACACGATTAATTAAAAATCACGTTACAGCCAACTACCGTCCATGTTCACGTTCATAAAACATCTGGAGGCTGTGGATTCCCACAAATACAAAATTTTAAGACATTTTTTCTATTGTGTGTATACGGTATAACAGGAAGAACACGATTCAGTTTTAGGTGATTTGGAAGCATACAGGGTGTGACATTTGGTGCACAAAACTGGCACCACTGGTGGTAACAATGGCCCTATCGGGCTAGACATTGAGTCGAACTTCGCTGAAATGACAGATACGCGTACGTCAGTCCGTGCTATTGCAGCTCTGTTACAGAGTTCAAGTGTAGTGGCTGCCGAGAGATGACTTGTCAGTTGTTTTCAGTGGGTTAGAGCTCGGGATCTTAATATCTATTCATGTTTACATCCTAGGAACTTACTGAAGTCATAGCTGTCTCTGAATTTTGTGTCGGATGAGTTTGTAATTCAGATACTATTATATATTGCTAAGGAAAAGCGTATAATTTTTCTTACTGTGTTAAGTTGAAATAATTTTTTTGGAACCTTAGGCTTGTTGTTGACAAGACGTGCTGTAATTGTAGATAATTGTAGATAAGAGTGAAGATTGTGTAAATGTTCAGGACACTCAAAATCATAATATTTCTTGCGCAAGAACCATCTTGCACATTCATTATAACAAAGTTTGTAACTTGTTAATGTAACACATAGACACAACCAAACTCGTTCAGGTGTTGTATCATTGTCAAGCTGAAGGAACTAATGAAATCAAAGAATGTAACATATTTTATATTTTTACCGTAATCACGACTGACATATTGTTTTCAGTGTGGTATGTGAACAGTGGACATTACTACTACCAATTCCTCATTTAAGAAATTGAAGTTGCTCAATTTATGTAATTAGTTGCTATGGTAGGACATTGTTACAAACTAAGTTAAGTGCAGCCATACGTATAATGAGCTGGATTCAGTTGGTGTACAGGGAAAGTTCTTTAACAAATCGGTTAGCAGCTACACATGTCCTTAAATACAGATCGGTGTACACACACCACTGGGGCACTCAAATAACTTTGTATCTGTCACGTCTTTTCAGTCACTTCCCTTGATGGTCATTTGTCCGGTCATTAGATTCTTCCAACAAAACAGATTTGTTATTTAACCAATAATAAGAAAATACGACTTTGTGTTAATCAAATTCAACTGTTCACTGTCGGTATATGCACTGAAGAGCAAAAGGAATACCTCCGTAATATCGTGGAGGGCCACCGCGAGCACACAGAAATGCCGCAACGCGACGTGATATGGACACGTCTAATGTTTGAAGTGCTGGTGGAGGGAATTGGCACCATGAATTCTGCAGGGCGGTCCATAAATCCATAAGAGTGCGGGGGACTGGAGACCTCTTGTGACCAGCACGTTGCAAGGTATCCCAGATATGCTCAATAATGTTAACGTCTGGGGAGTTTGGTGGCCAGCGGAAGTGTTTAAACTCAGAAGAGTGTTCCTGGAGCCACTCTGCAGTAATACTGAGCGTATGAGTTGAATCATTGTCCTGTTGGAATTACCCAAATCCGTCGGAATCCACAATGGACATGAATGAATGCTGGTGACCAGACAGGATGCTTACGTACGTGTCACCTGTCAGAGTCGTATTTAGACGTATCGGGGGTCCCATATCACTCTAAGTGCACACGCCCCACACCTTTACGGAGCCCACCAGCTTGAACAGACCCCTGCTGACATGCAGGGTCCATGGATTCACAAGGTTCTCTCTATACCCGTACACATCCATGCGCTCAATACAATTTGAAACGATACTCGTCCGACCAGGCAACATGTTTCCAGTCATCAACAGTCCAATGTCGGTCTTGACGGGCCCAGGTGAGGCTTAAAGCTTTGTGTTGTGCAGTCAACAAGGATACACGAGTGGGCCTTTTGCTCCGATAGACCATACCGATGATGTTTCGTTGAATAGTTCGCACACTGACACATGAAGATGGCCCAGCATTGAAATCTGCAGTAATTTGAGGAAGGGTTGCACTTCTGTCACGCTGAACGATTCTCTTCAGCCGTCGTTGGTCCCTTTCTTGCGAGATCTTTTCCGGTCTCGTTGATATCGGAGATTTGATGTTTTAGCGGATTTCTGATATTCACGGTATACTCGTGAAAAGGTCGTACGGGAAAATCCCCACTTCATCTCTACCTCGGAGATGTTGTGTCCCACCGCTCGTGCGTCTGCTATAATACCACGTTCAAACTCACTTAAACCTTGATACACTATCATTGTATCAGCAATAACTGATGTAACAACTGCGCCATATACTTGTTGTTTTATATACGCACTGCCGACCGCAGCGCCGTATTCTGCCTGTTTACATATTTCAATATTTGAAAGCGCATGCCTATACCAGTTTCTTTGGGGCTTCAGTGTAAAATCAGGGATGGAGTATCGTTACTTACTACGCGAACTATGCCATGGCGGATGTTGTGAGTATATTATGATAATGGGAGCAGAAAAAACTGAACTCGTTGCTGTCTTTATTATGTGCGCATCTCGTTACAACTGTGAAAATGTAATCATTTTGTAGTCTATCGTTGAAAACAATGAAAAAATATTTCATTGGAAGACGGTAGATCCAAATTACGAACAACAGAGAAACAGTGAAAGTTGCCGGCTTTCTGTAGTGCCCGTCTCACTGGATGTATATAAGGCAACGGCTGCGGATGTAGTTGACATGCATACTTCAGTTAAAACTATTGACATAAATAGTTATTTACAGTAATTGCTGCTTGCCGGAAACACACACTCGTTGTGTTCTAAAAGCCAAAGATATAAACAGAAAAATATAACGGCAGCACTACTTTTTGGGGCTAATTTGGAAAAATAAACTTTTGAAGGCTAGGAAATGAATGTCGTCTGTCTACTCGCAAATTACGATAACTGTAGCTTTAAATGCGTTGGAAACCAAGAAAATGAAAATCAATAGAGCTATAAATATATTTATTTAACTACAGGCACTAATACATTTTGCTCCCATATCAAGTAATTTCTACAATTTCTTTAATGACGAAGAACTGAATTTGCTTAAACAAGACCACAAAGTTGACGCAGAACTGGCAATAAAGAAGAAAGTGTTAAAAGACATACTTGTGGGAAGAGAAATGGCAACAGAGGGGACACATAGGACAGAGGCATTAAAGCAGGAACTAAGAAACCCCAGAGTACTCCTTGTAATACTAATATTGTTGTTAATTCACTAAGAGGACAGTAGAGAATTTCGGGGAAACTGGGATTAGCGATATCGCTGTGGAACCGAAATAATAACTCCAAGAGGTACTGCGAAATTTATGTTAAGAATTCTAGGGGAATTGTTGCCTCATTATTCTGGTAAGAATAATGAGGTAGCAATTCAGTAATAATTTCGCCATTTTTGTTGAGGCCTTCTTCCTGGTGCTGGCTGCACACTGTGACGAACTGTTAAACTTTCGCAAACTTAAGAGGAGTGTATGTTAATGACTGGTTATTCAATGTTGTTGTCGTGTTTGGTGGAAGCGTTCACCGGACGGGTCTCCTTTTGTGTTTTAGCTGGCGTTCACTGGTGGCGTCTTCGTAGCACTACGGGCATGCAGCCACGCCACCTACGGCCTGCCGATTAACATTGCTCGGGCGTTTGGCTATCTCGGCTGCTTCTCTAACATTGTGTGGTGCATTTGCTAAAACGCCAAGACCTGATTTACACTGCTCAGCTACGGCTGACTTAAGGGGTTACCTGTGGCACACAATGCAAGCGCTCTTTTGAGTGTTTTTAACTGTACTGCATCTATCCATACGTATATTTTATCACACTTGTACCCAATTTCGTACACTACTGTTGACTGTAGAGTTTTGATTGGCCTTTCGTCTATCCTAACATTTTTATTACTTTATCACGGCTTGAAATATTTGGTTGTAAATCTTAACGTCGCAGGATCTCTCCGATGCAATTAGTAGTGCTCTTTAGGCATGACAGAAACAGCAATTGTCTTGGTGCCACGTCTTCTTTCTCTTTCTTGTATACAACTACCTTACTCATAAGCGCTTTGTCCAATATTTGCATCATAGACATTGGTTACCAATGCTTTTCTTGAAAGACGTCATTATCAAATGGTTCAAATGGCTCTGAGCACTATGGGACTCAACTGCTGAGGTCATTAGTCCCCTAGAACTTAGAACTAGTTAAACCTAACTAACCTAAGGACATCACAAACATCCATGCCCGAGGCAGGATTCGAACCTGCGACCGTAGCGGTCTTGCGGTTCCAGACTGCAGCGCCTTTAACCGCACGGCCACTTCGGCCGGCGACGTCATTATCATTTTAAATTAGAGACGCCACATTAAAACATGCTCTTTCTGCCAGCGCGCTGCGAACTGCCTGTTTTGTGCAGGCTGGTGATGTGAATCCTCACCCAGGTATCTCCACGTGGTTGTACACGTCTTGTATAATCTCGGTCATAATTTCCCATCCAATTTTCTGTACACTTGGTCATCGAGGAATAGGAAACCGAAGTACCTTCTGTCCCCACGGTGAAACTGATATAATGTAAAACATTGGTGTAAGTGTGATGAAGTATATGTGGGGCAGAGGGGTCGTGCAATTAAAGAATATCCGGAAGAGCACGAACTACGTGTGCGTCATAAGCAACCCAACAAGTCAGCCATAGCATGCGGCCGGAAAGCAGACTTTGCTAATGTTAGTAAATGTTTTGCTAATGTTTAGCAAAAGCACGGTAACAGGGTGAAAAGGTAGTCAGAGCTACATGCGGCCGTACTGTTTCAATAGCGATGACGGCTTCAGCCTGAAGCGGTATGGCAGCTACGAGGAAGCCACCAGCATACACAAACATAAAGAAAGACGAGCCCCTCCACCCACCAATAAGGGAAACGTCATTGAATAGCCAGTCATCAACATTTTCGGCGCTAAACCCGCAAGAAATTCTCCTGAAGTTATCTGCAGGATTCAGAAAGAAGGTCGAAATGTCGGATCTGAAGATTCTGAAAGACTGACGTGGTACCAGCTTATAACACCAACGCCAATATTCGTAAAAGCTTACGTTCTTGTGTGAAACTGAAGAAAAACACTAGAACTTGCTTCCTTCCTGTCGATGACCACGAAAGAGGCTACGTTAAGTTATTAATCGTACAAAATTGCGGTTTAGGTCTGAGACCAAGGATCGCAAAAAGGTGATCACATTAGGCCAATTATTAACTCGAAGAACAGTCCGACGTATAAATGATGTAGGGTACTTATTATACTAACAACTACTTCGTTTGTAATAATTCAGCATTAGTAAATGACAGCAATTGCCGATACACTGTGCTAAGCATCCATAAACATATGCAAATGTGCCCATTTACAAATCAGTTGTTATTATGTGAATGGACCCGAAAAAGCACGAAATGCTCCCATTGTAGCAAACTGTTTATTTCATCAAGCTGGTACAGGTGATTCCGAAATATGACTATTTTACTTTCAGCAGAATATGCAAAAAACGTAGTTGGCTACAGAATGAAAGAAGATATTTCCATTAATCAGTTGAAGGTGAAAACTTTAAAGAATAATTAACAATCGATCAATTTGTTTCACCGTTATAAAGGTGAGGTGAATGACGTGCTACTGTTCATGGATTGCGACGATAACGTTGTACATAATACAGGGCGATTATAATTAAACTCCTAGTTGCGAAACATTGTAAAAAGAGAACCATTGTTTGGAAACGCGTCAAATTCCAACGGGATATTATCGAAGAAAGAAGAAACTGTAAGGAACTAAAAGAAATGAACTAAAATGTTACACTAGATGACCGGTAAGCAGCAGATTATGCAAGGTACACGGTTGATCCTGAGTTCCCGTCTGAGAAGTTAGGCTTGATTGTGGTCTGACGTCTGCCACGGGTCTGGAGAAAACGACTACGAAATTCGAAAAGACAGGTTCTTTTGAAGCGCAATGTCGCTGGAGGAGGAAAAAATTAACAACATCTCAGTGGGTGTGGCCACAGCATTGCAGGGCGGGTCGAGGGTTGGTGTGAAAACGTACAGCGTACGGGGAACTGTCTGAACTTTGGACACTGCTGTGAGCACGGTGTATAAAACTTTACGAAACATCCTGCATTGCTATCCATACAAAATTAACCATATTGAGGCGTTGTATAATAATGACCTGCCAATAGGACAAAAGATTTCCTTGCTACCATGGAAGTTTGCAATGAATGGCCATGGAACATTCTGTGGGCAGATGAAGCCTATGTCCATCTCCAAGGACATGTCAATACACAGAATTTCAGAATATGGGCAACCCACATCAACGGGTACTTCTTCGTCCTGCAAAGGTAGCTGTGTGGTGCGAGTTGACGGCATCGTTTATCGTAAGACCGTATTTTTTCGAGGAAATGGGTCCTGCTGGTCCTGTTACCTGTGCATCACCGGTAAACGTTAAGAGAGACTTCCGTTTTCGAACATCATTCCAACCCTTGAGCAGCGTATATGTAAGCGTAGGATGATTTTGGTGCAAGATGGCGCCTCTGCATACATTGCACAGCCAGTGAATCAGCTGCTGGAGAGGCATATTGGATATGGTAGACTTATCAGCCGTCATTTCATTACAGCCTAGCCGTCAATATCGCCTGATTTTAGTAAGTTTGACTCCTGGCTGTCGGGCTGTTTGAGAGGTGTTGTGTTCAGTGCTCTGATTACAAACGTAGGTGAACTGAAGGCACGCATTGCAGTCTGATATTTGATGTTAACACGCTGTTCCTCATTTCCACATTTTGGTGGAATACGATGGACTATATATTAAACATACTTTGAGTCAGTCTCACGACAGTTACAAACTGATTTCACTGTAGCGTTTTATGCTGTTTTTGGCCTAAGGACAATTAAAAACCGATTTTTCCCATGCAAAGTGGTACGACCTTGCGATTGTGGATGCGCTTACCTAATAAACAATGCCACAACTGTTAAATGCCAAACTTGTTCGGTCATGCATATTGTTCAGTACAGTTGGATTAACTTGCAACTCACACAGCAGCCGCCGTATTATGATCCAGCTGTCATTTCTAGCCGAACCTATTTGCGTTATGACGCTTACAATGCTATCTAGTGGAAAAAGTTTCACTAATGTTTTTGTTTCCTGACGCTTACCCCTTCTGCGACGTCATTCTAAGCAAAGGTCATTTTTATAGTGTTCTGAAGCTGGAACTTTAATTATAATCATTGTGTGAATTTAACAGCTTGCATGAGAAAATTTTATTTTGAGTTGGACTGGAAAGTAATGGTGAGATTTATCTCCACGACGAAAACATTAAAATATGAAAGGGAAGGCACACGCTCAGTGTTTATATGAAGCTAGTAATAGGAGACATTGTGATACATAGCAAATTTTGCAATCCGAACTTTCATAAAAGTATTGTACTCAGAAATTTAGTGGATAAAACACGCAAGGTTCCGTGAGTGATGATAACAGGCGTTAAGTTAAAAGTAATTAAGCATTTAGCTAAAACGGATCGCTGTAAGGAGATTCTTAGTGACAATTTCATACCGAGTCCGGGAATCAAAATACGAAAAAAAGAAAAATATATACAGTAATCGTACAACACTATGGAAGAATTTCGAAGGTGGCAAATATTCTTGGTTCATGTAATGGTAAAGCAGTGTTTAATTCGAATAACATACTGAGATAGAAGTTACACCACAATTTAAAAACAGAGACAATCGATTGTGACAAAACGAAAGTGCATAAAATTCAGCTCCCCGAGTGGGAGGCTAGGTATAAAGGCTAGACGGGGAGAACTTTTAAAGTATGATACAGCGATTATAAGGGAGCATTTATGTAGGACATTAGATAAATCAACAGTCGCCACACATTTTCACACAACTGCGCATTCACATAGATGGATTGTTGACGACCTAGAAATGCTAAATTCGTAGAGTAAAGTTAAAATAGGACCTATCTGAAATACTGAATATTTTAGCCTGCAGCAAGAAATATGATGACTTTTCGAAGAAGCAGACAAGGAACGTCATTTCATCGTGGAGTTGCTCTAAATTGTTACAATGACAATCGTGCGAATTAACAGTTGCATGGTTCAAGGTTATAAAGGTCGATATGACGGTTAGAGAATCCTCGATTAGTTTTGAAAGTGTGTCTTTGGAGGTCAGACATCTCGTAGTTTAATACAACCATGAGGTGGGTCAGCTGAAATGCTTGTTTCCATGTTGGTCCAGATGTACTGGATGCTTACGAAGGTAAGCTATAGGTTGCCGAAACAAGTCGAATAATATGTTACTGACCTAGGACCCTTCACAGTCAGACATACCGTATGATCATGACGGGGATGGTGGCAGGCAAAAGGACTGCCAGGCGAACAAAACTAAAGCAACTGACTTAGAATTTTCCTTGTAATTTGTTAATAAACTGATCTGCAGTTCTTATTCGATGAGTTTTTTGGATTATTGATGAAGTGTATGCCTGAAGAGGAAAGCTTGATATTCCAGTACGCGTCGGTCTTAAAGTAATCGCATTTTAAGGTCAATATTATAAGTGTAATTGAGCCAAAGCAGTCTCCTTAAATGTTAAACTGTCACATATTCGGATACTGAATAACACATCACTTTCCAGTTCCACTATGTGATCAAAAGTATCCGGACACGCCAAAAAAATTCGTTTTTCATATTAGGTGCATTGTGCTGCCACCTACTGCCAGGTACTCGATATCTCCGACCACAGTAGCCATTAGAAATCGTGAGAGAACAGAATGTGGAGCTCCGCGGGATCCACGGACTTCGAAAGTGCTCAGGTGGGTGGGTGTCACCAGTATCATACGTCTGTACACGACATTTTCACAATCCTAAACATCCCTAGGTCCATTGTTTCCGATGTGATAGTGAAATGCAAACGTGAAGGGACGCGTACAGCACAAAAGTGTACAGGCCGACCTCGTCTGTTGACTGACATAGACACATCACTTTCCAGTTGCACTATGTGATCAAAAGTATCCGGACACGCCCAAAAACATTCGTTTTTCATAGTAGGTGCATTGTGCTGCCACCTACTGCCAGGTACTCGATATCTCCGACCACAGTAGCCATTAGAAATAGTGAGAGAGCAGAATGGGGAGCTCCGCGGGATTCACGGACTTCGAAAGTGCTCAGGTGGGTGGGTGTCACTTTTATCATACGTCTGTACACGAAATTTTCACAATCCTAAACATCCCTAGGTCCATTGTTCCCCATGTGATATTGAAATGCAAACGTGAAGGGACACGTACAGCACAAAAGTGTACAGGCCGACCTCGTCTGTTGACTGACATAGACTACCGACAGTTGAAGAGGGTCGTAATGTGTAATAGGTAGACAGCTATCCTGATCATCCCACAGGAATTCCAGACTGCATCAGTATCCACTGCAAGTACTGTGACAGTTAAGTGGGAGGTAAGAAAACTTGGATTTCATGGTCGAGCGGCTGGTCATAAGTCACACATCACGCCGGTAAATGCCAAACGACGCCTTGCTCGGTGTAAAGAGCGTAAACGTTGGACGATTGAACAGCGGAAAAACGAGGGGTGAAGTGACGAATCACGGTACAGAATGTGACGATCTGGAGGCGGGGTGTGGGTAAGGCGAATGCCCGGTGAACTTCATCTGCCAGCGTGTGTAGTGCCAACAGTAAAACTCGGAAGCGGCGGTGTTATGGTGTAGTCGTGTTTTTCATGGAGGGGGTTTGCAGCCCTTGTTGTTTTGCGTGTCACTATCACAGCACAGGCCTACATTGGTGTCTTAAGCACCTTCTTGCTTCCCACTATGGAAGAGCAATTCGGGGATGGCGACTGCTTCTTTCAACACGATCGAGCTCCTCTTCATAATGCACGGCCTGTGGCGTAGCGGTTACACGGCAATAACTTCTCTGTAATGGATTGGCGTGCACAGAGTCCTGACCTGAATCCTATACAACACCTTTGGGATGTTTCGGAACGCCGAATTCGTGCCAGGCCTCACCGACCACATCGATACCTCTCCTCAGTGCAGCACTCCGTGAAGAATGGGCTGCCATTCCCCAAGAAATCTTCCAGCACCTGATTGAGCGTATGCCTGCGAGAGTGGAAGCTGTCATCAAGGATAAGGGTGGACCAACACCATATTGAATTCCAGCATTATCAATGGAGGACACCACCAACTTGTAAGTCATTTTCAGGCATGTGTCCGGATACTTTTGATCACATATTGTATCTGTGTAAGAGAAGGCAGTGTTTGTACCTTCTCAAACGACAAGATACTACGAAGGCGTGCTGAAAACTACGGCCTTCCATTTTTTTTGTGTGCAAGCTTCTAAGGCTTTATAAATAAAACCAAAGTTATTAACACTCTACATTTGTTTTTCGGAGGCTTTAATTTTCAGCATGTTCTCGTTATTAAGTTGATTGTGACTTTACTTACCAGCGAAGAACTTTTTTAATAACGTTTGTCACGGACAAAAATTCATATAATCGTCTGCCACGTCTTCACTGACTTTAAATGGACTGCCAAGCTGTTCGTCGATTATATTCACTGTTTAACTAATGAGTCAACCTCCTTCATCAAGCAAAAGCAGTTACCGAATACTCATTATTTTTTAAGTTGATCCTTAATAAGAAGACTTTTCAATAGTCTAAGGAATCATTTTAATTCGATTGTTTAAATAATAGACAAAATTAACTAAACGTGTATTTGTCAGTTTTCATTTTCCATGTCTTCAGGCTAATTTGTCTGAATCGGCCAGCCTCATAAATTTAACAACAATACACAGTAAAATTTAACGATAATAACTTTAATCAACGAATAAGACTAACATCGACATGTTTTTTATCTCCTCTAAGTAATCAAGATAATACAGATTTAATTTCTTCATCGACCTAGTTCTAAGTCATTACGCACACTGCATGTAGAATATAGACATGCAATATATTTGCTACGATACTTTTAGATGAGATCGGTCACCTTAATATTAAATTGAGCAATAGCGCTTCAGAGTTTTCTCACCTAGTGCATCTTTTTAAATCCATTTGTGGAATAATTTACCTTAAATTACTAATCAGTCACAAATCACTTACAGACACATTCCACAAGCCATGTACCGAGCAAGGAAACATGACTGTCTGTAATCTTCTACACGCATTCTAATCTCTTTTACGTTGTTCTCATGACACCTAAGAGAGTTAGACGGTGGTGAGAGCATAATGGTCCCACAGCCTCCTTCGAATACAAATTCTCTAAACGTCGCCTATACGGTTTCGCAAAAACTACGTCGCCGTATTCCTCGAGCCTCCCTCATAAGCTCCTGAAGCATTTCAAGTACTTTTTCGTATGTGCTACAGCAAACTATGAAAATCTTAGCAGCGCGTCTCAGAATTCTTTCATTCATAGCAGGAATGCTACGTGTCTTCTAGCGCATACCTCAACTCTCGACAAGGATCCGTAGGGGTCCTATTTTCATGGAAAGGTGCTACGACGCCATCAGTGACATTGAACAAAGGATTTCAGGAATGATCTTGAACGCATGATACCATCACGATGGTGCATGGTGCGAAATTTGAAACTCCAGAATGGCAGACGGCGGGAAATTTAAAAATTAAAGGTGGTAGATGACAGGAAATTTAAAAATCCGAGATGGAGGGTGATGGTGGCAAATTTTAAAAAATGCAATACGGCACTAGCAGGAATAAATCTTTTCAGTCAATCATAGCGCTTAGAAATCCAAGATGGCAATGGTGGGAAAAGCTGTTGCGGCTAATGACAGCGCAGTAATTTTAGTGGTATTTCCAGTTATACTACAGTATTTCATACAAAAGAGTGCTCAATTATGTCCAAAAGACCTAAACTTTTAGCGCCAGGTATTTATCCAAAAAAATTAAGTAATGGGCTCCTTTGACTTTTTTAGTCATATCCAGAAGTTTTTATTGAAGATATCACGTAACGGTTGTAAATTGAAGTGTTTGAAATTCTTAAAGGTGTGCAAAAATATGCAAACGATCTGAAATTTTTTGACCCACGTTGAGTGAATTCATGGTATCTGTTCTTTCGGACACTACGTAGAAGCCACAGCTATGATACATGTTATTTAAATTGAATGAACAGGAAGGAAAAATGACAGAAAAGGGAAGGGACTATTTGTATCAGCTGCATCACGCCTTTGTGTGGCATCAGCGGTGACGAGCGAAAATGTGTGCCGCACCGGTACTCGAAACCAGGATCTTCTGCTTAGAAGGCAATTGCGTTAACCACTTCGCCACACAGACAAAGTGCCCACCCCAAATGCACGAACTATGTCCTCACGCCTCTCGGCCCACCCATATTCCCACCTAGAGCAGTCCCTGTTCATGTCCTCCGTGCTCGCTACTTTGAGGTGCACGCAGGAGATCTGATGTAATTGTGCGTCCGTACTGAATGTCGTGGATTCATTACCCATCGAGGTGAATCAGCTACATGAGTGTGTGGCGTCAGACACCATGCTGCATTAGGCAGTGGCACGGTTAGCACCTCTTGTCCCGGCTGCGAGCGCGTGTGGAAGGGGGGAGCGTTTACACTGCTAATACTCGCGCACGGTGTTGTCTGAATAGATCCCCATTGCACATAATTTCAAAAAGACTATGGTCCAGTTTACGACAGACAACGAATATGCCAGAACCAAGGCTTTAGAAATAGAGCGTTATTTGAAGGATGAAACTCGTTTACCTGCTACAGACCCAGTTGGGATACACCCCTCCATTGTAAGTAACACAATGTAGGCCAAGATAACCGATGAAGTTGCGTGTAAGAACTATCACCGCTGCTCAAAGTGAATTTATTTAAATTTAGACACTCTGAAGGCCATATAAATGATGTAACAGTGGCCCCGTCAGGCATGGGAACGAGGGTTATTTGAATCTTTCAACTGGCGTTTGAGGTTCGAAATCGATAGTTACTGAATCGACGCGACCATGTGGATCGGTACTAAGTCATACGCCTCAACATTGGACATGTTTTAGCACATATCCCATGCTAAACGGCATTTGGCAGGTGTGGATCGTCCTTAACAAACAGATCGCTTCATACGTATGTATTGGAGGATGTCGAACTGTTTTGATTTATGATGACCAGCCGCGCACATGTTCTGGCTGCCGCGGAGGAGGACTTATGCTCTCGGAGTGCGTACGATGCCGCATCATGCAACTGCCATGTGGAGAAGTGTCACAGAGAGAAGTTCTCACGCAACTGCCGATGACGTTCCTGACGGTGGCCCACCGGGAAGTGTTGCTGGCTTCTAAGCGGGACAAAAATGGCTCTGAGAACTATGGGACTTAACCTCTGAGTTCATCAGTCCCCTAGAACTTAGAACTATTTAAACCTAACTAACCTAATGACATCACACACATCCATGCCCGAGGCAGGATTCGAACCTGCGACTGTAGCGGTCGCGCGGTTCCTGACTGAAGCGCCTAGAACCGTCTAAGCGGGACATGGACATGTTAACGCAAGAGTAGACCGAGTTAAGGGATCAGGGGGATAACAGGGAGGATGCCCCTACACCCTCCTCATGGCAGATGTGGACCGAACCTTCTGCAGCCTCACAAGTAGCACGAGGGATGGAAATGGAGGTCGAGAATGTGGCGGCAGCAACGGGCCGACGAGCGCCCGATATACAATGTGAGGCGTGGCAGAGGGCAGGGCGCGGAAACATCGGTCGCCCAGTGTCGCAACAGTCGCCGCCATACTTCGGACGACACGTCATCCCCTAGCTTAGGAGACACGGGTGATGTTGGAGCCGCAGATGGAAGGGTATGTGACAGTGTCCCGGAAATCACATTGAAATGTAGCAGAGGGAGTTTCTAGGATTGATGACCAGTATGACTCAACAGAGCAAATCGAAGAGATACCGGAGTTGCCACCACCACATGGTGACAGCTCACTTTCAGGATACACACTACAGGGCGGAAACAATGCAGGGAAGCCCATTCATGCACAACCCTCTGAGCATCAGTAGTAGACTATAGCCTTTGTAGTTAACAGTGACATGACACGAGCATGACGACAACAACGAACCAAGCATATAAGGTGGGAACAGTGACTATTAGTACTGTATGGTCGCTTGCAAAGTTGCAACTTTTCCCGGACAAGATCTAGACCACATACGTGGATATCGTGGTGGTGTCAGAAACCTGCAATGCTTCACTTCCAGCCGTGTGTTGTTATAACAATTACCTAGCGCTGGCTCCATCTGTAGGACGTTGCACGGCGATCTTGGTCTGGGAAGGGATTCCGGTGTGGGACCTCGACTACCTCCCTTCGGCGCGGGCTTTGGCAACGACCGCGAATGGCATTCATATTGTCAACATTTATGCACCCTCTGGACTTGACAACCGACGGGAGAGTGCGAGCTACCGGCGTCTGCTCCAGCACGTCCGACTGTACATACGCAACAATTCACTCCGAACTAACGATCTGCTCCAAAGGATGGAATATACTAATGTTCATCTTGCCTCCCGGCTGCCACACGTGGCACAGGTACTGCCAATGGCACATGGTATTGCTGAGAAGCTGATGGGGGCCTTTGGATACTATGTCAGCCAAGGGATGCTGCTTTAGATCAAATACAAGACTTCAACGTTCCCACACAATCCTGCAGGACTTAACCTCACGAATGTGCGCAATAAGTCTCTCGCTCTAGACCTGCGTGCGACAGCACGGACTTGGAACCAACGGCAACACGCCATCACGTCGGCGATCTTGGACATTCTCCTTCCCCAGTCCCTTGAACCGCCGGTGGCGGTCGGCACAGTGTCGCCATCTTTTCCCCACGTCACTCGATTGTTTGTTGATTTTAATTATGTTCAGTTACAAATATCTTCAATCTGGTTTCACACCGCATGCGAGATATATCGCAGCAATGTAGTCGAATTGGCGACTGAGCTGGCGAGTTGTTCATATGCCTCTCCTCACCACGGCAGCGAGATCGCCTTCGTAAACATTTATCAGCCGCAAGACAGTCACACTCCGACGATTGTACGACATTCACAAGGTCGATTCCCCACTCTGCCTTATATGTGGCATGGAGGGCACTGGCTAACATTGTCTTAAGTGTGGTGAGGTGCCGGACGCTGTGGTCGAGCAGTTCTAGGCGCTTCAGTCTGGAACCACGCGGCTGCTACGGTCGCAGGTTCGAATCCTGCCTCAGGCATGGATGTGTGTGATGTCCTTAGGTTAGTTAGTTTTAAGTAGTTCTAAGTCTAGGGGACTGATGACCTCAGATGTTAAGTCCCATAGTGCTTAGAGCCATCTGAACAATTGTTTGTGGTGAGCTGAAGAATGTTTGGCAGCTGACGCAACGCATCATGGCACCGCTTCGCCTCACCGACGAATCCCCGATCACGACTGACGCTTTATTCTTTCCTGACACGGTCTTTTTCCCCTCACAGAAAACGTCGGCAATCCGCTGGATTGCAGGAAATTATCGTATTTTTTTTCCTGGGATGTAACAAAATAAAAAAAATATTTAAGTAGTGGTACAATGTTTCCTCCCCGCTGCCTCTCCATTATTCTTTCAGGAGACGGGGACACTGTGGCCGGGTCTCCAAGCACGACGAGTGACCACTCTGTCCTCCGACATATTCCATAAAAGAAAGTAAGCATGAGACCCCGAGTTCGAATCCTGGCCCGGCACTCATTTTCAGTCGTCGCATATGATGCCGCACAAAGTCCTGAGGCAACTGATATTAGTAGTCCGCTTCCTTTCTTTCCTCACCCCTCCTTCTTCAATTTCACGTATTTATCCAAGAAATTATGTAAAGGATGTAAGTTACCGTACTTAAAAATACTGGCCTACTACAGAAATTTATCCGATTTCAATACTCAATATTTTGCGAATTATTACATGTGCAGCCGACAAAACAAAACTGTTTTGCAGGGAAAATGGCTAAGTGCAACATCATTCATTCTGGGCAAGACTTCAGCCATCTAATCATACAAGGAAGACGTAACATACACTATTAATCATTATATACGAAAATATAGGACAACGATCGCGAAGAAAGAGCAGCCGAACAACGTGACAGATTGGAACTATTAGCCCCTTTGTCGACTACCATTGAAATTTTATAGAACGCACACTAAATCAATCTCATGAGACTTGAAGTAGATGCAACTGAAGTGTCCTACATGTCGCCAGTCGTGACGAGATGGAGATAAATTTAGCATAAATGGAAGAAGGCACGACAAATGGCTTGCAATCTTCTAAGGGTACTGTTTCAAATGTAACAGCTGTCGCAAAATCATCGCAGTTCGTATGGTTTTCCAAGATCGTGGTTTCCGTGGAACGTGGATTCTTTTGGACGCCGTACTAAACTGTTCCTCACCCTGTCCAGGGTTCTACCTGGCACATTTGGTCGACCACCACTTTCTGTTTACAGAGGCAACCAGTGTCGCTGAACTGACCACACCAACGCACTCTGTTCTGCTTATACGGCGATTCTTTTCCACATTTCCTTCTGAGTGCAAGCTCCACGGTTGCAACAGATAAACATCCCGCATATTCTAACATAAAAAATCCCTTCCACTGGTTTCTGCCATTTTACCAAGTTACCGCACTCATAACGCCAACTGATAGTCACAATGCAAACTCGGTAAGTTTACGGTTCTATTCCCGCATCACTCGTATTTGTACACATAAATCTCTGAACAGTGTAGAACTTTGAAAACGAATGAATCAGTTACAGTAGCTGTACTGCAGTGGATGCTCAAAAGTATCCGAATGCTTCGATCGTTTGTACCTGATTCAAAACCATTTGTCCAAAAACTGATGGAATGGGTGTAATTTCTAACACATCAAATTACTTTACTAAACGCCCAATAGTATCCGGACAAAATGATATTTTTATTGCTCCATAGTCTACATCAACATCTACATGCACATGGATACGCTGCATATCACCTTTAAGTGTGCGGCAGAGGGTTTATCCAACCACCTTCACAATTCTTTTTTTTTTCCAATCTCGTATAGCGCGCGGAGAGAACGAACACCTATATACACTACTGGCCATTAAAATTGCTACACCAAGAAGAAATGCAGATGATAAAAGGGTATTCATTTGACAAATATATTATACTAGAACTGACATCTGATTACATTTTCACTCAATTTGGGTGCATAGATCCTGAGAAATCAGTACCCAGAACAACCATCTCTAGCCGTAATAAAGGCCTGGGCATTGAGTCAAACACAGCTTGGATGGCGTGTACAGGTACAGCTGCACATGCAGCTTCAACACGATACCACAGTTCATCAAAAGTAGTGAGTGGCGTACTGTGACGATCCAGTTGCTCGGCCACCATTGACCAGACGTTTTCAATTGGTGAGAGATCTGGAGAAGTTGCTGGCCAGGGCAGAAAGTCGAACATTTTCTGTGTCCAGAAGGCCCGCACAGGACGTGCAACATGCGGTCGTGCATTATCCGTCTGAAATGTAGGGTTTCGCAGGGATCGAATGACAGGGTACAGCCGCGGGTCGTAACACATCTGAAATGTAACGTCCACTGTTCAAAGTGCCGTCAATGCCAACAAGAAGTGATCGAGACGGGTAACCAATGGCACCACATACCATCACGCCGGGTGATACGCCAGTATGACGAAGACGAATACACACTTCCAATGTGCGTTCACCGCGATGTCGCCAAACACGGATGCGACCATCATGATGCTGTAAACACAATCTGGATTCATCCGCAAAAATGACGTTTTGCCATTCGTGCACCCAGGTTCGTCGTTGAGTACACCATCGCAGGCGTTCATCTTTGTGATGCAGCGTCAAGGGTAACCGCAGCCATGGTCTCCGAGCTGATACACCATTCTGCTGAAAACGTCGTCGAACTGTTCGTGCAGATGGTTGTTGTCTTGCAAACGTCCCCATCTGTTGACTCAGGGATCGAGACGTGGCTGCACAATCCGTTACAGCCATGTGGATAAGATGCCCGTCATCTCGACTGCTAGTGATACGAGGCCGTTGGTATCCAGCACGGCGTTCCGTATTACCCTCCTGAACCCACCCATTTCCATATTCTGCTAACAGTCATTGGATCTCGACCAACGCGAGCAGCAATGTCGCGATGCGATAAACCGCAATCGCGATAGGCTACAATCCGACCCTTATCAAAGTCGAAAACGTGATGGTACGCACTTCTCCTCCTTACACGAGGCATCACAACAACGTTTCACCAGGCAACGGCAGTCAACTGCTGTTTGTGTATGAGAAATCGGTTGGAAACTTTCCTCATGTCAGCACGCTGTAGGTGTCTCCACCGGCGCCAACCTTGTGTGAATGCTCTGAAAAGCTAATAATTTGTATATCACAGCATCTTCTTCCTGTCTGTAGCACGTCATCTTCGTGGTGTAGCAATTTTAATGGCCAGTAGTGTATTTCCGTACGAGCTCTGATTTCCCTTATTTTATCATGGTAATCGTTTCTCCTTATGTTGGTCGGTGTCAAAAAAATATCTCCGCATTCGGAGGAGAAAGTTGTTGATGGGAATTTCGTGAGAAGATTCCATCGCAACGAAAAACCCCTTTGTTTTAATGATGTTCACCCCAAATCCTGTATCATTTCAGTGACTCTATCTCCCCTATTTCGTGATAATGCAAAACGTGCTGCCCTTCTTTGAATCTCTTCGCTGTACTCCGTCAGTCCGATCTGGCAATGGATCCCACACCGCGCCGCAGTATTCTAAAAGAGCACGGACAAGTGTAGTGTAGGAAGTCTCCTTTGTAGAACAGTTACACTTTCTAAGTGTCCTGCAAATAAAACGCAGTCTTTGGCTATCGTTCTGCACAAATTTTCTACGTATTCCTTCCAACTTAAGTTGGTCGTAATTGTAATTCCTAGGTATTTAGTTACATTTACGGCCTTTACATTTGACTCATTTATCGTGATTGGAATTTCGTGAGAAGATTCCATCGCAACAAAAAACGGATTCCTTTCAGCGTTCATATGGATGACCTCACAGTTTTCGTTATTTAGGGTCAACTGCCAATTTTCGCACCATTCAGGCATCTTTTCTATATCGCTTTGCAATTTGATTTGATTTTTGTATCTTCTGATGACTTTATTAGTTGATAAACGACAGCGTCATTTGCAAACAACCTAAGACGGCTGCTCAGATTGTCTCCCAAATAGTTTATGTAGATAATGATTTGCGAAGCAACAATACCTTGGGGAACGCTAGAAATCACTTCTGTATTACTCGATGACTTTCCGTCTAATACTACGAACTGTGACTTCTCTGACGAATTCAGTCACATAACTGAGACGATGTTTCATAAGCATGCAATTTCACTACAATGATATGGGCCTGAAATTTAGTGGATTAGTTCTACTACCTTTCTTGAATATTGGTGTGACCTGTGTAACTTTCCAGTCTTTGGGTACGGATCTTTTGTCGAAGGAACCGTTGTATATGATTGTTAAGTATGGATCGATTGCATCAGCATACTCTGAAAGGAACATAACAGGTATACAGTCTGGACCAAAAGACTTGCCGGCCGCGGTGGCCGAGCGGTTCTAGGCGCTTCAGTCCGAAACTGCGCGGCTGCTACGGTCGCAGGTTCGAATCCTGCCTCGGGCATGGATGTGTGTGATGTCCTTAGGTTAGTTAGGTTTAAGTAGTTCTAAGTTCTAGGGGACTGATGACCTCCGATGTTAAGTCCCATAGTGCTCAGAGCCATTTGAACCAAAAGACTTGCTTTTATTAAGTTATTTAAGTTGCTTCACTACTCTGAGGATATTTACTTCCACGTTACTCATTTTGGCAGCTGCTCTTGATTAGAATTCTGGAATATTTACTTAGCCTTCTTTTGTGAAAGCATTCCGGAAGGCTGTGTTTAGTAACTCTGCTTTGGCAGCAATGTCTTCAATAGTATCTCCATAGCTATCACGCTGAGAAGCTATCGATTGTGTCTTACCGCTAACATTACTTCACGTAGGACTAGAATCTCTTTGGATTTTCTGCCAGGTTTCGAGACAAAATTTCGTTGTGGAAACTGTTATAAGCATCTCGCATTGAACTCCGCGCTAAATTTCGAGCTTCTGTAAATGATCGCTAATCTTGGGGATCTGTGGTCTGTTTAAGTTTGGCATGGTTTTTCGTTTCTGGAACAGTGTTCTGACCAAGGAGGATCAGCTCCGTCGTTTGTTAATTTATTTGGTACAAATCTCTCAATTGCTGCCGATACTATTTCTTTGAATTCAAGCCACATCTGGTCTACATTTATATTGTTAATGTGGAAGGTCTGGAGATAAGAATCTACCCAAAAAATACGTAAAGCAGCATTTGAGTACATGCAAGATTCAGTTTTTTTATCTTAGATGGTGTTAAGTACAACGGAGCTTCAAATTAAAAGTTTTCCACACCTAAATTATTGTATAATTCTTGTCAAGTGTTTCAAGGCAGGTAGGAATTTATTGAAAACACTGAACTCTCTGACTGTTTTGCTTGTTTCAGCAAGTCTTTTCTTGCTGATATATAATGTATTTTACTCTCACCTCGGCGAAATATTATAGGCACGCTGCATTGCAATACACACATGAGCATTACTGTAGAACTAACATACAGTTTAAACTGTAACTGCCAACTAGAGTCAGCAAAGTTAACAATGTTGTTCCCACGTCTACATTCGTCAGAATCTCGTCTCTTACTAAGCAGTCAGTACTCACACTTTTATGCATATTTCGGACACCTGTTATGGAAAAGAGCCGACAAAATCCGATTCCAAAATTCTCGCTCAATGATGTCTTCAGTCTAATGTTATTACATCAGTTGTTCAAAAAATGGTTCAAATGCCTCTGAGCCTATGGGACTTAACTTCTGAGGTCATCAGTCCCCTAGAACTTAGAACTACTTAAACCTAGCTAACCTAAGAACATCACACACACCCACGCCCGAGGTAGGATTCGAACCTGCGACCGTAGCGATCGCGCGGTTCCAGACTGTAGCGCCTAGAACCGCTCGGCCACCCCGGCCGACACATCAGTTCTTGACGCAACAACTTTAAATACAGTCACAGTTTCCACATTAATATATCTGCCAAAATATCTCAGCAGCAGAAAAATTCAATGTTTCTGCCAGCAGCAACGATGTTATCTTCAACAGTTTTTTGCCACAATTTGATAAATAGGTAAACAGGTAAACAGATCAAAAAGGAAAAAGATAAACAGATAACAGCTAGTAAGTAGTTGGTAAATGGGTAAACAGGCAACAGGTAAATGGGTAATTGGGTAATAGGTGCGCAGGTAAATGAGTAGGTAACAGGCAACTTGTAATGGATAATGGGTAGCCAGGTGACAGAAAACAGGTACCACTTAACTGTTGAACCATTTAAGTATTTAACCATTTAATTCATTACCCATGTGATCAGTGCTGAGCTGAGCTATCTACTTACAGCAGGTTCATATGATGATTGAGCATTATGGTTGTCAGTATATTTCTCAATTCTGTTGGACAAAAGTTTAGTTTTAGAAGTTAGGAGTTGAAATCTGACGAAATATCCGCAGGAAGCTGGTGTTGCTGCAAAAATTCAAGCTGAAGTTGACTCTGTAAAGGAAAATGGATTTAAACCCGTCTCTCAACTGCTACAGAGAGTGGATGATAGAAGATACACATGTAATTTTCAAATAAGATTTTTTCATAATTCACAATCTAAGACGCACACAAATAATAAAATTACATAATCTATTGTTTGAAATTAAACCTCCAAAAAAGTTACAAAACACGAGATCGTCAAAATTATGGTGAAATTCTCAAGGCTACTAATTCCAAAAGGCAAATCCATTTTCATATAGACAAATAAATTCCTACAGAGGCCATATAAATTCACATATCGTTAGGTCTGAACTAAGCAAAACCAGTGGATCTTTATTAGGAAATGATGACAATCATTTCATCGTTAGAGGGAATGCTATTTCAGAGCTTAATCCAGTTTTACTTAATGGTGGATGTAAAAAAATCTCTCACTGTAGACCACAACTTCAGGTGTAGGCCCAGTGCCTCCAGCATGCAGACTGGTTGGTTGCAGTTACTCTAATGGCTTCCTCCTAACCAATACATGGCCGTCACTGACACCGAGTCAGAACCAGCTTTCATCAGAAAACACAACAGACCTCCACCCTGCCCAGCAATAAGCTCTCGCATGACACCTCTGATGTCACAAATGGCAGTAGTATGGGGTCAACGGAATGCACGCTACAGGGCGTCTGGTTTGAAGCTGTCCTTGAAGTAACCAATTTTTAACAGTTCGTTGTGTCACTGTGGTGCCAACTGCGGCTCAAATTGCTGCTGCAGATGCAGTACAGTGCACCAGATCCATACCCGAAGACGACGCTCTTTCCTCTCGGTAGTACCACGTGGGTTTCCGGAGCCCTGTTTTCTTACGTCCGTATATTCTCGTGACTACCGCTGCCAACAGTAATATGCAGTAGCCGCGCGTTCTGGGACGCCTTGTCACAGTTCGTGCGGCACACCCCGTCGGAGGTTCGAGTCCTCCCTCGGGCATGGATGTGTGTGTTGTCCATAGCGTAAGTTAGTTTAAGTAGGCTTAGGGACCGATGACCTCCACAGTTTGGTCCCATAAGACCTTACCACAAATTTCCAGTTACATTCCTACCAAGTCTGTCTCCAATATCGCAGAAGGAACATCCAGCTTCTGGTGTCCCCATTACGCGATCTCGTTAAAACTCAGTAAGGTGTTCATAATAGCATCTTTGTTACCTGAAAGTTATTTTTGACTAATATCAACTCACCACGTCCAGTCTCAAAGGTAATTAACGTTCACGACCATTACAGTTTGTATTTCAAGCAAACTTGATTTGCATTCCCATAGTGGCGTTGCTAGCACCACTATTATGCTACTGGGACAAAACCTGAACAGACATCGTCTTACAGTTGCAGGAACTTGCCTACCAACTTTCGTTTATCTCACACAGCTCCCTCTGGGTGTTGCGATTGTTTTTCTACCAGTGTACGTAATGAAAACATTAGACTTACTACTAAGCTTCCTTCGAGCATAATCAACGTTACTTTCGTTTTTGTAGAGCTATCGCCATCCAGTGTACCACGATAGGTTCTGGTGATCAGTTATTGATTGATACAATCAGATATCTGCTAAGACAATCCATCTGCTTGTATCTTGCTTAGCAGACAGTGTGGTACAGTGCAGCAAACCCAGAAATTTATAAAAGAGGACTACACGTCTTCACCTGTATACACCGTTCACAACATGTCGTCTATGAATAAAGCAAGTTGTCTTTCACGAGAGTGGTTTTGCTTGATCATGTGGTGCTTCCAGAGAAGCTTGGTTTGCTCAGGGAAAGCCATAATATTTGAGCTCAGAATATGCTCTTGGATTCTGCGACAGATGAACGATACCACTTTTGTTCCGTAATTCTGCACATCCGATCTTGTTCACTTTTCGTAAACAGTAGAGAAGAGCGCTCTTTTCTTTTCACGCGGTATTATGTGCTACACAAGAGATTCTAGATAAATGTTAACACGGAAAGGAGGTAATTCCACAGTGTATTCAATGTAAAACGAACTGGGAAAGCGGCAGTGTCTTGTTGCTTTTTCGCTTTAAATAGTCTCAACTGATTTTCAGTACCGGGAGAGCGCAATCGATATCTTTAGTTTGCGAGTCTGTACGGCAGTCTGATATTGGTCATAATGAAGATTTTAATATCTCTGTCGCCTGTGTTGTACGTTCAGTTGCAATACGTGACGATGTATGAGAAACTGAGTGGAAGATTTGGATTTGTTCATTGATATCACATAAGATCAGAAACTCCAATAGTTTTCTAATAGATTTTTCGCCAGGATCTGACTGAAAAATTGTTCTATGATTGGCGCATAGTTCTTTTTACAAGGAGACAGCACTAACCTGACCAAATATTTTGAGTAGAAAAAAGTATACTTGCAAGATTTCAGCCCCAGCAATCGATCTCGCACGAAAATTTGGGTCATATTTCTGTTACTGCGTTGTTAAGATCTGAAAGTACAGCTTTCAAACGCGCTCGCGCAGGGGATGTCACTCACTCCACCCCTCTACAGCCACTTAATGCTCAGACGCGGAGTATTTTTCTACATTGGCGTAAGGGGTTTGTAAAGAAATGTTTTGACAATGGTGACATGCTTTGTTCATTGTGTCAAAGAACGTAGTTTCCAGCCTGTAGCCCTTGTCAGATATCCCTTTGCTCTGAAGAGGTCTATGTTGTAACTCATAAACAGAGTGTAAATAAATGAAACGAATTATTGTGTCATTAAAGAAGCAGCGTAGTGCTATTTAATTATTAATATTGCTGTTATGCATTATATTCTTTGGATTTTAAAGGCGATACTGTTGAAGTGGAGTACATTTTGAGAAATTTCCCTGTTTATTTATTTTGATTTATTTATTTACGTATTTAACATGATCTGGTATTTATAGTAGGACATGATTTATGGCAAATCATTGGCACCTAATGCGGTACCCTGGGCGTCAACTGATATTATCTGTCTCCATTGTGACTTTATGCCGCCAGACGTAATGTACTGCTGGCGAGACGTCACGTATGAACGAACCCATTGCACTGCACTTGGCGAAAACCTTAGGCTGCTAAGTTTGACATGTAAAAATTCGAAGTCGACAGTGTCAACGACTTTGTTGAAGTCTAAAGAGCACATGATAGTCGCCTGTTGTGCATCAATGGCAAGCTTCAGGTAGTAAGTTCCCTTTATTACGGTAGCTTTTGTGCTGCGATGTGTACAGAAACCTGATTGTTATTCGCGTAGTAGGTTGTTTGTTGTCAGATAGTTTGTTAGCTGGTCGTGGAAGCCTTCGACAGTACAAAAAGACTTCAAATAGGTCAGTAATCAGAGGTTGCTGTGGCAACGTCCTTTTTAGGTAGTAGCTTAATTAGTCACTGTTTCCAGGCCTAAGGAAGAAACTTATGAGTAAGGAGTGGTTGAATATATTTATTATAGTGGGCAGTAGTGGGTCAATCATAAGCTTACATCGTGTCCACTAAATGATGACTCTTTTAGACAGTATTGCAAGTAACACACTTTGGACAGAATTTTTCGTCACTATAGTCCTTTAGCCCCGTGAAGTACTCAATGGGTCTCCGTTTCGTTTGCGGCTCAGTTATGGTTGTAGATAATGTTTCAGCTCTTCAGCTGGGACAGTGCGATCAACTGCAGCTTTACTTTCCCTGTGACAAGACTATTAAGGTTTCTCCATAGTACAACTGATCTATTTCTGTTCTCAGTTAATGTATGCACATGCCTGAGTTTAGTATTTCTCACAGCCTGAGTGACTCGTTCCGCTTTTACTTGCAAGCAATATTATTTTCAGACGCCGGGCGTAGTTTGTATGCATGTTATGCAGCGTCTCTGAGATTCAGGAGCTGTTAACTAAGTTCCTGGCTTCCTTCTGTCTTCTCAGGCTTTTAATTGAGGATATTTGTCATATAGTTTAGTAATCCATGAAGGTTTCGTTAGTATCCGAGAAGGGAATAGAAGACGTCCGCCAAACTACTTCTAGTGCTTCGGTTGGATGTTCAGATAAATTAATGTGTTTCAAGTCTCGGTATGTAGTCAGTTGTGATTTCTTTCAGGGACATTCTAATGAGTACGACAAGAAAATAATGTAATGGGCAGACATGTTAGGTACTAATATTTGAAAGGTACAGTTTACCTTGTTTGGGGCTTTTCTTGCAAATATATCTCTGAGAGTGTGACTACTCTTCGTGTGGTAGGTGGGAGCAAGCTGAAGAAACGGCACAGCTGAAGAAGGAAACATAAGATTAAATGTGACTACTCTTCGTGTGGTAGGTGGGAGCAAGCTGAAGTAACGGCACAGCTGAAGAAGGAAACATAAGATTAAATTGTACACTGGAAAGACTATTGTATAGAAATTTGATGTTTGTGTTACCAGTTATAACTTTATGCTCGTATGACAGGGCAGTTTCGAAGCAAGCAAAGCCGCCAACTTTGGGAGTTTTGTAGTGGACACGTAGCAGGCACTATCTGTTACGGGATTAGATCTCACTGAAGATATATTCCACTTGTTTATCATCATCACTGATGGATGTGTATAGCACAGTAGATGATAAACGGAAGTGTATGTGCACCCATACTCTCCTCGATGTTCTCTGGTAGATCTGTCGTGTCTTAGAAGAAATGTAACAGTCTAGATTTACCGAACCTATGGAAGCCAGGTCTCCGGCAGATATTACATAGACGTCTATCTCTTGAAACATATGATGGAATTCGTCGAGATACGCTAGCAGTGACTGGACACCTGTTTATGCAATACAGAGCTTGGTGTGTTCAGGTGCAGAATGTGCGATGATACCGCTGATGGACACTTGCGATTCTGGGTCACCCCTGTCGGGGAAAAAAAGCGTAAGGAAACGTGCTGAAATGTGAAGCAAAGCGGCAGATATCTTTAGGGCGGAGAGAGGTTTTGTGGCCAAGACCAGCGGGGTTTTCAGCGGTCGTTGAAAGACCGAGTGGTACCAGGGAAAGATACTTGATAAACACACCCTGAATAATCTGTGCACAACAATATTGAAAGAAAGATAAATGGAGTAAAAGCAAAGTGTACTATTAGTGGCCCTAATGATCGGTGACAAGAATAATATGATAATAAGCTGCTAAGTAATAATGGAAGTCAGACTAAGTTGGTACAGTAATTGACAAAGTGAGTAAGTAACAATAAAAACAGGACTTAGTAGTAAAGAAAACAAAACAGTTAATACGTTGGTTAAGTTAGGCTAACTATGATCTATAATAACATTATAGACTCACAAACTAATGACAGCAATATTTGACATGTTCTTAGCTCCTAAATCACAGGCTTTTGAGTTCATTTGCATTGCAAAGTTGTCTTTTTCCATTCTCGGTCTTCACCATTATCATGCTATCAATTGTAAATTTTCATCCACTTGGTTGAAAAAATTAAACTGTAAACTGAAAGTTACTAATTTCATTTCTTAATTATTCTTCAGCAGCTCAAGTTTATTCATTTTCACTCTGAGGCGTATTCTTAGCTGTAGAATAGAAACACGAAAGTATTGTTAAAATAATATTGAAAGTATATGAACGTGAAGTTGATGTACTGTGTACTCATATTTTAATTTCGTTCATCATAATGGATATTTCTGGAAAGGTTGTAGCTGTGCCATTCATAATTTAAATAATGAAAACATAAGTAGATGATGCACCTTTTAATTATTTAAATCACATGCTCATATTATTGTTCGAGTGAAACGAGATTTCAGAACACGTTGAGCAGATGTGTCCACCTACCACCTCCTCTTCCCTCCTGGTGCTCATCTCGCAAACAGGAGGACTCTGATTGCCATTCCAATCTACAGTGCTCCACCCTAAAGTATTATGCGGCTGCGCGCGGGGTAGCCGTGCGGTCTTGGGCGCCTTCCCACGGTTCGCACGGATCCCCCCGACGGAGGCTCGAGTCCTCCCTTGGGCATGGGTGTGTGTGTTGTCCTTAGCGTAAGTTAAAGTTAGATTAAATAGTGTGTGACCCTAGGGACCGATGACCTCAGCAGATTGGTTCCTTAGAACCTATCACAAATTCCCTATTACGCGGCTACAGTAGGATGAAGCGAATGACAGACAACCGGTCCGCCTAAAGTTTAATAGCTGTATATTCACGTGGTCATAACCGCATGCTGTCAGAATTGCGGCCCAAATTTTCCTGTGGTTTCGATTTTAATGGTTGATATCTTGCAGCTGTGTCTTTTTCTACTTAAATTTTGAGGTCAAGAAGGTAATGTTTTCGTGTTAGAAGTGCACAAGCAGTTATTTTTTTGTATCAAGTTTCCTACAGTCTCTTTTGTAGCATGAGTTTAGTAGTTTCCGTTATCAGGACATCATTAAACAAAGGTGAGTTTTAGTTACCTTCCAACAATTAGTACTTACTTATCTAGCCCAAGGTTTACGTCAGCACTCAATTTTAACCACAATATTTCTAATACTATTTTATCTAAAACTGACATGGCGAGACCGTGACTGTGTACAATTAATGTAGGTTAATTATTACAAAGAAGAAAACAGCAACCAACCACTATTAATACTCTTATTTATTTAGGTAAATAGCGCCGTTACCGGTTTCGAACTGGCAAGTTCATCATCAGACTGCTGTTCACATGATTTTCAAGACACACTTTACATTATCGTCCGTTTTGGATTTTTATTATTCCACTGTGGCGAAGTATTTTTGGTATGTTGTTCCCGTCGAAAATTCCGCGCGATTTTGTTGCGAAGTTGCAGGATTGTATTTTTCGAATATTCCTAAATATATCCAGGACTTATGTAATTTGTACATCACCATTTTGTGCAAAGCACCACACACACACACACACACACACACACACACACACACACACACACAGTGTGTTTTGGTTCACGTTTTTTTTGCAATAAGTGATGAATAATATAAAATAAAAAAGTTTTTCCTGTTAATCCTTGCGGACATATCCGAGGAGCAATTCAACCAAATGTCAGAAATTTATCTTTATTAGTGTGCCCGCAATCCGTTCCAGCAGCTAGAAATACACTGCATCAATATATCTTATACATATCAATATCCTACAGATTAAGAATTTTCTTTTTATTTCAGATAAGATTTGCACAGTGCAGGACTTCGGGGTTGAGTAATTCATTAATTTAAAAAAAATCTAAAATCTATTACATTATGAGCTGACAGACGAGAATTAACACTTAAATTAGAAAGAAACTGGTAAGTTCCCCTTCGTGTTTCAGCTCTGTCCATGACTTCTTACCATTCTCTATCAATGCACGCCCTTATTTCTTTATTCGATGTTGCAATTCATAGGTACCTACACACTTTTTATTTACTTATTTTTTCACAAGTTCATCTTTTTTTATTGTGGGGTTTCTTATTGTTAACAGTGTTTCTTTTAGTACCATTTATACTGCTTTGTGTGCTGCTATCCTCAGTTTGTTTTCTACGCTCGAGTTGGCTAATCTCTCAAGAACTACCCTTCTATTTTCTTCTAGTTTAGTCATTGACTTAGCAGATACTGTAATTGGCAGGTCACCTGCGTAGACGGAGCAGCCTCTAGTGTTCGTTATAAAGTTCATTAATGGCTCTGTGCCAACATCCCAGAACTCAAAACCTCAAACAGAGCCCTGTAGGTAGCCTCTGATGACGTTTTTCACAGTTTTCTTTTAGGGACAATCTAATTGCACCTGCCTGTCTCTGCAGTAGTCCTCTATGCTGTTATAGAGACAACTTGGTCAGTCTTTTGCCTGTGACAGGCCACCACAATTAACAAACGCCCCAGCTAAGTCAGTCACAATGTCTATGACATACTTGTCGTCTGAGGTGTTCACAATATTCATAGCTTGATTCATCGCATCCTCGTTGTATTTCCCTTTCGAAAAACAATACTGTAGAGGGCTCAAGTCTATGTCTGTGATCCCACTGGCGGCAGCACAGAAACTTTTTCTGTACTTTAGCTAGAGCATTTACCAAACAGATTGGACTGTAAGATTTCGGTTCTCTTGGGGCTTTGCCTTCCCCTCTTTTTAGTACAATGATTAATGATATTCGAAATTTTCTAGATTATGAACACCCGCCCCTGTTATTTACAGTACAATTTTGTCCACTAGCTGATGCATCACTGCTGCCATATTTCCATCAGTCCCTGGTGCTTTCTTCTTCTTTGAACTCATTATTGCAAATCTTACTTTCTCTTGGGCAAGTGAAATCACGACACTATTATTCACATGCTCCTCTAGTAATTAAGATTGATGAGACTGATCGTACTGAATCTACCATCTTCGTGTCGTCTGGCAACATAGCTCTGAAGAGATATTGATGTCTCCCTTTCTGTCGTCATCATGTCATCGCATCGTCTCAGAGTTGGTAATATCATGGGTGAAGCGACCTTGCTTGTTGAAAGTTGGTATGGGAAACCCCAAACATCTGTTACTGTTTGGTGCTTGAATTATGCCTCTCAAAGATCTTTATATTGTTGTTTAACCGTTCGATAGAAACTCAAACTTCTTTGTCGCTCAGTTTCATCTAGGGATCGCTGGTAGTATCTCTTCGCCTTCCTTGTTCTGTGACTTAAAGACTGTAGGATGTGATTCTACAGTATTTTAACCCACATTCACTTCCTAACAAATGTTGGGATCACCTTTTCTTGCACCGCCTGCAACGGTCGCACCAGTTCATCATCTTTGGCGTCATCATCAAATCCGCTTCCTTGCAGTGATTGTATCATGAATTCTGCCTTTAAAAACTTCCAGTTCGCTTGGGTAGATTGCATAGTCGCTCGTGCTGGATGTTTGTGTCCAGCTCATAGTTGTGAAATAAATGTGAAATAATGAAATAAAGGAGATTATGATCACTTCTTGTAAGTCCATCACAGATCTTCCAGTTTGCGATGTGGTTCATGACTTTCGAGTTCGGGAGGGTGATATATATAGGTGTTGCCACACATACGCGAATTTAGAAAGTAAGTACATTGAGAGGCCTGTTCGTGACATGAAGGCCAATTTCTTTTGTGTGAGAGGTAATAGACCGTTTCTGGAACATGGCTCCTGTATATATAGTGTGTGTGTGAGTGTGTGTGCCGGCCGAAGTGGCCGCGCGGTTCTGGCGCTGCAGTCTGGAACCGCGAGACCGCTACGGTCGCAGGTTCGAATCCTGCCTCGGGCATGGATGAGTGTGATGTCCTTAGGTTAGTTAGGTTTAAGTAGTTCTAAGTTCTAGGGGACTAATGACCTCAGCAGTTGAGTCCCATAGTGCTCAGAGCCATTTGAACCATTTTTTGTGAGTGTGTGCAGATCTATCTCCTGTAGTACTTCCCCGAGTTCTTGCACCGCCATTGCACCGTGAATCGCAATTATCTGACCGATTTTAATCATCTGTCTATGTTCCATTGCCATTGTGAATGTTGATTGTATATGACTGCTGTAGGAACACTGTGAGCACATAGCTGTGAGGTCATTTCAATCTGTGATCGTATACAGTTCGGACATTTTTTATAGCTAATGGCTTGTACAGATGCTCAATATCAAATGTCTTCTGCCTCCTCTTGCAAAAGACGTCAAGGCTCTGTAGGTCCTCTATATTTATAGGCAAGCTGTTGACACTAAGCTACATATTATCAACTATCTCCGTCTCAGAAAAATTAATGGAGCAGCCTTTTGGATGAATGTTCCTAACCAGGTGACTTATTGCTATGGTTACCACACGCATATCCTCCAGATTACCTACTCTCATTGGGTTTTCACACATTTCGTAAACAGGCTGCAGGTTCTGCTACAAACTTCTTTCATTTCTCACGTCACGTCCATCACTGTTTATATCCTACTGTAGCCTGTAGCCATCTGTAGGTTCTCCTATGATCTTTGTATTTTTATAATCTTTCTCTATTAGCCGTTGCGTGCTATAACTCTCCGCTACAATAACGTGTTACGTGCTTCACATCTTCCATTCATTGTACTCCCAGCTTTTTCTGAATCTAAGAGTATGTTCTTCTTTAAGTCTTCCTTGTGTACAGGAAGGCATGCTGTCCGTTCCTTATTTTCTTTTCTTCTTAACCGCTTCCAGAAGTTCCACTCCTACTCTCTATTAATCTTATTATTTGCCTTTTATCGTCCATCTCGTTATCGCCCTCGTCTGTACAGTCAGTCACGTTTTCGGTTTGTGTCGCTATGTCTCTTCTCGTTCTTCCCATCACTCTAGGCTAGAATCTTTTAGATAAATTTGTATCTCGCTTTCTTTTCGACAGAGGTTCGACAGGTAATTCTGTAATTCGTTTGATCAATGGGCTCGGGTTTAACAGATTTCTTCCTGGACAATGTTTCATTTTCTTCATCTCTCGACCTGATATTTGTTGCGTTAGTATTTACTCTGTTGTTTCCTGTGATGCTCTTTAGCTGATTATGCAATGGTTCAGAATCCAAGTTCTGTCCTTTTAATTTGCCGCTCCAAGAACGTTTGGTACGTCGCGCAGTCTTTATCTCTTTGTCTGTATGATTTCTTCCTTTCCACACATGGGACGCTCACTGAAGCTCGCTTCCCATTTTTACAGTCATTTTTCGGATGGTCAGTTTCTCCACAATGAGACCATAAGTGTTTGTTTTCCTTACAGAACTTCTCAACGTGCCCACAGTCGTGGCAGTTATAGCATTTGGTGACTGCAACCTAATCCTTCACAGTGGGTAATCTAAATCCAATGTATATTGTTTTCTGTGTAACCAACGGTGCTCTTTTGGATTTACCTCCAGCACATAATTCATAGTCAGCCTCTCCCGTAAACCTATTTTACACCAGACTTTTGGTTCTTCTAAGAACTTTTTCCTATCTTTGTTTCCGTCCAAGTTCTGTTCGTATATTGACTCAATTAACTCACTTTCTGGCATTGTAACTGGGGCATCACACACATCACTTTCAACCACCGCTTCCTAGATGGCTTCGAATTTTGTTTCAGCTTCCTGATTTCCTTTTCTCTTTCAGTTTCAGATATGAATACATTGTTTCTTGATTCTAAGCTCTTCTTTACTCGGATGAATTAGCTCTGTGACATGTGTCAGTATTTCTTTTGTGTCTTTCTTGTCCTTAGACTTGATGAATAGTCTGCTACCTTGCTTGCCTTGCGTGGTCCCGATCTTTCATTTTGTGGCGGCCGCCTGAGTGATTGGAGCAGTGGCTGCGAAATTAGCGAACGACCCGGCCGACTTGTTTTTGTTTTCCTTCCTAAGCCTGGAATTTCCTTTTTGTTGTTGTTGTATAGTCCAGTTTTGCGTGTGACACTGTCCAGTGACTGAGGTTGTATTTCAACTCTAGTATTTCTGCGGTAGTAGCGTAGGAAGTGAAATCTATTCACCAGCTCGTAACAGAACCATTGAAGCATATCTGACGTGGCTCCAGACAGATGGACCCGATCTCTTCTCGTAACGGTGCTGCAGAACAATAGCTGTGCAAAGACCTTACTAGTCAGGCTAACTCTGTTCATCATTTTCGTCAGTCCCCGGGAAGAACTGAGAAAAGTTTCAGATACCATGCCACAGACGTCGCAGGTGCTGAAGGGAGCGACGATCTGAAATCCTTCTGGAGTGGCTTCTTCCACCTGTAGGACAGTTCCTCCCGGGATGCACAACGATGTTTGGTTCCATTCTCTCCAGTCAGGCTATAACCTTAAGAGGGAGCATGAGGCGCCTAACACTGGAATTTTCCAAAATAGGAGCCCTTTCCTTCCCATTCGATGGTTTCGGTACCACAACAGAAGAGATACTCCAAGATCACCGAGTCTGTCACTTTATCATCAGGGAGGAATGACTCGGATGTTTTCTTTAGAGTTGTGGGGATAGTCTTCCGGCCTCTAGCCACATGCAGCCTTCCCCGCAAAATAGCTCCACACACAACTGGTGATAGCGTGGTTCCAGACCTGGGAAGCAGATAGAAGGGCGTATTGCTAAACTGAACGATTTTAGCGATATTTAATGTATTGGCAGGTAGCACTCATAAGTAGTATGTTGCGTACTTGATGTTTTTAAAAAAAATGTGTTAACAATAAAGGTCGGTTGGAAATACATAATCCGAAAAGTAACAGGACTGATTTTATTCCTGGTGTAGAAGAGACACAAGCGCAGCAACTATGGCGTCAACCTCAACTAACAACCGAAAACAACAGATGCCCATTTCACCAGTCAGTTGTGAACAGGAAGTGTTATGTAGTTTACGTCCAGCTACAGTGTGTCGAAGGGTTGTGTCACAGATCCCTAAAGTGCAAAATCTTTAAATCAAGCATTCGAGACATTCCCTAGAACGTTTTAAAGAAGAGAAAAGTCTGTGCAAAGTAAGTGCCACACACCTTTACTCCCAAACAAGAACATCTATGCGTGAACACCTGCCACGACTTGAGTGAATGTGCAAAAAATGTTCCAGCAGCACCCCTCTGTACAGACTTAAAAATCTGTCGCACAGAGGGCAAGCTACCTGCCTACGGAATCCTATAGCCAAGGCTGGATGCTGTCGACGAAGTATAGCGCTGAGGCCCTGTCTAACACCACTCGGGGTAGCCATGCGGTCTGGGGCGTCTTGTCACGGTTCGTACAGCTCCCCTCGTCCGAGGTTCGAGCCCTCCCTCGGGCATGGGTGTGTGTGTTGCCCTTAGCGTAAGTTAGTTTAATTGGTGTGGGACCGATGACCTCAGCAGTTTGGTCCCATAGTCCTTCCAATTTCCCTGTCTACCACGGTGATGATCTGAATTACGTAATGTCGTGGCCTGTCGCTGTTCCGTTTTCGTCATCTACGCGACCAAAAGTGACGCCTTGTCATAACAAAAGACGGGCGATCAAGAATGTGCGCTCGTCCCTCGGGCCCAGCAGTATCCTGTCTTCAGCTGCCGCCGACGTCAAGACATTCTCCATGCCATTCGACGGCCCTATTTGGGTCGGTCAGCTCTGTCTACGTGTAGTTGCCCAACCCACTAGCTGCTGGTCTACAAGCCAGTGCTGAGCACGATTCTTCCAGGGTGGCTCAAATGGCTCTGAGCACTATGGGACTGAGGTCATCAGTCCCCTAGAACTTAAAACTACTTAAACCTAACGAACCTAAGGACATCACACACATCCATGCCCAAAGCAGGATTAGAACCTGCGACCGTAGAGGTCGCGCTGTTCGAGACTGTAGTGCCTAGAACTGCTCGGCCACCACGGTCGGCGCTTCCAGGGTGTTTGATCTAGAGACATCGAGAGGAGGTCCCATCCATAGTATCTTCATCTGGTCTCTGGGTGTCTACCACGGGTTTTAGGAGTAGCTGGTTGCTCTCCAACTGTGCCGGAGGCCTTCCAGATGCACGACTTACGTATTCCATCAGCAAAGTCACAGCTGCTGCTATCCCACTGATATGGCTCACCGCCTCATTTGTTTCCTCACCCTGCCAGAAGCCGAGCGTGCTGGCACTTGCCTGCTGACGCTGCCACTGCTGCCAGGGGATCAACGCACGCCTTCGAGCGACCACTAACAGCCCTTGTACGAGAGGGTCTCTGAATAAAGAATGTACTGACTATTGGAGCATTTCTGATGCACGATCGCCTACTTGCTGGTGTTAGGCAACTCATCATCCTTTATCAAAAGTTAACAGACCCATGCCGGGCAATAAAAGGGTCCACACACAAGTCACTATTACCAGCTGAATTAGTGCTGCAGCCATTACAAAATCATTATTGGACATCGAGACTTGGTATTGTCAATATGAGCCTACGACAAAACGACAAAGTGCAGAAATTCAAATAAAAGGACAACGATTTCACGAAATAAGCAACGTTCAAGCACATCCCAAGGAAAGACTTTCCTGACAGCATGTAGAACCTCTGAAGCATTAAAACCACCATTTTAGTTTTCTCTATATCTTATCAATTCAGTTTCAATACGTTTTGAACTGACAGGGTAGATCTTACCCAATGACCATGGGCGTATTTTTTTAATAATTCCAGTGGCAATAATTTTGATGTACCGTTCATTATAGTATCTTCAGGTAGACATACTGAATGCAATGAATACCTTACAAACTGTCACGAGCCTCTGACTTCAACAAGAGCCTAATTATTCCAATTCGAAAGGCAGACACTGCCAATACAGAATAATAGCAAACTTTAAGTTTAATGAGTCACGGTTGCAGAATAGTGACACGAATGTTTCAACAAGAATGGATAAAATTGGTAGATGTCTACATCTAGGAGGATCAGTTTGGATACAGGAGGAATGTAGGAATACAGAAAGCAGTTCTGACCCTAGGATTTGTCTTAGAATACAAGTTAAGGAAAGATAAATTTAGGTTTAAAACATTTATAGATTTAGAGAAAGCTTCTGACAATGTTGAATGAGACACACACTGCGAAATTCTGAAGGAAGCAGAGATAAATTACAGGGAGAGGAAGGTTATTTGTTAATTGTACAGAAAACAGACGGGTCGAATGACATGAAGGCGAAACAATAATAGGCATGGTTGTAGCCTGTCACTAACGTTATTCAACATGTTCCTTGAGAAAGCAGTGAAGGAAACCAAGGAAATACACTCCTGGAAATTGAAATAAGAACACCGTGAATTCATTGTCCCAGGAAGGGGAAACTTTATTGACACATTCCTGGGGTCAGATACATCACATGATCACACTGACAGAACCACAGGCACATAGACACAGGCAACAGAGCATGCACAATGTCGGCACTAGTACAGTGTATATCCACCTTTCGCAGCAATGCAGGCTGATATTCTCCCATGGAGACGATCGTAGAGATGCTGGATGTAGTCCTGTGGAACGGCTTGCCATGCCATTTCCACCTGGCGCCTCAGTTGGACCAGCGTTCGTGCTGGACGTGCAGACCGCGTGAGACGACGCTTCATCCAGTCCCAAACATGCTCAATGGGGGACAGATCCGGAGATCTTGCTGGCCAGGGTAGTTGACTTACACCTTCTAGAGCACGTTGGGTGGCACGGGATACATGCGGACGTGCATTGTCCTGTTGGAACAGCAAGTTCCCTTGCCGGTCTAGGAATGGTAGAACGATGGGTTCGATGACGGTTTGGATGTACCGTGCACTATTCAGTGTCCCCTCGACGATCACCAGTGGTGTACGGCCAGTGTAGGAGATCGCTCCCCACACCATGATGCCGGGTGTTGGCCCTGTGTGCCTCGGTCGTATGCAGTCCTGATTGTGGCGCTCACCTGCACGGCGCCAAACACGCATACGACCATCATTGGCACCAAGGCAGAAGCGACTCTCATCGCTGAAGACGACACGTCTCCATTCGTCCCTCCATTCAAGCCTGTCGCGACACCACTGGAGGCGGGCTGCACGATGTTGGGGCGTGAGCGGAAGACGGCCTAACGGTGTGCGGGACCGTAGCCCAGCTTCATGGAGACGGTTGCGAATGGTCCTCGCCGATACCCCAGGAGCAACAGTGTCCCTAATTTGCTGGGAAGTGGTGGTGCGGTCCCCTACGGCACTGCGTAGGATCCTACGGTCTTGGCGTGCATCCGTGCGTCGCTGCGGTCCGGTCCCAGGTCGACGGGCACGTGCACCTTCCGCCGACCACTGGCGACAACATCGATGTACTGTGGAGACCTCACGCCCCACGTGTTGAGCAATTCGGCGGTACGTCCACCCGGCCTCCCGCATGCCCACTATACGCCCTCGCTCAAAGTCCGTCAACTGCACATACGGTTCACGTCCACGCTGTCGCGGCATGCTACCAGTGTTAAAGACTGCGATGGAGCTCCGTATGCCACGGCAAACTGGCTGACACTGACGGCGGCGGTGCACAAATGCTGCGCAGCTAGCGCCATTCGACGGCCAACACCGCGGTTCCTGGTGTGTCCGCTGTGCCGTGCGTGTGATCATTGCTTGTACAGCCCTCTCGCAGTGTCCGGAGCAAGTATGGTGGGTCTGACACACCGGTGTCAATGTGTTCTTTTTTCCATTTCCAGGAGTGTATTAGGAATTGGAATTAAAGTTCATAGAGAAAAAATAAAAATTTTGTCAATAGCCAACGACATTGTAATTCTATGAGAGGTGGAAAATGCCTTAAAAAAGCAGTTGTACGGGGTTAATATTGTTTTGAAACAAGGTTGTAAGATGAACAAAAAAAATGTAAAAGAGGCGAATAGGCGTAGTCAAATTAAATCAGGCTATCCTGAGGGAATTAGAAAGACTTTGGAGACACTTCACACAAATGAATATTCTGTTTATATAGCAAAATAACTTAATAATAAAATGGCTGGAGTAGAAGTGATGTGAAAATGGAAACTGTCAATAGCGAGAAAAGCATTTCAGAAAAAGAGAAATCGTTTAAAATCTAACATAAATTTAAATGTTAGGAAATCTTTCCTGAAGCCATTTGTCTAGAGTGCAGCCTTGTGCAGAAGTGAAAAGTGGACGATGAACAGTTGAGACTAGAAGAAGTTACAAGCTTTTGAAATACAGCAGTACATTAATGTGGTACTGCAATAATGTTGACGATTACCGAAGGGGAGATGGATAGGCTAATACCGAGGTACCGAACTGAATTCGGGAAAAAATAATTTATGACATATCCAGACTAAAGAAAGTTATCACCTGATAACAGAACCAGCTGAATTAGCTCACTGATAGTGAAAAGCGTCAGGTCGGAGTTAGCTTGGCGTTTCATTCATATGAAGCACTGAAATTAATTCCATAATGCGATATGCAGATTTTCTGTTTGATAAAATAGTGCACGCGTGATATAGGATTTTATTCGTACATTGGACACAAGTGATGTTTGCGGAGTCCATTGTTTCCTATTCTGTAATGTTTGTTTACATAATGAGACAGTACGTTTTTACTGATCGTAGCAGCCGAGCCGTGGCCAAGGCGGTTCCGTTAGGACGGCAAGAGAGGCAGTTACGGCTGGTGGCCCGGAACGGGCACTGACCTCGGCTATTGTGTGGCATCGTCTCGCCCCGGCTGCTCAGGTGGGTGGTCGGCAAGCGTCGTTTGAGGGGATTTACGTTTCGGCGAACTGAGGGCGCCTAACTGGCGCGATCTTCTTACAGTCAAAAGCACATTCGCGAGGCTTTCACATTTATCAATGGCGCGCCTCATGGTTGTAGGCGACCACTCGCAAGATGGAAGGGGGATGCTGGATGTCGGGCTGTGAAAAGCGAGCGCGTCCAGCAAGATGAGACCAGTTCATAAAGCGGAAAATGCGTAGCACCACCGCTTTGTTCTCTGCCAATGCCTTGCTGCTGCCGCTATTTAGGGACAGATCATGTGGATTTCTGCTACAAAACCAAACCGTATTCGCTTTTTCGGCGGTTTGCAAACTTCAGAAGCAGAGCTCTGACAATCAGCAGAACACGTAACTTTCTGAAGCAACGGTCCACCACCACTTGCTTCGCCTAACAAAAGGTGTAGCAAAAATTCTGTGTAACCGAGAGAAATGCTAGAGACGTAGACCCTCATTGGCTGAAGTTCAGAAAATCTTTGAGATAGGCTTAGGGGTAATTTTGCTGGTATCGTGAGCGAAGGTATGGCGGAGAGCAATTTTCTAGCTTCACTCACGATTCTGGATTCATTCACGTTCTAGATTCAACAATCGTGCTTACGTTTCAAGTGTGGGATTTGACGGTAGGTTCAAGAGTCGTTATTCAAGTTGCAGATTAGTGTTTCGACACTAGTACAGCTTCAATATCCGACATTCGAGAGATGAGCGCCGACCTTAAATAAGCTCACCTTCCAGCTCTAAGCATTGTGAGTAAGCTCAGACAACAATGAGGAGAGTCAGTAGCACTGACGTGGGAAGAGGTACGTTTGTGTGTTTCGCATAACTAGGGACTTTGAACGCTGTGCATGATGAGTTGATGCCCTGGCCATGGCTTTGCTGTTGGTTTTCATGTATGCTTCGGAACTGGTGCAATCATTACTCCCAATGTAACGCCGCATTTGCTGTTCTGTTAGATACACCATGACTTCATTCTCTGAATTTCTTCCAATCTTCTCTAAGGTTCTTCTTTCCGATCCAAAATCATGAGGAACTAATTCAGATTCCGTCCTACACTTATTTCCAGTTTGTCACATAATCAGCTTTGTAATTTTATGTCCTGTGTTGTTTAGCATAAAGTTCAGCTTCGTCAGTAAATCAAGGTTTCAATGAGTTTCTCTTTAATTTCAGTAGACGAACGTAACCCCCTCCCCATGCCGGCCTACAGCCGCAATTATTGTATCCAAGACCCACAGTTACGAGTCATTTGTCAGCGCCACTCACCTATTCCATTACGCCAGCCGCTGTGGCCGAGCGGTTCTAGGCGCTTCAGTACGGAACCACGCTGCTGCTACGGTCGCAGTTTCGAATCCTGCCTCGGGCATGGCTGTGTGTGATGTCCTTAGGTTAGTTAGGTTTAAGTAATTCTAAGTCTAGGGGACTGATGACCTCAGATGTTAAGTCACATAGTTCTTAGAGCCATTTGAATCTATTCCATTTCCTCGCGTATACCTTATTATGACACATCTGAATCCTAATGGGGCAGCCGGCTTATCAATAGGTGATGCTTTATAGACGTCACTGATTTAATATGTACATGCAGTCAAATAACAAAAGTGGCGTCTTGCATTAAAAGTGGTGATACTGGCCAAGGATATTGCCTCTGATTAAGTTAGAAAGTATAATCTTGTATTTAAATTTAACATTTGTTTATTCCAAGTCTATTTGATAACTGTGTTGAAAATAATTGTGATTGTGAGAATATTTTAATCTTTTTACACAAAGTAAGGGGAAATTTAATGGCATGATTCGTGAGCCTGAGGACAAATTTAATTTAGGTGATTGTGCATTTCTTAATTACATATGTTTCTTTCAGCTTTGCTTTGTTTTCTGTGTGTTATTCCACTCGTTGTTGATAGGCATTGTGATGAGTTGATGTTTTACGGGAGTTCATTTTTCGTGTCTTGTGTATAGTTGTACCTCGCGGTAGGAAGCGAGAAGAATTAAGTTTCTGTCGGATAATTTACGTGGGTTTTGGTAGGTGAACGCAAACTCGTAGTCAGACAGACGTAAGAGGTCTCTTCGGCTTAGTAATCAGATTAATATGGAAGTGAATCAGGATAGCGATGAATCATGTCTCGTTAGATACGTGACCGGTGGTTCCAAGTACAACCGTACTTGAAGTCGGTCTGGAAAATAATTCATCAGCTAATGAAACGAGAGGATAAGTTGACGACACTCTGGACGCGGTAGTTCCTTGTCCAGTTGATGCTGTGGTTATATTTCGGAACCGAGGTAAGTACGGAAGTCTGTGCAGAAACGCTTAGCGCACCCTCTCGAAATGCTCAATCGATATTGTCTACGCTAAACTTGCTCACACTAGCTGAACAATGTGACATATTGCCAGAGATCCTTGAACAGCACAAATATAGTAGTCAAATACTGAAGGAAAACGACTATGAGTTAAAGAGGATGGGTGGAGATACAAAAGGGGATATTATACTAATGAAGAGGATTGATTCAGATGTAAAAGAGAATAGTAAAGTGCTGACGGAAACTTGGGTGGAGATTGAGAAGACTAGGGGGGCATTGTTGAATTAGCTTACTAGGGTAAATGATATGTCGAAGACAGTAGAATAAGTACTGGGAATTAAGAAGCAAATTGATGACATAATGCTCAGACAAGACACACACGAAAATCAGGTGTGAGAGACTGAATAAAGAGTAAATACGCTAGTAAATAAAGTTAGCGCACATCGGAGGAGATTGAAGCCGATTTGCATGCGGCTATAGATCAGCTTAAGATCACTGATCGAACGCAAATTAATTAATAAAAACGGATTACACGTAGAGAATAGGGAGGAGCTTGTTAGGTACTGGTAGGCGAAGCTCCAGATGTGCAAGACCTTCTGGCTCTTAAAGAGAGGCAAGGAGTGCTGAAATAACAGCAGAAAGGTAAAGCAGCACAGTTCGAGGCGCGCCTTGGAGGTGTTAAAGGGCGAGCAGCCGAAATATTAGGTTGTCGTGATGTTCTCACAAGCCCTCATAATTTCGTGCCAGTTTAGCAGAATGTATAATCACAAACCAGGGCACGATACGCAATCGTCTGCCAATAGAAACCCTGCTCTCTCAGCTGCAGGCAGGGTCGATGTTGGGCAACACTCAGATTCTAGCACGCAAGATATATCCTAGGATATTGAACATTTTGACTGCGAACACCACTTAGTTAGAAAGTTTCAAGCGTTCAAGGGCAGCGGGAATTCGGCGCACCTGAAGCCTTGGCTTCTGCAATTTGACCAATGTTTCCTATCTTCGTGGTTATTAATGCATCGGTCAGAAAATATCTGCGGACTTGAGCAGAAAGACACCACTATGAGAAAGCGACCGATCGCGCAGCAGTGCTCCACATACAAAGAGTACCGAGATCGATTTTTAGGCAACTATTGGTTACAGTAGATTATTGTGGGACGTGAGTTAGAGACATCCCGAGTGCATATCTCCGTGAAATTCCTGGAAGCGATGCTTGAAGAACATCAGTTCCTGGACGTACGGTACAGTCCCTCATGGATCATTAGAACTTGCTGCCACACTTTCAGCAGATTCTTGCAGGACGTTCTGGAGAAGATATAGAGGCCTTTAAGTTGTCTGTTGATAGAACTAGAGTTCGTGCAGAGTGCAGACTGTAGTTGGCAACGGCCGCATGATTGAGAATTTAGTTTTGCGGGTCCGACACAATGACAGCAAGAACTAAAGCATTCATCTGAACGGAGGTAGCAGTTTTCGACAGTCTCAGCTACATTGTTCCAGATGGAAAGGTTTCCAACACCACAAAAATAGTGTAATGCTGTTGTATTAATTTGTTCTGAAAGCGGTGCTGATATTCAAGACCATAAAAGTGGGTTAAAAGCTGTGAGCTATCTGAGGAAGTTAACCTTGCATTACTGCGCAACTGTTTCACCAGGTATCCAGTCTAGCTCACCAAATTCCCAACCAGACTAACATTAATTATAATCTCTTAGTACTCATCTTACGATAACCTGTGATATATATATATATATATATATATATATATATATATATATATATATATAAAGACAAATTATATAAAAAGAAATAAATCAGTTTATATTTGGACATTTATTTTACCATTGACCATTGTTCCGTTAAAATTTCAGCATATCAAACTTGATTCATAACTAAAATGGTGCCTTATTTAGGATTGTGAAAATGTGAGTTTGTAATCTTATGGAACACATCAAATAGGGAGACAAGATTGGGAGACTACACACAACACTGCATTCATAAAATAACACACAAAGAACGTTAAAACATATCCAAGAGGATATTAACCACAACCAACTGATTCAATTTTCACCCAAAGAAGTTACGTTCGTAGCGCAGTCCTGTCCGTCATGAAATTACCACACACTGGTATACTAAATTCATACTAACTCTCTGTGAAATCTTCCCGAAAAGAATAGCTGAGGGCCACTTTGATGCTTACACCACATGCTTCACGTGGTCAACTTGGTTTACATAAAGAGTGTAACTCCACAATAATTTTGATAATTTAAAGTAAATTACATCGAAACGTAATTTACAAAAGAAAAACCTCGAACTGATTACTATCGTCTTACTATTAACCTGATGGGTCAAACAATTGTATAAACACGTGGTACTGGTCTCACAAAGTACACCCCACGTGGCTCGAACATAAAGAAAAGTTGCTATATTGAAAAATATTGTCAAGACGAGACGCTATAATCTCACGCACATTTGCATTTAACATTGATGATCTTAGAGTTACTGATCAACACGGGGTTCGACTTTACTCACAAAGTAGTGACAAAGCAACTACCGGAAGATATTCTGAACTTCACACTCGAACTACACTGTGTTGCAATTTAAGGTAACATTAGATATTTTAGAGTTAAACCTGAAATAAAGGTGATTAAATTTTCAGTTAGGCTGAACTTAAGAAATCCATTGTCCTACGGACTTAGCAGACATGTGCTTAGCCGGAGATCTTACCACTTCAGACGCTCGCTGCGGACAGACTGCACTGGGCCCCTACCGAGCGTGCTTAACAGATACAAAAGGAAGTGACCAGAGAGGCAGCTTCCTATGCCAACATGACAAGAGACGGACAGGACCATACAAGGTCTCTACCTCTCTGCTTTAGAAAGCGTAGCTACCTGTTCCGACGTTGGTCCTACTGTTCTCTAGCAGACAGGCTTGTCTGCTACCATCAAGCATGCAACTAGAAATACATTTGATCATTCATCCTCTCACACAGAAGGGAAGGGGGATGACAGTCTCTTATCACATACAGTATATAAAAGAAAGCGGATGTAGGTTCCGTATGAGACTGTGTGACATGAATTACATATAAACTGTGTTTTAAAGTGTAGTAGTGTGACAGATCGTTCTTGTTTATGTGTAAAAGTAACACATTTCACTGCTCAGTCTCCTCCCAGATAGTCAGAAACACCACAGTAAATTTCGAAGAGGAATTTATGCCGTAAATGACAACAGATTTAAGAAATTAACATGAAAGGAATCCAACAGAGACCTTTCATAACCCCAATGCTCCGAGAAAAGACTGTGCAGGGAATTTTCTGGCCATGCTAGGACATTCCCCAGCAGGCTTCTCACACCCAACTTAAACCAAAAATGTAAAGAAAAGGCAAAAGGTCACCAGCTACTTGTTAAAACACAATAATTTCAACACATCTTTAGAATCTACCAATTTCAAAGAGAAAAAAAAACAATCTGTGACACCTATTTAAAAGATAGTGTAGACCTAATTTGGTCAGCAAGTAAAAGCAATGTTCCCTGTGTCATTAAGATGAAAACAATTTCTGGTTGCTACCCTTATGGAGTTCACCAGTATTTGCTCATTGCAGGAGCCAACTGATCGCAGGAAAATTTATGACTGTTTATTAACAATAAAAATTTATGAGACTCGCAAAGGTGCCACAGCTATTTAAAAAAAATGAAATTAACATCAGTATTATAAAGCAGAACATTACAATGCACAATCCGCAAAAGCAAAAAAAATTAATAAGAGAAAAAAACATGTTTTACAAAGTGGTTCTCGCAAAAAGATTCTATACCTTATAAAACTAATAATTTGTAGAATTAAAATAACTTTGTGGCACTAATTTAATCACTCTACTATCTTTCAGTTAGTTAGCAAACAATGAGCACTGTGTCATTATACTGAAACTACAATTAATTATGTGATTGTTACCTTTTAGGGTTTCCTCACTATAAATATGCCCCATGCAAAGGCTAATCGATCACAGTCCAATGAGCATGAATAGCTAGCTGACTGATAAACGAAGCAATGCCACAGGAATGAATTTACGAAACAAAATATCACAAATCCAATACAACACACACAAACAAACATTGAGAAATAAAACAGCTCTGAAAGTACAGTAGTCAACGTCAAAAAAAAAAAAAGAAACAATAAATAAAACACGTGCAAAATACAAGAGTTAAAGTCTAAAAAAAACAATAAATATAACACCTGCAAAATACAAGAGTCAGACTAATAAACAGCAATAAATCGAACCCCTGCAAAACACAAGAGTCAAAGTTTCTCTGACAGAAACACACGTATATGCATTGGACTAAAATCGTATAATCACTGTTCACTTGCACACTCAGTAGTTCCACTGTTCCGTGGCACAACATACGAGGGAAGGGGGGGGGGGGAGGGGTTCGTTGCCACAGCTGTCAGCAGGGAGTTTTGTCCATCTGTGCGTGCAATCCCGCCGTCTCTGCCCTCTCATGAAGTTTCTCTTGGTGGCCCGCGTCACGTACATTTCGATTTGGATTCATGTTTGTGTTGTCAAATTCGTGCGGTATCCTCGTTTGACACGCCAGGTTGATATTCCTGGGCAAGGATGACACTTAATGGCTTTTCTTTGTGCCACCCTTAGCTATCAGAGAACGTCGAACTATGATTTACTGTCGCTTGACAGTGGGCATCCGCCAGGAAATGTTGATAGGCGTCGTTGAAGTCTGCCAGTTTCTCTGGACAGTATGTGTCAAAAGGCTCCACGCCCCTTGTGTTGTAACATTCTTGAGTTATCCTCAATTGGCTCGCCGGTTTGATGTTCCTGGGCAAGGATGACACTTAATGGCTCTTCTTTGTGCCACCCTTAGCGACCAGAGAACATCGAACCATGATTTACTGTCGCTTGACAATGCGCTTCCGCCAATAAATGTTGATTGTCGTCATTGACGTCTGCAAGTTTCTCTGGACAGTACCTGCCAAAAGGCTCCAGCCCCCTTTATCCACTGTCTTCTGTCGTTTCACCGCTGCCGTCTCGTCACGGTCGCGTGCGTGTGGTGCGTTGCCAGCAGACGGATTTCCGCGCGGTGGACCGCTCGGCCCTCTCAGGTCATCGCCTACATGAAGGGTCGCACTGGTCCGGCCAGCCATTAGCTCCGGGTGCAAGGGAAAGTGTTTGCCGCGTACCATTCTTTTGTTGTCGACCGCGCTCCCGAAGTGGCCCGGTTGACAGTGTGTCCTGCTGGGAAACCAGCTTGTTTACAACTAGTCCTCCTCCTCGCTGCTCCCACTGTCTCGTAAGAGTTTAGCCGGTTTGCTTTCACGTTCTCAACTGCATTCACAGAAATTGTTCATCATAGTTATGTGATTACAAAATGTCATACATAATACCACTTAGTATTGTCTTTCACAATTTTTAAAAACAAAAGTGAGACTTAATTTGTTTTTAATAAAAAAGTTAGATGAATCGACAATATAAAAATGGAAGTTAAATGACTTGACAATATAAAAAATAAAAGTGAAATGACTTGACAGTATAAAAATGAAAATTAAATGAAGTGACAATATAATATCTAAATCCACATCACTAATGTGGTGCACTTGCGTTTTAATAAATCAAATGCTAGTTATTAATTCACTAAAATGAATAGGATAATGGCTTGTGCAAATATAGGCCAGGGCAGCATAGGGTTCACATGTTATTTACACAAACACATGTGCACCTGTTGTCTGTTCTACAAACTAACTACCCATTAACATGAATTACTCAAAATTTTACTTCAATCCACTACTAGTTAATCCAACAAGCTACTTCAATGCTACTTCAACACAGTGTTTATTCCACTACAACATTGTTCTAATTCGTCCTCTTCCTGACGCTCGCGGCATATGTCTTGTCACATGAAAAATATGGAGAAACTTTCCTTAAACATACACAGTAAAAAGAACAATGGTTATTTACACGCCAAAACATTTATACCAGTTGACACACCTGATAAGAGACTCGCAATTATACATTTATCATACTCATATGTTCATACATAAAACAGTAAGATAATTTCATCTAAAATTACGTTATCACAAGAATTAATCACGCAGATGACTCTGAGAACGGTAAAAATATCTGCATCATACAGGTTATACTACATTTTCTTATCCATTTTGCTGCGATTTCGTTCCTTCTTTAAGTTACCTTTCGCTTCCAAATCAGTTATTTCGCCTGTGGTGGTTATTCTGGATTCATTTCTCATGAACGGCAAAATTGTGGTCTCCTCTATTCTGTAAAACAGTTTCATCTTAACATATTGAACTTACAACAGACACAAAAGATCCGAATCCTCCTGTAGTTTAAATGACAAATGTTTTGCTTCATCCTTATTACCTTAAACCAAGCTTTCCTTCGGTCCCATAATCAAAATTATTTAATCTTCCTCTACCTTCAAGAGGGAAATTTCCTCAGTACAAATCATATAGGCTGCAGTGCATCCCGCACCAGCGAAAACAGTAAGCTGTAATGCTCACAGCATCAGCAAAACACATAAACGTCACTTTTCTAGGACAAGTATTAACGCAGAATAATTTTTCAGGCTCTGGCTCAACATCAATCAAGACTACAAAAAGGATCCATGTTTCTGTTCCATTCTCTATTTGCTGGAAAACTGCTCGTCGTTTGACTACCACAATAATATTTCAGGGCCACGTAAATTACACAAGCCACAATTCTTCTTTCACCTTGAAGGGAATCAATATACTGACGAAATCCATAGACAGCACTTTACCTACTCAGCTATAAAGGACAAAAAAAAGATATATCATCAATATTAACATATTAGCGCATATGGGAAGCCATTTGTTAAACAATCGTATTATCGCATCCTGTTTTCAAGATTCCAAACTTACTCATTCCTTTCTCAGAGTTCTCCTATCTTAAAATACTCATACAGCACGCATACTATAGTAAGAGATCCTCATTTATACTGACAGGTATAGAATAGTAATAGATAGATAGTAGCACTGAAAGCAGAAAATCGGAAACAAGGCTACTAACAGCTGGGGACCTGGGTTTGCCAGACCCATAATACCCACAGATCGGATATTCCCCTGAGTTTCACATTAATTCAACAAAGATCTTGCTTCCCTCAGGAGCGACTCTTTTCAATTTACACAAGAAAACCATAAACAGCATTTCACTCGTTCACAAAGAAACCTTTTATCTTCACATTTGAACCAACTTAAATCCTAATTGCACAAGGTAAAAATAAATGCAAACATCACTTCAATCTATCACATAGAAACAACTTTATCATTATTTTTACCAACTTATTATTCAAAATGCATATGTCACAAATGTAAAGTAATCAATTCATTCTCCTCTCTATACACCCTACGTACTCATTTGCCATGTCACTCATTTGTTCCGATTGGGCGCCTTTTGCGCTGATCATTTGTCAGAACTCAAATTGCTCGAGCCATGCTCGTGGATGTATTCCTTTTTGCGAATTTCGAAATATCTCATACTTTCTTACTGATGTGTTGGTAAATGTGCCAACACCTTGTAGATCGAGGAGGCCGAAATCTGACGCAGACGGGCGTGAATTCTGGAACAGGATAAGTAGTGAATTCTAACAAGAAAAGTATGCAGCTCCTCGAATACTTATCTTTTATTTATCCTTGTTGTTTACATCGTCCTTCTTGTTGAGACATTTCATACGATCTATCACACTATGTAAGGCTAATGGCGCCTTGCTAGGTGGTAGCCATGGACTTAGCTGAAGGCTATTCTAACTGTCTCTCGGCAAATGAGAGAAAGGCTTCGTGTAGTCGCTAGCAAAGTCGTCGTACAACTGGGGCGAGTGCTCGTCCGTATCTCGAGACCTGCCTTGTGGTGGCACTCGGTCTGCGATCTCACAGTGGCGACACACGGGTCCTACATGTACAAAATGGACCGCGGCCGATTTAAGCTACCGCCTAGCAAGTGTGGTGTCTGGCGGTGACACCACACTTACCGTAAGGAAATGTTTGAAATCAAATCCCCGCATTTCCTCCTGGCGAAGCCCTTGAATGTTTCTATTTTTCTCATGTCTGCCCCTCAAAATACATTCTTCCCGGTCGTCAAAATCTCCCTCGTGGCCGGAGTCCCTCTCTGCACTGTTCGTATGGCTATTTTTAGTGCTATTGGCGAGTTCAGAATCACATCCCATGCAGCTTTCCAGATGCGCCACGCGTTCTGCCGCCCGTTCACTTTGAACTGTCCCTTCTGAAATCTACGAAGCGAACGCAATTCTTCGGTCTCTACGACCGATACAGGTGTAGTATTGTTATCGCTCTCCGCCACCTTCATCGCGCCTACGATGTCCGCTAATGCCGCAATCTTATCATGTATTTGTCTGTTGTCCTCCGCCCCAGTCTGCTTCAATTGTTCTACTTGCTGTTCGAGTGCGTGAATCGCTTGACTGTTGTCCGCTACTGTGTTGCTAACGGACGTGGGACAATGCATTTCCGCCTCCTGGACCCTGGAGAGTACCTGCTGGTATTCCCTTTGGCATTCTTCTCTCAGAGCTTGGCAATTCGATTCCGCATCGCGACTCCGCTTGCCCTGTTCTAAGGCTTGCAGACGATCATCAAATGGTTCAAATGGCTCTGAGCACTATGGGACTCAACTGCTGAGGTCATTAGTCCCCTAGAACTTAGAACTAGTTAAACCTAACTAACCTAAGGACATCACAAACATCCATGCCCGAGGCAGGATTCGAACCTGCGACCGTAGCAGTCTTGCGGTTCCAGACTGCAGCGCCTTTAACCGCACGGCCACTTCGGCCGGCAGACGATCATCGATTTGTTCAAATGTATGGCCTAATTCTTTCAGAATATAACTTTTTATTTCATTCACCAGATTGTTTATTCTTTGTGAGATATCATCGGACACTCTCTGCATCGACTTGTCGACTTTATTTGTCTGCTGGATTACTTTTTCGTCTATTTGTTCGCCTAGCTCGCGGATCGATTTTTCAGATATCTGCGTCATTTGTTCGCTTAGCTCGCGGATCGATTTTTCAGATTTCTGCGTCATTTGTTCGCCTAGTTCTCGGATTGATTTTTCGGATGATTCTTTTTGTTCTCGGAACAATTTTTCTGATTTCTCTGCGTTTTCTTTGTTTTGATGCAATAAGGCTTTTATGAGTTCTGTCAAATCAATTTGGTTAGTTGAAGGCAAACTAATTTCTGGCTCTGCTGTGAGCCCGTTCGTCCTGTTTTGCATTTCCTCTGAAGTATTCCCCATTGCATTTTCGGAACCGTCCGACGTGTTAATATTCGAAATCAAATTATCCCCTTGGTCCATGTTGCTTAAGTTGTTGGACCGCCTACTTTTAGTTTGGTTATGTGTCTGCATTAGTTCAAATTATACACGGTACGCAACACACTAATCATAATAAATGTATCCCCCAAAAATTACGACAGTCACATGAAAGGTACCCAACCTAGTACGCACTTTTTCACACGCAAAACTAATTTATATCTTTGATCGAAGTCAGTCCAATTTACAAGCAAGAAAAAGAACACATACATATAAAACACACAAATATAGAAAACAAAACAAGACAAACAACACAACGCCGCTCAACAACGCCGTGAATCTTTTGAAAGTCTGCTCAGAAACAACGCAGAAGTTGTTTGAGCGCTGCAGGGAAAAAAATAAGATTATACAACGCTCGCAATCTAACGTTTCAGAGATTCCAGCGTCTAGCGGAATCACAGAACAGGGTCTCCATGTGTAATGTTGTTACATTAATTTGTTCAGAAAGCGGTGATGATATTCAAGACCATAAAAGTGGGTTAAAAGCTGTGAGCTATCTGAGGAAGTTAACCTTGCATTACTGCGCAACTGTTTCACCAGGTATCCAGTCTAGCTTACCAAATTCGCAACCAGACTAACATTAACTATAATCTTTTAGTACTCATCTTATGATAACCGGTGATAATATATATATATTTATATAAAGACAAATTATATAAAAAGAATTAAATCAGTTTATATTTGGACATTTATTTTAACATTGATCATTGTTCCGTTAAAATTTCAGCATATCAAACTTGATTCATAACTAAACTGTGAAAATGTGAGTTTGTAATCTTATGGAACACATCAAATAGGGAGACAAGATTGGGAGACTACACACAACACTGCATTCATAAAATAACACACAAAGAACGTTAAAACATATCCAAGAGGATATTAACCACAACCAACTGATTCAATTTTCACCCAAAGAAGTTACGTTCGTAGCGCAGTCCTGTCCGTCATGAAATTACCACACACTGGTATACTAAATTCATACTAACTCTCTGTGAAATCTTCCCGAAAAGAATAGCTAAGGGCTACTTTGATGCTTACACCACATGCTTCACGTGGTCAACCTGGTTTACACAAAGAGTGTAACTCCACAATAATTTTGATAATTAAAATAAATTACATCGAAACGCAATTTACAAAAGAAAAACCTCGAACTGGTTACTATCGTCTTATTATTAACCTGATGGGTCAAACAATTGTATAAGCATGTGGTACTGGTCTCACAAAGTACACCCCACGTGGCTCGAACATAAAGAAAAGTTGCTATATTGAAAAATATTGTCAAGACGAGACGTTATAATCTCACTCACATTTGCATTTAACATTGATGATCTTAGTTAGAGTTACTGATCAAGACGTGGTTCCACTTTACTCACAAAGTAGTGACAAAGCAACTACCGGAAGATATTCAGAACTTCACACTCGAACTACACTGCGTTGCAATTTAAGGTAACATTAGATATTTTAGAGCTAAACCTGAAATAAAGGTGATTAAATTTTCAGTTAGGCTGAACTTAAGAAATCCATTGTCTTACGGACTTAGGAGACACGTGCTTAGCCGGAGATCTTACCATTTCAGACGCTCGCAGCAGACAGACTGCACTGGGTCCCTACCGAGCGTGCTTAACGGATACAAACGGAAGTGACCAGAGAGGCAGCTTCCTATGCCAACATGACAAGGGACGGACGGGACCATACAAGGAATAGAGACCTCTCTGCTTTTAGAAAGCTTAGCTACCTGTTCCGACGTTGGTCCTACTGTTCTCTAGCAGACAGGCTTGTCTGCTACCATCAAGCATGCAACTAGAAATACATTTGCTCATTCATCCTCTCACACAGAAGGGAAGGAGGATGACAGTATCTTATCAAATACAGTATATAAAAGAAAGCGGATGTAGGTTTCGTACGAGACTGTGTGACATGAATTACATATAAACTGTGTTTTAAAGTGTAGTAGTGTGACAGATCGTTCTTGTTTATGTGTAAAAGTAACACGTTTCACTGCTCAGTCTCCTCCCAGATAGTCAGAAACACCACAGTAAATTTCTAAGAGGAATTTATGTCGTAAATGACAACAGATTTAAGAAATTAACATGAAAGGAATCCAACAGAGACCTTTCAGTAGATTTATACCGGGAGAAAACAATCTGTAACCCTCCTTACAGTCAGTGGAGATCATTGAAATACGTCCACCCGACCAGCGATTACATCGTATTGCTGACTCAACATCGTAGTATTGACGAGGAGGTCCCACAGATCAAGTGGAGCAAGTACCAGTGCTAGACCTCTCAGTAAACGAGGACTTATTAGGAAATGCTAGAAAGAAGAGAAAGGTGCGAGCCTATAGGAATATAAATTTTCGAAAATATTCTGTTGATCATAAGGTACTTATCAAGTCCCATGAACTATCCAACAAGCGGAACGGTTGTTCACAAGGGTTTTCCACTGTACTGTGGGACACAACACATTCGTCGATGTGTGTATATAAATGTCATTGAGGTTGAATGTCTGTCGTCACTCAAATCTTGTGGAATTCAAACCCTCCGCAGAGCAAATGATTTATAACCAAGCGAAATCTTTCAAATTGTTTTGTTATATGACTATGCCAGCAGAGGTTAATCAGTTAATAATCTGTGGCAGATCTGACAACAGAGTACAATACTGGTGCAGCCACAAGCGTTTCGGAGCACAACGTTAATACGTCAGTGTCGAACACGGAACTCCACGTCACACGACCCCTACCTGTTCCTGTGTTGGCCCAACAGCATCGTCAATTATGCAGTTGGCACAGTATCGATGAGTTTTCACCATGGATCGATAAAAACGTGTTCCCTGTCGAATGAATCGCATTTCTTGCTACACCTTGCCCACGGCTGGGTCCTTACACACCATGGCTGCACGAAACACGTACTGTGGCTTATATTCAAGCCGCTGAGTGCAGAGTTATTCTATGGGGTATATTGAGTTGTGCTTCCAAGGGATCTGTGTTGGTAACTGAAGGCATCACGAGAGCAGTGTACTACGTTAACATTATTGCGGACCACCTGCATTGCTTCATGCTTCAAGTCTCCTCCTACGGCGATGACGTCTTCCAGCAGGATAACTGCACTTGTTGCAGGGTCAGAATAGTGCTACACTGGGTTGAGGAGCATTATAGTGAATCGTGCTACACTGTTTTGAGGGAAATTATAGTGAAGAGATTGATGTCTTGCCCAGAAAATGTGCCTCATCTGTACCTATTCGAACACATCAGGCGCTAGCTGCGTTCCCATAAATCACCACCCCGTAATTTTCGGGAATTGAGTAGATATATGGTGCCCCATACTTCTGCAATTCTGCCAAGTAGTATGGGGAAAGTGGAAAATCACGCCATTAAACAGGTGGTCATAATGTTTTAGCTCATCCGTGTATATTTCTATTAATTTCTCTGCTTAAAAGGTTGCACTCAGTCCTACTTATATTTAGGGCACTTAGTCTTTCTCTAAATTGCTGGGTTCACTTATAAAATTTGTATTCCATCGTCTTCTAATTTCCATGTCGGGCTTATAACCTCGCTCTCACCTTAGTGGTGGCAGTCTACTCCGGGAATACGTCCATTTTCTTGATCTTAACAGCTTGGTCTGTTTCCCCTTGTCTTTTGGCAATCAGTCATCAATTTAATATGTTCAACGGATTTTCCATTTGTGCCTTGGCAGATATTTTGTTTTTGATTCTGCAAGTTGAGAGTGCTCCAGTCTACTTACTTCTTTGATGTTTGCTATTATACATGCAGCGTTCTAATAAAACGGTTTCAGTCGGTCCGCACATACTTTAATTCTATTATTCCCGTTCAATCTAATCGTTAAGTTTGGTAGGTTTACTGCTACCACTCTGAACTGAGAACCGAACTTCTTTGGTCTAACTCTTCTAATTTGTTTGTCATGAAGCATGACCATCTCTCTTATTTCAAATAATCTCGGATTCAAATGAAACAATAGTTTTACTGTTACCAGTCATTTTTCGTTTATACCAACGGCGAGTTTCGAAGGGCTCCATCATCACGTGGACTTACATGTGTTAATACCACATGTCTTTGTTTGTGTTAAGACTTGGGGGTAATCTATGGCTTTGTCTAGTGGAGAAACAGAAACATTATTTCAGAACATGGTTTTGGAGAGGTTTTTGACTAAAAAATAAACGTATATCCAAATGTGAAAATGAAATAACTATAATGGAATACCTCCGGTTGCACAGGCTCCCTTCTGTGTGGTAATACATCACACATAGACTGGTGTTTTTTGTAATCAAAGATGATGTGGACAAACTAATAGTTGCAAATAACATAAAGCAAAACTGAAACATTATCTCCAAAAAAATATATTGCAAAACAACAAAGAATATATGGCAAAACAACACCGTTATTTCAGAAAATGTTTTAAGAGATTGTGGAGATCTTTGGTTGAGTTGATGAATACACGGGTTAAAATAAATGTTTCAAGTAGTATGCAAGTACTTTCCTGTCAAATTTATATAGCTTATCTTTCATATTCGTTTATATAATCATGTGACTTGTTTCAAACTAAATGAACAATAATATTGTATCCAATAGTAGCAAAATTATAAATAAATAAAACTTTTTGCTTAGATGCACAGGTAGCCGATGAAAGGATTGCGAGAATGAGAGCTAAGTCACCCCAAAGTGATAACACAACACACACGTCGTAGTAACACATGTAAATCCGTGTGATGATGGAGGTTTAAGCAAACAATGATTGGAAACGGTAAACTTGTTGTTTGATTGGTATCAATAACGACCACGGTAAAATCTACCCTAAAATCTTCGCATTTAAAGTTAATCTCGGATTCCTTGCCCAATCGTAGTAAGCTTTATTTGCTACCTGTGCCACTTTGACTGACTCTCATAGTATTCTCGCAGTTGGCTCCTGATTTGGTGCATGTATTCTTTGTAGTTGTACCCGACTGTCGTTATTTGTGTCTGAAAAACTCCTGATATATATATCGTTCTCCGAAACGTAATTTCGAATGGAGTGCATCTGCTACTACTACATGGTGTAGTGCTGAATAGGAGCATACCGTAGGGCACCCTAAATCCAAGTTTCTTTGATTCTCATGTATAAAATGTCAGGTACTCATAATTGTCCTCTGAATCCTTTCCAGTGCGCCATTTGTCTGTGGATGAGAAAATATCGTCCGTATATTCTCTATCCAGCGTAGTCTGCATAGTTACTTAACCATATCAGACCACCTGACTACATTTTTTATGTGTCTTAGCTGCAACAGAAATATTTTTCCCCTGATGAAACCTTCTGTTCACATTTGTGAGTATTCAATCTTTTCATCATGCACAGGTGCTTCCAGATGCTGGGCGTCACGGTAAAAGTACCACGAAGTTAATGTAGCAGCGCGCAGTAGCTTCTGACAGCCAGAATACATAAAATTGGTTTGCTAGTTATAGTCAAGTGTGTAATTGAATATTATTGTTATTATTATTCCTGATAGTTAGTGAATGATCAGTTCATTTATTACAGAAGTGAAAATTTCAAAGTTAGTTAATTTTGTCCATAAAAATAAGCCAAGTATAAAAAGTATAATTTTGAAAACAGGTACATATTTTTGTATAAATCTTGGGTCTAAAATCATTTTTAAAAAATCACCTAAGAACATTACAGCATAAAGATAAAGTTTCTTTCGTGCAGAAAATATTCGGTTCCCTCTAAAACTTCGAGTCTTGGTCGGCTATTATTACTGACTGAATCCTGAATCTCAGTATATCTTCTACAAACCTCTGTGCCACTACCTTAGTGTCTTGACGTCCGATTGCTACCGCTATAGTAAAATTGCTAGTATGATCTTGAACTGGTTACATATATGTATTTTCTGCTATAGCTGTACCTAGTGGACAAACGATGTTCACATTACACCTATCAAATACTGTATTTAGCATATCCGTAATCATTAACGGCATCTTCGTTTTACTTTTCTCAAATTTGTTCTTCTGATACTTGTCGCACGTTTTGATACATTTTGACGTTTTTCTCATACACTTCCATGTTTCATAAATTTTTTGCTGTCCAATGTTCTGTGTATCCCTCAGTGTCCACCTAATGGTTTTTCATGTATTTCCTTCATAATCTGTCTCTTCTCTTCGGTACTAATTTTTTCGTTCTCCGCACCTGTTCCTTTTCTTCCATTACTATTCTCACGTGAGGTTCCGTACCTTCTTCTGTGATATCAGCATCTTCAGATCTTATCCTACTTGATGCATATGCATTCTCATTCACCTTGGATAGGTTGTGCATAATATTACTCAATATTATTCAAGTACTCATATGATTTCAATCTACATTTCAAAAGAGGATAGAGTTCTGACACTAAAATTCCCTGTCGGTGGCTTGTGATTAGTCACTATCGTAAAATGTCTTCCACACTCATATCGCCTGAATTGGTTCAAATGGCTCTGAGCACTATGGGACTTAACATCTTAGGTCATCAGTCCCCTAGAACTTAGAACTACTTAAACCTAACTAACCTAAGAACATCACACACATCCATGCCCGAGGCAGGATTCGAACCTGTGACCGTAGCAGTCCCACGGTTCCGGACTGAAGTGCCTAGAACCGCACGGCCACCGCGGCCGGCTCGCCTGAATTGTTTGGTAGCACTCACTACTGCCAAGTATTCTAACTCAGTAGCCAAATTATTCGTCTCTCTCTCATTTAATGATCGTTAGGCATATATTAATCGTAGATCCGCACCTATTTTCCCTTGCGACTGCACTGATTCTAACGCTTCCCTGGTGAAGTCTGTGTCATTATAAATAGCTTCTCTAAATCCAGCATTGTTTAATATGAGCAGAATCACCAATTTGTCTTTCAATTCTTCGAAAGGTGCCAGTTGCTGAGTTCACCACTCATATGACACCTCGGTCTTAAGCCGCTTGTTTAGTTGGCCGACAATTTTACTTAACTTCCTAAAAAAGAACATAATGTTCAGCAATCGTTAGGTAAGCTTTAAATTCATTCGTGGACTTTCCAGCTGGAAACTTCTTCACCTTTTCCACATGTCTTTCCTACGGTTCTACACCTTTGTCTCATATCTCGCGCCTACCACGTCCTTTCTTAGGAATTCGCACTGGTCGGTTGGAGATTAATGCTTTGTTCACGCAATCTATAAGAGACTAGTTGTAATTCATTATACTTCTTTAACGAGGTACCATAACAAATTCACCGATGTGCAAAAGATAACTTTCGCCTGCTGTGTAACATAGCTTGAGGAGACTTTGACCATAACTAAACAGAAATGCTACAGTAAAATACAAAAAGTAAGTGAAAGAAATATGCAGTGAGACGAACAGTAATGCAACTTCTATTCCAGGACAACATTTACACTGCGCCCGCCATGATTTAAGATAGTCCCCTGGACATCACTAGAGGAGGGACATGGTTCTTAATAGGGTGTGTGATCACCATGTATGGCAGTGCGTGCTCTGCAGTGTGCTCCCATGCTGACTACTATGCTGGTAAGAAGCTCTTGTGGCAAAGCCTTCCATTCCTCCACCACTGTGGTTAACAACTGCTGAATGGTCGCTGGTGCCTGTGGACGTACTGTAATACCTTTCTTCAACGCATCGCACACGTGCTTGATGGCCTTTAAGTCGGGCAACGGGCAGGTCATTCCATTCGTCGAATATTCCCTCATTCCAAGAGACCTTCCCCCTGCGTTGTTCGTTGCAATCGCACGTTGTTATCCTGAAAAACTAAGTCAGGTCGAATGCACCCTGAAAACACATACATGTGGATGGAGTGCAGTCTCACAATAAAGTCGGCCGGTGAAATGTACGGTGTTCAAAGATTTGGAGCTCAGCACGCCCATGAAAAATTAATCCTCGCCACACCATAACAATTGGACCAGCAAAAATATCATGTTACACCATGTTCCCGTGTTTATTACGTGTTCCGCACCTCTCGCAACATGAGGGTAAGTCCAGAATAACTACTCAGAATGAATTTGCCCTCATCCGAGATCATGCGACCACACTCCTTGTTGTTAGAGTATGTATACGCTTTTGGTACTGTCGCAAAGAGTTCCACCGATGCGTTGGCGTCAACGGAACTCAATGTGCGAGTTTCAGGCAAAGAGACTATCGTCATGCAGTTGCTGTGCCACTATGGAGCGTCATATTGCGTGGCTTGTAGTTTGACGTGAGTCCCTTCTTGCCTGTTGCACAACGCCGCTGTCACCTGCTGCTGCAGTTGATTGTCATCGGTCGCATCCTCTCCTCATGGCAGCAGTACCTGTGGTTCGTAACGCTCCCCACGCACAAGAAACAATGCTGTGACCAATACAAAAGTCTTGCGTCGCACTCGTCACACTACGTCCTTCTTCCCGTTTCCCAATGATATTTACTGGTGTTAAGCCACCGAAATGTTGTCTCCGTGCCATGTTGTACTGAATAACACCACCACTGTGCACTGTGACTGTTCTCTGATTGACACACACTGCCTTCTCCAATTCCTTCAACTGCTTCGTGTAGCGGGGCCAACTCTAAATTGCGCTATTGTCACTGTGACCTCACGCCACGTGGCGTCTGAGAGACACCTGGTAACGCGCTCTCGCACTTCCATTCATTTCTATTTAGGTGTTAGCATGTTATATTAGTTTATCTGTCTCGTCCACAATTTTTCCATAGAAGTATAATAGCATCTAGGTATACCAAACACCAGTTGCCTTGTAATCCTGACAATAATACATTCGTCAATTTTTGAAGTGTACTTTTAAAACGAGGGTCATATTTAAAAAGGCACGGAAACTGTTTATGATTTCAAAAAGTATCACCATTTCTGATAACACATTTATCCCACGGCGAGAAAAAATAATCAGTGCCTTCGTAGAGAGATGTTTGTTGTAGTCTGTAGAAGCACGATTGTACCTAGGCGTGCACCTCTTCTTCCGAAGCAAATCGACGGCCAGGAATGTGTTCCATCAGGGTTCCCTTAATGTGGAAATCGCATGGGAAGAGGTCGGGACTTTATTGTGGACGTGGAGGGATTCCCAGTGTAACTTCCGCAGCGCGCTCGAAACAACTTTGGCAACACATCTGACAGCAGATGTCTTTGGTCCCCTTACCACATTGTTTACTAATTCGGCCAATCGTAGTTTCAATATTAGTGTGTAGTTCAGCACTATTCCTGTCTGAGGCAGTCTAGATTGGAATTGAAGGGGTGATAATGATATAGTTCAAAGCCACGCTCTTCTCAAAATACGTTTTGGTGTTAGTTCAATTTCTATTTAACAGAGGAAGCTACTGCAAAAATATTTTAACTTTCACTCACTAGATGGCAACCAGTTCACACATGTTGTTCTCATACAGTGAGAAAGTAGTCTCTTTCGTGTGTGAAACAACCCAAAGCCACAGTGAAACGGCGCTTGCAAAGAAGAGGTTATTTCCATGAGTAACCGAAAAAGAAGATTCCTAGATGGAAAGGACAGTTCTGAAGAAGATTATTCACCCAGTGGAAGCAGCTATTGTCCCCTGATGAATAGCCATCCGAAAATGACATGATAAGTCGAAAATACTTACTTTTTTAAACATTTAACACACTGAAGCTTAGGACTGTATCAGAGTAAAATATTACTGCGTAATAATAACTATTATAAACTCGCTAATTAAAATACATGTGTGAATCATGAACAAATTATACTTCTATTAATTACTGCATAATTGGTAATAATTTTAATATTATAAGGCTATTTGTATAATATATAAAGGTATTTTATATGTGTTAAAGTGGCTTTGGTCTTTCTCATTCTGAATACTTCGTCTGGCTAAGGATGGTGACGAATATAAAAGATCTCCCGAAGTTTCACCTGCTTAAGAACCAGAAGCAAGAAAGAAGGAAGAAATATGTGCAACTGGAAAAGGGAAAAATGTAAACGTCTTAGAAATTCTGGAAGAGAGTACATATCTGATAAAACAGGACAAACTGTTGGTGCTAAAAATTCGTGGTCCTGGATGTAAATGTAAAAATAGATGGTTGGAGCAAAATTCATGAATGTGCAGAGCAGATATTCCATTCATTTCGGGATATCAGATATTCCATTCATTTTGGGATATGGGTGGCTTCAGTAGCCAAAAATTACCTTCTGAGCAATATTAAGATGAAACAAGTGCAAAGGAGATAACTATGATTAATGAAAATCTGAAATTAACTTTTATATCAGGTACTTTTTATAGATAATATATCATTATTTTGATTAATATATTTTACTTTTTTAGGTACCCAAAGAAAAAGGAAAAGTGCAGTTTCACAACGAATACTTACTTTTTTGTACCAGGTTAAGGTTAATGGCTGTAATATTATGATATGCAGTGAAACATTTTTAAGTGTGCATTGGCTTCAGAATAATCAAGGGTGTCATAAGAACCCACAAAAACACTTTGGTGATGGACACTCCACTTCTCCAAAAGACTTAAGAGATATTTAAAGATTAAAGTTGCTTCGCAGAAAAATCATCATTTTGTTCTATTCAGCTTATTTATCCAGCGTTTTTTTCTTAAGTATCATATTCAAAAAAAATTCTCTAAATTTCTCTGACCTGTTGCATTTACCTTCAAAATTATTTTTATTCTTTTTCTTTGTTTCCAGGAAAATAAGGGAATTCATTAAGGAAAATGTCACAACTTCATAAATAAAATACCTAGGTATGCAGGTCATTACAGCCGCTCACATTACCCGAATAAAGTGTACTTCGACCGTGATATGTCGATTTCATCATTATATCAAGAACGTTATTTGAAATATTGTGAAAAAGTAATGCACCACAAGCAAAGGTTTCGACATTTTGACATATTTTTAACCACGATTATAATATTTGTTTTAAATTGCCTCCTTCAGACACATATCATGTATGTGATCAATTTCAAATTCAAATAAAAAATTCATAATTGACCAACTCTGAAGATATGATTAGAAGATTAAAAACTGAAAGGGACCTCCAATCATGCCAGACGATCTGTTGGGCAAAATATTATTACACAGCTTTCCAAGTTAACTAGGGAAAATCTTGAGGAACATCTTCAGTAGCCTATGATTTACAACAAACTTTCCAACACAAAGGGTGACGTCTGGGCCTGCAGTCTATAAGAGAAAGTTGTGGACGTCTGATTTTGGTATTGATGATTGTGGGTCTGAAAAGGAAAATATGTTCGTGAGGACTGAAGATGAAGCAAAGCGTGAAACTGATGAAATACGAAGCTGTCTCATAAAATTCCTAGAAACAGGAAAGCCTCAAGGAAATATTCTTCATATTATTAGTGATAATTGCAGAGGCCAAGGCAAAACTGTTCCATTGTTGCACTAGAGAGATCACTAGTGCGATCAGGAAAATTTAAGGATGTTGAACGTCGGTTTACACAAGCTGGACGCACACGATTGCCCTGTGACCGAGATTTCGGTCGAATTGAGAAGCAATTTAAGAATAAAAACACCATAGTGTACACCACTGATGACTGGATTATAGTCATTAGAGAATCGTGCACGAAAAAGTAGTTTACAGTCGTTATAACGAAGCTAGCAGATTTTATAGATCTGACACATTTGCAGATAAATTTTGTAAAGAAGCACAAGCATGATAATTTTCTTAAGCGACAGCTTTTCGTTTTGATGAAGGAATGCCATCAGATTTAAAACTAAAGTATCAGTGCACTGATTTTGAAGAATTCACAGCTGTAAATATCACTAGAAAAGGATGACCACATCAGGAGCTAAATCTGTTCCAGCTGTCAAGGAAATACTTCAAGAGTCTGAGTGAAACAAAGGAAGACAGTAATGAAAATGACACAGAGATGATAGATACTGGCTATTTTTTTTAAATATTGTAGTCACTATCATTGTAAGTTATGTTGTATGTTGATCTTCAAATTTTTGTAAACCTTGTATTCATTTAGTTTAGTCACGCCAAGCCCAATGTTATGTCACCCTGGGTGACGTATTTTTTTATTAACAATGTTTAGATTTGTTCACATGTATATTAATACATTGGAGAAATAAACTACTTTCGTCGGATACCCAGAAATGTTGGAATATGATTTATGGATTTACTCAAAGCTCTAAAACGCCCTCCTGAAAATTTACATTTTTTGCCTTTCGATTATAACATTCTCACCTCTTCAATTATTTCTTAAAAGACTCATTTCAAGTTCATCACGAGATGACAAAAATCATCACTTTTAACAATAGTGACTTAAAATCTAATTGCCGGTTGTTTAACTTGTACAGTCGTAGGATGCCTTTTAGACTATTCGGCATTAGCACACGTAACTATTCTTTATAGTTGATCACTTGCACAATACTTCATGACAGAGATGGTAGATATTGGCTGTTTTTTGAAATATTGTAGTCACTATCGTTGTAAGATATGCTCTATGTTGATGTTCAAATTTTTGGTGCATGGTGTATGGTCAAAATGGTTCCCCATGTGTCTAGGTTGAACGTATGCCCCCGGATTGAGACCGATAATTAAAGTGCGACTCCTTGTACATACTACAAGGGCGTGATGAAATAGAATTTCTCCGAAATGTATATTCTGTTCTAATTTTGGGCGAGGTATTAAATGTCTCGTATATTACTCAATCGACCTTCCCGCTTCGCTGACGCAAGCTACAACACTCTGCCGCTACTGGTTCCAAATTGCAGCGTGTTACATGGCAGTGTGTACGTATTTGTGTCTGTGCGTGAGAAACAGCGCTCTGAAATCGAGTTTCTAACAACAGAAAATGTGCCCTCAACTGAAATCCATAGGAGAATTAAAGCAGTGTACGGTGACGATTGTATCGACAAAGCTAGCCACATACGAGCGCTGCTACGTGCGCAATAGTCCGACGTCTTGGATTCACCATCATCGGTCATCCCCCATGCAGTACAGGCTTGACCATATCTGATTTTCATCTGATTCCAAAACTTAATGCACACCTTCGAGAACTTCACAGCTGATAGTGATGAAGTGGTGCAAGTAGAGGTGAGATTGAGGCCCCGTCAACTACGTCTAACACTGACGGTATCAACAAACCGGTCTCTCGTTGGAAGAATTGTATTCATCGCCAGGACGACAGTGTTGAGAAACAAATATTTGAAAATGAAAAATAAAGATGCAGAATGTTAATAAAGTTTGTTTTGTTTAAAAAGCTTCAAGAGTTTTCATATAAAAAATTCTGAGGCATTATTTACGACGCGCCCTCGTAGAAACGTTTGGCTTAATTGGACTGTAAGTTTCTGGGTCAAATTATAATCGTCAACACAAGTGGGGTTTAGTACAATTTTTTGTTTCAAAAGATATAAATCACAGACGCCTTAGTGGATGTAAGGTAATGTACATTTGGCGTTGCATCGACCAAGGAAACACTTGCTAAGTTGATATGACTATTTGGCTTGCGTGAACTAAAATTACCATAATAATCTATTCTGAAGTGCACATTGCATTAAAGTTCAGAATCAGTGTGAGATCCAGCGTACAAGTGCTATTAATTGTAAAGTTCTCAGTCCACAGCTGTTTCACTCGCAAATATGAAGAAATTTGACCGACTTCAAAGTCTTGGCACTGCTCCACAGCGACAACGTTAGACCGGTAATGTTCATCTCACGGAATGTTAAAAGTTCAGCGGCAGTCTCGTGCACATGAGTCAGTCTCCAAATAAACTCTGGCTCATTGTCGATTTACGCCATAATCATACTGTACAAAAAGCTCATTTGTCACGATTTATACAGCCTCATTCCACTCTAGGGTCCCGGCCAGTGAATAACTAACAGATAAAATAAAATATTTGAAAGCTACAATCTTTAAGCAAAAATGATAACCAGGATCGCAAAATTCAGAATGTTATGTGTCCCTTACAATACACGTTCAGCCTTATTTCTATGACTGATAGTATTAGAAGTATAACTCAAGAAGTAGATAACACATTGCACAAATTCAAATAATAAAAAGCAGATTTGCTAATCTGAGTATCTAGTGGGCAAGCCGGAGGCTGTGGCCGAGAGGCTCTAGACGCTTCAGTACGGAACCGCGCTGCTGCTACGGACGCAGGCTCGAATCCTGCCTCGGGCATGGATGTGTGTGATGTCCTTAGGTTAGTTAGGTTTAAGTAGTTCTAAGTATAGAGGACTAATTACCTCAGATGCTAAGTCCCATAGTGCCTAGAGCCATTTGAACCAGTTCTAGTGGGAAAAATAATGTGTTGACTGTACAGAATTTTTCCTTTTTTGTCCAGTGGTATGTTTTGAATGCAGCTGTCGTACGCCGTATGACTGTTGTTAGGCTAGATTAGTTTATCTTCTGGTGTTAAAATTAAAAATAATTGCTAGACACTAAATGTCATGATCTAAAGCCAAATCTTAATTAGATTTTTCCTGCACTCGTTCATGCTGTGGCATGTGTTAGTGTTCAATCGTTATTTCACGGATAAACGAATATGTGTATGGTAGAGTATATAACATAACTGTAGTTTAAATGAGCCATGCACTGACACTTTGCTGATTCCTGTGGTAAAATTTTACGTCGTTGATACTAATTTTCGTAGAATTATCACATTTAGTAATCATTACGTAATAATAGGATTCCAAGTATTGATTGTGTATGTTGAGGACACTTACCGTCAATAATTTTAAAGTTACATTTATTGATTAATGATGTATTTGGAGAATACTATACGATTCGTGCCCCAAATGAATAGTGTAAAGTACCAACGCAATTATGGTTTGTTGAGAATAATTATTTTTACGGTAATATGACTGAAGTTATACTTAGTGGACTGTAAATCTGCTTCTGAGAATTTTTTCTCTTACCAAGAAATTAGGTCTTAAGACATAAAATGGTGTGTCTTAAAGCAGCTTCCAGAGAATTAAACATAACTCACATAGTGCAAGTGCAAAAACACGGTAAGTGTAAAACGTATAAGACGAATACAGGACTAATTCGTCGCACAGGTATATTCACTACTGCACCGAAACTGTAGCGAGTACAAAACGAGGCCCCAGCAGGGAATCAAGGAAACCTGCAAGAGCCATCTGAAGATGGATTTGAAATAAATCCCTAAATGGTAATGATTTTTAAAGTATAGTTGCGGCTGGTTACTGTTTAAATTATTAATCTTATAATTTGCGTAGAGTTTCTGATTTCCACTATAGCTTATTCTTGCACCATTATTGAACCATCTTTGGCCTGTCACTCGAGGCCATCGTTACCAACGTGCTCTGCTTCAAGTACCACGGGTTTTCGATCGCTGATGGCACCTCCTCACGATGGCTGCTCGCCTGATTCCTAGACATCTCCACTGACAACATAGCTGAAAGATCAATCGCTTGCTATCTGAGTCATTCACGCCTCCCAGCAGTAATGTATATAATGTCATAACTTCTTAGCTATTTGGTGAATTTTTCACATTTTTTCCGAGCTGTTTCCCTGTTCGTCAGCCATCCGAGTATGAGAATCAAACCTCATCGTTCCTTCCAAATGACTGGTAGGGCGCTCCAGAATATTTCACAAAAACTGAAGGATTAATTTTACACGGTGGCGTGAAATGTTAGACTCCTGTATCCTCTTTTGATTTCCCGCTTTATCCCAAGTGATGTGACCATTATTTTCATCATTTCGCTCATCAGTGACGTAGAGGATTCCTGTCCTAAACTGTTATTTCGTACTGTTTATATTTAGTGACGCTCTTTTTATGAGCTATTCCACTAGTCCAGAACCCTTGAATACCACGGCAAAGTCTGATAATTATATTCGATGTTGCCAATGCTCTTTATTAATTTTCCTACCATAGTATATTTTTATTCGATAATATATTTAATTGCACTGCACCATTAGTTGCTACGTGATAAATTTTCTGTGTAATTTCAAGAAAAGAAGATAAAGTCACCGTTCACCCACAATGATCATACGAAACACTAGAACAAACTATAACAGCGATTTGTAACAGGGATCTCCAACATTATACTGCTATTTTTGCTCTTCACTACAAGGAGCACAAGATATACCACGATGCTATTACGTAAGGTGGTGCAAGACGTACACATGATACCTAATTAATGCAAATCTCATATAATTATGTTTGAGAGGTGATGATACATTCAAGGATATTTATTTCCCTTATTGTAATGAGATGTAGTCGACGTTCTCCACTACCCAAAACTTAGAGTAGCATGACAGTTTCCTCCAGGCTGGCGCAACTTATTCTCCATCCAAGAATATAAACGACAACAAAAACTACTTGAACAACGGTACTAAGTGTACTCACAAATGATAGAATATTTACGCTTCAGGCAAAGAAAGTCATTTTATGGAAACTCACCGTAACGCAGTACTTAGGATATGATTTTTTTATGATATAAAATAATAGGTACAAGAAAAGTACTTTACTTAAATAAATGTTATAGAAATCCATACTGTAGAAGGCGGTTGTAGCTACCGTGTCTGTTTCCTGCAAATGGTGCTGTGGCTTTTCGACGAATGAAGATCGTATTGAAGAGCATAATGGTATGGGATACGTATAAAGAAGCTCATAAGTTTGCATGTCGGCTGCTGCCTTTACTCTGATAATAGCGTGATAACAGTAGTTTGAGGCGTGAACAGACAGTACCTGCCAATTATAGACCAGTGGGTCTAGGAATTTTCTGTAGCTAGAGATAAGCTATGAACTACGGTCGTGGAAGTGAGTAGCCAGTTGGACAGGCCCAGCGGCTTGTCGAAGATATACCAGAGCTGTTAGACCAAGTATAGACCAGTGGGTTCAGGAATTTTTTATAGCTCGAGGAAAGCTATGAACTAGGGTCGCGGAAGTGAATAGCCAGTTGGAGAGGCCCAGCGATTGTTGAAGAGATACCAGAGCTGTTAGAAACACTTCTTACGATGCGTATATGTGAGCACTTGAGAGCTGTCACGGTACTGGTTCTCGAGACCTCGTCTCATAAGTCGGTCCACCTGAGCGCAAGGGTTGCACAGATTCAATTTCGAGATAATTTACCAAGCTCGCTTCAGTAAGTGCCCTCAGAAGAAATTTTCAGACCTTGTCTGCTCATAATCCAGTCAATGAAGACCAAAAAAGGTCAAACAGGTGGAAGATTCGTGTAGTCGCAAATTTTTCTATAGTAATATGAGGGAGTGCCGTGAGCAACTTACTAAGAATCGTAACCACTGAGCTGTGAAGGTAAGGGCGGGTAACGTTTAATGGCAACTTGTTTACCTTTTTCCTGAATATATCGAAAGCCACGTCTCTGGTGAAAATGTTTCTAATAAATACACTTTCTAATAAATATACTTGATACTCTGCCCAGATGCCAGAGCTGTCGACGAAAAGTTTCTCAGTGACGTCAATGAGTATATTTCACACTATCTGATCAAAAGTATCCGAATATCTATTAGTGGACAGTAATAGGGGTTATATCTACGCTCAGACTTTACGACGTTTTAAACTCTGTTTCCGACAATTTCAGTGAAGTGTCTGAAAGCCTGTGGAAGAATGGCAGTCCATTCATCCTCAAGTGCCGATACCAGGTGAGGTAGTAATGTTGGACACTGGGGTCTTGAGCAAAGTTGAGGTTCTAACGCATCCCAAAGGCGTTACGTAGAGTTCAGGTTGCGATTCTAGGCAGGCCAGTTCACAAACCATTTCCTCGCCGAAGCTGCTTAATGAGAAGGAACACAGTCATGCTGATGACAACACTCACCGTCTCCAAACTGTTCAACTACTGCACGCTGTACACAATGCTGAAAAACCTGGTCCTATTCATCCCCATTTAGTGTTTTCTTAGGCGCAATGAGGGAATCACAACAAGAGAAATCTGTCCATACTGTAACTGTACCGTCTCCGTATTCCACTGTTGTCACTACATCTGCAGGTACGGTTTTCCAGGCATTCGCCAAAATTAGATGCTTCCATCAGATTCCCACGATGAATACTATGATTGATCACTACAAATCACTAGTTTCTAGTCACCTATTGTCCAGTGGCGTCGCTCTTTACACCACCTCACGTAATGACTACAGAAGTGTTTGGCTTATGAGAAGCTGCTCAACTTCTCTGCCCTAAACTTTTTAAGCACTTACGCACTGTCATTGTGCTAACTGGACGGTTGATAGCAGCTTGGTACTCACCAATGATTTCTTCCGCTGATTTAGTGTGATTTTTTACAACCATCATCTGTCATGTTCGACGGTCCCGGTGAGTTAATACGTGAGATACGCATGTTCGTCTTTCAGATGTGGTAATTTCTTCAAGTTTCCACTTCACAATCACGTCAACAGTCGACTTGGGCAGCTTTAGAAGGGTTGAATGTCCCTGGTGGATTTGCTACTCAGTTGACATCTAATGTCTAGTCCACGTTAGAAGTCAATGGGCTCTCCCGATCGACACATTTTACCGTTACTGCTTCTCTACTCGCAACACAATACTTCTCGCCTCCATATACACCATACATAAGATAGTGTATATGTAACATCGCTCTTGCGGTGCAAATATTAGTCTATAATTACACTCACGTCTTAGCGGCTTAGTGATCTCGACTGTGCTGCAGCCGAAGTCAGTTCCACTTGGGTGCTTCTGTACACCGTTTCTGTACACATATAAGGCATAAGTCACACAATATGAACTCACTGATAGCAGGTGAATTTTTTTACGGTGCTTCAAGGATGTATTAAAATATTTGAAAGTCAGATATGGCACATATTTTTTGAAAAGACACTTCCTGACGTTAGATCAGTGTTCAGTTACCGTTTACGAACTATGTCACTTATTTCATTAATCTATCATGCAAATGTAAATGAATGAAGACTTTAAGGCAATGCCAGAAACCTTAGGTTTAGAGAAAAAGGAAATGTAGCAGATAAATGAAGCGAAATTAACTGTCAAATGGTATTAAGTACTTGTTACCTAACCACTGATGGGCGAGCACACAGCCATATATGAACTTAGTGGCTTGTTTTCTGACCTAGGGGTTTGGTTGTGCTCTGGTGCATTGTGCCCTTATGAAAAAGTTTTAAATCGTGAAAACCTAGCCTAATGAACAATTGGCGAAGAAAATTGAAAAGCACAAATAAATGTTAATAAAGGTGATACAAGGAAAGCCCCTTAAGACAAACATACGTGTTGCGCAAAGTACTAAGATTCACTCTGTTTTATTTATCACAAGAAAACAAGCTATAATGAATGGTGGTCTTACACTGGCTAATATTATACACAGTCAAACAAATAAGATAAGAATATCAGAGCCCGCAGAGTGTACATAGAGAATGCCAAAGGCTTTGTACAGAGCAGTTAATCTGTAATCTGAACTTCCTAACACCGAACCATTTGACTCAAGTCTGTCTGAAATAACCAATTCTTTAAGCACTGTTCAGTAACAATGGTCTATATCGGCTGTCGGTTATTACGCGTTCCGAGGGTTGTAAACTCTAGCACTGATAAATGTCAAAGTCCAAACTAACTGCACACTATACCATTACATAACTTCACGAGACTCGCCGACAGCACAAGACTTTGCCAGTCTTACCCATCGAGACGAGAACATCTGAAAACCCTACACAACGCTTCATTTATTTAAAACCTCCGCCATGGGACCAACTACTTTGTTCAAACGATTATCGCCGTGCCTGACCATTATATTCATGGATACCATTCTTTAAAAGTTCAATATCTTAAATATATACTCTACACATATTCGAATCAAAGCAATTAAATATCTTTTACCTCTGGTTAAATGTTCCCTACAGAACAGTTCGTTTATTTAAAACCTCCGCCATGGGACCAACTACTTTGTTCAAAAGATTATCTCCGTGCTTGACCATTATATTCATGGAGACAATTCTTAAAGTTCAATATCTTAAATATATACTCTATACATATTCGAATCAAAGCCATTAAATATCTTTTACCTCTAGTTAAATGTTACTAAATAACTAATATTAAACTGCACTTTCATTCTTCACACTACACCGCAACAGCAACCGCTTGTAGAGTGAGCAGCACTATTCCTCTCGCCAATTCCTCACTACGTTATTTAATTGGTTACTTTACAAACACTAACTTACTAATTTCTTATTAAATAAACTTAAAAATCTAGAAACCATAGTAAAAACGTTTCATGGAGAGGCTAACATTTTACTTTAACTCTGAAGAATTCTTCATTGAGGCACTTGCTAACAATTATACACAACTGATTTGTAACAACTTGTTGGTCTGCTTATCAGTATGTGAAATATGCTAATTTTATATCTGACTTCAAAACCTATCAAACGGTGTAACATATGTATATGTAATTTGTGTGTATCAATTCTTTATTTTATTATAAAGACTTTTAAAATGGTTGAAAAGTCAGTAACTGGTTACATAACAGGAATTGATTTCTTGACCAGTAGCAGGCACATAGTGCCCTTCTTCAGAAGATTTTACTAAAAAATATACCACAAAAAAGTAGAAGCTAGATAAGAATAATTAAATTTAAGAAGCATAAAAATTTTAAGATAAGGAAGTGGTAGATAATTAGTATTATCTCATTATTAACGAGCATGAAAAGTGTATTATTGCTGTCCTAAAAACCAAAATAAAAATATGTAGTACAATAATAAAATGCGTTAACGCTAAAAAAGCTCGTAAGTTCTTACGTATGGGATAGTGCATGTACAAATACAGTATAAGGTAACCAAACAAGTGTAAAAAGATAATGACATGCATATATTGGGGTCCATCTCAGAGTGAGGTAAAACTAAGGCAAAATAATAAAACAAGAACATACGTAGTTGCAGTGGCTATAAAACAAATATGGTATAAGAAAACCAAACAGCAAGTGTAGAAATCATGCAAGAACTGGAGCTGTACAGATAATGACATGCATATCTTCAGGTTGGTCTTAGGCTGAGGGTAAAAGTAAGATAAAATAGCCGGCCAGAGTGGCTGAGTGGTTCGAGGCTCTACAGTCTGGAACCGCGCGACTGCTACGGTCGCAGGTTCGAATCCTGCCTCGGGCATGGATGGGTGTGATGTCCTTAGGTTAGTTAGGTTTAAGTAGTTCTAAGTTCTAGGGGACTGATGACCTCCGATGTGAAGTCCCATAGTGCTCAGAGCTATTTGAACCGTTTGAACCAAGATAAAATGATAAAGCAAAATCTTCGTAACTGTAGTTGCCATAAAACATAAACTAAAATATAAACGTCCATAATCACCGTATTAACAAACATATAAAATTCCACATATTAAAGATCAATAAAATAAGTTACTATAAACGACATGTGGAGCTACGGATGGGAAGTTTAGGAACTAATGGCCGAACCAGGCTTAGTGAAGTCAGTAGCGTTCTAGCAGGGAACCTGTCGGCGAAAACGAAGTGCGAAGCGTTCCATGAGTCCGTAAGCTGTAACTAGCATAAGCGGAGAGACAGTTCTCAGTCAGCATCTGATATGAAGAAACAGAAAACAACTGTATAGGAGAAGAAGCATGGGCACAATTGTATACTTCTAGTATTGTGAAACCAGTAGCGCTGGAGTATATGCATGGTCGCAAATACGATTCGTGAAACAACTGTAACTAGCCACATTCGTAGTAGCTGTATGGTAAGCTTTAGAAAACATCACTGAACTGGTGCAGAGACGTCAATAGGGTGCTCGCAGGAAATACGGCTGCGCAAACAACACACGAAATGCACCAAAGAGCCAGAAGCAATAACTGGATTGGGTAGAGATATAATTCTTCATCAGTAGCCTAAATGGAGGGTCAAAAATAACTGTAGGAAAAACCGGAAATAACTACTTCAGAAACGTACCTAAGGTCCTAAACACGCTTCGTGAAATAATTACACTGGACAGCCAAAGAAATTGGTACACCTGTCTAATATCGTGTAGGGCCCTCGCGAACACACAGAAGTGCTGCAACACGACGTGCCATGGACTCGACTAATGTCTTAAGTAGTTCTGGAGGGAATTGACACCATGAATCCTGTAGGGCTGTCCATAAACCAGTACGAATAGGAAGAGGTGGAGATCTCTTCTGAACAGCACGTTGCAAGGCATCTCAGATATGCTAAGCAAAGTTCATGTCTGGGGACTACGGTGGCCAGTGGAAGTGTTTAAACTCAAAAGTGTGTTCCTGAAGCCACTCTGTAGCAATTCTGGACGCGAGGGGTCTCACATTGTCCTGCTGGAATTGCCCAAATCCGTCTGAACGCACAATGGACATGAATGAATGCAGGTGATCAGACAGGGTGCTTACGCACATGTCACTTGTCAGAGACGTATCTCGACGTATCAGGGGTCCCATATCACTCCAACTGCACAGGTCCCACACCATTACAGAGCCTCCACCAGCTTGAACAGTCCGCTGTTGACATGAAGGGTCCATGGATTCCTGAGATTTTCTCCATACCGGTAAACTTCCATCCACTCCATAGAAGCTGAAACGAGACTCGTCCCTCCAGGATACATGTTTCTAGTCATCAACAGTCTAATGTCGGTGTTGACTGGCCCAGGTGAGGTGTAAAGTTGTTTGTCGTGCAGTCATCAAGGGTAAACTAGTGGGCCTTCAGGTCCGAAAGACCATATCGATGACGTTTCGTTGAATGGTTCGCACGCTGACACTTGTTGATGGCCCAGCACTGAAATCTGCAGCAATTTGCGAAATTGTTGCACTTCTGTCACGTTGAACGACTCTCTTCAGTCGTCGTGGGTCTCGTTCTTGCAGGATCTCTTTCCGGCCGCAGTGATGTCGAAGATTTGATGTTTTACTGGATTCCTGATATCGTGAGATGGTCTCACGGGAAAATCCGCACTCCATTGCTAACTCGGAGATGTTGTGTCCCATCGTTCGTGCGCCGACTATAACACCACGTTCAAACTCATTTAAATCTTGATAAAAAGCTCTTTTAGTAGCAGTAAATGCGCCAGACACTTGATGTCTTACATAGGCGTTGCCGACCGCAACGCAGTATTCTGCCTGTTTACGTATCTCTGTATTTAAATTCGCATGCCTATACCAGTTTCTTTGGAGCTTGAGTGTATAACTAGTGTCATTCACATAAGTGATTATTATAAGTTGGACTAGCTGACACAGAATGATTAAAAGTGCTTGTTAACCAGTTTATTATTTCACCGTACTTTTACTCTCAGACCAACCTCAAGATTTGCATGTCATTAGCTGAATAGCTCCAGCCATTGCATGATGTCCTACTAGTTGTTTGGTTTCCTTATAGTGTATTTACTTTATGGCAACTACAATTGCATAAGTTCTTTTATTATTTTATCTTATTTTAACTCCCAACTCGTTAGCTTTTTAGCTCCAGTTCTTACATGATGTCTACTCTTGTTGTTTGGCTTCCTTATACCGTGCTTGTACATGCAATATCATCGATATGTAAGGACTAAAGAGCTCTTTTTACATTATTGCATTTCATTATTGTATTACATATTGTTCTTGTACTTTTTAGGACTGCAGTAATATGCTGCATACAAATGCTTATTTTTAATGCACGCTAATAATTCCAAGTATGTACTATCTCTCTATCATTAAATTTTTATACTTCCTGAATTTTATTTTTATAATCGAACTTGTAGTTATTTGTCGTATATTTTCCTGTACAGTCTTCTGATGAAGGGCGCTAGCTGTCCGAAAGCAGTCAAGACATAAAATTTCTTTTGTCTAATTGGTTCCTAATTTTTCAACAGTTACTCTTACTGTGGCTGAGGAATGATGAAGTACTAAGTTTTACACATAAAGTTAGTAAAATTGCTAATGTTAGTTGTACAAGAGTGTTGATAATTTTATTGGAATCGTCTGTTCATTACGAAATCGAAACTCTATTCAGATGTGTCGTTGCTTGTCTGGAATCAGTTTTAATATTTTTGGTGAGTGCTGGAGAGTGGCGCAGTTAGGCCATGTTAGCTTGTCGCTGATAAGCGAACGGTGATACGAAGCATATATTGTCATAGGCTATCGAACTTGCTACCGAGTGGCGGCCCCCATATACTCTCAGCCACGACGCTTCTAACCCACCTAATTTTGCTTCCTCAACAGAGTTCTGCATCTGAAGTTTCTGCTCTCTCGATTTGCTCGGTGCATGGAGTTCCGCGTAAGTCCTGCAGATGTCAATACAGCCGCTTTGGCCCCTCAAAGCAGCTGCATTCGACTGCCTTGACACTCGTTCGAGTATCGTACGCTCGAATTGCCAAGCCTTCTACTATAGCTACCCGAGCGCCGCTCAAACGTCCTCTGTTAGATCATGACGCGTGTAGATGAGATGAAAGAGAGTGCGACAGCGAAATTTGATTCGAAAGAACTTATCCTGTGTGTGAAGGCAGTGGTGGTAACAAAGATTGAGACAGATTTTCATGACTGACTGATGAGTGTGACGTCTACATGTACTGTGGCAAGTGCTCTGGTCTCTTTTCTTGCAGATCAGCTACCAGTCATCTGAAGGCATGTGTCTGAAAAACACGACAGATGTGTAAGTTCTGAAGCATTACCACTTTCAGCGGAAGCCATGGTAATTAGGAAAACGAGTAACATTGTGCGCCAGAGAGCTTCGTCCATTTCAGTAGTTCGTAAACGTCGGTTCAGAACTGGGACAGACATCTCCAACATTTTACTTCATCTTGTGACATTACCGGTACCGTAGCACGAAACACTGAAAGAAAGCTGATAAAATACGAGCGAGAATGTTATCCAGCATTATCCAGACCAGGGGCGTGGACATATGTGGATGTATTGACCTATACATATTGGGAAATGTGTTAGCTATCTATTGCTGCGCACTTTGCTTATCAGGATTAGGCGCTGTGAAATATGGTATATGGCTACAATTCATTTTTCTAAGAAGAAAAGGTTCTGGCGCTGCAGTCCGGAACCGCGGGACTGCTACGGTCGCAGGTTCGAATCCTGCCTCGGGCATGGGTGTGTGTGGTGTCCTTAGGTTAGTTAGGTTAAGTAGTTCTAAGTTCTAGGGGACTTATGACTTAAGATGTTGAGTCCCACAGTGCTCAGAGCCATTTTTTAAGAAGAAAAGTGTCTGAAGAATTTATTAAGAACAGCACTGAGGAAACATTATTGACGTTTTTAGGAGTATATCCCCAGCTTTTTAATAAGATTCCATTTGTCACTCACAGAGGCGCTAATACGTGTAAAGCACTCCAATCCTTTCAGCATTTTGCATACATTATACACGTTTTGAACACGCTTCCGAATTGGTTAGCACACTGGACTCGCATTCGGGAGGACGACGGTTCAGACCTTCGTTTGGCCATACTGGATTAGGTTTTCCTTCATTTCCCTACATTGTTTAAGGCAAATGCCGGGATGGTTGCTTTGAAAGAGCATGGCCGCTTTTGTTCTCCATCCCTCCTTAATCCGGAATTGTGCTCTGTCTCTAATGGCCGCTTTCTCGACGGGACGATAAACACTACTCTCCTCATCCTCCTTGAACACACTTCTGAAACACATGCTGAGTAATTAGTATTTGACTTATGTGATCGCACTGGTTTGTATCACAAGTTAAGCTGCCAAAGATACTCCTGGTTTCATGAAAAAAGCTTGAAGGAAGAAACGGAGAGTAGGTGGAACAGCTTGTTTAGAATGTTACAGTCTGTAGTCAAGCAGTACGATAAATCCATGGAAATGCATCCGGAGAAAGCTGTCTCTGAAAATCTTGCTGGTTACGACAACCACACCTCAAAGGAACTCTTGACACTCGAATGCCATTCATATATGCAATAGGAATGCTGAAAGGCGAGAACTTTCCAGCAGTTCAGATTGTTTTGCTATGGCTGCACAAACTAAAAGGTCGTTGCAATACAGGGCCCGAAGTTAAAGAGACACTATTAAATTACTGTCGGACCTGTTTTCATATTCATTACCTGCTGGGAGTCCGGCATTTTAAAATTACATTGAACCGCAAGAGGCCTGTTTCATTGTCACATGCATTTTAGCAGTACAGTACAACTGTCATATTATCGTCTATTAACTGTTGGTACTGTGAGTGCCGAAAGATAGCCATCTCCATTTCACAGATGAGAAACGTGAAATACAGAAGTTGCACAGAACAGTAACACTCCTGTGGTCGTCCTTATGATTACTGGAAACGATATCTGTTTCTGACAGAGATGAGACGTTAAATACTGTATGTCAAATGAGTGACGTAGTATCAGTTCCTGGTCAGCTAACGTGGCGCTAATATCTTATTTTGTTTTTATCATATCTGTAAATGCACACATCGAAAAAAGTTTTGCATCAAACGAGTTCCCAGAACTTCTGAACATAGACGTTGACTGTCGGTATTGTATCACAGACACAGTCCCTTTGACTGATCAGAGATGGCTCTAAACCCGCCCAAACATGTAAACAAACATGCATGAGCAGCTCCTATTAGACGGTGGGGGTCTGACAACCGATCAGCTCCAGTCATTCCACCTGGAGGTTGGTGCACAGCTCATGTCGTCTGTAGTTCAACCATGCCTAGAAGGTCAGTGCCGCGGTTCGATCGTGTCCACATTGTTACTTTGTGCCAGGAAGGGCTCTCAACAAGGGAAGTGTCCACGCGTCTCGGAGTGAACCAAACCGATGTTGTTCGTACGTGGAGGAGATACAGAGAGACGGGAATTGTCGATGAAATGCCTCGCACAGGCCGCGCAAGGGCTACTACTGCAGTGTATCTACATCTACATCTACATCTATACTCCGCGAGCCACCTTACGGTGTGTGGCGGAGGGTACTTATTGTACCACTATCTGATCCCCCCTTCCCTGTTCCATTCACGAATTGTGCGTGGGAAGAACGACTGCTTGTAAGTCTCCGTATTTGCTCTAATTTCTCGGATCTTTTCGTTGTGATCATTACGCGAGATATATGTGGGCGGTAGTAATATGTTGCCCATCTCTTCCCGGAATGTGCTCTCTCGTAATTTCGATAATAAACCTCTCCGTATTGCGTAACGCCTTTCTTGAAGTGTCCGCCACTGGAGCTTGTTCAGCATCTCCGTAACGCTCTCGCGCTGACTAAATGTCCCCATGACGAATCGCGCTGCTTTTCGCTGGATCATGTCTATCTCTTCTATTAATCCAACCTGGTAAGGGTCCCATACTGATGAGCAATACTCAAGAATCGGACGAACAAGCGTTTTGTAAGCTACTTCTTTCGTCGATGAGTCACATTTTCTTAGAATTCTTCCTATGAATCTCAACCTGGCGCCTGCTTTTCCCACTATTTGTTTTATGTGATCATTCCACTTCAGATCGCTCCGGATAGTAACTCCTAAGTATTTTACGGTCGTTACCGCTTCCAATGATTTACCACCTATGGCATAATCGTACTGGAATGGATTTCTGCCCCTATGTATGCGCATTATATTACATGACCCCTACCTACGGATTATGGCTCGGAGGAACCCAGACGACAACGCCACCATGTTGAATAATGCTTTTCGTGCAGCCACACGACGTCGTGTTACGACTCAAACTGTGCTCAATAGGCTGCATGATGCGCAACTTCACTCCCATGCTGAATGGACCGCTCAGGATTGTCACCATGTTCCCTTCACAAATGAGTGTCGCGTATGCCTTCAACCAGACAGTGGTCAGAGATGTGTTTGGAGGCAATGCAGTCAGGTTGAACGCCTTAGACACATTGTCCAGTGAGTGCAGCAAGGTACAGGTCCTTGCTGTTTCTGGGTGGAATGATGTGGGGCTGACGTACGCTGCTGGTGATCATGGAAGGTGCCATAACGGCTGCGCGATACGTGAATGCCATTCTCCGAACGATAATGCCACCATATCCTGCAGTATATTGGCGAGGCATACGTCTTCATGGACGACAATTCAGGCCCCCATCGTGCACATCTTGTGAATGACTTCCTTCAGGATAACGACATTCTTCAACTAGACTGTCCATCATGAACCATATCACACATGCCTCAGATAGATCGAAAAGGTCTGTTTATGGACGACGAGACCCACCAACCAGTCTGGGCAGGAGTGGGACAATCTGGTCCAACAGTGGCTTGATTAATTTGTGGATAGTGTGCCACGACCCAATACAGGCATGCGTCAATTCAAGAGGATGTGCTACTGGGTATTAGAGGTACCAGTGTGTACAGCAATCTGGACCACCTCCTCTGATGGTCTCGTTGTATGGCAGTACAACATGCAATATGTGTTTTTCACGAGAAATAAAAAGAGCAGAAATGATGTTTGTGTTGATCTCTTTTCCAGTTTTCTGTAAAGGTTCTGGAACTCTTGGAAACGAGGTGATGCAAAATTTTTTCTGATGTGTGTGGGAGAAGGTCAGCTGCACTCAATACTGATAAAAATGGAAAGACTGTTTTCAAAATGATTACACTGTGGGCCATATCACACTCAATCTATCCATGCGGTTGACTTATATTCATCCTCAATGAATAGTGGTAATGACAAAGATCCGCTTGATATTGCATATTCGTAGCCTCTTCCTCAAGGTATCCAATTTAGAAAGAATATTTTTTCCAGCTTCATTGGTATGTCTAAGAGAGTTCTGGTGCAATAAGCATTTTCGAGTCAAATATGCTGGATGTGCATCAAGAATACAGTTTCACAGTTCCATCCAACCAAAAAAATATTATTTACCTTCATACAGAAACTAAATTTTACATAATTAGAGATGAAAACAAAAATGGCAACAGAAGTTAAGGTATTTTAAAAATTTAGAAAATTATAGCAAAGGAAATCTTCATTTAAATAAAAAAATACAAAATTATTAAGAATCTCATTTGCCTATTTCAGAAAAACGAAATTCGCCTTGTCTCATTTAAAAATTTTCATCTCTAATAAATTTTATTCCTCATAAATAAGAACCTCCAAACCTAAATTCTGAAAGGTTGATTATAACAGTAAACATTTTAATCAGAATAAAAAAAAATTTCATTCTCAATAAACAAATTGGGAAACAAATGATGAACAAATCTGAGCTATTTAACAGCTTAGAAAACTAATGAAAATGAAACTTTTGGGTTAAGGTATAAAGGTTCAGAAAATTACTGCAAATAAAATGGTTACTCAAATGCAGCTAGAGATCTGCTTTAATTTACAAGATAAAACCTTAAAAGAACGTTCATCAGTTGATATAACAGGAATCTGAAGTATTGTTATAAACTTAAGAAAAAGTCAATTAATTAATATTACTGTTGATCCTGTTGACATTATTAACAAAAAGGATAATTATAAAGAATTAAGTAAACAATCTGTAAAAGAACTTCATCAAATCTGTAAAGTGAAAAAATGAAATATTTGTCTGTTATTAGAAAAAGTCAGTTAATGGATCTGAACAAAAAATCTGGAGGTGAAATTCATAATGGTAACGATTTGAACGAAAAATCTTTCAAAGATCTTTATCAAATCTGTAAAAGCAAAACTTCCTAAAATTATTATAATCTTAAGAAACAACAATTAATCGATCTTGTCAATAGATCTGAGAAAAATATTGATAATGACAATGATAAGGAGAAGTATTTTTAGGAGCTTTTAGTAGATAACTATCAAGAAATCGATTAAAGTTATATAAAAAATTTACCAGGTTTCAATTTTCTAGATGATGAAAATTTTTTCTAATCAACTAAACGAATTTATAGAAAAGCTTCTGCTTTCACTTCAAGAATAATAACTTATGGAATTAGTAATACTGATAATATTGTGGAATTGGAAGAATTCTTTAATCAAAGCAAAGACGAAATTATTACAAAATTAAAAAATATTTTAATTCAAGGAAGAGCAGTTAAAGTTAATACAAATTTTTATAGCGATTTTAAGAGACAAGGTGAAATACAAGAATTTAATTTTAAAATATTTAATCATGTTTTATTAAGAACAACTGACTTAGAAGATTATTATTAAAATTCAACAAATGAACTGTTAAATGAAATGAAGGAAATGCAATGGAAAAAATCTGGTAGGTGTTTATTTTATATAAATAACTTAAATTAACATTTTGTACACACAATCAATTTACAAAAAGCTGTAATTATTGTAAAAAACAAAGATCAGATATGTTTTCTTTATGCAATAAAATCACCTTCATATCCTGTAGAACATGATACAGAAAGAGTAAATACCAAAATATTGGATTTGAGTTACATGAAATTTCTGAAAAGTAAATATTAATATTTCTCATTCAGTTAAATATATTCCAAAATATGATTAGAAGTCAAATATTTCAATTAAGGTTTATGCAGATAAAGGCACTCAAGAAGATAAAATTAAATATCCTCTTACCATACACAAAATTAACAAGAAAAACATGTTAACCTTCTTTTAATTGGAAATGAAAGTACTTCATATCTTTGTCAGACGAATGATTTACCTAGATTAACTAGTAAATAAAAAGCAAACATAATGGATAACTTATCTTGGTCATAGATGATTAAGATATTTTGATTCATAAAAAAATTAATCACTGATAAAAATGCTTGTAAAGAACAAATAGAAGTAAAAGTAGATTTGCCTTTTAAAAGTAAAATAATTGAAATTAAAAACTGTAACTATGCATTAGATGTACAGTTTGTAATTTATGCAGACTTCAAATGTCTATTAAAAGAAATTCAATCTTGTCAAACAAATACTGAAACAACTTGTATTAACAAATATTTATAACATTTACCAATTTCATTTAGTTATTATGTTAAACATTCTAATGGTGATATAAAATCCTGTTACATATACACGAGAGACACAGCACAAAAATTTGTTGAAATGTTAAAAGAAGAATCAAGAGAAATTACTAGAATATATAAACGAAATATTGCAATGAAATTAACTAAAGAAGATGTAATCACTTATAAAAATTCAGAAACTTGTCATATTCGTTTACAAGGATTTGAATATGGAGAAAAGAAGGTAAGACATCATTTCCTTTTAACAGGAAAATATCGAGAAGTTGTAAATGAAAATTGCAATCTTAATTACTAACATTTTAAATTCATTCCATTTGATATTCATAATTTATCAAAATACGATGTTCAATTTTTTAATAAAGAATTAGCAATTCATAATAAAGGTACTGATGCAGTTTCAAATGCTGAACAAGAATACATTGCCCTTACTAAACATGTTGAAGATCGATTGACTTTTTTTGGGTACCTTTAAATTTATGGCTTCAAGTAATGATGAATTAGCTTCTAATCTTACAAAAGAACAATATCCAGAAACAGCATAATATATAAAAGGTGAAAAATTAGATTCAATAATTAGAATATATGGATTCTGAATAATAATAATAAACTAAATTACCCAAAAATAATGCTGTAATTGAAGACAGAATGAAGAAAATATATCTAATGAAGTTAATCAAAGTGCAAAACTAGTTTGTAAAAATTTATATAAACAGTTGTGACGAATATATAAGATCTTGTTTTCATTTTAGCAGATATTTTCGAAAATTTTTGAAATACATGTACTAAATTTTATAAACTAGAACCATCTTGGTATTTCAATGCATTGGATTAGCTTGGAATGGAAGCTTGAAAATGACGAAAGTGGAATTAGATTTATTAAATGATTATAGTACGATTCTATTTCTTTAGAATGGAACTCAAGGTGGAATTTCTCAATGTATTAAAAGATTTGCAAAGCAAATAACAAATATACGGAAAATTTTGAAACAACAAAACAACTACATGATGAACAAAATTTAAATACAAATAATTGATATGGATATCCTGTGCCTCAGCACTAACTATTTAAAAATCTTGAGTCGATGGGTCCAAAATATTTTAATGGTGAAAAAAAACTTATAATGCCATATGATTATAAATGTGGTTATATTTTCGAAAGTGATTTAGAACATCCAAGAAAATTACATGATTTTCATTAAGATTTACATTTACTGCATCTTTAGCAATGTTTCAAACTTCGATTAAAATTAAAGAAAATTAATAGAATCTTATCATTTGAACAATCACAACAGTTAAAGAAATATATTGATTTTAATACAGAAATGGCAAAAAAATGCAGCTAAGTTAATGAATTTTTCAATGTTCATAGAAACTACAGAAAATATTTGAAAACGACAAACTATTAAATGCATAACACGTCCAGAGAAAAACCTAGTTATGAACCAACTACAGTATTTTCAGAAAATTTAATGGCAGTTCATATTATGAAGGTTAAACTAATGTTTAGTAAAGCAGTTTATACTGTAATGAGGATTTAGACATTTCCAAAATAAAAATGTTATGAAACCTATATATGGAGAAAATATTCGTTTAAGTTATATGGGTACTGATTCTTTCCTTGGTGACATAAATCTTGAAGGTTTCTATGAACATATATATTCAAAGCTAAATGAATTTTATACAAATGAGTATTGAAGAGATAATATTTATTGGCTTCAAAAGTAACCAAGGAAGTTTTAGGAAAAATTAAAGATGAAAACTGGAAAAATAATTTTACAGCACATTAGTTTAAGAGTGAAATGTATGCTTAAAATGTAGATGATAAAGAATATAAAAAATCTCCAGGAGTTACAAAATCTGTTGTACAAAATGATTATCTTTTGATAATAATAAAAATAGTTTTAATCACAAAATAAAACAATATAGAAAGATAAATTTAATTTACTCATTAAAACATGATTTGTATGTAGTTGAATATAATATAATTGTTATAACTTCTGATGAAGGTTAATGTGTTGTATTACAGGATAGAATCAGTACTTTATTAATATATTTGATCATAAATTAAATACAACTAAAATAACTGATGATAAAATGATTTTTAAAAGAATTAAACAGTTCTATAGAGATTACATAAAAAATAAAAAGTTAATATGGTTTTTATATTTCGTTATGACAGAAAAATGTTTAAAGTCTTCATTAATAAAATTAACAAACACATATTACCCATAAACATTCTACTTTTGCATAATCTCTTTCTTTATCTTTTTTTTATATTTTAAAGCGAATTTCCTATCTTTTGAATGAATGTACTATTCATTATGAATATATTCAGAAGAATTCCTTTCCACATTTTCCAAAATGGTTTAGTATACCAATTACTTGCTTTTTAAATCTTTAGAACTTGATCCACATATTGTTATTTTAATTTCATTATGAATTTATATTCTTGACTGTACAGTGGACAAGACATTTTATGTTTGCTTTCCACTCATAAGGAAAAAATCTTATGAAGTTATTAGATAAAAATGTATTTTTTATACAGAAATGAAGTCGTATGGGGCTCTAAAAAATTATAAACTTATTTATAATAAGAATATTCTATAAAGTAAGGAAGATAATAATTATCTTTGATTTAGTGCAAATTTCTGAAATGTTAGGAAATGAATGTCCAGGAAATTTAATTAAAGGACATGTTAAACAAAAACATTGCAAAACATGTAAAAATTTTAATAGCACTGAATTCATACTACTAAAAAACATCATCCAAATACAAAATTTATTAATTAACCAACTTTATTACCTGTAGTTATGAAATCAAAATTGCCTTTTGCAGAAAATTTTTAAGGTTGGGTTTATGATGAAGTTTTCTCATCTATTAGAAAACACTGTGAATGTAAAATGATTGAAAGAATAACTAACGTACAAAATTTGAATAAAATGAAAGATGAAACACAAAAAAAGGATTGAAGAAATAAATACACACTGTTGCAAAGTCATTTGATGAAAAAGTATATATAACCTAATAAAAGCAAATATAATAACTTGATATCTTCGAAAGTTTTTCAATATCTTACATTATTATGCGTAAAACTATTGTATGACGATATCATTAATATTTGCAAACGTATGTATGAACTAAATTTTGCCAGTACTTTTCCCATAAGTGAATTTTAAACAACATCCATGATTTGATTCAATCAAATGAAATTTAAAATCGTCAAATAATATTGACATTAAATAGTTTTTGTTAAACTTTATTTGAACATAAAAGTAAACTCTACCTGCTTTCATGAAACGATGTAATTATTGAAAAATGATATTTAATATCAATTAAGTGTAGATTTTCAATTAAAAACTCAATTTACATGTAAATATAAATTGCTTCAGCTCTATTTACCCAACCGTTGTGTGAATTATGAAAACCTAACCACTTAACATAAATTTTATTTCCTTTTTTCATTAGATCTTCCTGAACAAGGTAATCATCTGGAAAATTCACTTTCAATAGTTCTTGTTCATAATATTTTGTTCACTGTTTAAATCTTTCAAACTAATTGTGATATGATAGGAAAGATTACCATCTTTAATTATGCACCTTCCTGTTGTCCAATTTGCTGCACAAAAGTTCCTTTAAGTTTAATTATTTTACCTTTATCACCAATTTTATATTTAGGTTTAGTATCTAAGAAATTTGTTATGTAAATAGTATCAACATATTAATTTGAATTTCTTTATTTACATTTTGGTGCCATTTTTATAGCTGAATGTTTAGTGTTATGATATATACCAACTAATTTCAAGACTAGGTCAACCAATATACAATTACCTTGAGAGAAAATTTCCTCCACATCTATTCTTGTGATGTAATATTAAATAGTTAAACAAGAGTTTATTTTACTTGACTAAAAGTTGAATAAGGATTACTGTCGAATCTTATCATTAATTCTTGAAATTCCTTACCATTAACTATCTGCCAACTTTTGGTGATCTAGTGGTGAATATTTTTGTAACTGGAAACTCCCAACCAATTTTTGAAAAAAAAATCTGTAATAGCAAAAAAACATTTACATGTTATATTTATTATAGAAATTCTTTTCATCTCTCCAGAATCCATTAGGACTAAATCAGTTTGATATAAATTGTTGTTGCAAAAGAAATCACATTTTTTTCTTTTTAAATTATGTCTAATTATTTTATGTGATTTGTTAACAATTTTGTCTAGAAATATTTAATCCTTAAACTTCAAACTTTTCAATTTATTTACTCTTTTTGGGTTCAACATATTGAACATAGCCCTTAAATCCCTTGTGATCCATTTTTTTATGTTACTTAATCACGATGAAGTGTTCCAGTAAAATTTTGCACTTCAAAACCACAAATGTGGTTATCGTTCTTCGTATATAAGGAATAAAAAGTTTATAAATTACTTTTAATTGATTGATTGTAATGACTTCTTTACTTTTACATCACTACCAAATTTATCATTTAAACTATTAAATTTCGGATCTAATAACTTAAGTTTCCTTTGTAGTAGATACATTGAAATTCATGTTTAATGAAAACTTGCTTTCATGTTTTTCTTTCTTTCTTTATTTTGTTCAATGACACCATTTGCCTTAAATCTGGGCGTATTTTCTGTATTTTTCTTTGTGACCAGGTTGTTTAATTCTTCTATTATAATATAATTAATCAACTGTGTTAAAATGCTTGTATATTCAGTTTTTTAACAAGATTTGATAATTCACTTTGCAAAAATGTTTGTTAACCAAAACATTTGAATATATTGGATGATTTATATTTGCAACTCTTCTACCTTTAAGGCCAATATAATTTCTGGGCACTTTAAAAATTTTTGTTTCTAATGAATCTACTGACTGTTACATTTTTTCTTTAACTTTTCGATCTGCTGATGATTGTAAACCTTTGATTTCTGATTGAAAGTCTAAAAATTTAGTAATTAAAAACACATTATTCAGACACAGTAATATAATAATTTGAAAATTAATAGTCAGAAATGTCTACAAATTACTTCTTCGAAATTTTGTATTCGCTCAGTACTGTAGTATAGATTACTTTTTTCCCAAATAGTTACATAATTCTTTTGGAATATTTCCTACATATGAATTAAAAACAAATTTTATTCCTTTATTATTATTATAACAGATTTAATGGGTTCCAATATGATCAGAAGCATCAAAATTTACCACTCTACATTCTAATTTTTTTGGTTCATTAGGTATAAGCGCCAAGAAAATATTTAGTTTTAAATGTTTAACTAATTATTGTATGTAAACATTAAATTAAAGACTTTTCAATTTTTAATTATTTCTTTGCAAATTTTTTACCACTTTTCCTTTCTTTTCGTTTCCAAATTATGCATTTTTTATTCTTATAATTCATTATTTATAACACTCTTAGCAATTGCTGCAGAACCACCAGCAAGTGAACCAAATGTTGCTAAATAAGGTTATGCAGCAATTAGTAATGGAAGATATCCACATTTGTGTTGTGTTAATCGTCAACCTTCTCTCCCTTTTCGTGGATGTTCAATAACCTCTTGCACAACAGCAATATTTAATGAACCAAGAAAATTTCCACCAGTATTTATCTCTTCCATACATTTTGAGCATCTGTTAAAAATGTTTCTATAACCTGTAATTATTCAACATTGGGTTGTCACTTGATAGCAAAGTATATTCAACTGAGAAGATATTAATCTATACAGATGAAAAAATAATGAACTGTTATGAACGCCATCCATTTTTATCAAGTTCTAAACCCAATTGAAATTTTCGTTTTCCATACATAATATCTTTAACTGTCATTGCATCACTTGCATACATTATTCCTTTGGCAAATAATTGAAGTTTTTTATCAACTTCATGCCTTTTTTCACAATTCTATATTATCCCATTGAGAAATATTCTGTTGTTTATATGCCTCAGCTACTGGATTAAATCCTTGATCCCTTGCATCAATTATTTCTTTTAATTTGTTCTGGACCACAAAAACTGTAGCCTGCAAGATACATTTCGAATGGAAATTTGTTAACTAAGGTATTTACTAATTCTTTTCCATACCTTCCTTTTTTCAAAAATACGTTTGGCAAATTATTCACAAATCCAATTAAATAACGAATTCTGGATCATATTTTCATGACATTTCTTAGGTATAAAATTATGATATTTTTTTATCTTACATTCAACACTTACATTTATCGTTTAGATTCAAATGATATTTTTAACGATTATGTTTAAAGTTTATATTTTACATTTAAATTCAACATTTTTATAGTGAACATTTCTATGTTCAATGCTTGTTTGTTTAACATCTAAGAAATTTGTATGTGAGTGTAACATTTTTGTAGACTTTAGTTCTTTATATATTTCATGTTCAACATTTCAAAAGTTCTTAATCTTTTCTCGATATTTTCCTTAATTAAATTTTTTGGTATTGTTAGAATACCATATTTACATTTATTACAGCATTTGCTATGTAATTTTTTAAATTTATGAAACGTTTAATGACCGCTAATAAATAGATGATAATTGTGATTTAAATTTGTATCATGTTGTTTAAAAATATGTAAAAAATTGAAAGTATACCAGGTAATTGTTTTGGAGTTTTTGAAAATGCTTCATTCTTCCTATACTAAACTATTATGTAAGTATACCTTCATTTTGGAGAATGAAGTCATCAAATATTGAGACTACATTTTCTTCACATTCATCTAATAAAATGATATCGTTATTATTTTCAATAGAACTATCAATATTTTCGTTAATTTTATCTTCAGTTTCTTCATATCTTTTTATAAATTCTTGATATCTTGGTTGATCTAAGCTTTATGAGTAAATAATTAATTTTTTTCAGTACGACCACTCTGGTGCCAAAATATAATTATGAACCATTACTGTTGATTTTCCACAACCACTGGGTGCATTGACTACGCATTAAATAGAATTTCGTAAACGTTTCCCATGATTGTTTTCTAACTTATTTTCTGGAATTAATATTTTTAGTTCCCAATCTGTCATGTATTTAGATAGTTTTTCCTAATTTAAATTAGTTGATTATTTCAATTTAGTGATAATTTTTCAGTTCTGAAAGAACGATTACCTGTTGCATTAAGTAAAAATTATAAAACAAGTTGGTTTTTATTCAACCTTTTTAAGTTAATATTACATCGAAAAATAAATGATTACATGGCTACAGAGAAAGAATAGATATACCTGTTGGACAATATAGTCAGTACACTTTAGAAATATTCATGCATTCAAAAAATCTAAATATTCATATTAAAGATAATAAAATTTTAAATAGAAATGTAATTGAAAGTGACAATAATTATACATAGAAATATTTTTTCGATTTAATAATCAGTTTATTCAATATATCAAACTGTTGCTAAAAGTATTCTTAAAAATATTCCATTTGAATTAATTAATGTAAATTTAAATTTGGTAATGGAATGTTCATTAAACATAAAAGTATCTTTTTGATTGAGAAACTAACATTATTGCTTCATACATACCTAATTATGAATTTAGTGGTGCAGTAGCTTATGATCCAAATTTATCCTATAAAATTCCTATTACCAATACTATTCAAAATTTAGAAATAACTATAACTGATTAAAATGATAATTCGTTTGATTTCAATGGCGTTATGGTAACAATGATTTTAAAATAGAATTATTGAATTTTTCATTGAATAAATCATGAAACAAATTGAAAGTTATCAATTTTGCTCATTTCCTGATGATGAGAAAACAAAAAATAATGTAAATCATCCTACGAAGGACACTGAAACTAATATTAATATTAGAGACGGTTGCATTCATTCTAATTTATCTCAACTTCATATGACTTTTGTTGTTATTCTTACAGATAGAGTTAATTTTTCTGCAAATGATGGTAAATAAGTTATTAAACTAATTGGTAATTATGTTGTAAAATTGATTAATATTATTATAATTACAAAAGGAAATATTATTTTATCTAGAACTGAACACCCTTTTATTTCTTGTTTGCCCCTTATTTATTTAATTTCTTTACTCCATAGCAATGGAGAAATTTAAAGTAATGAAAATGAAGTTCTTTCTCCATCTGAATTATTAGGCGCCTTTTTTAAAAGATTATACAGGAATTATGTTCGAAGATGATTTCACTGTTATTTTTACTTGGACTTCGAGAAAAGATCAAGAAGGTACTACTCTCCATTGGACTACAGAGAATGGTAATTCTACACTTCTAAAAGAAGGTAAAGTTGTTGCTAGAACTATGGAAATTCGTGTTCCTGTTGTTAAATATGAACTAGAATATTAATTTGAATTAGAAGAAGACAGATTGAAAAATCCAAAAATTCCACTTTGCTGGTTTACAGGGAAAAATAAATTTTTAACTAGTTATTGCTAATTACAGTAATTCAACAGAATTAGACATACATTAACTTATCTTCGTAATTTTCCAAAGTAATCGAAACAACAATCAATTAATCGATTATTCATTATTTGACCAAGTTAAAATACATATTATCTATGGTAAAAATGGAACAAATGAAGTTTTTCCACAATATTGATACACCAAATAACTTCTTAAGGACGTGTGATTCTTTTATAGATTTTAAAAGAAATACTCAGTTAAATTAAGATGTCAATATAGGTCTTCTCAAATTCATTCACTGTTATCCAATCTATGTAATTAAAATGACGAGAAGAATAAATGTTTAAGCTACTCAAATAACAACAATGAAATTATCTACATTCTTTAATGACAATATCGTAGATGATACTATTTCATACGTTATTATATATAGTAAAGAGAATTCAACTTCTGATTTCCAACATAGAATGTACACCAAAAAATTTTAATTAAGTATATGAATGAGAAATTTTAAGAGATTAAAAATCTTTTAAGACTTCTTGATCCATTCCTCCCTTTAAAAGCTTTTATTTTTTTATTCTCAGTTTTTTTCTGTGTAAATAAAATTGTCCGTGAGTGGTAGCACTGAAAATGTATCAACTGAACTTAACAATTACAGTAGTGGTTGTTCAGAAATGTTCACTAAATTATCCTAGCTTAAAGAACATAATTACCAAAGCTAAACATATACCTACAAAATTTTGAAATAAAATTTTATTACTTCAAGTTGGAAAATATAATATTACTTTTCCAGATCGATATACCAACATCTTTAAAAATGATTATGATAAATCAGATATTCTTTTAAATCTACATTTTGTATATTGAGGAAAAAGGTAAATAAAGATATTGTATTAACATATCCATATTATTGAATTTGAATAGATATTGATTTAAATTAAGATTTCCTTTGCTATAATTTTATAAGTTTTCTATAAAGCTCTACTTTGTTCATCATTTTTCTTTGCATTATACACTCCCGGAAATTGAAATAAGAACACCGTGAATTCATTGTCCCAGGAAGGGGAAACTTTATTGACACATTCCTGGGGTCAGATACATCACATGATCACACTGACAGAACCACAGGCACATAGACACAGGCCACAGAGCATGCACAATGTCGGCACTAGTACAGTGTATATCCACCTTTCGCAGCAATGCAGGCTGCTATTCTCCCATGGAGACGATCGTAGAGATGCTGGATGTAGTCCTGTGGAACGGCTTGCCATGCCATTTCCACCTGGCGCCTCAGTTGGACCAGCGTTCGTGCTGGACGTGCAGACCTCGTGAGACGACGCTTCATCCAGTCCCAAACATGCTCAATGGGGGACAGATCCGGAGATCTTGCTGGCCAGGGTAGTTGACTTACACCTTCTAGAGCACGTTGGGTGGCACGGGATACATGCGGACGTGCATTGTCCTGTTGGAACAGCAAGTTCCCTTGCCGGTCTAGGAATGGTAGAACGATGGGTTCGATGACGGTTTGGATGTACCGTGCACTATTCAGTGTCCCCTCGACGATCACCAGTGGTGTACGGCCAGTGTAGGAGATCGCTCCCCACACCATGATGCCGGGTGTTGGCCCTGCGTGCCTCGGTCGTATACAGTCCTGATTGTGGCGCTCACCTGCACGGCGCCAAACACGCATACGACCATCATTGGCACCAAGGCAGAAGCGACTCTCATCGCTGAAGACGACACGTCTCCATTCGTCCCTCCATTCACGCCTGTCGCGACACCACTGGAGGCGGGCTGCACGATGTTGGGGCGTGAGCGGAAGACGGCCTAACGGTGTGCGGGACCGTAGCCCAGCTTCATGGAGACGGTTGCGAATGGTCCTCGCCGATACCCCAGGAGCAACAGTGTCCCTAATTTGCTGGGAAGTGGCGGTGCGGTCCCCTACGGCACTGCGTAGGATCCTACGGTCTTGGCGTGCATCCGTGCGTCGCTGCGGTCCGGTCCCAGGTCGACGGGCACGTGCACCTTCCGCCGACTACTGGCGACAACATCGATGTACTGTGGAGACCTCACGCCCCACGTGTTGAGCAATTCGGCGGTACGTCCACCCGGCCTCCCGCATGCCCACTATACGCCCTCGTTCAAAGTCCGTCAACTGCACATACGGTTCACGTCCACGCTGTCGCGGCATGCTACCAGTGTTAAAGACTGCGATGGAGCTCCGTATGCCACGGCAAACTGGCTGACACTGACGGCGGCGGTGCACAAATGCTGCGCAGCTAGCGCCATTCGACGGCCAACACCGCGGTTCCTGGTGTGTCCGCTGTGCCGTGCGTGTGATCATTGCTTGTACAGCCCTCTCGCAGTGTCCGGAGCAAGTATGGTGGGTCTGACACACCGGTGTCAATGTGTTCTTTTTTCCATTTCCAGGAGTGTATTTCGTTTTTGGATACAGAGAAATGATATTTTTTTGTTGAGGGAAACAGCCAAATTGGATTCTTGGTTTGCATCCTGGAAGTTTGACTTGGAATTTCTTTTTGCACCAGAACTCTCTTACATATACTACTTGATTCAAATGTGACTAGTGAAAGAAATTTCAGTTCCACATATGAAATTGTCTCAAATGTGCATAGCAAATTTTATCCAAAACGAGTTGGTTGATTGCAATTATGCGAAAAGGGAGTAATTTGGTAACCATTTTACTCCCCTTAGACATCTAATTTCTTAGATCAAGATCACAGAAGTACATTTGGATCAATAAAGCAGATGGCGTCATAAATAAAAAAAAGCCATGTTTCTTTATGAGACTGACAGAAGTTGCCAGTTACATAACTTTCCAGTGAAACTGTAAACGGTTTCCTAACTTCGTTATTGCAGAACGCAAACTATTTTCCCTTGTGGATAACAATAATGTTGAGAATAGAACATACCACCCAGAAATATTCATCTACAGTGCAACCTAATTGATGTGAGTGTAGTTCCATCAACTGCAGGGAATATGCAAGAAGCGACACTAGCCAGCAGACACACGAAGCTGGTAATGAAATGGTCACATCAGCAGCATGGCGAGCGCGCCATATCAGATGATCTCTGCTCACCCCACAGCGTATGTACAACCACAGCCTGCCTGTTTTAAGGATTCATGTTTGGACAAGCCATGACCAAGCGCATTGGCCTTGAGTGAATACAAGCAAGCTAAATGACCTATTTGCAGACCTCCATTTCTTGCTGCAATTTGCCACGAAAGCAATGCGCAACTCAGTCTTCCTTTTTCACGACTAATTTACATGCCAGGTATACCACTTCTATCCTCACACAAGGTTTAAACAAGTCCATAACCAACAAGGGGACTGTGTCTACTCATCATAAGCAATTTTGTCAGAATTTATGGTATATGCAGGACTTGGTCAAGAATGACTCATGTAAGTACTAGCTGCAAATGGCGAAATGTCTACAAAAAAAACTATTTTTTGGAGCAGGTCGGATGAGGCATAAGCCATTTAAGTTAACATAGTTTCCTTCAGTAGTAGATCAAAGAGAGAGCTGGTCCATTTTGTTATTGTGCGTTGCCTGCATCAGCAGCAGGTATGAACTCAGGGGCAACCTATTGTCCTCAACTCATTGACAGGTACTTAAACTATTGTTCTCCTTTGATTGAAAAGTACTTAACCTATTGTTCTGCTGAAAGGTTCCTTCCTTTTGATTGACAGACACTTAACCTACTGTTCCCATGCCCCTCCACCAACCTACCACAACTCTCAGGAATACCCCCCCCCCCTCGCTGCTACAGGTACTTTCAGGTCTGAGTTATTGGAGTAGCCCCTCTCACTCGTATAAATTTGATTGACTATTTAACTAAATTGATCAGTTAGTTAACCTGTCACATTCAGGTTAACCTCCTCCCCTCCCACCTCCCATCTCTTCCACAGAAAATGATGGGAACTTCGAATTCCATCAGGACAATGCAACACACCACAGATACCTCTATTAACCTATGAAAATGGTGGGAAAAAGGAGACTTTGTCTACCTCCACTAACCTAAGTCATTCGACCTCCACCTCTTCCTAGGAATTGGCTAGAAAAGGACTCAGCCTGTGCTGGATAGGATGGACATAAGCCTTTGTTTTCACTCTTTATTTAAACAATTAGAGGCAGTACTCCAATCAAGCGTGTTCATCCCAAGATCCGGAGTCCAACTGACCTAGTACACAGGGCTGCCACCAGAGGGTGCTGTCATACATTCCGTGATGTAATCCAAGATGGCAGACTGATGGTGGAGAGGAAATTCAAGGGTATATTGGTTATCTATAAAAAATCAGTTTGTGGGGGGTTGGATTTACCTTGCTCATCATTATCTGCTGTTTGGAAACATATAGGTGTTGTAAGAAGTAATTACATAGAGCAAACATGTTGCATAATCTAATGTTCGGCACTGTACTCTGGGTGTCTTAACCTAATGTTTGGCCCTTTGTCGTCTCTTAAGCTATTGTTGTGTTATATGGTCTACCTTGTCACCCTCATTTCCTTAAACTATTGTACCGCCTTTGATATCAAATTAAGTAATTAGTTATGTCCTCCCACCATTTTCTGGAACACTTTTCAAATTTCACATTCTTTTGAAGGCCATTTCTGGCGCTTTATGCAAATTAACCTTGTGTTCAACACTTGCCCTGATTTTCTGCTCCATGTTACCCACTAAAACACAAATTCCTTTTTGTACTGCTAACACCACACTGATATAAAAAATTGTGCAAATAAATTAAATCGATATTCTTCACATGTATAGGGTAGTTCTTTTTAACTTGAAATACCCTATTGGTCTGTGAAATCGATGAAATAGAGTTTAAACAAAAGATCGCTAGTAAAATCTTATCCTGCCACTCGACACCCAACGCTGACATCGCAGACACTGCACATGTCTCCAGGAGTTGGGAAGCACCAGCGGTCCCCACAGAGTAACAACATGGCTATCAGCTGCCAAACCATGTGTAGGTGTCAGTTTTGGTGCTGCAAGGATGAGGCAGCAGCTTCTCCTTCATACATTACACCTGAGAAATGCCTGTCAAAACATATGTTCACCGAGGCACTGTTGCTGGTGCAAAGACACATAGCTGCAGTGAGGGTCCAGCATAGAGAGAACGGAGCAATACTTCTACAAATAGCAGAGAGTACATTCTTCCTAACAGTCCTAATGGGACAGGCCATCCCTTACTCAATTTACCCGTCAAACTGCTACTGCTGAAGGAGTGGGAGCACTGTCCAGCATTGTTTCCTGCAGATGAGACTTTCAGCAGCAAAATTATTTTGTACAGATCGCTACACTGCATTGATAGTTAAACTCCCCGAAGTTGTCTACAGATCATCAAATACATACAAGAATCACAAGAATATTGGGAGCCAGGAACACATTTACCAGTGTAACTACAATTAAATATTAAGATTGTTGCTGCAGTCTGACACTGATCGATGCACACTTAATGTCTCCTCTTGATGACACTGGTTCTGGAACGAATCTCAGTATCTGTAGTGCACATAGTTTTCCATGTATAAATCTCTCTCGTACCCTCACAATTATCGATGCACTGAATCTGTATGTAACTCACTATAAGACACACACTCATTTTCTCTGGTCATGCCACAACATAAGACACAGTAACATTACACTGCAATGTGTAGACATCTTACACAAGCAATGCAGTTATCTTTTATATCTGTACAGCGCCATAAAAATTATGGTATGGCTACACTCACACTGGCTACATGTTTCGATTCTTCTCAGTCCTAGGAAATTATATGACAAAGTCTTCGAATCAACGCTTCTGGAAGATGCTGCATCCTTCCAAGATTCTCTCAAACAAGTGTTATGAAGGACAGGAATCCGGTACTACGTGATATTGAATACTGCACTCGCTGACGTAATGCTCGGAAAGACATCATGGATGCATGTTGGTGTACTGTAATCAACATCACTATCGAGATAACAACAAGGAAAATGTGAGGGTACACTTTGGGGTGCCAATTAGGGGACGTATTGTTAAAGCCATATTGACCATCTCGTTTGTACACTATAGCAGCTTCAATTGAACACTTAAATTGGTATATTGTGCAGCTGTTTACGAAAATGATCTATCACAACTTACATTCGTATATGCTCCTCTGTGCACAGAAATCACAATTCACCATGTACAATCTATCCTTCCATTATGACTAGACATGAGTAATGTTTTTTGTTTTATGTGAGTAGTAGTTTGATTACTTCCCACAAACGTATGTCGGAACATAAGCCACGGTACCTTTACTTTCAAGCAACAGCATGTGCACCAACAATTCAACTTTACAAAGAGGTGTACAGATCGTCAAATACGGAAAGACTCTTAGTCAATTACTCTATTTTGCCACTGAGGACAAGAGCTGGGATATTAGAGGGTGAAACCGATCTCCAACCTTCAATATATCACTTCATACGATGTCGATGTAGGAAACATACAATTCGTATCTTACTCCACACAAAAATCGCCCCTTTTACAACATTAGTATACCTATCGACCACCAGACAGTCATACATATACCGCGAAGACAGACTCCTCGCAGCACTAGATATTTTCCTGCAGCCGATGGTCACAAGTCATCCACTCCCAGCACGTGACCAGAGCGCCCTCAGTAGACTGAAGTCACTCTCAGCACCGTTCTACAAATTCGGGTTCGATTCCCCTCGACCAAAACGTATTAATGTTTCTGGTCCGGACGTAATTGCTTGTTTGCTTGATTTTCTGCAACCATCACCAGACTCTGGGATCAGAATAACGCATGTATTTTCGCATGGTTTGACATAATATTATACCATTTTTGCGGTAGTTCTCGACATCAAGCATACAACAATATCCTTCCAATCCCTCGCCAATAATTCCGAAAATATGGACTAGAAAGTATTTCTCTACAATCTCGAAACTTTAACGAGGTGGAGCGTGCTGTAAACCATTGAGTAACTAGTAACTGATCCCGCCTGCGAAGACCTTTACGTGAGACCTCGAAAAAAATAGAGGAAACTGATATTTCCACTCTTTAATACCGATGTCGGTGATGGTACAGATTCCAAACCATCATTATAATTTACAAAGTCAACTAAGCTGTCTCTCATGTTTCGAGAACCAACAAACATGTCTTGCTCCCATCTTTCACCTGCTAGAGGCACACACCACAATCGATGTTCCCTCAAATTTCCTAACAATCACGAAAGCTATCCAACACATACTAAGTATTGGTTTGCTATTCGACCATCTAGGTGACAACACGGTTAAGCAGCTACATTCCTACACTCCAGTAGGCCTCTCCATTAGGACGGCTCCTAACAGTAATGGGAAACACGAATCATTCCCGCTACAGGCCACTGGTGCTGCACGCCAAGCATGCATAGACAGAATCGTCTTAGGAGAAAAACCAGCCTCATATATATTTTATGCCTGTACTTACGACTAAATGTTACGATTGCGGTCTCAATTGACCAACATTTGACAATGAGTGAATTATCGGAAATGTATCCTGCTGACAGCTGTGACTCTGGAAATAGAAACATCAGTAGCATTCTTATGATATGACATACTCTTCCCTTCACTATCACAGTACTTCACGTCAAATCGAGACCTTCCTTACGTCTGGACTTAGTCATTTCCTTTGTACATGTCAGAACTCAAACACGTACTTTATAAGTTGGACGCTCAAGGCGAACCTATCACGCTGCCTCTACTACTAAGTATAATACTTCGTCAATAACTGATTGCTGGCGATACTAAATAATACTGACTGAAAATCAACAATGGGTGGACATATCTCGTAAGTTTCTCTTGCGAGTGCTACCACGGTTTCTTAGAAAGAGAGGTGTAACCATCTTACAAACTGCTATATGTTAAAAAAAAAAACACAACCATATTACTATCACAAGTGGTCTTGGTTCTACAGGGGCACACAAGTATCCATTTTATAAGCTATACTGGCTTTAAAAAATCTGCATATGGGATTATTTACGAATGACGTGGTTTTTCACGACAAATACCATGACACTGATTATAGACGGCGATCGCTAGAGTATGTATTATCAGACCAGCGGTGCGGTTACACGTCGCAAACGGTGCAACCTCGTAGTAAAATTACCAAATTTTGGAAGTGATTCGGCTAACAAGTGTGGTATGAAACCAGTATTTACAACTACCCTACACTGCCACCACTAGACATTTTTCCAGTATTTGTAACATATTCTATCTCGGTACCATGCCAGAGGTTCTGCGATATATACAATGAGTTATAGGCGGTGACTGATCGAGAAGGATTAGAAAAAGTAATAGATGGTGTGACGATTGAGGTCGTAAGAAATGTACTCTAGCTTTTCAGATCTCTAGTGCTATACGTTTGGTAGAAATTATATCTATGATTTGGAATCAAGTCTTTCCATTAAACCACATACCTGAGTTGGATTCTATGGTGAAGAAGACCTTTAATGATAACAGGCACTAGTGAATCTTATTTCTGGCACTTTCATATTGCGAAATGAGCCACCTAACTCGAACCTACCTGCTACAGTAAAATTCCAATATGGGTTTAGGTAGCCCCTATGAACCTTGCAACGACCCCTCAGACTCTTCGCTACTGTCCCTGCAGCTTTGTGCATGTAATCATTCCAATGTAAGTCGGAACTGAGTAGAAGTCGGAGAAAGCTATAACTACCACCTTCTGCAACCCATGTAGAAACAGGTAAAGCTGAGTTACTGCGACAGAACTGTGTTTTGACCATTCGACAGAAAGGAAGCCTGCTCGCGCCACATGAGGTAGTATAAAAGACAGTACAGGAACTGGGGAAGGACGTGGATTTTGCTACTGCATTGGGGTGCTTCTCCAAACTACAAGCAGGTTCTATGGATGTACGTCCTGAGGGCCCATTCACGTCTATCGCCCCGACATTTGATCGTCTTTATTCTGTACCATCCACTAGAGAATAATTATGAACTACAAAAGCTCCACACACGTCATTCGATAGAGAACTCAATGAGATTTTTACTGCATCTCCCTCCTCCCATATATCGAAAACAAATACTGTATGCATGCTGGCATCGAGCACATGTGACGATTCTATTAAATATATGGGTATTGATCTACTGCACAGACCAGTTTAAAGCTTCATCATCTATACTGTAGGAAGATGACTGTATCCCACAGACTATACTGTAAGGTGCAAGAAACGCTCCCTGTGACCCTGTGTCGTTGTTTGAAACATCGTTTCTTCCTGCTGTAACATGCTTTCTACACTGCCCTACATTTTGTTTTTCAGCCACGACTTCGAGGTCTGTGTCAGGTTCTGAACTGACATTTACACGTTCTGATCCATTGCCTCTCGCAGAAAACTAGACGTCGCACAGTGTAAATCATGTTGTTATGTGGCTACCATAGCACGCCATACACATTATACGATTTTAAATAAAAGACAGTTACAACATAAGGACCCATGAAGAGTTTGGCGGTGTTGTGGAGTGTTTCCAAACTGCTGTCCGAAAGTGATTGATGACCTCTAGATTTAAACTCATCTGTCACAGTGACGGAATAGCTGATGGCTCTGTGTGCCGTTTCGAGTGATTCATCATATTACAGTCATGTACACGACCACTGCTTCAGTGCTATTCATTCTTAGGTGCTGTCCCTCCACCAAAACTCTTTCTCCAACTCAAACAAGTGATATTAGTCAATAATTATGTTGTAACCAAGAGCATATCAGTGGGGGGATGGAGTGGAAAAGACACCAACGATGTAGTCTAATAATAAGCATCAAAGTTAATAGTGCAAAGAATTTTAGCAATTTTACAGTAATTTCGACACCGAGTAATGATGCGACATCTTGTTTCCCAATTTCAGTATTATTTTCTTTTCTGATGTTCTGTCAGAATGCATCAGTTGCGTGACATAGCCCGCGCTGGACTTGTATACAACCACTTGTTATGTGTGGGCCTTAGAGCAGTGTCTACTTGTGATCGTTAACAGTAAACCTCTTCGTCATCAGCGGACTTCCATCTCATGTGTGATGAAACATGACACATTCCTCTAAACAAACAAAGATTTATGCGATGTACTCCATTCCCATGTTGCATCTTAAGTGTAAAATCGATACTTCAGTTTCTAAACTAAGTTAGCGATAGGTGTTTGTGAGACACTGCTATCCCCTGTGTATATGTCTGCTTGACAGATGTGCTGTTTACAGACTTAGTGGAGGCATGACTTGTAATTTCACATGTTGGACGCTGCTGCTATGCATTTGTCTGCTTTCTTGTAAGAGGTAGTCTCTGTTACTAATGATCATTTTATATAGGACTGATGTGGGCATTGTATAATTTCTGAACCGTGATTCGATGTGGACAATGGACACTATACACCTCTGAAAAGCAATATTGTGCACGTATCACACAGAGCCACTGTTTTACGGAAGTAATTTTCTCACTTTACGGTTTGATATCATAGTTTAACGTAGAGAAACCTGCAAATATATTTCTTACATTGGAGTATTAACAGCACTGCATTCCACATAACTGATAGGTCGGAAACTCAAGTGATCTAACATTACAGCCAGTTTTAAGTGTGGAACATTGTAGCCTTACGAGCGCATGTGTTTATGTTTTCTCTTACCAATACCTTCCACTTACTGATCATAGACTCTAGGACAATTCTTTAGAGTTGATAGCATAGTTGATTTACGTAAAATGCTTCAAACTCAATCTGTCTGGAGCTCAATCATCCATAAAAGTCACCTGTTTCTTGTTCTTCTTAACTGTCCGCTATTGCATCACAGCACTTTGAAATCTGTTACTCTACACCGATACGGGGTGCTAACCCCTTCAACATGGGTACATCTGGAAAAATCTTGTGTATTTGGGTGCGCAAGGACTCGGCTAGCTCCATTCATTCACGAGATGCGGAATGTAGCAGTCTACGTCTGGTCAGCTGGGGATTAAATAGGTAACGGTGCTGCAGGGCAGGGTGGTCAAAGACAGTGTGGGGGGCATTTCAGTCTCTAATTTCATCCTAAGACTGCGAGAATGCTCTGTGACTCCCAACCGCATAGAGATAGATCGTAAATTATGCACTATACTCGAGGTGCTAGAAATATGTAGAGTGCTGTCTGGTATACTATGATGATGTATGTGTTCGACAATTACCAATGAATGGACATACTGCACAATCATCTATCTACGTTCACAATGATACTCGCAAAGTAGAGAGGGTCAGTTTAGCTATGATACTGAAACTGGGAAACATACTGTCGCATCATTGCTTCGTGTTGAAATTACTGTAAAATTGCTAACATTGTTTACACTATCAACTGTGATACTTATTATTAGAGTACTTCGATCGTGTCTTTTCCACCATATTTGTCCACTGGTACGCTGTTGGGTACCACATAATGATTGACTGACATCACTTGTCTGAGTTGGAGAAAGTGTTTTGGTGGAGGGACAACAGGTTCCTGGGATGGACATCACCGAAACAGTGATCGTGTACATGACTGCAATGTGGGGAATCAGTCGAAATGGAATGCAGAGCCATCAGCTATTCTGTCACTGTTACAGATCAGTTTAAATGTAAAGGTCGTCAATCACTTTCGAACAGCAGTTTGGAAACACTCCACAACACCGGCAAACACTTTCAGTTTCCTTATGCTGTAACTGTATTTTATTGATAATCGTCAAATGTGTGTGGCGTGCTACGGCAGCTGCAGTAACAATGTGATTTACACTGTGCGACGTCTAGTTTTCTGCGGGAGGTAATGGATCAGAACGTGTTAATGTCAGTTCAGAACCTGACACAGACCTCAAAGTCGCGGCAGAAAAACAAAATATATGGCAGTGTACAAAGCATGTTACAGCAGGAAGAAACGATGTTTCAAACAACAACACAGGGACACAGGGAGCGTTTCTTGCAACTTACAGTATAGTCTGTGGGATACAGTCATCCTCCTAAAGTACAGGTGATGAAACTTTAAGCTGGTCTGTGCAGTGACTCAACACCTCTACATTTAATAGGATCATCACATCTGCTCGATGCCTGCATGCATGTGGTATTTGTTTTCGATACATGGAAGGAAAGAGATGTAGTAAAAATCTCATCAAGTTCTCTTTCGGATGAAGTTTGTGGAGCTTTTATAGTTCATAACTTTTCTCTGGTGGATGGTACAGAATAAAGATGAACAAATGTTGGGGTGATAGACGTGACTCGGCCCCCAGGACGTGTAGTTTGGAGAAGCACCACAGATCAATATCAAAATCCACGTCCTTCCCCAGTTCCTGTACTGTCTTTTATACTACCTCATGCGGCAGGAGCAGGCTTCCTTTCTGTCGAATGGTCAAAACACAGTTCTGTCGCAGTAACTCAGCTTTGCCTGTTTCTACATGGGTTTCAAAAGGTGGTAGTTATAGCTTTCTCCGACTTCTACTCAGTTCCGACTTACATTGGAATGATTACATACACAAAGCTGCAGGGACAGTAGCGAAGAGTCTGAGGGGTAGTTGGAAGATTCATAGGGGCTACCTAAAACCATATTGGAATGTTACTGTAGCAGATATATTCGAGAGAAGTAGTTCGTTTCTAGATGTGAGAGTGCCAGAAATATGATTCACTAGTTGCTGTAATCATTAAAGGACTTTTCCATAGGATCGAAACCAGGAATGTAGTTGAATGAAAAGACTTCATTCCAATACATAGATATCATTTCTACCGAAAGTGTAGCACTAGAGATCTGAAAAGCTAGTGTACATTTCTTACGACCTCAATCATCACACCATCTATTACTGTTTGTGATCCTTCTCTATCAGTCATCACCTACAGCTCAGTGGATATATCCCAGAACCTCTGGCATGATATCGTTACAGAATTTGTTACAAATACTGGAGAAATTTCTAGTGGCCGCAGCGTCAGGGAGTTGCAAATACTGGTTTCATACCACTCTCGTTAGCCCAATCTCTTTCAAAATTCGGTAATTTAATTATGAGTGTGCACCGTCAGTGATGTGTTGCCACACTGCTGGTCTGATAATATATACCCCGGCGATCACCGTCAGTACTCAGTTTCTCGGTATTTGTCTGGGAAAACAACGTCATTCGTAGGGAATGCCAGAGATGGATTTATAAAGTCGGTATAGCTTTTAACATGGATACTTGTGTGCACCTGTAGAACCAAGACCGCTTGTGATGGTAATAAGGTTGTGTTTTGTTTTTTTTTTCAACATATAGCGGTTTCTAAGACGATTACGCCTCTCTTTCGAAGACATGGGGGTAGCACTCGCAAGAGAAACTTATGAAACATGTCCATCCATCGTTGATTTTCGTATCGCCAGCAATCAGATATTGACGAAGTCTTATACTTAGTAGTAGGGGGTGCGTGATAGGTTCGTCTTGAGCATCTGGCTTATAAAGTACGTCTTTGTGTTCTGTCATGTACAAAGGAAATGACCATGTCCAGTCGTAAGGAAGGTATGGATTTGACGTGGAGTATTGTGATAGCAAAGGGAAGTGTATGTCATGTCATTAGAATGGTACCGATATTTCCGTTTCCAGAGCCACAGCTGTCAGCAGGGTGTATTTCCGATACTTCGCTAATTGTCAAACGTTGGTCAACTGAGACCGCAATCGTAACATTTAGTTGTAAGTACAGGGATAAAATATGTATGAGGCCGTTCTTTTTTCTGAGGACGATTTTGTCAATGCTTGCTTGGCGTGCAGCGTCAGTGGCCTGTGGCGGGAATGATTCATGTTTCCCATTAACGGTAGGAGCTGTCAGAATGGAGAGGCCTGTTAGAGTGTAGGAATGTAGCTGACTTATCCATGTTGTACTCTAGACGGCCGAATAGCGACCCAATATTTATTATGTATTGGATAGCTTTTCTGAACGTGTGGAAATTTGACAAGATTCAATATGGAGGGGTGTTTGTGCTGGACCGTTATGCTCTCCCATGTAAATTTTTCAGTTGACTGGTCCTGCACATTCTACATCTTTATTTATTTGATGGAACATCGATTGAGGTGCTTGCATCTACCAGTTGAAAGACAGGAGGAAGACATGTTTTCTGGTTCTCTAGACATGAGAGACAGCTTAGCTGACTTGGTAAATTATAGGGATGATTTGAAGTCTGTTACATCACTGACATCGGTATTCACGAGTGGAAATATCAGTTTCCTCTATTATTTTCGAGTTCTCACGTAAAGGTTTTTTCAGGTGGGATCAGTTTCTAGTTACTCAGTGGTTTATAGCACGTTCCACCTAGCTAAATTTCCGGTTTGTAGAGAAATATTTTCCATTCTATATCTTCATATATATATGTTGTGCGAGCGATCAGTAGGATGCTGCTGTGTGCTTGATATCGAGAAGGACTCCAAAAATAGTATTATATTATGGCATACCATGGGAAAATACATGTGTTCTTGTCATCCCAGAGTCTGGAGATGGGTGTAGCAAAGCAAGCAAGCAAGCAGTTCCTTACAAGAAACAGTAATGTGTTCATGCTGATGGAAAACGAGCCCGAATTTGTAGAACAGTTCTGAGAGTGACTTCAGTTTGCTGAGGGCGCTCTGGTCACACGTCAGGAGTGGATGACTTGTGACTTTCTGCTGCAGGAAAATATCTAATGCTGCGAGGAGTATATACACTACTGTCTGTCTTCGCGGTATATGTACGACTGTCTGGTGGTCGATGGCTATTCAAATGATGTAAAAGGGGCGCCTTCTGTATGGCGCAGGATGCGAATTGTATGTTTACTACATCTACACGGCACACGGCGATATATTCTGGGTTGGAGATCAGCTTCATGTTCTAATATTCCAGCTCCTATCTTCAGTTGAAAAACAGTGTAATTGAGTAAGAGTCTTTCCGTATCTGATGATCTGCAGGACACTTTGCAAGTTTTAATTGTTTGTACACATGCTGCTACTTGAACATAAAGGTACTGTGGCTTATGTTCTGACATAAGTTTGTGGGAAGTAATCAAACTGCTATTCACATAAAACAAAAAACATTATGTATGTCTAGTCATAGTGGAAGGATAGATTGGACATGGTTAATTGGGATTTAAATGCACTGAGGAGCATATCCAAACGTAAGTTATGATAGATTCATTTCGTAAACAGCTGCACAATATAGCAATGCAAGTATTCAATTGGACCTGCTATAGTGTACAAACAGGATAGGCCAAACGGCTGTAACAATACGTCCCCTCATCAGCACCCCTAAGCATACCCTCGCATTTTCCTTGTTGTTCTATCAATAGTGATGTTGATTACAGTACATCAACACCCATCCATGAAGTCTTTGAAAGCATTACGTCTGAGGGTGTAGTATTCATTATCACATAGTGCCGGATGCCGGTCCTTCATAACACTTGTTTGAGAGAATCTTGGCGGGATGCAGCACCTCCCAGAAGCGCTGATTCGAAGACTTTATCAGATACTTCCCTAGGACTTAGGAGAATTGAGACATGTAGCCGGTAAGAGTTTAGGCATACCATAATTTTTCTGAATGCTGTACAGATATAAAAGATAGCTGCACTGTTTGTGTAAAATGTCTACATATTTCAGTGTAATGTTACTGTGTCTTATGTTGTGGTGTGACCAGAGAAAATGAGTGTGTGTCCTATTTTGAGTTGTATATAGATTCAGTGCATCGATAACCATGAGGGTATGAGAGCGATTTTTACGTGGAAAATTATGTGCACTATAGATACTGAGATTCGTTCCAGAACCAGTGCCGCCAAAAGGAGACATTATGTGTACATCCATCAGTGTCAGACTGCATCAACAGTCCTAATATTTAATTGTAGTTACACTAGTTAATGTGTTCCTGGCTACCAATATTCTTCTGAGTCTTGTATGTATTTGATGATCTGTAGGCAACTTTGGAGGGTTTAACTATCAATGCAATGTAGCGATCTGTACAAAATAATTTTGCCACTGAAAATCTCGTCTGCAGAAAACAATGGTTGGTGAAGTTGCCGCACCAGCAGCAGCAGTAGTTTGATGAGTAAACTGAGTGACAGACAGCCTGTCCTGTTAGGATTGCTGGGAAGAATGCACTCTGTGCAATTCTGGGAATCATTAACATATCTCACTCAGTGATGGACCCGCAGTGCAGCTATGAGTCACCCTGCCAGCAATGGTGCCTATGTGGACAAGTGTTTTGACAGGTATTTCTCGGGTGTCATATATGAAAGAGATGTTGCCACCTTGTCCTTGCGGGACCTGACCTGACACCTACGAGTGGTTTGGCAGCTGACGGCCGCTTCATCACTTCGTAGAACCTCCGGTGCATCCTGAATCCTGGGGACATATGCTGGGTTGGCAGTGTCGGCGTCGGGCATCGAGAGGTGGAATGTGTCTTTTAATAGTAATCTTTTGCTAAACTATATCCCATGTATTTCACTGACCAACAAGGTGCTGCGAATTGAAAAAACTATCCCAAACATGTGAATAATATCAATTTAATTAATTTGTATAAATTTTTTATATCAATGTGGTGTTAGTGGTACAATAGTTAAGGGGAGGGTGTGTGTGAGTGGGTGACATGGAGCAGAACAGCAAGATAAGGGTTGAACACTCGGTTAATTTGCAAAATTTTTATGTAAAACACAGTACAATAGTTTAAGGGGGTGGGTGACAAAGAATAATGCGCCAGAAATGGCGTTCAAAAGCATGTGAAATTCGAAAAGTGTACCAGAAAATGGTGGGAGGACATGACTAATTAATTAACTTGTAACAAAGGTGGTACAACAGTTTGAGGAAATGGGAGTGACAAGGAAAACCACTTAGCAGAACAATACCTTAAGAACCGACAAAGGGCCAAATATTAGGTTAAGACACCCAGAGTACAGTACTGAACATTAGGTTATGCAACATATTTGATCCAATTAATTACTTCTTATAAGACATACATGTTTCCAAACAGCAGAGAATGATGAGCAAGAGAAATCCAACACCCACAAACTGATTTTTTTAATATAAATAACCAATATACCCTTGAATTTCCTGTTATGAGATCCTTCCTCTACACCACCAGACTGCCATCTTGGATTACATCATGGAAGGTATGACAGTGCCCTCTGGTGGCAGTACTGTGTACTGAGTCAGTTGGACTCTGGACCTTGGGGTGAACACACTTGATGGCAGTACTGCCTCTACTTGTTTAAATAAACAGTGAAAATAAAGTCTTATGTCCATCCTGTCAAGCACAGGCTGAGTCCTTTTCTAGCCAATTTCTAGGAAGAGGATCGCTGAATGACTTAGGTTAGTGGAGGTAGCCAAATTGCCCATTTTCCCGCCATTTTCTAAGATTAGTGGAGTGTGCCATGGTGTGTTGCATTGTCCTGATGGAATCTGAACTTCCCATCATTTTCTGGGGAGGAGAGGGGAGGGGGCTTACTGGTGGGTGAGAGGTTAGTTATTGGATCAGTTTAATTAAGTAGTCAATCAAACTGATAGGAGTGAGAGGCGCTATTCCAATAACTCAAACCTGAAAGTGTACCTGTAGCGGTGAGGGAGAGGGGGTTTTCTGAGAGGTATGGGAGTGGAGAGAAGGGGGCATTGGAACAATAGGTTAAGTGCCTATCAATCAAAAGGAAGGATCCTTTCAGCAGAACAATAGGTAATGTACCTGTCAGTCAAAGGAGAACAGTAGGTTAAGTACCTGTCAATCAAAGGAGGACAATGGGTTTACATCTGAGCACAGACCGGCCCCTGATGTAGGCAACCTGCACTAACAAATTGACCAACTCTCTCTTTGGTCTACTACTTCCATGCACAGGCAGGTGTAGCAAACGGTGTACAAAATGGTATCTTGTGAGCGCGTGGGCGCGTTCACATGCAGAGAGTTTTTCTTTTTTCTTTTCCATTTTTACGTTCCTTACGCTGTCGATAAACGGAAAAAATTCTCAATATAGTGTACTTATTAATAGTTTCATAAAATGCTTGTAAAGCAAAGGCAAAGGAAAATTTGTTATTGAAAATAAATTTCCAAGAATGGATTGTATTGACAGCGTCTATGAGTACTCTGAAGTACGAGGGCCGTTCAGAAAGTAACCTCCGGTTGATTTAAAAAAATACACCAAGTTAAATAAAAATATTTTAATATATACATCTTACAACTACATCTTTCCACTATTTTTCTACATAGTCTCCATAGCGATTGAGGCACTTATCGTATCTCTTCACAAGCATTGAAATTCCTTCTGCATAAAAATCACCCACTTGTGCCTGGAGCCAGCCTGTGACCGGATCTTTGAGCTCTTCGTCGTCATCAAACCGCTGTGACCCGAGCCATTTCTTCAAATACATGAAGAGGTGATAATCACTTGGCGCCAGGTCTGCGCTGTAAGGTGGGTGGTTGATAACGTCCCACTTGAAGGACTCAAGAAGGGCCGTTGTTCTGCGAGCAGAGTGAGGACGGGCGTTATCGTGCAAAAAAACGATACCGGAAGTCAGCATACCACGGCGTTTGTTCTGTATAGCCCGTCGTAACTTTTTTATTGTTTCACAGTACACGTCTTGATTAATGGTCGTACCACGTTCCATGAATTCAACCAACAACACCCCTTTGGCATCCCAAAACACCGTTGCCATCAGTTTTCTGGCAGAAAAACCTTGCGAGGCTTTTCTTGGTTTGGTAGGCGAATTTGAATGTGCCCACATCTTTGATTGTTCTTTTGTCTCAGGGTTCACGTACTTAATCCAGGTTTCGTCACCGGTCACGATTCTGTTTAACAATGGTTCTCCTCCGTCCTCATAACGTGACAGAAAGTCTAATGCAGAGGCCATTCTTTGAGTTTTGTGGTGGTCGGTAAGAATTTTGGACACCCATCGTGCACAGAACTTACGGTAACCCAATCTTGCTGTCACTATCTCGTACAAGAGAGTCTTAGAAATCTGTGGAAAACCAGTAGACAACTCCGACATTGAGAAACGTCGATTTTCACGAACTTTTGCATCAACTGTCTGAACGAGTTCGTCAGTCACCAATGATGGTCTACCACTCCTCTCTTCATCATGAACGTTTTCTCGTCCACTTTTAAATAAACGTACCCAGTCACGGACAACTCCTTCACTCATAAATCTTGGTCCATACACGGCACAAAGCTGACGATGAATAGCTGCTGCAGAATATCCTTTGGCTGTAAAAAACCTTATGACAGCACGCACTTCACATTTGGCGGGGTTTTCTATTGCAGCACACATTTCAAACTGCCACAAAAACTAAACTAGCGCAGGTACGACGTTCACTCGACCACGGCTTGATGCCGACTGACCTGTTGAGTGCGTAAACGCACAGATGGCGTCGCTACTCCCCCCACAACCCGCACTGTGACCAATCGGAGGTTACTTTCTCAACCGCCCTCGTAACATTACGAGAAGGGATTGTAATCAAAGCGTACAGTTTCTAAGAAGAGATTGTAATTAAAACGTGTAGGACCTCGAATTCCGTTAATTTATATTTTAACCTTCGAGTAGCCGACGACAGCTGCTCGCGAGCAATAGGTTCCCAATGGAGGTAAACTCGGCCGATCGGCAGTTGGAGACAACGCTAACTACGCCTACGAGGCCCATTCGCTTGCTGGCTGTCAACCAAGTAACGTGACGTTTCCTAGAATCTTCTGAAAACACAGTAAAAATACTGTAAACAATACAAGTTGACCTAAATCTCTGATAACGTAAGTGACAATATTGATGTGCCTAGGACATCAGTAGAAGAAGAACTGTAACTACACGTCGATAGCGTGCACTGCGAAGCGCCGAAGCAACGGATGAAAACGGTGGTAATAAACGGAGATCACGTTCAAACTGGGCATAAAATAAACGAGCAAATAGTGGAAGCGTTATCTGAGTACACGTCTGCGTGCGACGATGAACTGATTTCGTCCAAAGAAGTCGAGGAATGGGGGGAATATGAAGAATTGGAACGTGGCTCTTTGTCAGTGGCTAAGAACCGGATAAGAAAACCGTGACAGAAGATTCATATTTCGTTCCACTCGATTACAAGTTAATTGTTGTTAATGTTTCCAAAACACATCAAAAGTGGATTTTTGAAGAGTCTACAAACGAAACGAGCATCTTAATTGAACTATATTGGAGATCTGAAAATTTGGAAAGAAAACAATAAAAAAGGAGGAAACGGGAAGGATAACTACGAGTATAACACAATTGATATCTGGACATACGATCGCTTCGTAGAAGCGTAGAGTCGTAACCAACACGTCACTGCAAGAAACTTTCAGCACTGGGCACTTGTTGCTGCGAGTCAGTTTCCAGATTTGGAATTCAAAGTCTTGGAAAAGTGGGCCAGAGAGTTAAAAAAAATAGAGCAAGAGATTCGTCAAAAGAAAATTACGAAATCTGAGTCCGATAGAGAGACTGCCATTATTAAGGAAACCCTTGCTGTGGCAGAGACGTCTACACTCGAGTTCTGAAACCAATTTACGACAGCGATTTTATTATCAACACCGATCCAACAGGTAAGTCGAGAATTCTTATTGGTCAACATAAGCCTAAATACTCATTTTACGTCGTGTATGGTAAATTTTTTGCAGCTGTGTATTGTCTTTCCAGGTTGTCAGTACGAATCGATCTATAACCGAACACTGGACCATCGAGGGGCAAAAGTATTCTTGTGAAACGACAGGATATGAACAAAATAACTCGCTCGTATATAATTCAGTATCCATAACTCTTTCTGGTAATCATTACCCTGAAGTCTAAATATACATACAAGAAAATACTGGCTGTCTTGGACAAAGGATTGTAAATATTGGTGACGACAATACGACCTAATATACGAAAGTCGTCATTTCTTCATGAAAATCTGGGAAACTTACAACAGCCTAAAACAATTTTTTTTGACTGATATAATGAAGCCCTTCTTGCAGGATAACAAATTTCTTCTGTTAAGTGGTTCTTAGGGAGGTCAAAATAATTCACAATTATACGATAAGATTTTCGAATATGATGGAGGATTCCCACTATGCAGTATTAAAGTGATTCCTCCCGAACGCACTCCGCTGGTGCAATCCTGCCATGCCTGTTTTTATGCTCAAGTAAGAAATTTCATTAAAAGTTTCAAAAGTGCTCTTATCTTATAGAAGAAGAAAGAGTACTCACGTCCCGCGAAGACTGTATCAAAGACATTTCACTGCAGAGAAAAAACTATCCTCGCGAATATTTTGCGAAATGATGGTTTGTTGCCAGACTGTGAGATGAAACAGAACTTTATATGAACGTAAATCAAATCTGTTCTTCCATAGAAATTTCAAAACAACCATGTAATTCTGAAAATGCGGCATCTGTAACGCGTGCGAGATTCCGAGAAAGTTACTGCTTCGCCTGGCTTTTTAAGACGTCAATTGCAAGCTAATGAAAGTATCTACACTGTCGGGAAAAAAAAATCGTAACACCAAGAAGGAGTTGTATGAAAGCCGGTAGGCGTGTTTCTACATCTGAAATTCAATGTCTATTCAAATTTCGCGCCAGTGGCATAAGACAGCAGCTAGTAGCGCTACTATGAGCATTCAAATCAAGTTTGGTTTAAATACACGCTGTAATGGCCGTGAGCGTTAGTTACCTTTGAGACTGGACGTGGTGAGTCGATGTCAGTGAAGAATGACATTATCAGCACCTCACTGAGTTTGAGTAGGATCGTGTAATAGGGCTACGAGAAGCTGGATGTGTCTTCTGCGGTATTGCACAAAGACCTGGTAAGAATTTCGCCGCTCTACATTACTGCCGGCAGCGGTGGTCCCGAGAATGTACATATGGTCTCAAGAAGACCGAATTCCGAACAGCCATCTGGCACTACTGAAAGGGAAGACCATCGTCTTCGGCGAATGGCTCTGGCGCATTGTACTGCATCTTCAGTAGCAATTTCAGCATCAGTGGCCACCACAGTGAAACAATGAGTTGTTACAAGTCGGTTACTTCAAGAACAACTAGAGACAGACGCCCTGTAGCGTGCATTCCAATGACCCCAAACCACTGCCATTGGTGACGTCGATGTTGACAAGCGAGAACTTATTGGAGTGCAGTGTGGCGGTCTGATGCGTTTTCTGATGAAAGTTGGTTCTACGTCGATGATAGTGATGGCGCTGCGTTGATTAGAAGCAGGCGAGCTGAGGTATTGCAACCAGGCTTCCTGTGTGCTAGACTCATTGGACATACACCTGGAGTTATGGTCTTGGTTGCGACTTCGTATGAGAGCAGGAGCACTCTCGTGATTTTCCCATGCATCCTGACTGCAAAACTGTACAACAGTTTAGTGATTCGACCTGTCAATCATGAACAGCATCCCAGAGGGTGTGTGCCAACAGGGTAACGCTCAGGCACATAACGTTGTTGTAATCCAGCGTGCTATACAGAGTGTGGACATGTTGCCTTGGTCTGCTCGATTACTAGATCTGTCTCCAATCGAACAGGTATGGGACATCATCGGACGAAAACTCCAGCGGCATCCACAGCCTGCATTAATCGTCCCTGTACTGACTGACCAAGTGCAACAGGCATGGAACTCCATCCCACAAACTGATATTCATCTATGCAACACAATGCATGCATTTTTGCATGCTGGCATTCAACATACTAGTAGTTACACCGGTTATCCAAGTATGAGTATTTCACTTTTGCAATGGCTTATCTCACACATTAACCTGTGTTCTTAGTGTTAATCACTTAAATATTTCGGCTACACATACGTATTCCGAAATCTCATTTTTCTGTATTTGTTATTTTTTGTGTTGTGATTCATTTTCCCCGTCAATGTACACTCCTGGAAATTGAAATAAGAACACCGTGAATTCATTGTCCCAGGAAGGGGAAACTTTATTGACACATTCCTGGGGTCAGATACATCACATGATCACACTGACAGAACCACAGGCACATAGACACAGGCAACAGAGCATGCACAATGTCGGCACTAGTACAGTGTATATCCACCTTTCGCAGCAATGCAGGCTGCTATTCTCCCATGGAGACGATCGTAGTGATGCTGGATGTAGTCCTGTGGAACGGCTTGCCATGCCATATCCACCTGGCGCCTCAGTTGGACCAGCGTTCGTGCTGGACGTGCAGACCGCGTGAGACGACGCTTCATCCAGTCCCAAACATGCTCAATGGGGGACAGATCCGGAGATCTTGCTGGCCAGGGTAGTTGACTTACACCTTCTACAGCACGTTGGGTGGCACGGGATACATGCGGACGTGCATTGTCCTGTTGGAACAGCAAGTTCCCTTGCCGGTCTAGGAATGGTAGAACGATGGGTTCGATGACGGTTTGCATGTACCGTGCACTATTCAGTGTCCCCTCGACGATCACCAGTGGTGTACGGCCAGTGTAGGAGATCGCTCCCCACACCATGATGCCGGGTGTTGGCCCTGTGTGCCTCAGTCGTATGCAGTCCTGATTGTGGCGCTCACCTGCACGGCGCCAAACACGCATGCGACCATCATTGGCACCAAGGCAGAAGCGACTCTCATCGTTGAAGACGACACGTCTCCATTCGTCCCTCCATTCACGCCTGTCGCGACACCACTGGAGGCGGGCTGCACGATGTTGGGGCGTGAGCGGAAGACGGCCTAACGGTGTGCGGGACCGTAGCCCAGCTTCATGGAGACGGTTGCGAATGGTCCTCGCCGATACCCCAGGAGCAACAGTGTCCCTAATTTGCTGGGAAGTGGCGATGCGGTCCCCTACGGCACTGCGTAGGATCCTACGGCCTTGGCGTGCATCCGTGCGTAGCTGCGGTCCGGTCCCAGGTCGACGGGCACGTGCACCTTCCGCCGACCACTGGCGACAACATCGATGTACTGTGGAGACCTCACGCCCCACGTGTTGAGCAATTCGGCGGTACGTCCACCCGGCCTCCCACATGCCCACTATACGCCCTCGCTCAAAGTCCGTCAACTGCACATACGGTTCACGTCCACGCTGTCGCGGCATGCTACCAGTGTTAAAGACTGCGATGGAGCTCCGTATGCCACGGCAAACTGGCTGACACTGACGGCGGCAGTGCACAAATGCTGCGCAGCTAGCGCCATTCGACGGCCAACACCGCGGTTCCTGGTGTGTCCGCTGTGCCGTGCGTGTGATCATTGCTTGTACAGCCCTCTCGCAGTGTCCGGAGCAAGTATGGTGGGTCTGACACACCGGTGTCAATGTGTTCTTTTTTCCATTTCCAGGAGTGTATGTCTATTTACAGTTCTGCTGTACGCTTTATAATTTATTCGTCGAAATTTATTTCCAAATTAAAAATTTCCTTTCCCTTTTATGAAAATATTTATAAATACTGAATACTGAGCATTATTTCGGTTTGTTTGCAGTACAAGGAACGTAAAAATTGAAAACAAAATCTGCACAGGGGCTCCATCCCACGATCCTCCGATTACCATTTTGTACTCTTACCGCTGCGCCCTGCGCTGTATGTAAACCACTTTCACCTAAATGGTTCATGTCTCGCTCGACCAGCGCTAAAAATGCCTTTTCTTTTTAAACATTTGGCCATCTGGAGCACTCACTTCTGTCATTTACCCTTCTGGCAAAGATCTGCATATACCATAAGTTTGGACGAAATGGGTGATGACGAATAGACGTAGTCCGCTTGTAAATAAGATGATGATTATGAGGTACCATACTCCGAGGAGCGTAGGGGACGTTGCGGGAAACCCGCACCGCCGGACTAGGCAAGGTCCTAGCGGAGGTGGTTTGCCATTGCCTTCTTCCGACCGTAATGAGGATGAATGATGATGATGATGATGATGATGATGATGATGATGATGACGACGACACAACAACATCCAGTCATCTCGAGGCAGGGAAAATCCCTTACCTCACCGGGAATCGAACCCGGGACCCCGTGGACGAGAGGCGAGAACGCTACCGTAAGACCACGAGCTGCGGACAGTAAGTGAGACAGAGCTATGATAGTTATAAACATGCTGTAAAATAATAAATTTCACACTAGCCAAAAAACTAACACTTCTCCCTTATTCCATTAACTGGTGTGGCTTATCACGATATTTATCAGGTAAAATTAGTTATTTCTTCACCTACCGAAACCTAGAAATATATTTAGTTGATGACACAAAAAATAATTACGTCACATCAGCGGGAATGAAGTCAGTAGCGCCATACAACTCTATGATGCAGTTCAAATCAGTTTATCTTTGTTCTCCACGTAACACTGATTATTAGTGTCTGTGTTCAGTTACTGGTAACCTTCCAGGTTACAAATACTCAGAGAAAGGGGTTGTAAATAATTTTCAGCCACAGTGCTACCTTCGGAAATTCTTGCGTGTTTCTTCAGTGCAACTTGATGAAATTCACCGTTTATATCACGGTGAGAAAACCTTCTGTAGGGTGAATTTTTGCATTTTGATTTACTGGATGTTTCAGTTGTATAATTATTTATTCGAAGAACACTCTCTTGTACTGAGAGTGTACTGAAAATAGTTTTTAGTACCAGATTTATCAATTGAGTTGTTCCAAAAATGTTCAAATGTGTGTGAAATCATATGGGACTTAACTGCTGTCGTCAGTCCTTAAGCTTACACACTAATTAACCTAAATCATCCTAAGGACAAACTCACACACCCGTGCCCGAGGGAGGACTCGAACCTCCGCCGGGACCAGCCGCACAGTCCATGACGACAGCGCCTTAGACCGCTCGGCTATCAATTGAGTCACACTGATCTTCAGTGAATAAAAATTTTGATTTTTTAGTCGTTTAAATTTTCCAGTTTGAGCAAAGTCACAATTATTACTCATTAGTGTCTGCCGGGAAGAAAAATCTGAGCTCGACGCATTAAAAAGTTTTCGTCAAAACCGTATGATGCCACAACGCTAGATTACTCCACTTCTGGCAATTAAAAGACTTTTGTTCACAAAATTGCGGGAATGTATATACCTCAAAATTCAGTTTTCAGCTTCATCACTACCTCTCTTCCGTATAATTTCATTACACTTAAACACAAAATCCAAATCATCTACACAACAACGCATTTCAAAATTTGGAGTCCATATTTCTCTCTAGAAGCATTCTGAACAAGCTGACAGAAATGGTGTATGGTGTCGGAAGTTCTTATTTAAGACCCATTGTTATAAGAGGTGTATCATAACACTTATATCTTAGATTTTACTTGCAAGAAATTTATTAAGTTCCTGGGCTTTAAGGAGATGTAATTCACCTTCAGCCTTCATTTTATTCACTCCTTTTTCTTACCCACTGATACGAAGTGCTTATAATCTAATCTCACGTTCGCCACATAATTTTCAAGTATCAGATTTTGGGTTTTTTAAAACCAATATTGTATTGTGAAACAAAACATCTTCTGCACCTGTCAGCATTAGAGCTTTCAAATTTCTTATACTACACCATTCCACTCTATTGCTATAACTTTTGCAATAGTAAGTTCACAGTTCAAGTAATTTTATTACGATATCCGGTTTCACTAATGCTTGGGAACAGAGAATGTGTCCATATACAAACTTTTATCCTCTTCAGTAGATTTTAACGCTGGTTATTGTGTCTACTCTACCATCTAATATACCACTCCGACGTTTGTTATCACTAGTTTTGTTTACTATAGTTGGTCGACCTTCGTTATTCGCATGACTATGACAGCTAGAAATCCAGCGCTTCATGTTTCCTTGAAGGTGATATTTCCGCTAATCGAGAAACAGGGGGTCCAACTCAAAAGTGCAACAACGTGTAAGCATACATTACATTTACTTTTAATTCAGTTTACGCTACCTCACAAAAAAATTAAGCATTCAGAAGGGGAGAAGACACGATATGTTACTTAACAGTTTGAGATAGTATGTGATTCTATTTTATTGATTACAAAATCGAGACAAATGTATAAAGATGTAGACGGTATGAGCCCATTTACCAGTATGACGTTGCACCTCCTCTGTCCTACATGAATGCACCGATTCGGTTGGGAAGGGTATCATAAAGCCGTTGTATCGTCATCTGAGGCACGATGCCCCACAATAGTTTTGTGTGATGTTTACTATCCTGGATACTGACACTGATACAGAGCTGACATCTGAGCTGGTCCAACATACGTTTTATTGGGCACAGATCTGTGTACCTTGCTGGTGACGGAAGTACCTCAGTATTGTGCCGACAGTCCATACAGACACGTGCCATCTGTGGACGTGCATTGTCCTGCTGAAAAATGTCATATGATAATTTCGCATGAGAGGTAACACATGAGGATGCATGAGAGTTCATTCAATCACTACCAGCCATGACCTAAAGTCATACCCGATGGGTCATCTCACCATGACGCCAGGAGTAACACCACGGTGCCTGTCTAAAACACTGAAATAACAGGGCCACTACCCATGTTTCAGCCGTACTCTCCAGCGATGGTCATACAGGGTAGTGTGGAACCGCGACTCAGCGCTGAGCACAGTGTAAGGCCATTACCAGCAGTCCATGCTTCCCAGTCACGGCACCACTCGAAACACAGCCGTTTGTATTCCAGTGTCAACGGCGGTCTATTCGTGGGACATTAATAGCGCAGTACGACGGCTTCTAGTTTCCGACCAATATTCCGGAATGACACACATGCCCGCATCTCGTGGTCGTGCGGTAGCGTTCTCGCTCCACATGCCCGGGTTCCCGGGTTCGATTCCCGGCGGGGTCAGGGATTTTCTCTGCCTCGTGATGGCTGGGTGTTGTGTGCTGTCCTTAGGTTAGTTATGTTTAACTAGTTCTAAGTTCTAGGGGACTGATGACCATAGATGTTAAGTCCCATAGTGCTCAGAGCCATTTGAACCATTTGAACCAATGACACACATCATTGGAGAGAGTCCATTACTGGATGCTAGACGGCAGGCACAAATGTGAGGAACTACTGTGTGCTTGGTGCACAATATGTCGGTCCTCCCTTACGGTAGTCAGACATGGTGGACTGCAACTTTGGCAACGAGTATGCTTACCCACTTGTTCCCATGCAGTCCATTTTCACAGATTTGGATACTGCACAGTTCGACTAGCTGCCCAAATGGAGACTCACAGTGGGACGCATTTCAAACTCTGCTTGGTGCTGATAGCATTATGTCGCGTGAGTATATGGCATCTTCGTGCCCTCTGCAGTAATAACTGAACATGTGACACTGTCCACGCAGCCTTACGTACTCAACGAAACCTTGTTACAGCATAATCATGACTAAGACTAATGCTCTCTGGGCGCTGTTCTAACTGTCACAAAGAATTACTACCCTAATAATTCTAATATCCGCGTGTTGTTTGTACCTGTGCGAAGTTGTAGCATCAACCTACCACGTCTTCTGGGTGCTTCATATTGTTTGTCAGGCTGTGTAGTTCTGTGAGTTATTCTGTGGCCATGACCCACTGGTGGAAATACTCAGTATGCACTAATCGAATTTATGTTCTGACATAATTGTTAAAAGTAGTTCTTAGTAAAAATATATAAAGCTATATCATCCTCAAAAAGACGTCTGGAAAATCTTTGCACGAAAGATTTGCTGTGCCACTATGATTGAAAAATGTTTGAAAATGCCCTTCCAAAGCAAGGACACTTACTGCTCATTTTTTCCTCAGAAGGGGAAGATTATGTAACGGCTCCATGTGAGCCGCTACATGGCTTGTTACAAGAGTCACATGCTCAAAACACTCCTGGGTGCCCTTCGGACACTCAGGGAATTTTAATCCGGAATTATGTTATATTATCACTATCAGTATAGTAAGCACATGTGAATGCGGGTCGTCTGCTGATGTATGCGTGGGCTGTCTGCTGTGGGTCCTCTGAATGTGGAGATGCAGTTTAAGCAAACATTGTATCACGTAGAGTGCGACTGCACTGGACCAGAGAGACATAAGTTCCCCGCGCGTTAGCAGGCCCCGTTAGGTTGGCAAACAGCCGCTGTGCAGACTCTTTGAGTCCTTCCGGCCACCGTGTGTGGATCCCGGACGAGGGGAGACGGTTAGGCATTCCCTGCTGAGACTCTGGTGAGTATAGATGCTGTGCATGACGACTCTTATGTTCATCTTAGTTAGGACATATAGTCAGGTTGTATTAAATTGTAATTTTTTGGTATGACTGACGACGGGCCAGCATTTCATATAACCGAACCATAAAGTAAAGTGAGTGTTCAAGGAGTTATTTTCATGATTTTATTAAATAAAATGTTGTTGTTATATAAAATTCTTTGTCTCATAGCAACGTCTTATTTCCGTTACATTTCCAGTTAAGTTATCTAAACTTTCAACTTAAAGTTAACCAATAATCAGAAATTTTGTACTGATATTTGCTCATGCAAACGGTCGTAGGCGTCTCTCGGGTGCCATTTTCAAGTTGAGGATGCCTCAATAAATTATTAAATTTCCACAGGTATCACAATTCCAATTTGTGAATAATCAGCGTTGCAAATACTGCGTTGCATATACCGCTTCATGCGAAAGTACGATCCCAGTATACAAAATAGAAACACGTGGTCGCTCGAGGAGCGGTGCGAGTATAAATAGGTCAGGAGCAGTGGAAGTCACCACTAATCAGGTAGCCGCGGAGAGAGAGGAGACAAGCGCGAGTGAGACAAGCAACGGGATTATCCCCGATTTCAGCTGCGCTGCGCCAATGCTGAACTTAGAAAATGTGCAGGCTACCTCACCGACGGGTAGCGGAACTTCGGACCCAAGCACGAGCGCGGACGAAACCGAGACAATAGTGAGTAGACAAAGTACGTCGGCTAACACAAACCCGAATAACATGTGGTGGCTGAGTTGGTCAGGATGTTAATAGAAAGTGTGGCGAAACGGGAAGAAAATAATATGAAATTAAACTCAAAACTCGAGGACTTTATGCGTGAAGTAGATACGGAATTTAACTCAAAACTTCAGGGCATCATGACCGGAGTAAATGCGAGATTTGAAGAGAATAAGGCGCTACTTGAAGAGGTTCGAAAGGACGTTGTAAACGAGGTCACCGAAAAATTTGAAGTAGTAGGTAGTAGATTAAGCGCTGTCGAAAAAGGACAGAAAAGAGTTCACGTCGAAATGAGAAAACGTGGGGAAAAATTAGAAAAGGGACTCCAAACGTTAACAGAAATATGTAATAGCGAAAAGGAAAAGGTGATAAAACGGATAAAAACCGTCGAAGTAAGTCAAGAAAGGGCAGATGCAAACACTAGGGCAATCGTGGAACTTGAGGGAAAAGTAGAAGCGGTAAAAGTGCAAAATAGGGAGATAATAAAGAAGGTGAAAGAAGAGTTATAAAAACTCGCGGAGAAGGTTGCAGATATTACAATATCGGAGAGAAGCGAGAACGCTTCGTTGCTGAATGTAGTAGATAATGAAGAAATCAAATAGTTAAGGAGATTTGAGGAAGGCTAATGCGAAGTCAACAGGCGACAACGCGATGCTACAAACGAGGTATGAGAACGCGTGGCTCACGTGGAGGATCTTCTCGAGTGCGGACTCGAAAAGAGAAACCACGTGCCCAAAGGCGCACAAGACAGAAGCGAAGGATGTGATTCCGGATATTAGGAGGACTACGAAGAAACTAGCGAGCTTAGGGGTATTGGGAAATGTCGGGGAGGACACAGAAATCCACGCGCCGGTTCGTACAGGAGGGAAGCGGGAGGGTTTGACTACAAACACTTTCTCTCTGTGCGAAATTTCGAAGTCTTCCGCAACTCGGTGAATGGGATACACCCACGCGCTTGGTTTGAACAATACCAGTTCTGTCTACCACCCAATTTGTCGTATGAATATAAAATAGAATTCATGTGTGGGCATCTCGGGGCCGAACCCGCTGCGCGAATGAGAGGTGTAGCGCGCACGTGCACGACGGTACGCGAGTTTCTCTCGGCCTACTGGTCCGAGGCGGCGCAAGACCGGTTAAAGCGTAACATAATGATGTTACCAAATTTAAACTAATCTGGTTTGGCGAGTCCTGCGCGACTGTTCGAGCACATGCTGCAGAACAACCAGTTTCTGTACAACCCTCACAGTCCGGGTGAAATGAAATGGCTCTGAGCACTATGGGACTTAACATCTATGGTCATCAGTCCCCTAGAACTTAGAACAACTTAAACCTAACTAACCTAAGGACATCACACAACACCCAGTCATCACGAGGCAGAGAAAATACCTGACCCCGCCGGGAATCGAACCCGGGAACCCGGGCGTGGAAACCGAGAACGCTACCGCGCGACCACGAGCTGCGGACAGTCCGGGTGAACTGAGAAGGCTGTGTATATGGAAACCAGCTCAGCTGCGCCATATCGTACAAGCCAGACGATCTAAGGACGATATAGAATCATTTAAACTACTCTTACAGGAGTTAGAGTACGACATCGGCGAGTGGGGACAGGGAAAGGCACAGTTCGCAGATCTGGAACAGCGCGACCGCCACGGTCGCAGGTTCGAATCCTGCCTCGGGCATGGACGTGTGTGATGTCCTTAGGTTTAAGTAGTTCTAGGTTCTAGGGGACTGATGACCTCAGAAGTTAAGTCCCATAGTGCTCAGAGCCATTTGAACAGTTCGCAGAAAGAGACGAAGTAGGTCAAAAGCGTAAACCGAGTCGCGACCGCAGTAAAACGCGGAGACGTACGGGCTCACGGGTAGGCAAGTACTCAGACACTAATTACCAACAGTATAAAGGTAATTGGGGAAACGAAAACAAGTATGGTAAATATACACACTAATGGCGTAGTGGCAATCACGACGCGCGTGATTACCGGAACAGAAGAAAATACGATCACGGTAACCGGCCGAGCTCATGACGAAATACCGAGCGAGGTGGCGCAGTGGTTAGCACACTGGACTCGCATTCGGGAGGACGAAGGTTCAATCCCGTCTCCGGCCATCCAGATTTAGGTTTTCCGTGATTTCCCTAAATCGTTTCAGGCAAATGCCGGGATGGTTCCTTTGAAAGGGCACGGCCGATTTCCTTCCCAATCCTTCCCTAACCCGAGCTTGCGCTCCGTCTCTAATGACCTCATTGTCGACGGGACGTTAAACACTAACCACCACCACCACCACCACCATCATGACGAAATGGCGGTGAAAAATACGGGCAGGCGGATAAGAAAAGGGACACTATTCCTGGTGATGTGGATATCAGACCGGCTGATCTGCGAAAAACCCACCGAAAATGGAGGGAAAACAACAGTTATGACCAATGCAGATCGAGGGAGACGGTATTAGCCCACACCCAATGACGGAAAGTCGCAAAGTACGTTACATAGGTCAGGAAGATATTAGGAAAACACTACTTCAGGAACAAACGGGTAACAGAGTTTCAGCATTTATTCTGGTGATTACCATCTCGGTGACAGGGGTACCACTGGACTGTGTAATCGACATGGTGGGTCCGATCTCGATTATTACTGAGGCTGCATTCCGAAAATGCGGTGAGGCGGAAGCTTGGCCGACATTGCCGTTGCGAGGGACGAAGGTGAAAGGGGCAATATACGGTAAAAGTGAAGAAGTCAAGTGGCAGACTAGGATCATGTTCAAATTCCAGGATGCGGAGTTCGAGGAAGACTTCTTCATTGTGCCCTTAATGAACAATGAAGTAATTTTAGGGGTGGACTTCATGGACACTCACCAGGCTATTGTAGACTTTGATGGAGGTATCATGTCACTAAATAGAGAGGGGAACCCCGTTGAATTGAAGTTCGATAATTAGGTCATAAGGGATGAGTCTGAAGCCAGCTGCCTACAAATTCTCACTTACCCGGGAGTGCACCAGGAGCCGTAGACTCTCGTAAACTGTATCAGCAGAGTGAGCCTATCGCTATCCGCGCACGGAAGGGATGCAGTTTTCAGAAAAATAATCGAATAAAGCATACACAGTGAAGGAGACATGCCAGAGGACGCCCTTTCAGTATTGCTAGAGGTTTTAAGAAATCACGAGAGATTATTTTCGGACGCATCGGGTGCGATAAAAGGTTTTGAATACAGGTTCCAAGTAGGGGAACAAAAAAAGTTTTTTCGTCAAGCCGTACCCCATTCCATTAGCACATAAAGAAAAAGTGAAGGCAGAGGTCGCGAAGATGCTCGAACAGGACGTAATTTAACGCGCCGGGATTTCGTACAACTCACCGCTTTTAGTGGTATCGAAAAAGGATGAATCGCTGAGTTTGGTGCTGGAATCTCGGCATATAAACATGGTTATTAAAGCAGAAACACACAGACCGGAGAGCATGGAAGAATTATTGCAACGTTTCCATGGAATGAAGTTATTAACTTCCATTGATATGAGAGCCAGTTACTGGCAAATCGTGTTGCATCTAGAGTGTAGGCAGTATACCGCATTTTTGTTTTATCGGAACTGCTACCAACTTAAACGGCTTCCGTTCGGACTGAATGTTTCCGCGGCAGCGTTCATTCGAGGCCTGAACAGCATCCTTCCTGAGGACCTACGTGAGATAATAACATTATACACTGAAGATGTGCTGATAGCAGAAAAATCCTGGGAAGAACACAATGAGGTGTTGAACCGTTTTATTAGACGCATTTGAACGAGCCGGTATAACAGTGACCCTAGATAAATCTCATTTTGGGCGTAAGAGAATAAAGTTTCTAGGTCACATAGTATCGGTGGACGGGATACAAACCGATCCAGAGAGAATTAAAGCGAGTGTCGAATTTCCAAGGCCAACAACGAAGAGGCAACTAAGAGGATTCGTAGGAGTCGCAAATTTTATCAAGGAATTTGTGAATTTAAGCGTGCTGGCCACGCAACGTCTCTGCGCGCTAACAGGAAAGAATACGATTTGGTATTGGGACGCTCAAGCACAGGACGAATTCGAAAGGTTGAAGGAGGCATTAGTAAATGCACCTATTCTCGCACACCCTGACTTGAGTCGCAATTTCTACCTCATGATGGACAGTTGGACGAACGGCATTCGTGTGGTTCTGTTTCAAGGAGAAGACGGTAACGATTCGTGGACCTGGAAGCCCGTTTCATTCGCGATTAGAGTGCTATTGCGAGCAGAAAGAAACTACACGGTCACGGAACTCGAGGGCCTGGCGGTTGTCTGGTGGTTCAGTAAATTTAGATACTTTTCATATGGAAGGAACACGAAAGTATTTACCGACCATCGGGCACTACAATTTCTGATGTCGGCCAAGTTGGCCCACGGCAGGTTATCTCGCTGGGCGCTTTAGCTACAAGAATACAATTCTACAATCGAGGGGAAAAGAACCTGATTGCAGACGCTCTCTCTCGGGCTCCTGTAGGCCTAAGAAACGGAGTAGACGGTGAACCGGGTGAAAACAATTTCAGCATTTTGTACTTGAAAAATGTCACCTTCGGAAACTTTGTGACAATGTTAGTAAAGAATGTCGGCCGCAAACAAGACAGGGATCCCATACTCAAAGAAGTGAAGGAAAAGTTGAGGGACAGAAATCAAGCTGCAATCTGGCAATATTGCAGGGTAGAAAACGGGATTCTTTTCCGGAAACGGAGAATAGAAGACCCGCGATGGTTAGTGCTAATACCTGTTGAAATGGTCAATAAACTAGTGTGGTGCACCCACCTAAGCTATGGACACTTCGGGGCACGGAAGAGCTTTCAGAAGCTACGCGAGGCGTGCTATTTTAATAATATGCTAAAAAGAATACAGCGGTTGATCAGTGTGTGCAAGCCGTGTCGAAGGACCAAGCCACCCACTACATCTTCCGCCTCTCCGATGTACCCGATAATTCCAAACAGGTTACGAGAAGTCGCTGCGGTGGACTTGTTCGGGCCAATAACTCGGACGAAGTCTGTCTACACGTACGTTCTCGTAGCTGTGGAACTAATATCAAAATTTGAAACTCCGCTGCAGAGTGAAAATCTCATTCTGGTAATATCAAAATTTGTCTGCTTTACTCCGCTGAGGATAGCAACGGGGAAAACGGTGGCGGCGGCACTTGTAAACGATTTCGTGCGGGAGGTCGGGCCGGTCAAACGGTAATCTCGGACAACGGGCCGCAATTCCGGTCTCAACATTGGCTGCAGATGTTAAAGCGGAGAAAAATGAAAGCGAACTTTATCTCGTTGTTCCACCCATCGTCTAACCCCACAGACGCGTCATGAAAGAGTTAGGGCGGCTGTGTAGGCTGTACTGTTACCGCAAGCACAATATGTGGGACGTGCATATAAAGGCATTCCAATAAATTCTGAACGAGTTGCCGAATGCGACAACGATGTTGCCACCGGTATTAGTAATGAAAAATATGGAGCCTCCGAACCGAATCAAAGAACTGGTAGCATGGCCAATGGAAAGATAACTCCGACACAAGGAGATCATAGACATGGCTTCGAAGAACATAAAGCGCGCTGCCGAAATAAGGCAGAAGACGTACCAAAAGAAAGTACGAGAAATCGACTTCTATATTGGACAAAAGGTGTGGGTTCGATCACACAAGCTATCAAACAAGGGGAAAAGGATCTGCAAAAAATTCCTTAGCCTTTACAGTGGACCTTACCGAGTGTGTCGTATCCCTCACACACCCCCCCCCCCCCCCCCAACGTTATCGAGGTCCTGACCATACGGACAAAGAAATCGAGAGGTCTGAATCACGTATCCAACGTGAAACCCCTCATAGAATAGCAAACAGTGTACCAATGTACAATTTATGTAATATAGGTCAATATCGTTATTTTGTGTATTAAATATCACTCATAGATTTTGTGTCCCTAGTATCAGATTGTATATTGTCAACAAAGCAATGTAGGTCGTCTATGCTAGAGTCAACATGGCAATAACAATATGTACAGGGAAGATTTAATTGTAGAAGAAAAGATAATACATCTTGTGGGAAGAATTCATGATGCAGCAAATATGTCTTCAACAGCGTGAAGAGGAATGAAGCAAGACGCCACATGATGGGTGCCAGCGAAACGGAAAGGAAAAACAAAAATATGGAAGTCGGAGGAGTAAATTACCGTATAAATTTAGGTTGTAGAATGCACGGTAGAGCCGGCCAGTGTGGCCGTGCGGTTAGCGGCGCTTCAGTCTGGAACCGCGTGACCGCTACGGTCGCAGGTTCGAATCCTGCTTCGGGCATGGATGTGTGTGATGTCCTTAGGTTAGTTAGGTTTAAGTAGTTCTAAGTTCTAGGGGACTGATGACCACAGAAGTTAAGTCCCATTGTGCTCAGAGCCATTTTTTTGCACGGTAGACACTGAAAATAGTACTTTGAGGTAATGGTAGTTCTGTGTTTGTAATTGTTAATGTAGTATTGACACAGTCTGTAATCATTTGATCTGCATGGAAGAAATTCTGCATGTTCTGTGTATTACGTGTGAAAGTAGCTTGAAATGAGTAGCTATGCACGCGAAAAATGTGACGTCACCAGGAATGCTTTCTGCGTAGTTAGTCAAGATTTCCTGTGCGTGTTGCGTATCTGCGTAAAAGAATGTGAAATTTGAGGCCTGAATGACTTGAGAGTGTAAAGAAACGAGTGGGTTCTTCTCATACTCGATATTCTAGCTTCCTAATCAATGTTGATGCACAAAGCATCGATAAACGATTCATGGAATTAATGTTAAATTTGTTTCTTATTTACCATTAAGTAAAAATACTGAAAGTGTTGTAAAAAATAGTCCCTCTTGTAAAGCTATTGAGGGAATGATTATAAAATCAGACTATTGTAAATTAGTGATAGAGTATTTGTTTACGTAATAGTCGGCTGAAACACAAGCCATGGTAATACAATTTGAAAGTTAACGCCCATAAGGCATAATATGAAGAATTTTTAAGAAGAGATAAATGTTAGAAAATTATTATGAAGGGTGTATTGAGAACAGTGTTCCCCTGAGCACAGATTCCCAGCAAGAAGCAGCTAGCAGCTGGGAAAAGTGGAGGCCACAGGGGAAGGCGGTTAGCGGTTGACTGTGGGGCGAGGGTGACGCGTCTGGAATTCCCTGATTGACGGACGCTGCTCGCGGCCGCCGGAGGCGACATCTACATCTACATCTACAGTTATACTCCGCAAGCCACCCAACGGTGTGTGGCGGAGGGCACTTTACGTGCCACTGTCATTACCTCCCTTTTCAGTTCCAGTAGCGTATGGTTCGCGGGAAGAACGACTGTCTGAAAGCCTCCGAGCGCGCTCGAATCTCTCTAGTTTTACATTCCTGATCTCCTCGGGAGGTGTAAGTAGGGGGAAGCAATATATTCGATACCTCATCCAGAAACGCACCCTCTCGAAACCTGGCGACCAAGCTACACCGCGATGCAGAGCGCCTCTCTTGCAGAGGCTGCCACTTGAGTTTGCTAAACATCTACGTAACGCTGTCACGGTTACCAAATAACCCTGTGACGAAACGCGCTGCTCTTCTTTGGATCTTCTCTATCTCCTCCGTCAACCCGATCTGGTACGGATCCCACACTGATGAGCAATACTCAAGTATAGGTCGAACGAGTGTTATGTAAGCCACCTTCTTTGTTGATGGACTACATTTTCTAAGGACTCTCCCAATGAATCTCAACCTGGTACCCTCCTTAACAACAATTAATTTTATGTGATCATTCCACTTCAAATCGTTCCGCACGCATACTCCCAGATATTTTACAGAAGTAACTGCTACCAGTGTTTGTTCCGCTATCATATAATCATACAATAAAGGATCCTTCTTTCTATGTATTCGCAATACAATACATTTGTCTATGTTAAGGGTCAGTTGCGACTCCCTGCACCAAGTGCCTATCCGCTGCAGATCATCCTGCATTTCGCTACAATTTTCTAATGCTGCAGCTTCTCTGTATACTACAGCATCATCCGCGAAAAGCCGCATGGAACTACCGACACTATCTACTAGGTCATTTATATATATATTGTGAAAAGCAATGGTCCCATAACACTCCCCTGTGGCACGCCAGAGGTTACTTTAACGTCTGTAGACGTCTCTCCATTGATAACAACATGCTGTGTTCTGTTTGCTAAAAACTCTTCAATCCAGCCACACAGCTGGTCTGATATTCCGTAGGCTCTTACTTTGTTTATTAGGCGACAGTGCGGAACTGTATCGAACGCCTTCCGGAAGTCAAAGAAAATAGCATCTACGTGGGAGCCTGTATCTAATATTTTCTGGGTCTCATGAACAAATAAAGCGAGTTGGGTCTCACACGATCGCTGTTTCCGGAATCCATGTTGATTCCTACAGAGTAGATTCTGGGTTTCCAAAAACGACATGATACGCGAGCAAAAAACATGTTCTAATATTCTAAAGCAGATCGACGTCAGAGATATAGGTCTATAGTTTTGCGCATCTGCTCGACGACCCTTCTTGAAGACTGAGACTACCTGTGCTCTTTTCCAATCATTTGGAACCTTACGTTCCTCTAGAGACTTGCTGTACACGGCTGTTAGAAGAGGGGCAAATTCTTTCGCTTACTCTGCGTAGAATCGAATTGGTATCCCGTCAGGTCCAGTGGACTTTCCTCTGTTGAGTGATTTCAGTTGCTTTTCTATTCCTTGGACACTTATTTCGATGTCAGCCGTTTTTTCGTTTGTGCGAGGATTTAGAGAAGGAACTGCAGTGCGGGCTTCCTCTGTGAAACAGCTTTGGAAAAAGGTGTTGAGTATTTCAGCTTTACGCGTGTCATCCTCTGTTTCAATGCCATCATCATCCCGGAGTGTCTGGATATGCTGTTTCGAGCCACTTATTGATTTAACGTAAGACCAGAACTTCCTAGGATTTTCTGTCAAGTCGGTACATAGAATTTTACTTTCGAATTCACTGAACGCTTCACGCATAGCCCTCCTTACGCTAACTTTGACATCGTTTAGCTTCTGTTTGTCTGAGAGGTTTTGGCTGCGTTTACGCTTGGAGTGAAGCTCTCTTTGCTTTCGAAGTAGTTTCCTAAGTTTGTTGTTGAACCACGGTGGGTTTTTCCCGTCCCTCACAGTTTTACTCGGCACGTACCCGTCTAAAACGCATTTTATGATTGCCTTGAACTTTTTCCATAAACACTCAACATTGTCAGTGTCGGAACAGAAATTTTCGTTTTGATCTGTTAGGTAGTCTGTAATCTTCCTTCTATTACTCTTGCTAAACTGATAAACTTTCCTCCCTTTTCTTATATTCCCATTAACGTCCATACTCAGGGATGCTGCAACGGCCTTATGATCACTGATTCCCTGTTCTGCACTTACAGAATTGAAAAGTTCGGGTCTGTTTGTTACCAGTAGGTCCAAGATGTTATCTCCACGAGTCGGTTCTCTGTTTAATTGCTCGAGGTAATTTTCGGATAGTGCACTCAGTATAATGTCACTCGATGCTCTGTCCCTACCACCCGTCCTAAACATCTGAGTGTCCCACTCTATATCTGGTAAATTGAAATCTCCACCTAAGACTATAACATGCTGAGAAAATTTGTGTGAAATCTATTTCAAATTTCCTGTCAGTTGTTCTGCCACTAATGCTTCTGAGTCGGGAGGTCGGTAAAAGGAGCCTACTATTAACCTAGCTCGGTTGTTGAGTGTAGCCCCCACCCATAATAATTCACAGGAACTATCCACTTCTACTTCACTACAGGATAAAGTACTACTAACAGCGACAAGCACGCCACCACCGGTTGCATGCAATCTATCCTTTCTAAACACCGTCTGTGTCTTTGTAAAAATTTCGCCAGAATTTATCTCTGGCTTCAGCCAGCTTTCTGTACCTATAACGATTTCAGCTTCGGTGCTTTCTATCAGCGCTTGAAGCTCCGGTACATTACCAATGCAGCTTCGACAGTTTACAATTACAATACCGATTGCTGCTTGGTCCCCGCATGTCCTGACTTTGCCCCGCACCCTTTGAGGCTGTTGCCATTTCTGTAATTGCCCGAGGCCATCTAACCTAAAAAACCGCCCAGTCCATGCCACACAACCCCTGCTACTCGTGTAGCCCCTTGCTGCGTGTAGTGGGCTCCTGACCTATCCAGCGGAACCCGAAACGCCACCACCCTATGGCGCAAGTCGAGGAATCTGCAGCCCACACGGTCGCAGAACCGTCTCAGCCTCTGATTCAGACCCTCCACTCGGCTCTGTACCAAAGGTCCGCAATCAGTCCTGCCGAGCCGGCCGCGGTGGTCTCGCGGTTCTAGGCGCGCAGTCCGGAACCGCGCGACTGCTACGGACGCAGGTTCGAATCCTGCCCCAGGCATGGATGTGTGTGATGTCCTTAGGTTAGTTAGGTTTAAGTAGTTCTAAGTTCTAGGGGACTGATGACCACAGCTGTTAAGTCCCATAGTGCTCAGAGCCATTTGAACCAATTTCAGTCCTGCCGACGATGCTGCAGATGGTGAGCTCTGCTTTCATTCCGCTAGCGAGACTGGCAGTCTTCACCAAATCAGATAGCCGCCGGAAGCCAGAGAGGATTTCCTCCGATCCATAGCGACCACCTGCAGATGGGTGCACCCTGTACCCTTCATGCCATCCGGAAGGACCCTTTCCACATCTGGAATGACTCCCCCCCCCGGTATGCACACGGAGTGCACATTGGTTTTCTTTCCCTCTCTTGCTGCAATATCCCTAAGGGCCCCCATCACGCGCCTGACGTTGGAGCTCCCAACTACCAGTAAGCCCACCCTCTGCGACCGCCCGGATCTTGCAGACTGAGGGAACAGGACAAGCAGCCATGTCCGGCCGAAGATCAGTATCAGCCTCAGACAGAGCCTGAAACCAGTTCATCAGACAAACTGCAGAGGCCTTCCGTTCAGCTCTCCGGAATGCCTTTCGCCCCCTGCCACACCTCGAGACTAGCTCCCACTCTACCACAGGTGAGGGATCAGCCTCAATGTGGGCAGTATCCCGGGCAGCCACAGTCTTAGTCCGATTTGGGGATGCGTGGGACGAGGTGGCCGTCCCCGACAAACCCCCATCCGGACCCCCACAGTGATGCCCATTGGCAACAGCCTCAAGCTGTGTGACCGAAGCCAACACTGCCTGATGCTGGGAGCGAAGGGATGCCAACTCAGCCTGCATCCGAACACAGCAGTTGCAGTCCCTATCCATGCTAAAAACTGTTGCGCAAAGAACGTCTGAACTAATCTACAGAGAGCACAAACAATTCGACACAAAATTTAAACGGTTATTAAAATACAAGATTGACTAATAGATGCAGTAATGCTGCTACTTGCGCACTGCTGACACACTGCTCGGCGGCGGAAGGAGACTACGCGATTTTACACTATTCAGGGACTAAAACGCGATGCTACACTCACAAATACTATAATACGCCCGAATTTATGAATTAATCAATGCAAGTACCAAAAACACCCAAAGAAATTAAGAATTAAACTATGTAACAAATAAGTGAGCTAAGAGAATACGACTTGCTGCTGCAGCTGCTTATCCAACGGCGGCAGGGAGCACACTGGCTGTGACCAACCGACACTGGCCATTCAAAACAAAAACAGAAGACAGACGACTACGCGATTTTACACTATTCAGGTACTAAAACGCGATGCTACACTCTCAAATACTATAATACGCCCGAATTTATGAATTAAACAGTGCAAGTATCAAAAACACACAAAGAAATTAAGAATTAAACTATGTAACAAATACGTGAGCTAAGAGTATACGACTTGCTGCTGCAGCTGCTTATACAACGGCGGCAGGGAGCACAATGTGGGCCCTCTCCACCAAATGCCGGATATTTGCCACACTGGACATTTGCCACGACGGACATTTGCCACACTTGCCCCTTCACCAGGTAGCGATCCCTCAGGTAAGGGACGCCCTTCCTCGTACTTCTTCTGTCCGCTTTCAAACCGCCGACTCCACATCTTACTCGATACAACCAATACGTAAGGGACCTTCTTCATCGACATGTTGGCCAAATACAGAGCTTCTTTTGCGAAATCGAAATATTTGTAACTTTTGGGAAACGAAAGCAACACCGACGGTTATGTCAACATGTAATTAGTTCTGCCAAATATAAGTATAGATTCCTCTGTCTGTATGGTACCTTCCTTTCACACTTACTGATTGCGATAGAAGCAGTCCATCGCCATGGGAGCAACAAGAAAGGAACGATGTAAAGAGAATGCGAATGTACGCTAATCATTTCTTTTTGATCACTGCATTTGTGCCTACTTTAATTACTTCAACTGCATGCCCAAAACACAATAAGGAAAGAAGAAATGGTTATGTGAATGTTTGAAAAGAAGAACGACATACTCCATATTAATTTACTCTCTAAAATGCGATATCCCTTGCGGTGAAACATTAGTTAATAATGTGTACAGGGACAATGTTCAAACCATGACTGAAAATACGTTCACTAAATACAGATAAGAACATCTATGATTGACATGTCATCTAAAGTCGACGTACATTTTTAAAATGTTAGAGATAAGGAAATGAAGTAATACAGAACACTATGCTTGTAACATACGTTGTTGTTCTACATTGTTTAGCTCTGGTATTTACAGGGTCACAGAGAAAGCATCCTAGGTTTTGGAGGGAAAAGCCGTAATTGTAATGATCTGCACTACAACAGAAACAAGAAGCACAATTTAAGAAAAAATAATGTAATGTGTGTTTCAGCTCACAAGCGACGTTGAAGCAGATAGTTCCTATGACTTAATATGTGCAGAAGTTATATTCGACAACCGGAATAAATTCATAACTAGCTTCTTTTACCAACCCCCGGTCTGAGATGAAACGGTTGCTGAACAGTTCAAAGAAAACTTGAGTCTCATCACAAATATGTAGCCTACTCATACAATTATAGTTGGCAGTGACTTCAATCTACCTTCCGTATGTTGACAAAAATAAATTTTCAGATCCTATTGTACACTCCTGGAAATTGAAATAAGAACACCGTGAATTCATTGTCCCAGGAAGGGGAAACTTTATTGACACATTCCTGGGGTCAGATACATCACATGATCACACTGACAGAACCACAGGCACATAGACACAGGCAACAGAGCATGCACAATGTCGGCACTAGTACAGTGTATATCCACCTTTAGCAGCAATCCAGGCTGCTATTCTCCCATGGAGACGATCGTAGAGATGCTGGATGTAGTCCTGTGGAACGGCTTGCCATGCCATTTCCACCTGGCGCCTCAGTTGGACCAGCGTTCGTGCTGGACGTGCAGACCGCGTGAGACGACGCTTCATCCAGTCCCAAACATGCTCAATGGGGGACAGATCTGGAGATCTTGCTGGCCAGGGTAGTTGACTTACACCTTCTAGAGCACGTTGGGTGGCACGGGATACATGCGGACGTGCATTGTCCTGTTGGAACAGCAAGTTCCCTTGCCGGTCTAGGAATGGTAGAACGATGGGTTCGATGACGGTTTGGATGTACCGTGCACTATTCAGTGTCCCCTCGACGATCACCGGTGGTGTACGGCCAGTGTAGGAGATCGCTCCCCACACCATGATGCCGGGTGTTGGCCCTGTGTGCCTCGGTCGTATGCAGTCCTGATTGTGGCGCTCACCTGCACGGCGCCAAACACGCATACGACCATCATTGGCATCAAGGCAGAAGCGACTCTCATCGCTGAAGACGACACGTCTCCATTCGTCCCTCCATTCACGCCTGTCGCGACACCACTGGAGGCGGGCTGCACGATGTTGGGGCGTGAGCGGAAGACGGCCTAACGGTGTGCGGGACCGTAGCCCAGCTTCATGGAGACGGTTGCGAATGGTCCTCGCCGATACCCCAGGAGCAACAGTGTCCCTAATTTGCTGGGAAGTGGCGGTGCGGTCCCCTACGGCACTGCGTAGGATCCTACGGTCTTGGCGTGCATCCGTGCGTCGCTGCGGTCCGGTCCGAGGTCGACGGGCACGTGCACCTTCCGCCGACCACTGGCGACAACATCGATGTACTGTGGAGACCTCACGCCCCAAGTGTTGAGCAATTCGGCGGTACGTCCACCCGGCCTCCCGCATGCCCACTATACGCCCTCGCTCAAAGTCCGTCAACTGCACATACGGTTCACGTCCACGCTGTCGCGGTATGCTACCAGTGTTAAAGACTGCTATGGAGCTCCGTATGCCACGGCGAAGTGGCTGACACTGACGGCGGCGGTGCACAAATGCTGCGCAGCTAGCGCCATTCGACGGCCAACACCGCGGTTCCTGGTGTGTCCGCTGTGCCGTGCGTGTGATCATTGCTTGTACAGCCCTCTCGCAGTGTCCGGAGCAAGTATGGTGGGTCTGACACACCGGTGTCAATGTGTTCTTTTTTCCATTTCCAGGAGTGTAGATAGGAAACAACTTCCATAATTGTTCTAAATGCTTTTTTTAAGATTATTTTGAACAATTAGTTCATGAGGCCACTCAAATTGTAAATGGTTACAAAACCACACTTGACCTCTTAGCCACAAATAATCCTGAGCATCACGACGGATACAGGGATTAGTGAACACACAGTCGTAGCGAGGCTCAATTCCATAAGAAAGAAATTCACCAAAACTAAACGCGAAATATATCTATTTATAAAAGCAACCAAAAATTCGGTTGACGTCTTTCTAAGAGACAGTCTCCAATCCTCCCAAACTATGTAAGTGAAGACCATATGTGGCTTAAGCTCAAAGAAACAATATCAACAGCACACGACAGATTCATACCAAATAAATTAATAAGAGGCGGAACTGATCACCCATGGTACATGGAACACGACAGAAAGCTGCTGCAGGAGCACCGAAAAAGGCAAGTATAATTTAGGCGAACGCAATATCTCCCAGATTGGCGAAGTTTTACTGAAGCTCGAAATTTGGTGCCGATTTCAATGCGAGATGCATTAAAAGTTTCCACAACGAAACTCTCTCTAGAAATGTGGCGGAAAATCCAAAGAGATTCAGGTTCTATGTTAAGTAAACCAGCGGAAAGGCTCAGTAAGCGATTAGGAGGAGGAGGAGGGGAAGACAAGGGACCCAACCCTTCGGAGCAGGTAAAATCGTGGCAAATGTCCGGCATGGCAAATGTCCGGCGTGGCAAATGTCCGGCGTGGCAACATTTGCCACGCTGGACATTTGCCACGCTGGACATTTGCCACACTTGCCCCATCGCCAGGTAGCGATCCCTCAGGTAAGGGACGCCCTTCCTCATACTTCTTCTGTCCGCTTTCAAACCGCCGACATCTTACTCGATACAACCAATACGTAAGGGACCTTCTTCTTCGACATCTTGGCCAAATACAGAGCTTCTTTTCTGCACCACCCGGCGCAAGCGGCTGCCACTCCAGGCGGTCGAGCAGCAGCACGAGTAGCGCAGGGGCGTGGCGAGAGGTAGCGAGCGACCCACACCTGCCGAGCGCCCACACTGACAGGCGACACGCCCCTCAACACTGGAGGAGTCGCGCAGAAACCTCAAATAGTCACGGGCAGTCTGTACGGACGACCCGTAAGGCGACGCGCTGCCAGCTTTGCAGCCGTTTCCAAATACAAAACTGAAGAATGCAGTGACCGCAAGAGGCGAGCTTGGCTGCCCTAGGTCAGGCGTTGCGATTCGGCAGGATGGATGACAGAAGAGGGACGGGTGCATGTAAGGGACGTGGCACCAGTGGTGACGTTTTAGCCACACCACCACACCCACAGTGTCTGCAGTACCGAATCAAGAGACATGTCAGACACACCACCAGAGTCGGGCATGGCAGGACTGCACAAGGAAGAAAGGGGGAATGGAGCTACTGAGGGGATGACGTCATGAGAAGTGGCTGTCAGCACAATACTTGCTGATAAGGCTACACTACTGTAAGATGTCAGCCAGGCGGGTCCAGGCACTCGCGACGTGGCAAGAGGCGGTGACACCTGGGGTGAGTTCATCCTGAGCTGGAGGTCGACGCTCACGTAATGCGGAAACACGTGCAGCCATGTCCTGTTGCTGCTGTAAACACGGGGCACCACAGGTCCTGTTGAGTTGCCGCCAAATCGTGAGGGAGTGGCGAGAGGCAAGGAGACTGTCCCTCTGCGTGACAGAGGGACAGTCTACAGTCCCTACATGCACAACGAGTTTACTCCCTCCGCCCGCCAAGTAGTCCAACACGGATGTCCTGCAAATGCCCCAAGCCAATAGTGGAGTGTATAAAAGTGCTCGAAAGTGTCATCTATTGAACAAAGGTAGAGTAGGCGGTTTTTTTTTTTTTTTTTTTTTTTTTTTTACACCGGACCTGATTTTATACTCATATTATCTTTACGTAATTTTTCAAAAATGTTCGTATTTTAATGATAGAGAGTGATTTCTTAAAAGCTGTGATTGATGTAGCGAAAAGGAAACTTTACTTTCAAACTGGTCTTTTTTTTCTAACTAAAGAAAATATGGACCAATGTTGAAAGGACTTTTCCACATTAATCCGACGTTCAGTAATGAAACTTTAAAGTATTTTAACCACTTTACAGGATAATATCAGAAATTTCAATCATATTTGTTTGCCAATTTGAAAAAAAAGGGAAAATATTTATGAAGTACCAAAATAAGTTGGGGAATGTTGTATTACCTGAACTTGGTTAAGTTTCTAATGTAAGTAGCTTAAATTTTTCAGGTTTAAAGATTTTATATGTTTTTCTCTGTCTTGTAGATCATTTCAAAGGGGGACACACTTACATTAAGTTACTAATAATTTCAGTGCACAAAAGTTGATTATCGATTTGTATACATGTTTCATTCAAAAAATGGTTCAAATGGCTCTGAGCACTATGGGACTCAACTTCTAAGGTCATCAGTCCCCTAGAACTTAGAGCTAGTTAAACTTAACTAACCTAAGGACATCACACACATCCATTCCCCAGGCAGGATTCGAACCTGCGACCGTAGCGGTGTCGCGGTTCCAGACTGCAGCGCTTAGAACCGCACGGCCACTTCGGCCGGCATGTTTTATTAGAAGTATGTATTTGTACAGGAGCATGTGAAAGATTCTTGAGATTTCGAATGTTTAGAACGTAGAAAACAATCATGTCTTTGGTAACAATTTCAAAATGGCACTCACATAACATTTAAAACGGAATGCTTGGCCTAGGGAATAGATGAAATGACTTGCGTTCAGCTTAAATGCTAAATCAAATCATGTATGTTGCGCAATGATGTTTCAAAAGGGCATGGGCCTATATGTTACTGCGTTAGGGTTGTGTCGATATTCACTGAAGGAGAATAATTTGTTAATAGCTAATAATTTCCAAATATTATGTTGTATATATTAGATGATTAGGATTTTGTGTAATTAAAATTAGTGGTCAACAATATATTTACATGACGCAGCTCTTGCCACTACGATTAAAAATTTTTTAGAAAATGCATTTCCAAAGCAAGGACACTTACTGATAATTTTTTTCTAGGAAGGGGAATGTTATGTAACGGCTACATGTGAGCCGCTACATGACTTGTTACAAGAGTCACACGGTCAAAACACACCTGGGTGCCCTTCGGACACTCAGGGAATTTTAATCCGGAATTATGTTCTATTATCACTATCAGTATAGTCTGCAAATGTGAATGCGGGTCGTCTGCTGATATGTGCGTGGGCTTTCTGCTGTGGGTCCTCTAAATGTGGAGATGCAGTTTAGGCAACCATTGTATCAAGTAGAGTGCGACTGCACTGGACCAGAGAGACATAAGTTCCCCGCGCGTTAGCAGGCCCCGCTAGGTTGGCAAACAGCCGCTGTGCAGACTCTCTGAGCGCTTCCGCCCACCGTGTGTGGATCCCGGATGAGGAGAGACGGTTAGACATTCCCTGGTGAGTACAGACTCTCTGCGTGATGGTAGGACATATAGTCAGGTTGCATAAAATTGCTGTTCTTTGGTGTCACTAATGATGGGCTAGCATTTCATATAACCGTACCTTTAAGTAAAGTCAGTATTTTCATGATCTTATTAATTAAAATGTTGTAATATAAAATTCTTTGTTTCACAGCAACGTCTTATTTCCGTTACATTTCCAGTTAAGTTATTCAAACTTTCAACTTAAAGGTAACCAACAATCAGAAATTTTGTAGTGATATTTGCTCATGCAAACGGTCGTAGGCGTCATACACAAAAGATACAGGTGCCATTTTCAAGCTGAGGATGCCTGCCACAGCTTTGCAGAATGCAAGTATCATGGTTAGGTTAGGTTAGGTTAGTGGTGTTTAACGTCCCGTCGACAACGGGGTCATTAGAGACGGAGCGCAAGCTCGGGTTAGGGAAGGATTGGGAAGGAAATCGGCCGTGCCCTTTCAAAGGAACCATCCCGGCATTTACCTGAACCGATTTAGGGAAATCACGGAAAACCTAAATCAGGATGGCTGGAGACGGGATTGAACCGTCGTCCTCCCGAATGCGAGTCCAGTGTGCTAACCACTGCGCGCAAGTATCATGCATTGTGTGCATTACTTTCTTTATACCTCCGTTCAAAAAACTCAAGACAGTAAGAATATGTTACTGACTGTTCAAAATCAGTTATATCTTGGAATTCAGAATACGTATTTACTAAAAGAAGCTATAAAATCGTTTTTCTCGGAATTTGTGATGGAGATCAGAGTCAACTGACTAAGTCTGAAACGGTCTGCCACATGTTATAAACAAAACTCTCCATAACGGTCTCATAATTGAGGCGCTTGGGGCTAGATAATGGTAAGCCACATTAAATAAATTTTGTAGGGATGACATGCTAAGGTTCAAAAATTTTCATAAATCAGGTGATTGACACAAAGGTATGTCTATTGTATTATAAGGTACTGCAAAACTTATGGTAGTCTTGTTACATGAAATATAACGGTTTTAACTACTGTGCTTAGTGTGAAACACTACGAAGTACAAGGAATACATACATTTTTGAGGCTTGTCATTGTATACTATCAAAGTTTCAGTGTAAACATTTGGTTTCACTGATCACAATTCATGTTGCTCTCAGCCTAATCTAAGATACTGCCATCAATTAATTCAGGTTCATTTATCTGCTCTAGGGTTTCATACTGAAGGATAAATAATGTCCATTAATGTACAGGTCCATGGCGTCAGGAAGTTCTTTTCCATATAGAAATAGGCCTACAATATTGTGGTGTTAAGGTCATAATCCACTGTGTCTGCGTAGGATAGCCACACTTCTTAAGTTTTATTTCGCAGGACTCTCAGTGAACAGCGTGCTTCTGGAGAACTGAATTAGGGTTTGGGACCAAAAATTAGAACTCCACGCTTCTGAAAAGTTAATAGGATGTCCACCCATTACTATATTTCTTTTTGTTACGTTAGGCGTTGTCAGTCTTCCTTCTTACAAAGGAAAAAAAGGCAAAAGTTAGTAACAGCATGAACTTACGAAACTAAACTGAACAGTATAGCAGTTTAACAGATTTGTAATGGCAAGCCACAGTAACCACTATAGCAAGCACCTAGTGGTATCCATCACAAGCGTAACAATCACTTACAATCAATGAGCTCCAAATAAACATCTTACAAATTGGACCACTGTTATGATTTCATGAATTATTTGAATTATTTAGGAGTACTACATGTACTGCACTGTCACGACAAGTCCTCATAATCACATGCTATTATATCGCATGTCACATAATTACATGTTGTGGATGCCTGTTTCTGATGATGATGCCATAGACAATGGATTTGGCTGCTCATACACATCTACAATCCTATCGTCACACTCACATCACACACTCTTCCTTACCGGCTCCGCAAAGCATTTTTTCATCTGAACAAGTGTTGCTTTTCCATCTGCAAGGCGACTAAAGCACAAAAATGATGTGGTGAGAGTTGGTGCAGTACGTGAGAATAGAGTGTGTACTGTCATCTACTGATTCCTTGAAACACTAATCCACCAGTGGCTTGCCATCCTCTACGAGATATGAAAAATACAAAAGTCTCAATATTGCTCAGTGTCTGGCTTACCATTCTTTATCCCCGAGTACCTCAATTGTAATGAGAGTTGTTGAGTGATAGGCCAGTGGGGCCCAGTGACTGACTGGGGGTCGAGAGAAATACTTAATTATACTACAGTGACACATCTCGTCATTGCTAACTTGGGCAGATGCCCAGACGCCCAGCAGCTGGCTGGCTTCCAGCCCAACAAAGAGGTACATGCGTCAGCTCCCCTCAGTAGTGACGTCAGGCCGGTAGCAACGCACTGCCGCATCAGTCAGCTAAGCTCATGACGTTATCGGCGCTCTCGTTCTTGTGCTGCCACTGCGTTCCCCTGTTGAATGCCCTTCCCCGGGTGACTCAAGCCCAGTTTGCCTCCACAATAGTGGGGAGGAAAGACTGCCATAGACAGGACCCAAACCACTGCCCTGGCAGGAGTCTTGGCGTAGCAGGCGTGAATGGCAGGGCGATGGTGATGTGGCACCAAGTCCCACATGGGGTACTTACTGTCAGAAGGAGTTACCCTACCCTGGTGTCAACCTAATGCCTGAACATGGAGGTGCCCTGTCATTTCGTCGTCTAGCATAGCTCTGGGGTCATGGTAATGCTACTGGATTCTGAATGTATCTTCCTCATAACTGACAGTTATTTCTAAAGCTGCAGGGAGCATTAGTGTTGCTCTATTACCCACTATAACATTGTTCTAGCCTTGATGTGGTGACACTCTCCTGTCTACTGCGGCTATTACCACTGTGCAGTGCAAGGTTCTGTTGAGCATGGCTAGTCCCTCTCAGAATCCTTCTGTGTACATATTCCTATGGGCTATATGTCACCACACTACACATTCGGGCCAGTGGTAACTAACACAATGCCTTACGGCAGCTTGCTTACAAATTTCCACAAGTCTTACTTAAAACATTTTCCCAATCCCTAGGGGAGACTTGGCATCTTTGGTCTTGCTCGGGACCAGTTCCCCACAGTGACCACTTCCACCATCGTTACATAAAATATACAGGATGAGTCACCTAACGTTACCGCTGGATATATTTCATAAACCACATAAAATACTGACGAATCGATTCCACAGACCGAACGTGAGGAGAGGGGCTAGTGTAATTGGTTAATACAAACCATACAAAAATGCACGGAAGTATGTTTTTTAACACAAACCTACGATTTTTTAAATGGAACCCCGTTAGTTTTGTTAGCACATCTGAACATATAAACAAATACGTAATCAGTGCCGTTTGTTGCATTGTAAAATGTTAATTACATCCGGAGATATTGTAACCTAAAGTTGACGCTTGAGTACCACTCCTCCGCTGTTCGATCGTGTGTATCGGAGAGCACCGAATTACGTAGGGATCCAAAGGGAACAGTGATGGACCTTGGGTACAGAAGAGACTGGAACAGCACATTACGTCCACATGCTAACACCTTTTTATTGGTCTTTTTCACTGACGCACATGTACATTACCATGACATTACCATGAGGGGTGAGGTACACGTACAAACGTGGTTTCCGTTTTCAATTACGGAGTGGAATAGAGTGTGTCCCGACATGTCAGGCCAATAGATGTTCAATGTGGTGGCCATCATTTGCTGCACACAGTTGCAGTCTCTGGCGTAATGAATGTCGTACACGCCGCAGTACATTTGGTGTAATGTCGCCGCAGGCTGCCACAATACGTTGTTTCATATCCTCTGGAGTTGTAGGCACATCACGGTACACATTCTCCTTTAACGTACCCCACAGAAAGAAGTCCAGAAGTGTAAGATCAGGAGAACGGGCTGGCCAATTTATGCGCCCTCCACGTCCTATGAAACGCCCGTCGAACTTTAGGTTACAATATCTCCGGATGTAATTAACATTTTACAATGCAACAACCGGCACTGATTACGTATTTGTTTATATGTTCAGATGTGCTAACAAAACTAACGGGGTTCCATTTAAAAAAACGTAGGTTTGTGTTAAAAAACATACTTCCGTGCATTTTTTATGGTTTGTATTAGCCAATTACACTAGCCCCTTTCCTCACGTTCGGTCTGTGGAATCGATTCGTCAGTATTTGATGTGGTTTACGAAATATATCCAGCGGTAATGTTAGGTGACTCACCCTGTATAACACACTCTCAAGATTGCACTAAATGGGCAATTTAAACACTATACATTTACTACATTAAATTTCATGGCTGCTTCGTTGAAAATTCTTCAGTACATCTATCGTCGACTGTTTCTGTGCCCACTGCACTATTTGCCCCTGCATGGCATCCTCTACACTTCCAGTCATCCTTAAGCTCTAAGAATTTCGTTCTCCATGTCTCAGTTGGTGGGCTGGGGGCACGACTCATCGTCTCAGATAAATAAAATGCGAAGATAAATCAGAGTCATTATGGCTCTAGGAATTGTGGCACTGAAGGTCATACTTACCCATTGTTTACCGTCGAAATACTGTTCATCATGCTGCATTAGTTGCATCACTGTGATCCACCGGTCCTGGGCGGCCATCATCTGACTCAGTGAATGAACTAGACTTCATTCCCAGGTATCATTTAAGAATGTAATGTTTCGTTTAGGCCACATCTCCGAGGGTTCATCCAGGCAATACAGCTTCTGTTGTGTTATACTGAAAAGATTATCTCCCATCAGTGCAGCTGGTAAATGAAATGCTGGTCCGATAATATCACATGTGGATGAATTAATTAATAACCTGTGGCCCCTTAGCTCTAAACATCTTGCTCCCATGAGCTTTCCTTGTTCATAATAACTTGCCACCACTATTATATCGTCATACACCGAGTATACCCAATGTAGATCTGCTAGTTGGAAGTACAGCTTTGGTTCCATCACCTCCTTTTGGCATGATCGGCCCTGTGCCTTGCCTGTGAAAATTTCATGGTGCTTGAGTTTCCTCCTGTCTGTATCTTGCGAGCAGAACATATGGTGACCACCCCATTTTTGCAATGCTGCAAGGTCTCCCTCGGTCATTACCACATGCTGATCCCTGTCTTCTGCTATTAGTGACACACCATCTTCATTTACCTGCTCAAACGTCTCCAGTATTTGTAACCTAACTGTACAGGTGTGCTCTGTGTAACACCTGAGCAATACATACTTGTGCGCCACCTGCACCTTCACTGTCATGTACAACCGAGCAGTATATGCTTTTACTTCCAAAGTTGCTCTATGATAGTAGAAAGGCAGGTTTTGATTGCTAGGCTCTGCTAATAGCTGTAGTTCTGACGGTAATTCTTTCTGCACCTTCCTCAGTCCCTTCAGGTATTTCTTTGGTGACAGTATAACTGGATTCGAAGGCGTATGTAGTGCCTGATGAACAGCTCCGTGCAAGCTCATCAACTCCACTCTTGTATATCAGATACTGTATCCAAGTGACTGCTATAGTCTTATTGGCATTACTGTCTCATCCAGTAGTTTCATCTAAGCTTGAACTGCCTCTAAATCTTTATTTATGGTGCTAGCTGATGTACTGTCATAATCCATAACCTCTCTAGTTAGCTGTCGAAGCATGCATATGTTGTTCAGCGCCGGCCGTTGTGACCGAGTGGTTCTAGGCGCTTCAGTCCGGAACCGCGCTGCTACCACGGTCGCAGGTTCGAATCCTGCCTTGGGCATGGATTTGTGTGATGTCCATAGGTTAGTTAGGTTTAAGTAGTTCTAAGTCTAGGGGACTGATGGCCTCAGATGTTAAGTTCCATGGTGCTTAGAGCCATTTGAACCAATTTTTTATTTTTATTTTTTATTTTTTATTATTTATTTATTTATTTATTTATTTTTTTGTTCAGCACAGCACTCTCCAAACTCAAAATCAGCGTGCAACGCCACTCTACAGTCACCCTATTCCCTTCTGCCAATTCGCTTCCGGCTTCTGCTGTCTTATTCAGCTCACATACATCAGTTCCAAATACTGCGTTGAGTATCCTTCCTCCCACATCTATTCATCCTCTTTTTTCCCCTTGTAATTCACGTGGTACCATTCCTACTATTGTTTGCATTTGCCCCTTTACGATCACATACACTATGAACAACTTCTTGTTCTCCTCTAACACAATGCTGAGACCTCCACTACTCCTTGCTGACTGTTGAAAACACAAAGATATTTTCTCGAACATGATTAATTTGTTGCGTAGTTCCCACACATTTAATATCAACTTTAATGCCCACTTGTGACTAGACACTACCATATTCTGCTGCCTGAAAGAAACTCTTCTATCCAGATGATGATCTTGCAGTGCCCCTCCTGCGCATGCTTAATAATATAGAGTGATGGGTACCTTCTGGTCCAGCATCGCCTCCTTCTCGATATAAAGAGAGAACAGGTCCATGATAGCACAAAACGATTCCTTGCTGGACTTTGGTTAAGTGATAGCAACACATCCGGCTCAATAAACCGAAATGATTCTGTTGCTCCCAGCAACTTCTGCGACAATATTTGTGTTTGACATAGATCTGCATGTTAAGCACACTGCATACGATAATAATTTTTTGACGTACTGACTGACATCATCTTTCCTTGTCTTCCACCAGAACTTCTCTGGTACCCTCTCACTTGTTACCTTTCAACCCCCTTGCCCAGCAAAATGTAATCACGCATTTCTCTCAGTAGCTCCTACTTTAGCATCGCTAGTACAATCACACATGGTCCTACACTCATTGTCTTACAAAACAAACTACTCCCAAATGCTGAACTGCTGTTGGTTACTGTACTGCTTAAATTCTCTATCAGCACTCTGCATTGATTGCCACTCAGCAAGGTCCTGATATAGTGTCTCTTTCTCCACAAGTTCCTGCTAGTGTGTCCGTATTTTTGTCATTATTACCTGATTTGTCGATTACTTCATACTCAAGTTCACCGAGCTCTAATTACCATCTCATCAGTCTACTGGATGGGTCCTTCAAACCTAGTAACCAATACTTCCTCCTGTACAAATAACATTGCATGTATGTCACTCCATACACCAGGCTAAGCATCTCTCTCTCCATAGTGGACATAATTTCTCCAGACTCCACTCACCGTCCTTGATGCACAGGCAATGGGATGTTCTTCTCCATTGATTTCCTATCTCAAAATGCACCCGAGAGCATGGTTTGACCCATTGTATGATATAAATTCCTCCTGAAAATCCAGGAAAACCAAAACTGGACTCGTCGTCAATACTTCCTTCAACTTATCAAATGCTTTCTGACACTCCTCAGACCACACAAATTTGTTGCTCTTCCTCAGTAATTACGAAGTGGTCGTGCTATACTTGCGAACCCCCTCACGAATTATTATAGTATTCGTGAGGTCCAGGAACTATTGTAACTCTTTTCTTGTACCTGGTACTGGGAAATATCGTACCACTGCTATCAGTCTCGGATCAGTCCTCACACCAACCTTACTAATTATATGACCCAAGTAACTTACTTCCAGCTATGTAAAATGACACTTCTCAGTATCAGTGTTAAATGTGCATCCTGTAACCTCTCGAACACTTCCCTCAGTAGCTACTTATATCCTTGCATATCTCTTGAAGAAACAATTACGTCGTCCAAATACATTAAACATTGACGACGCTCCAATCCTTTCAATACGCCACGTAACAAACGGTGGAATGTTTCCGGTACACTCTTCGAACGAAATGGCATTCTTCAGTACCAAGGTACTGAAAATGCATCCTTTTATCTATGTTCTGGAGCCACTTCCAACTCATAGTACCAACACTCAAGTCCATTGTCAAGAAATACTGGCTCTGCCCAAGATTATCAATGGTTTCCTTGGAATTTGGAACTGGGTAATCATCTGGTGTTGTCAGCAGAATCGACACTTCCTAGAGCAGTCCATAGACTTTTTTTATATAATTACAATTCCTACCATTATGGGCTATTAGTCTGTTCTATTATGCTGTCGGCTAAATGCTGATTGATGAACTCTTCTAAAACTTCTGCCGACACCGTATGGCCTCCGGTACACCAGCGCTTCGTTCCACATTGGAATCATGTCTTGCATTATGGACACTGCAGACAACGGCCCCTGTGGAAAGACCAAATTCTTCTAAGGCTAACAACAGTTATTCCATCTGCACCCTCTTTGTTCCTCTAAAATGTTAAACTTCTCATGCAATGCAGTGTTAGTGCCATCCTGCACCTTTTCGTAGCAAACATCTCTTCAGCAGCTCACAGCTATCTTCGTATTCTGGAATTTCTAACGTTTCCATTAACGTTTCCTTTAACAATTTAACCGCTTTGGCGCAAACATTATCCACGTTGGCGGGTATCACCTTTCCTCCTCCTTTTCCTGTATGCATATAACAATTTGTCTTATTAATCAACACGCTGCATATAATACATCACTATCCTCCAGCGGTTCCGGTATAGAGAACATACCAACTGGTAAGTCAGACTTTACATACACCCATAGCGACTTCCCGGTGCCACTTGACATGCAATCATGAGAAGCTCCGGGTTTAACTGGACTGCCCCGTACAACAGACGCTTCTTGCGACACATCAACACTATAACAACTTCGCTTACCCGTAATGTCTTCCCACTAAGCTCCACCACATGTCGTCTAAGGTTGATAGGGTACAGTACCGCCCGTCATTGAAAATAGGTACAACATTCTTCGTTATTCTTGTCAGAACAACATATTTTTTGTAATAATAACTCAATTTCACTTAATACACCGAAGCCGGATACCAGTGTAGAAACGAAGGACAATTTATTTATTTAATTGAACACATGTGCACTCTCACAAAATAAATCCCTACATCCAATTTGGTGATATCTGTGAAATGAATGAATGTATGGTCGTCTGCTAACCACAGATAGTGAATGGGGAATATATGATCATCTTTGAGACGGTCCTTTGGTCACCTTTGGTGGAACCAAAGAGATGAAATTTACCTGAGCTTTGAGCGCCTGAAATGTGGCTGACCATTACGGTAGCATGGTGCTCCCCCACCTTGGCTGAGGTGCGAGATGACCTGAAGAACGGCCATGTTTCAGCACTCTGGCGCTGGATCTTGTATTGGTAAGACCTGTTTCAGGTGTGCTCCGTAAAGACAAAATAGTGGAGACAACGGTATGCATGTGAAATACTTAAGAGCAGCAACGCCACTTGGCTTGCATTGCACAGGAAGACGTGCATATATCCTCCAGAGTTCGTAGTAGGAAAGAAAAGTTACGAAGTGGGGCAGTGTCGTGTGAAACTGGGATGAATACTAATTGAAGTGGGAAAGCTGAAACTGAAGTGATTCTAGCGTTGTGACTATTCTTTGTGATGTATTGCATGTTGCCAGTGTGATGTATTTCATGTAATTTAAGTATGTGTGGTTCGCATGGGAGAGTAGCAAGATAGGTTCAGAGGCAGTGGGTTATGAATGTTCCTTTTTGTACCGCTCGGTCTGGAGGAAATTTTCGTGATGATGGGTGTGAGAGTGTAAGGTATAGCAAAAGACCCACCATCCTATCCAGAAAGTGCACTGTAGCGTTAGATAATTACGAGACCATAAGATACAGAATCACCAATGTAAAGCCATGCCCACTGGGCGGAGTTTCTCATGTGTAATTGTTGTATAAAATGTAATGATGTGTTTAGGTTATCTTTTAATCATAATAGAATTTATCTCAATAAAAAAGATAGTGAAAAGAAAAAGATTGGTGGTCTTGGTCTTCGAATAGTGTGTAGCCATGATATCCAGAATTTATAATGTGTGTGCCACTCATATTCAGTGCGATGGCCACGTGTTGATCAAAGCCGTTGAATAAGAAAGAAAATGTGATATTGCCAGAGCGTAGTGAACAATCAGAGTTGTGTAAATTCCAAATAGTCAGATGTGCGTTATCCGTTTCCGTTGCGTATTATTCAAACAGAAGAATAATTTGTAGCTTAATTGTGAGTACTAGAGCACATAATCAGTCATTGAGAAATAAAAATAAATCCACTCGCTTGGCAGACCACTCATCTTGCAGGCCTGACTGCTTGATGCCACAGTATGAGCAAGGCATGTGGGTGCCTCTCAAGGTCACTTACGGAAGGGTACTGATACAGAAATTCAGAACCTAAGATCATGCTGTAGCCCTCGCTTACGTAAGACACCACTTCTGCACACTGTCTAAACTTGATTGCCTCTGAGTGAGAAGTCACCGTCAACGACCCTACTATCCATATATCTTCATGCCTCACCACACGTAAATTATTATCCAGTGGGTTCCATTGTCACTTACCCGCTAAATCTCCCGAGGCCATTGATACATGCGCCGTTTGTACGACAGAAACTTATAATTTTTACCATATTTTACACCTACAAAGGCACAATGCGCCTCTGCATTCGTATTTATTCCATTTGTTTTTTTACTTCGAACGCCTTACGGCGGTTGTGGGGTTCGCTTTTGAGTTTAACGGGTGCATTTTACTACCCAGATCACCCCTATTGCTTTTCCCATAATACTGCTGACGGTTTTGACCACTGCTATTTTTCTGTGGCTGATGGCACTCTTTCTGGACATACACCATGTGCCACGATTAAAGCATCTTATATTTGCTGCAAACACGTTTCATCGATCTCTATCTGTTACCCTGTTCCACAGCCAGTCTAACTACTGCATGGAGATCCGTAGGTGCACCAGCTCGCACCCTCCTAGAAATTTCTGTTGCTAAGCCCCTTATGAAAGCATCGAGTGCTCTTTGCTCCGCTTCCTGTAACAACACCTTTTTTGCTTCATTAATCTACGTCACTTAGTATGTATAAACATTAATTTTTCTAATCTTACATGCAAAATCCTTTACGTCTTCATTACGTATCTTAGAAATCACTCTTAACTGATCACAGAGAAACCGCGCTCTATTCTTCTTCTTATATCTTTGCACCAATCCTTGCTTGAGTTGCTCAAAATATTGCGCCTTGTCCCGTACCCCCGTGCATCGTACAATGGTCTTTGCTTCTCCCGAAAGGCACCATATTCCTATTTGGAACAACTGCTCGCCCGACCAACCACCTACCTCATCTGAGGACAATGATCTACCAAAAAAGGGGGTGACAAGATCTAGCTCTAGACTCTGCGAATCCAACTCAAATCCCTCACACTTCTCTGCTAGTTTATTATTCGCAAAAGTATTCTCTGTTCTCAACCGCGCTACCTCGTTAACTAATGATTGCACAGCTTTGTGACTGTTGACACCTTACATCTCTGACAACGCTGTTACATTACCCTTACTCATATTTACGAATTCCACAATAACAACCCAACAAAGAAAGAACAGATCACTCCTTCGTTACAGAGACTATCACATTTATATCTTGTGTCTAATCACGAGCCACCTGAACTTCCTGGACTGACTCTCCAGACTCTCCATATAGTCAAAAGAATGACATGTAAAGCAAAGAAGTGCCATAGATTTGGCACAACTTAATTACTCTGTGCACACCATCTGGCTCTAACTATTGATCCTCACAATTACCCATAAACTTGGAGACATCCACCGATTCCTCTAGCCTCACAGTAGTTACTTTGCAGTTACGATGTCCGTGACTCTCAACCCCTTGATTGTCACCGAAACACAAACAACAGTTTCACTCACCCCAAAACGAAGATACCGTAGGCTACGGTTCAGACGTCGCACTGCGGTGGGTGGTACACCCTCCGCTGTCCACTGGCGGTGACATCAGATCCCATGACACCACTGGTTAGGGGGAGAGGTGGAATGACCAGCCGGTGGGGCCCAGCGATATACTGGTGATCGAGAGAAATATTTTGTTACACTTCAATTACACATCTCGTCCTCGTCAAACAGAGGCAGACACGCAACACATATTTTAGTATATGACTCGTACATCAGCCTTCAGTATCTGTTTTACGTTCCCATATCCATATTTCCAGAATAATGAAATATGTAGTTCCATGTATTTGTAACGGCGTCAAAGAAAAATAATCAACTGTTGGAACAAAAATAATTTCTAAATGAATATTCTGCGTTTAGTAACAATAAGAGGAACATCATATAAAATTAATATATAGCATGTAATGACCTACAGGATGCATCACAACTAATAGAGAAAACAGATACAGGTGAAATTAGACGATAGTAGAAGGAAAAACGTTCCAGCAAACATGCGCCCGCAAAGGAGCCGTTTGCCATATGAGTGGGAGTGTGTCTTTGTAAGCTACCACTGACTTCAGTATGAAATATAGTTATAGTTAGTTCGAATCTATTTGAAATTGGGGTGAAATTTCACGTGTGGCCATTGCGGTACATTTTACTGCTGATGTAATAAGGCATGTAATGCGTGAATATCGCCAGGGTGAATAGGTCGACGAGAGCCTGTACTTCGGACTCCAAGATATCCTGTCCGTAATTCTCACGATTTTTCTGTTTGGAGTAACTTCGGGAGTGATTTGTACAGTGCTACCGTTGATACCGTTGAAGAAGTGGAACAGCGAATTGTACAGTCTCCTCAAGATTTAAGAGATCTGCATCGAAATGCGAGGACGACACTTGAAACACCTCTTTAACAAGAATGAGTGTACAATTTGTGACATGTAGAGTAATATAGTGAAGTAGTATTGCGTTTATTATTAGGGTAGGCAATGAGTGAAACTTGACACACATTAGATGCGGTATAAGTCGAAAATATTACGTTTCAAGTACATTTCAACTAACGAGGGCAATATTTCATTCTGAAGTCAGTCGCGTTTTTTAAAGACACGCTTGCAGTCACAGGGTTGGACAAAAAAATGGAAACATTGTGAGAAATGCATGTTTGAAAATAAATGAAGATGCTAGCCAAACCAGGGGGTAGCGCTGTTGTATTTGACCTCAAACAGCACCTGTGCAAAATCCTCAATATGTTGCAAGTTCGACTGTGGGCAGAACAGAGTTCTCCATAGTTCTGTCCGAGCAAACTGAATTCGAACGCTGGAAAGCTGTAGGTGGTTGTACAGTGGGTGCTTCCGTAACCAAGGGAGCAGAAATGTTTGGTGTTTAAAGAGACATGCAGACGAAAGTTGTTTTGAGTGACGGTGACAGACGATCACTGAATATGACCGTCGCGAGAAACTGGACGACAGCTGCAAAAGTCACTTCAAAATTGATTCTCACACTTTCGAACCCTGTCAGCACCAAAACAACGCGAAGAGAATTCCATAAGGAGCAGGGCGAGTAGGAGTTTCAAAATCACTCATCAGTGATGCAAATTCCTGTATCAGGGAAACATGGTGCCGAAGCCATAAAACGTGCACTACATGGCAATGTAAGAACTTCATTCAGCCGTATGAGTCTCGTTTCAAAATCTTTCCAAATGCTGGCCGATTTTACGTCTCGTGAGTGAAACATGGCCTCAGTTCGGCGATGACTGGGGCAGCCATATAGTGGTACTCCATGAGCCCCATGGTTACTCTGCAAGGTCGCGTTATTGCCAAGGATTATGCTCCCATTTTGGTTGATCAGATCCATCCAGTGGTACAATGTTTGTTCCCCTGATGGTGATGCCGTGTTACAAGATAACAGGGTGTCTATTCACATAGCTCTCATCATCCAGGGCTGGTTTTTTGAGGACGATGATGAATTGTTGTACCTTCCTTTGTCACAACAGTCACCAAATGTCAAATTGTTGAGTCCTTATGGTCTACATTGGAGGAAAGGGTGCGTAATCGCTATCCATCTCCGTCAGCGTTACCTGAACTACCCCTATTCTGCAGAAAGAATGGCGTAAGATTATCTTGAAAACTGTACTGAACCTGTATTTATCCATTTCGAGACTATTGGAATTGTTCTGAATTCTAACGGTTTCATAAACAGTATGAGGCACTGTGTTGTGTTTTCGGTCCAGTGCTGGCTTGTTTGCAGAGCCCTGTTTATTAGAAAAACTTTGCTTCTGCGCTGGTGGAAAATATGACAACACCAAAAAATAATTAATGAAGATTAATGGAATTTGGGAATAATTTGTCTAGTCATTAACATTGCAAGATCACGGGTTGTGGATGACGCTAGAATTGTCCGGTGATATCCCATACCTGCTCGATTGGAGACAGACCTGATGATCGAGGAGGCCAAGGAAACAATTCGACACTGTGTGAAGCATGTTGGGTTACAACAGTAGTATGTGAGTCAGCGTTGTCCTGTTGTAAAACATCCCATGTAATGCTGTTAATGAATGACAGCGGAGCGGGTCTAACACCAGACCATCGTACAGTTTTGCAGCCGTGGTGCGTAGGAAAACCACGAGTGTGTTCCTGCTGTCATGCGAAATCACATCCCAAACCATAACTGAAGGTGTAGGTCCAGTGTGTCTAGTACGCAGATAGGTTGTTGGCAAACCCTCGTCTGGTCTCCTAATCAACACACGGTCATCACTGTCACCGACGTAGAATCAGCTTTCTTCAGCTTCCCACTCGGCCCTCCAATCAGCTCTCGCTTGACTCCACTCAAGCGGCAAACGGCGGTTGCTTGGGGTCAGTGGAATGCACACTACAAGGTGTCTATCTCGGAGCTGTCCTTGAAGTAACAGATTTTTAACAGTTCGTGGTGTCACTGTGGTACCAACTGCTTTTCAGATTGCTGCCGCAGAAGCAGCCAGTGTCATACGACGTAGACGATAGTCTTTCCTCTCGGTAGTGCCACGTGGGCATCCGGAGTCTGACCTTCTTACGTGCATACATTTTCGTGACCACCGCTGCCAGCAGTAGATACAGGACTATATTCCGGGCGTATCTTTCTACAATATCATGGAAGGAACGTCCAGCTTCTCGTAGCCCTGTTACACGACCTCGTTAAAACTCAGTGAGGTGTTGATAATGGCGTCTTTTTCGCCTTAAAGGCATCCTTGACTAACGTCAACTCAACACGTCCAATCTCAATGGTAAGTAACGCTCACGACCGCTACAGTGTATATTTAAAGCAAACTTTATTTGCATCCTCATAGTAGTGCTACTAGCGCCACTCATGTGGGACTGGCGTCAAATCTGGATAGACATCATCTTCAGATGTAGAAACACGTCTACCAGTTTTCTTTTATATCATACGACTCCTTCTTAGTGTTGCGATTTTCTCCGTCAGTAAATTATCTAGCCTTTCGCCAGTTTCAGTTTTCACTGTTAACTGTGTTATATCTTCTATATTTCGCAGAAGTATATAATTAGAATTCCTGCATAGAACACAGACACAAAACAGAATAAGAACCAGAGGTTGAAAATGCCGCTGCAGTTGTAAGGTTCTTTTATTTAGGATACGATCGGTTTCGGGCTCTTATACACCCATCTTCAGGTATCTTACTGAAAACAGCAAAAGACGGGAAACAATTTTTACACGCAGCAATACACATGAAAAAAAAAGAAATATCCCATAATTTTTTTAAAACCGCCGGTCCGGATAGGTGATGTAAAACCTAAGTCAATGCCAAAGTGACACCAGACAGTACTACAGACAACTGCCTGGGTAAAGAAATATGCCAAGAATACCAGGACGCTGACACTTCGTGCTGTGACTCGGAGCGCAGTACAAGACGCGGTGTGCTACCAGCGAGCGCTTAGCGTAGCGTAGCGTACGCGAAGGAGAAAGCAAACAGGTAAACCAGAGTGGCAAAAGTACTGTTATATGTTGACGGGAAGAAGAACACGGGACCACTAGCACGGCAGTTCATAATTTCAATGAGTGATTGGCATTTAAAATGAAAAACGAAGAAAGGGAAACATTATGCGTGGTAAAGGAACATGTTGAAGAGGTCAGTACAGAACTGCAGTGAAACTGACGACGTAGAATGTATGTCTACACCATAAAGCGCAATGAAAATTTTACCTTTACACGAGTGACATGCAAGTTTTTAATTTTTTGGGGGTTTACAGAGTGATTATAATTAAACTTGCAAAACACTGTAGAAATAACACCACTGGTCAGAATGAATTCAAATTGCAACGGACTATTATCGGAAAAGAGGGAAAACGTATGGCAGAAGAAAAAACATAGTGTGAAAATTGACCAATAGATGGCGCTGTATGTGTCAGAATACGTAACTGAAAACACCTGTCACGCAGACGACACATTGAAGTTGGTATAAACATGCCGGGTACATGGCTTTTCCTCCTTTCGCGTCTGCGACGTTCGCCATGACTGTCTTAATTCGGGATTGCGCTCTGCTTGTAAAGCTGTATTACAAGAATGAAGAGTGTGCACACGTCGCTCTGCAGAAGTTCCGGACACTGAACGGTATGAAAAAAGGCATTGGTCCGATGACTGCCGTTGGTATGGAGAAAATGATTCGAAAATTCGAAAAGACGGGTCCTTTTGGTGTGCAGCCTGGTAGAGGGAGGAAACGAATTGATTCGACGTCAGCGGAAGCAGTGGCCACAGCAATGCAGGAGCAGACGAGTGGTGGTGTGCAAACGTGTAATGCACGGAGAATTGCCCGAACATAGGACATACCCGTGAGCACGGTGCGTAAAAACCTACGAGATATTCTTCTTTGCTATTCATTCAAAATTACCCATGTGCACGAGTTGCTTCCCGTTGACCTGCCAGCAAGAGAGACCTTTACTTCAGGATTTCTTGCTCTCATGGAAGAGGACAACAATTGGCAGTGGAAGATTTTGTGGACAGACGAAGAACATTTTCATATGACACGACATGTCAATACACAGAATTGTCGAACATGGGCAACGGAAAATCCACACGCAAATCAAATAGTACCACTTCATTCTGAAAAAGTCACTGTGTGGTGCGAGTTTAAGGCATTATTTGTCATAGGGCCATATTTTTTCGAAGAGACAGGTGCTTCCGGTACTGTAACCTGTACCGTCACTGGTAAGCGCTATATATAAGGTCCATCCAGTTAACTTTATATAGCAGTAAAATGTCCTCTTTTAAAGAAGTTTGCATGTTTTTCATTTTTTAGCCTATGACTAAAGATCAGTAGCGAGATGCTTGTAAATAGGAGTGGCACATGTGTATGTTCTTTTAACTTCCACGTCGCCATATATACAGGGTGTTACAAAAAGGTACGGCCAAACTTTCAGGAAACATTCCTCACACACAAACAAAGAAAATATGTTATGTGGACATGTGTCCGGAAACGCTTACTTTCCATGTTAGTGCTCATTTTATTGCTTCCCTTCAAATCACACTAATGACTGAATGGAAACACACAGCAACGGAACGTACCATGACTTCAAACACTTTGTTACAGGAAATGCTCAAAATATCCTCCGTTAACGGGGATACATGCATCCACACTCCGTCGCATGGAATCCCTGATGCACTGATGCAGCCCTGGAGAATGGCGTATTGTATCACAGCCGTCCACAATACGAGCACGAAGAGTCTCTACATTTGGTACCGGGGTTGCGTAGACAAGAGCTTGCAAATGCCCCCGTAAATGAAAGTCAATAGGGTTGAGGTCAGAAGAGCGTGGAGGCCTCTACCAATCCATCGGTCACCGAATCTGTTGCTGAGAAGCGTACGAACACTTCGACTGAAATGTGCAGGAGCTCCATTGTGCATGAACCACATGTTGTGTCGTACTTGTAAAGGCACATGTTCTAGCAGCATAGGTAGAGTATCACGTACGAAATCATGATAACGTGCTCCATTGAGCGTAGGTGGAAGAACGAAACTAAAATGAGCTCTGACATGGAAATTAAGCGTTTCCGGACACATGTCCACATAACATCTTTTCTTTATTTGTGTGTGAGGAATGTTTCCTGAAAGTTTGGCCGTACCTTTTTGTAACACCCCATATCATCACCCCGGTTCCCAGAACTCCTGAAGATAGACGTTCACTGTGGATATTGTATCACAAACGCAGTCCCTTTGACTGTTCACAGATGTCACTAAACCCGCCCAAATATGTAAACAATCATGCATGAGTAGCGCCTATTAGACAGAGGGGGCCCGACAGCCGATAAGTACCAGTCATTCCACCAGGAGGGAGGTACACGAATCGTTCAACCATGCCTAGACGGTCAGTACCGCGGTTCGATCGTGCCCGCATTGTTACTTTGCGCCAGGAAGGGCTTTCAACAAGGGCAGTGTCCAGGCGTTTCGGACTGAACCAAAACGATGTTTTTCGGAATTGGAGGAGATACAGAGAAACAGGAACTGTCAATGGCATGTCTCCGTGCTCGGGCCGCCCAAGGGCTACTACTGCATTAGATGACCGCTACCTACGAATTATGGCTGCGAGGAACCCTGACAGCAAGGCCACCTTGTTGAATAATGCTTTTCGTGCAGCCACAGGACGTCGTGTTACAACTCAAACTGTGCGCAATAGGCTGCATGATGCGCAACTTCACTCCCGAAGTCAATGGCGAAGTCCATCTTAGCGGCGCGGTACAGATGGGCCCAACAACATGCCGAATGGACCACTCAGGATTAGCATCAGTTTCTCTTCACCGATGAGCATCGCATATGCCTTCAACCAGACAATCGTCGGAGGCGTGTTTGGAGGCAACCAGGTCAGGCTGAACGCCTTAGACCAGGGCTGGGTAAATACCGTTTCGTGAGCGCAGGAGCTCGCAGATGCCCACAAGGCCTGCCCGCGGCTCCCCCCCCTCCCCCCTCCCCTGTAAGCCAGCAGTACCCGCCTAGCCACGCACGTCACTGCACCGCGCGGTGCCACTCGGTTCGTTTACTTCCCGTCGTTTCTGCTGTCTGTGTAGACATAGCGTTCGGTGTTTGTGATAAAACATGACTAGAGGGTGGAGAATGGCTGAGGAGGAGTTAAAATCGTTGAAACAAAAGACCTTTGAACCCATACTCGTTAATCCACAGTGGGAAGAAGAGTACATTTTTGTTGAAGCGCAAAGCGGACCTCAGTATTTGATCTGCAATGCAACATTGTCTTCACGGAAGAAGAACAATGTGAAGCGACATTATCAGCTGCTTGACGAGAAGGATATAGTTGGTTTGAATAACGAAGAAAGAAAAGTCAAACTAAACGAACTGAAGCAGAAATAGGAGAAAGACGTACGTATACATGTAGATAATTATGACATCGATTTATGTTATTACTTTTACTAATAATATGTTATGCGCGTTTCAAATGGTTCAAATGGCTCTGAGCACTATGGGACTTAACTACTGTGGTCATCAGTCCCCTAGAACTTAGAACCACTTAAACCTAACTAACCTAAGGACATCACACACATCCATGCCCGAGGCAGGATTCGAACCTGCTACCGTAGCGGTCACGCGGTTCCAGACTGTAGCGCCTATAACCGCACGGCCACTCCGGCCGGCTATGTGCGTTTTCCGGCACTTTTACCTCCTCCTGTGCGTATTTACAGGACGAAAACCTCATCATCTACAACGATGCAGCGATGACAGCAAGCTAACACGTAGCTCTTAAAATAGCTAAACCAGCACGGCCCTTCGAGGATGGAGAATTTGTGCAAGAATGTTTTGTTGCTGCCGAAACAATTTCGTGCCCAGTAAGTCCTCCTGTTTTTGAAACCGTAGTGCAGGTGGAACACAGATACGTCCGAGGTCGTTTCACGCTTATGAACTCGGCACTGGTACACGGTTTTCGGGATGCTAATCATATGTGTCACAACGTGCGTGTGTGGGACGCAAATGTAAAACGTGCTTACCCGAAGTTTGTGTATCCTCTGCCATGCAACGGCTATCCATGTAGGGCTGAAACACAGTTTCGAACCACTGTAACACGTTCTGCTTTCATGGCCACAAATAGGATACAGACGTAAAAGATTAAAAAGCTAACGCACTTGTATTTTAAACGTTACTTTATATTTACACAGACGTGTGTAGTTCAGAGGAGGGTTGCTACGTACGGATAGGACATAGATTTTAATTTACGTCATCTTGGATGTTTTTACTGTGATTCTGAACTAGCATCTCGATACTTGGTGCGAAATTACTGGTCATTAGGCGCACTGCACTAGTCAGATGAGCATCAGTAAGACTACTCCTAAGCCTCGATTTTGTCAGTTTCTTCATGGAGAAAACACTTTCGCACAAGTATGTTGTTCCAAAAAACAATACACACAAGCAGCAATTTTAAATAATAATGGAAACTGCTCACGTGGGAAATATTTGTAAGAGGTTCCCAAGGTTTCTGCAGTGCGGAACTTCTCCTTCAGTACACGATTGCACTGGAATTCAATGAGTTCCAACTGAATTTCAGAAGGCACTTTTTCAACGTTAAATGCTAAAGGAGTCGCAAAAAGGTTGACATCGCATTCCAGTCAATTTAAGTCCTCAAATCTACTATCAAAAATGCCTTCTAGAAACTGTAGCTCCGTTAAAAACCCATCAAAATGTTCTTTGAACCTCTCCTGTACCAAACTGTTTTCGCTAACAACTAGTGCAATGCTCGGGAAGTGTACACACGACACTTCTGACAGTTGCTTTGCCCACAAAAGCATTTTCTCTTGACTGCCAAAATAGTGTCAAACACTTCCCTAATTGCCTTATTTCACTCATGCAAAGCTACATTTAAGCCATTCAAATGCTTGGTTACGTCAGTTTAAAACGTAAGGCCTAAATTCCACTGTGGGTCGTCCAATTCTTTCACTGGTTTTCCTTTCGCATCCATGAATAACGCCATATCTTTACGTAAATTAAAAAATCGTTCTAAAACAACACCTCGACTCAACCAGCGTACTTCACAAAAATATGGAACATCGCCGTATTCAAACTCGAGATCGTTTTGAAGTGTCTGTGTCCCAAACCGCGCGGTCTGAGAATGTTAATTGTTTTTATAATCACGTCAATGATGCCAACTAATTTGGCACATTTTGCAAGCAAATAAGCACGGTGAAGAACGCAATGTATTGCTAGTAGTTACTGCTGGACACCGACGGCTTTCACCTTTCTCCGTATCAAAGCCACGACACCAGACTTATGACTAATCATTGCAGGAGCCCCATCTGTTGCAAATGATGAAATTTTTTCCCAACATAACTCGTATTTCTCTATTATATGTTCTACGCACGAAGATATATCGTCGGCCGTTGTTGTGTAATGCATTGGCACTAAATCGAGGAGTTCGTCAATCACATTAAACTAAACATCAACTCCTTGCAAAAAGACTGCAAGTTGAGCAACATCACATACATCAGTGCTTTCGTCCAATGCTAATGAAAAGAAAACCAAATCTTTGATCCTGTATCTCAACTGAGCTTCCACATCATGTGCCATTTCTTCACTGCGCCTGCTTGCTTGCTTGTCCGTACTCAGTTGTGAGTGCGAAGCGCTCTCGCAGCGGCACGGTTGCCCCTCGTGCAGTGTGCATACCCAAGCGGCCAGACACATCGCACAGCTCTGCTACCCGCACTGCGTGGCCTTATAGCTGCTCAGCGTTGCCCTCGCGGCTCACCATGAGGGCAGATCTCGTGCCCACCCCTGCCTTAGATACACTGTCCAGCGAGTGCAGCATGGGGGAGGTTCCCTGTTGTTTTGGTGTGGCATTATGTGGGGCCGACGTACGCCGCTGGTGGTCATGGAAGGCACCGTAAGCGATGTACGATACGTGAATGCCATCCTCCGACCGGTTGTGCAACATTATCGGCAGCATACTGGAGAGGCATTCGTCTTCATGGACGAAAGTTCGCGCCCCCATCGTGCACATCTTGTGAATTACTTCCTTCGGGATAACGACATCCCTCGGCTAGAGTGGCCAGCATGTTCTCCAGACATGAACCCTATGGAACATGCCTGGGATAGATTGAAAAGTGCTGATCAAGGACGACGTGACCTACCAACCATTCTGAGGGATCTACGCCGAATCGCCATTGAGGAGTGGGGCAATCTGGACCAACAGTGCCTTGATGAACTTGTGGATAGTATGCCACGACGAATATAGGCATGCATCAATGCAAGAGGACGTGCTACTGGGTATTAGAGGTACCGGTGTGTACGGCAATCTGAACCACCACCTCTGAAGGTCTCGCTGTATGGTAGCGCTACATGCGATGTGTGGCTTTCATGAGCAATAAAAAGGACGAAAATGATGTTTATGTTAATCTCTATTCCAATTTTCTGTGCAGGTTCCGGAACTCTCGGAACCGAGGTGACGCAAAATGTTTTTTGATATATATATATATATATATATATCCACAGTAAATTAAAAACTTGCATGCTACTCGTGCAAAAAGGAAATGTTTCATTGCGTTTTATAGTTTATGCATAAATTTTAGATAGTTAGCTTTCACTCAGTTTTACTGCAGTTCTGTACTGCCCTATTCAACATGTTCCTTTACCAAGCTCAATGCTCTCTTAATGTCTTTCATGTAACTTTCAATATCGTGTTCTTTTTTGTTTTTAAATTTAAATGTAAATCACTGATTCAAATTGTGCACGGCCGGGCTAGTGGCCCCGTGTACTTCTTCCCATCAACAGAAAGCAGTACTTTTGCCACTCTGGTTTACCAGTTTGCTTTCCCCTTCGCGTACGCTACTCAGTGTTCTGCACTCGCAGATAACACACCGCGTCTTGTACTGCGCTCCGAGTCACAGCACGAAGTGTCAGCGTCCTGGTATTCTTGGCATATTTCTTCAGCCAGGCAGTTGTCTGTAGAACTATCTGGTGTCACTCTGGCATTGACATGGGCTTTACAGCACCTAGCCCGACCGGTGGTTTAAAAAAAAATATGGGATATTTCTTTTTGTTTTTCATGTGTATTGCTGAGTGTTAAAATTATTTCCCACCTTTTGCTATTTTCAATAAGATACCTGAAGATGGGCCTATAAGAGCCCGAAACCGGTCGTATCCTAAGTAAAAGAACCTTACAACTGTAGTGGTATTTTCAACCTCTGGTATAATGTTCAATTGCGGATGTTCCTCCGACAAGATTGTATGTAGAATAAAACCATTGAAACAAGCTATAACTAAAATACCAAGAACACCGCATTTTCTAAAAATTCACCGGCAGTCTGTCTCTCATCTACATGTAACTATTTGTTTATTTCCGGCACAAATGGTGTCCAATGAGGATTGGTTGTTCACTCCAATATTACTAAATCATTTCATATCATTCTTGTCCATCAGATTAACAGTGGTTACCTTAATTCTGATTTCATCTTTCTTTTTAATTAATCTGAAGGAAAACTATGTAGCATCATACTGTCCAAAGGGATGGAATGCCTCACAACCTTTCATTAATTCTTATAATGCAGAATAATTTAAGTAGTCGGCATAATCACATTTATTTCTAACAACATTTTCAGTTTGCGATGGAATCGGCCGTCCTCAGATCATAAAAATACAGGCTGTTCTTAAGAAACTACGTTTCCGTCTCCGTCTAGTAAAGAACAATGATCGCATTAAGTCCTTTCTTTTGCAGAAGTAGCTTGTACTCTATCATACAACAAGTAGCACTTCTTTGAAAGCATGTAGTATACTTAACTAAATAAGATTGTAAGCAAATATAATTTTTTCTAATGAAGTTTATTACGTGCAGTGTTGTTTTTCTGTTTTAGATGATATGTAAGATTTTAATAAATAGTAATTTTACCCACTACATTGATGTATAATTAATGCTCGTTTTATTGCAGCTCCACAAAACCACAGAGGAAGGTCTCAAGGCAGAAGCAAGCTTTGACGGACGATGAAAGTTGTTTCATTGCTTAGGTGCCCTAGACCTCATCAATTCAGTAGGATACGATATTTCAATTATAAACGGACACGTAGTATTAACCTCCTGGGTATCGCAGATGAGAATTATACATTTATTCGAGTTGACATTGAATGCAATAATAGAGGTTCTAATAATCGTGTTTTCTCATGTAGCTATTTGTGATTAGCTCAAAGCAAACTATCACCCCCTCAGCTCCTAAAACACTTTCTCTTAGGAATGTTTCAGTGTCGTTCAGTTTTGTTACCGATTACGAGCTCATGAAAACATGTTTACCGAAACCGTACCCTCTTACAGGTCAGCCAGTTTCCAACCTCATTTCATTATGATCAGGCCAGAGCTAGAAGAAAAGTTGAAAGCAGCTTCGGTATTTTCGCTGACAGTACTCCGTCAGATAGAGCTTCTCGACCGAGACACAGTGCTGAACATAATACTGACAATATGCACCTTCTAAAACTTTTTATCTTAAGCGACTCCACGTATCTGTGCAATGGAGCAGCTGACCTGGAGGTTCCCGTGAAACGATGGCTCATAGAGAAGTGAGAAACAATCTTAGAGATTACTTTACGACACTTGATGGTGAACGGACATGGCGGTACCTACACATTGCAACAGAAATGTGAAACTGTAGTCCGATAAATGTACTTACAAAATTCGCCTCTGTAGTTAAAGGAGATAGTCTAGCATCTCTGGACTTGAAAGCATCAGAGAAAGGGCTTTTAATTTAGTAAATCTGATCACTTATGTTTCCCCTTCATAGACTCCGAAGCTTCTTCAATTCGTGACAACTTAAAACCAACGAAATATTTATACGTGACGTAACTACTGTCACAGAATATATTTCAAATGGTTCAAATGGCTCTGAGCACTATGGGACTTAACTTCTGAGGTCATCAGTCCCCTAGAACTTAGAACTACTTAAACCTAACTAACCTAAGGACATCACACACATCCATGCCCGAGGAAAGATTCGAACCTGTGACCGTAGCGGTCGCGCGGTTCCATACTGGAGCGCCTAGAACCGGTCGGCCACTCCGGCCGGCACAGAATATATTTGCTACTGTACAAAATGGAACTGGTATTGTTGATTGAAATGTTAAATTGTGCAGAGAATGAAAATTTTTTTACGGTTGCCTTTAAAACTTTAGTTTTCTTCGTTCTGTCATTGTAATCGGGACATTTTACATACCGCAGCATTTTTGAGTCGGTGAAATTCGAATAACAACTTCGTTTCGTCCACAGACCAAATGTTTGATGCTATTTCCTTTATGAATGAAGTGCAGTCACGATATCTACTCTTGGAATACAAGAAGCAACCGAATTCTGTGAATTCTGTGACTTTGTCTCCGAGACTGAAGATAACGGAACTTCTGTTTCCGGTACATCGACTCTTAGATAGCGAAGGGTAGCATTCAGGAAGTTTATCTCCGATCGGTGTCCATTTGTAATTTCAGCGAGAAAAGTGTCTCCGCGACAGTCGCCGATATTTGGTCTCAAAACAAACGCATCTTTTACTATGACCGTCCAGCGGCCGAAGGAACGGGCTCTCAAATAAATGAAGATCGGTCAAAACTGAACTGCAGAGCCACAGTCCTACAAATAACGCCTCTATCACCTGCTTTTAGTCATAGAATTACTTCAGTTAAAGTCAAAGGGGCAAATGGCTTCATAATATCATATGTAACCGGGTGGTAGGTTCCAATTACTGTTCTCCATTAAATTCGTTGTGCTGGTCCGAAGGCGATGTGGATCTATGATGAATGGTGTTTTTTCACGATGACCCGCGGCCGCCAGAAACTATATAATTTCGATTCTTATTAATTCTGATATATGAGTACAACATTTATTTACTCATCCAGCGATCAACTCACAAATATATAGGAGTTGTCATCATAATACAATGAAAAAGTAATAGTTCAATACAAACAGACACATTCCAATAGAACGGGGTTTGGAGAAGTAGCAGGAATCGATTTGGTGTCTGGCGACTGGTGATGCCAGTGTGGGACTTGTACCAGATAGGACTGATAGAGGCAACAGGGAAGGTTCGAAGAAGATCAGCACGTTTCGTTATAGGTTTATTCAGTAAGTGCGAAAGATTCACGGAGCTGTTAAGCGAACTCCAGTGGCAGACGCTGGAAGATAGTCATTCTGCATCACGGTTTGGTTTACTGTCGAAGTTACGTGAGCGTACGTTCCTAGAAGAGTCAACCATCATATTGCTTCCTCTTACGTGTATCTTACGAAAAGAATCTCAAGATAAAATTAGAGAGATCGGAGTTCATGTGGAGGCTTACTAGCAGTCGTTCTTCCCGCGAACCATACGCGACTGGACTAGGAAAAAGGGGAAGTGACAATGGTACACAAAGTGTCTTCCGCCACACACTGTGAGGTGGCATGCGGAGCATAGATATAGAAATAGGTAAAGATGATGTCGTTATGTAAAATTAATTCACACACCATTAAGATGATTAAATAATTCATTCCTTGTACAGGCAATGCGAATTTCTCGTCTATCTTGCAGGAGAAGTTCGTGTACTGTAATTAGAACTGATAGTAACCATGTACTGCAAGAAATAAAGTATCTCCTCCCTAGCGTTGTCACTAAACGTTATAACAGGATGGATTTGTCATAGAAAAAGAAGTACCGAAAGTTTATTACTGAATTTAGCCAACAGTACATTTTTGGGCTACCGAAAGTTTATTACTGAATTTAGCCAACAGTACATTTTTGGGCTACCAGAAGCATGTTCAATATTTTTACGTTTGCACCTAGCTGTGGGCAAAGACAGCTCTGAATTGGACTAAATAATTAGAAAGGAGCGCGCATACAGACACGTAATACAGTAAACTTAGTTACAGTACATTGATTTACTGCAGCTAGTCCCCATAGGAATCACTTGAAGAAAGGCCTAAACCGTGAGGGGGAGACATGAAGGGACGACTAACCACACGGCTAATATCCCTAACATCGGTTTGCTGCAGAATCCTTGAACATATTCTCATTTCGAATATAAGAAATTTTCTTGAGACCAAGAAGCTTATGTCCAAGAACAGCATGGTTTTAGAAAGCATCGCTCGTGTGAAACTCATCTTGCCTTTTTCTGACTTGATATACTGCGGACTATGAACGAAGGGCAACAGGCAAATTCCGTATTTCTAGACTTCCGGAAAGCGTTTCACACGGTGCCCCATTGCATGCTGTTGAATAAGATAAGAGTGCATAGAAAGGGTTCGCAGATATGTGAGTGTCTCGAAGGTATGTTAAGTTATAGAACGCTGTATGTTGTCCTCGACGGCGAGTGTTCGTCAGAGACAAGGGTACCGTCAGAAGTGCCCCTGGGAAGTGCGACTGGACCGATGTTAGTGTCTATATACATAAATGATTTGGCGGGCACGGTGGGCAGCAATCTGCGATTGTTTACTTATAATGTGTTGTATGGTAAGGTGTCGAAGTTGAGTGACTGTAGGAGGATGCAAGGCAATTCAGACAAAATTTCTGGTTGGTGTGATAAATGACAGGTAGCTCTAAGAGTAGAAAAATGTAAGTTAATGCGGATGAGTAGGAAGAACAAATCCGAAATGTTCGGATACAGCATTAGTAGTGTCCTGCTTGTCACAGTCAAATCGTTTAAAATCTGGACATAAAGCTGCAAAGTAATATGAAATGGAACGAGCATGTGTGGATTGTGATAGATAAGGCGAATGGTCGACTTCGGGTTATTGGGAGCCTACTAGAAAAGTGTGGTTCATGCGTAAAGGAGACCGCACATAGGACCTATTCTTGAATGAATGTTTGAAATCCGTACCAGGTCGGATTAGTGGAAGACATCGAAGCAATTTAGAGGCGGGCTGTTAGATTTGTTACTGGTAGGTTCGAACAGCACGCAAATGTTACGGAGACGCTTTGGGAACTCAGATGGGAATCCCGGAGGAAAGGCGACATTCTTTTCGAGGAACACTTTTGAGATAATTTAGAGAACAGGCATTTGAAGCTGACTGCAGAATGATTCTACTGCTTTCAATATACATTGCGCGTAAGGACACGAAGATAAGATACGAGAAATTAGGGCTCATACAGAGGCATACAGACAGTCGCTCTACCCTCGCTCTCGTTGCGAGAGCAACAGGAAAGGATGTGACTAGTAGTGGTACGAGGTACCCTCCGCCAAGCGCCGTACGGTATATTGCGGAATATCGATGTAGCTGTAGATGAAGATGAAAGCTCTTCTCATGACGGCGCAAGGCGACGGAGACGTACTACGAACCGTCATGTAACTCGAAAAACATGAAACATATTCGCAGTTGCGAATATCACCAACCATCAGGTGTACAATGGAATGACAACATTAAAAACTTATGCTGGACCGTGACTAGAAACCGGATTCCGCGCTTTCTCGAGTGGTCGCCTTACCATTAGATTATCCGAGCACGACTCACGGTCCGATCCAAACTTCCATATGTCGTCAGCCATGTCTCTACAGCCTGCACTCGTACACCCATTATGTATATTCCCGTACAAGTGGGACATTGCGATTGAAAGTCTCTTGCCCCGAGTCGACAGAGAAATGCGGTATTGCAGCGTCTGTGTTGTTTGGGAATCCGGATCAATGAATAGCTCCTTTGGAGATTTACAATTAAGTTCAAAGAAAGGCAGCACGTTTTGTATTATCGCGAAATATGGGAGAGTGTGTCACTTAAATGATACAGGATTTGGGCTGGACATCATTAAAAGAAAATCGATTTTCGTTGCGACAGAATCTTCTCACGAAATTTTAATCACCAACTTTCTCCTCCGAATGCGAAAATATTTTGTTGACACCGACCTACATAGGGATAAACGATCACCACGATGAAATAAGGGTAATCAGAGCTCGTACGGAAAGATATAGGTGTTCGTTCTTTCCGTACACTATACGAGGTTGGAACCCCCTGCCAGACACTTAAATGTGATTTGCTGAGTATCTATGTAGATGTAGATGTAGATTACATTTAATTGGCCAACTAATGTTTATGTTTTAGATACAGCTTTTCAATGAGAGAAACAGGTCACAATATATAAGTATGGTTTTATGAGGATAAAACAGGAGGTCGGCTGCGACTTTGCTGAATGAACTAGCTAGGCATTTATCAAAAATGTTTTAGGGATACTACCGAAAATCTAAATCAGTATGGCTTTACAGAGCAAATTACATCGTCCCGGTTATGAGATTAGTGTCTTAACTAGTACACTGTCTCACTCGGTTAGTCCCTACTGTATATAGGGCGATCAAGAAGTTCCCGTTCTAAGGCCGTACAGTTTAGAATCGGTATGCCAATGAAGCAGAATCCCCGTGAACATTGAGTCAATCGTCCCGCCGACGCACCGTGCTAATGATACTCGTCAGGTAAAACACCGCTAGCTACTACGTGCGGAACACTTGTAAGAACTTGCTGCACAACCTCGTCCGACGGAATAGTCGACCCTGCAAGGCCTTTTTTAAGGGACCGGAGGTGTGATAATCGCATGCGGTGAGATAAGGACCATAGGACGGGTGCTCGTGAGTCTTGCACTTGTTGTCTGTAATGGGTGTGGCTGGACTCCCAGATCGATCGGCGTCTTGTGTCGAATTGCGACTAGCACAGAATTTGGCGCATTATTCCACAAGGTGGTTTCCGACAGATAAGGCGCCCTACATAGATTCTTCATTCTCCGGTGGATGTCTACAGATGTTTGTCCTTCGACAGCCAAGAAAACAAAAACGGCACGTTAGTCGCGTTTGGACGCAGTTGAGAATAACGTCTCCTTACTTTACGTTTTCACAGCTACCGCATGCACGTCGGAAAGACCCGAATGCCACACTGAACTCTTGACTAAATGTCGGTGATTATATACCCGCGTCGGAGTGGCGCTACGTTGCATGTACGCCGCAGCAGTGACCTCAAACTGAAACTGTTTGATCGCCATTATATAATGTAGTTTGATTTACACACAGTTTGCACCAGATAACTTATATTACAAGACAGAGTGTTGCATTGCATTAGTGCACACTCTATTGACTCCCGCTAGTGACTACTGGATCACGAATATGCAGCCCCTCGCACTGGTTTCAGTCTGTTCGGAAAACTGGCTATCGGCCTGTAAATTTGCAACTATGTCCCATGCACGTCTTCATGTCCACCCCTCATTCCACCTGAAAAACTGAGTCAACATCCCCTCATGATAACTGAGATATTGAGATCAGGACAATGACACGACATTGCCGTCACCTTCTATAGATCTTGGCACTGCTCCTTGTAAAATCATTACACTGCCATCACATTTGTAACAGGACACGGTTTCGTAATTGTCCCATTTCATTATTAACCATAAGTTCTCTAAATAATCTTTAATAGTGCAGTATGCTTTACTCATGATTAATGTTTTAGCTGCGTTTTCAAACACATGTATTTTGGTGAAATTTATTATCTCCCTGGGTAAGCAGTTACTCAGTTTTATTCCTTGACAGAAAACGCATATCTGACTTTTCTGTCTATTTTGCCTTGGTAAATCTAAGTCCAAAGTGGTTCTTGTTCCATGATTATGTATAGAACTTGATTGGTTGGTTGATCTGAGGGAGGGAACAAAACAGCGAGGTCATCAGTCCCATCAGACTAGGGAAGGATGGGGAAGGAAGTCGGCCTTCCCCTTTCAAAGGAACCATTCCGGCATTCGCCTGAAGCGATTTAGGGAAATCACGGAAAACCTAAACCAGGATGGCCGGACGCGGGTTTCAGCTGTCGTCCTCTCGAATGCGAGTCCAGTGTGCTAATCACTGCGCCGCCTCGCTCGGTCATGTGTAAAACAATTAGTGAAATACTTAATAATATTTTCCATGATTTGAACAACATGATTTGTAAATGTACTCGCTTGGTACAGTAAAATGGCTCTGAGCACTATGCGACTTAACTTCTGAGGTCATCAGTCGCCTAGAACTTAGAAGTAATTAAACCTAACTAACCCAAGGACATCACACACACCCATGCCCGAGGCAGGATGCGAACCTGCGTCCGTAGCGGTCGCTCGGTTCCAGACTGTAGCGCCTAGAACCGCACGGCCACTCCGGCCGGCGGTACAGCAAAGACATCCAGTTTTTACCACTTCTAGTTAGTATTCTTACGAGAATCCCATTACCAAGAACAGAGGGTCCACAGGAATTGTATGTCACCACGACATATCGGCTGTTACAAACTGATAATAGGAACCTAAGAGCGCAACATGATGATGACACTCTTTCTACGAGTATGGTTGTGTGTTCATTCCATGTTAAAGACAAACAGTATTCGTTGCTAAGAATTTTGTGTTTCTTACATAGTCTAAGGATTTTTCATCTATGCTTCGTTTTCTCTCTTGATGCTGAAATTCAGCTGTTTGTTTTTCTTGTATTCAATACAAATTTATTGCATGCTATCCATACGTAAACGTCCTTCATGTTTTCACTTCCTTTCTGTAACAGGAGTTATGGTGTTTTGCCAGTAACTATGATCTTGTTGTCATCAACAGAGAGAACGAATTCTCCGCGTATAATACTGTTTATACTGTCTGTAAAGCCATTTGTATATATTAAGAACAGAATTCGACTCAGTACACTATCCTGAGGCACATCTGTGTTTATGTGTTTCTTATCTGCCAACCGTTCTACAAAAATGCATTATCGGCAGAAACGTGTACTATCTCTGCCTCTAACACCCTGTTTTCCATATGAGACTAGAAACATTTGTTTCATACTCCCGTTACACGTAGTCCTAGTAGCATTTTAGTAGTTTCGTATGGTCAACAATATCACGCGCCTTGGGCAAGTCGAAGAATATATCTCTAACACAGTCACCCCGTTATTGTACTTCACCAACTTCGTAAAAAAAATTACTGTACTTAGTTAAAAAGGCTGTTTTTTTCATGTCACTAATTAATATATTTTTCATGATTGATTCAATTATTTTTCAGAACGCAGACAGTAGTGAAACTGGCCTGCAGTTTTCAATACTCCTGGCATTACCATCTATCTTAGTATGGGTACAATACCTTAAATAAATGCCTCATTTACTATATTTGTTATTGGGGATTGTACGCTGTTTATAAAGCCCTTCATAACAGAGAGTGTAACGTCATATAGCCTGCTGACGTCTTATTTTTTATTTCTGTGTTTTTCTTATGACTTCAGACTCTGTTCTGGAAAAAACGACAGTGTCTTTGCTGTATAACTCTTTGTGGGTGCTACATGTATTTTAGAACGATTTTACCACATCTTCTCAGCAGCATCAGAGATATAGTCATTTAAAAAATTTGTCAGTTCCTGTAAAGTTTGTATTATTCTACCTCCACATTGATTTCTATGTTATTTTATTGGCTGCATTTTCCAGTTTCATGTTTTATGACATACCATAACACTTTGCTTTTATTTCCTGCATTGCAGATCATTTCGTCATTAAATGAGTTTTGCAGCAAGCAGTACTTTCTTTATTTTTGTGCATGTGATAGTAATACAGGAACTGTGAGTTATTGTAGTGCTTTTGTAAAGAAAGTAGTTGTGTGGGAGGACTTTCTAATACCCGGAGCTATCCATCTACTTTGATCACCTATTCTTATTCAAGTCACTCATTAGGATAGGTCCCCTCAGAAATAAATTTAAAGAATATGTAGAATTTAGAGAAGTTAGCATCTACATTGTTTTTCATATACATTTCATCCCAGATTTGATTTGGCAGTTTCTTCTTAAACGTATGTAATTCACCACCCGAGAAGATTCTTTCGTAGGTCTGCAGTTTAGTGGGTTTTACGAAACCTGCCTTTAGCTTTATTATCTGTGAGAAATTGTCAGTAAGGCCAAGATCTTTTATTAATAATTTAGAATTTTCTCCGCGTGGCACCCCCCCCCCCCCCCCACACACCCCACCCCACACCCCGTCGGAGGTTCGAGTCCTCCCTCGAGCATGGGTGTGTGTTTTGTCCTTAGCGTAAGTTAGTTTAAGTAGTGCGTAAGCTTAGGGACCGATGACCTCAGCAGTTTGGTCCCATAACACCTTACCACAAATTTCCATTTCCATTTGTTCCTCGCCAAAAGCGTTCAAAACATTTTGGAAGTTATTAGCAATATTTTCCTCAAGACATGTGTTATTGTTCAAGTCTCCACATCTTATGTTATTTTTGGAGCTGAGACTCTTTCTAGGATTTCAATCAATCTGTTGAAGAAACTGTCCACATTACCAATGGGCACACGGTACACTTACAGAATGATTAACTTCTTGAAAACATCGAGCTTTGTTAGTTCAACAGCTGCCAGTTCAGAACGTTTATCCACCGTAATTGTGATCAAATATTCTCTAGCTTAAAAATGTGTGCCACCTCCGATATAAATACCCTATTGCCCATACTTTAAGGTAGTTCTGATTCCTGAAAAGAGCGAGGAATCACGCAAGAATTGATCTACTTAGGAATGAAAAATTCGCAATGAGTTTTATTTATACGCTATTAACGACGAAGAAACTGAATACACAGTAGGGTCGAAATATCTTAACAACATGGGAGACGAAAAACTGTCCAAGATAATCCTGGACTGCTCTCCGAAAGGAAGCAAAGAGATGTCATAACCTTTAGGAAGAGGAAACTAACAGATGGCTAGACTCCGTATGTGAGACAACGACAGCGTACATAAATTTTATAAAACACTTGGTGACCTGTTAATTAGCATAAAGATTGCTTTGGTGTAGTCATTCGTCCCACTTTCTGTATAATTCACAGCCTGGCAGTCTGTTACTTTATCATCACATTTTCTAATTTGTGTTGTGTGATGGTTGTAGCATATAGTGTAAAATAGCAGCCTTTAATAGTCAATTCCATTAAGTATTATGCAGTTTTATAGTAAAAATTCTGTACTTCGTTTTCTTTCAGCTATGCATTTCCAGATTTTGGGTACGCAACGAATATTGGCGTTTTTCTTAGTCATTTGCTGATGCTGCTTCTTATATTTCGTTTTGTGTGATGGATGCGTCTGTCATGCGACTGTGCACATACGTTGAGTTTAGTTCAGAATAGTTAGCGGGATGTTCAATTGCTAATGTTTCCGAGTTCTTGCTTAGATTAAGGACAAGTCAGTTTCATAATTATGGTATATTTTCTCAGTGAAAAATATAGCAACTTTCTAACCAGATGAGATGGAGAAAGAGGCAGCCATTGTTTATGTCTGTATAGTGTACAAGTAAATGTCGGAGCTATGGTTCACACAGATCGCTGAACACGGATATACTAACAAAAGCTTAATCGATACACACAGTTTACTGCCAAAACAGTGGACAGATCTAACCCGAGTTGTGGGATAACGCTGAAGGAAACGTAGTGACCTCTGGGGCCTACAGTCTGGCAAATACTGACTAACGTCCTATTATATTATTTCGAATGGCAGTTGAGGAAACCAGCTGCGGAAATGTCTGTTAAAACTGGTGTGGCTTACGAAACGGTTTTTGTGTACTACGTGGAACAATAGAAAGTAACGGTAACTGAGCAGACCGCATTGCGATGACCATTCTCTTCTGTTCTAAATGTAATGGAGAGCGGTCATAATAACAGCCATCTATTAATGGTAAAAAATTTTGCCAAGCCAGTGTTTATGTAAATAGTAGCTTAAACCCTCAGCCGTAGGAAAGGCAGCGTATATCTCTGTCGTTTCATGTTTTCACACGATGTTTTACAAGTTGTGGTACTGTGAACAGGCATACAAGAGCTGTGAATTGCAAAATATTGGTCTTTGCACGTTAAGAAGTATAAATTACTTTTTGCCTTAGCGTAAAGGTGAACCAGGATTCTTCAACATGTATCCGAAACCACTTGCACTAGCCGCGCAGGGTAGCCGCGTGGTCTGGGGCGACTTGCACGGCCCGCGCGGCTCCCCCCGTCGGAGGTTCGAGTCCTCCCTCTGGCATGGGTGTGTGTTTTGTCCTTAGCGTAAGTTAGATTAAGTAGTGCGTAAGCTTAGGGACCGATGACCTCAGCACTTTGGTCCCATTAGACCTTACCACAAATTTCCAATTTCCACTTGCACCATAATACTATTCATTCAGCCCTTTAAAATCTTAAAGCATGTTAACTGGAGGTGTTCCTCTGTAAGCCATTGGTTCTCTGCTGTTGACAACAACTATGTTTTTACCGTGGTATTACGTCGCTGGGAGGCGGATTACCCGAGAGCTGTGACATGCCACGAGACATATATATTTTCTGTTTTGTATTTTTGGTTTTATCGTGAGTGAGGAAAGACTTTCACTTCATTTCTATAAACGATTTACATGTATATACACATTTGTTTACACAAGAACGAAGTAATATTTTAGGCACTGGAAGAACTTAATTGTTTTCGAGGAACAGCCTATAATTTGTGCATAAAAATAAGTTAATATGAATGATTCATTACAACCAGGAAGCGCCATTTACTAATACTTCACTAACATGTTTCATTAACAATTTAAAGTCATACTCAAAAGAAATAAATCATATTACAAAACGCTTTTGTCCAGCAGGGTCGAACAGTGTTAACCTCTATCTGATAAAGATAAATACAATTATTTTTAAATAAACGGCTGATATACAACACTTCATTGTGGAATTAAATGATTTTTGAAGGTAGTATATCGATTACACCCAAGGGAGCCCATACCCATGAGCAAAATTAGGCAGCACGCCTCCCCCTCCCCCCCCCCCCTCCCAGCTCTAAGGGACAGGAAGATATATAGTGTATCCAAGTGTTTTTCTTTCAAGAAAACGATTTAGAAGACTGTGTTACACGGGTTTCTGACAGGGCTGGAAATGGAAATTTAGCACGGCTACTTGCACGTCACCATTCATCTTTCAAAATATTAAAAATACACCCTATCGCCAGGTCTATCCCACCCAAACGTACAAACTGCCGTATGGGTGTCCTTGGTTGTAGCCAAACTCTTTGTCATCGAAATAAGAATAAAAATTGAATAGCAGGATGCTCGTAGCTATATTTCGACACCACTAGTCTGCTGTATGACGTCTTTATTTTCTAATGCTATTGCCACTTGTAACATTCAATTCCGACTGATTTTTAGTGGGTTAACATCTCTGCTTGACTGTAAACCCTTAACACATTTAACTGTTATTATTTACTCAACATATTCGTTTTCACTTCCCTATCCACTCCATTACTTTGAAATTCCAAACTACAAGCGTTCTCTCTCTTTTTACATCATTCTTTTTTTCTCATATCTCCTGAACGTTAATGGTGCTTCTCCCCGCAATTCTTTCTGTTATTATATTCAAATACGACTCCGTGAAAAAAGATACTAATAATTGCTCTTCGCACATTACTGTACATAACTCAACCTTCAAAGCACCATCGAATCTTGTTTCCAGCGGCTTAGTGGCAGTGCCAGTAGTGGTGTGCGAACATTTCCGCCTTTGACGTGGTCGCAAAGCGCAAGGAAGCCAACCTACGCTGGCGCTCGCCGTATGACGACCTCTGGCATTTTGCGTGGGTGTATGCTCCGGGGACGCTGCGCCGCGTATTGTGCGCTGGACCTAGTTTCGCTCTGTGTCGGGAAGTTGGCGTTCACTTAAGGAAATGCAGGGTATGCTGCCAACACCTTTTTCCTCTTCTCTGTCACGTATGCAAATTGTGTGCACTAAGTGTCATGCAGCAGTTCTAAGCAAGTTACCGAACACACGTTGTATATATGATAGCGACTACTTAAGTCTCTATTTCTGTCTATGTGCTATACAGGGAAATGTCGCAATGCTTAATACTAACTAAAAAAAAATAGATTCTTAGCTGCTACATTTCCTTGTCCTCTAACAAATACGGGATTCAGGTAGAGGGTTTCATTTATCAATGTTTGTTCTCGATTAAAGGCACTGATATGGTCACTAAGGGCATAAAGCGAGGGATGCTTGAATGATCAGACGTTTTGAATGTTTGAAATAGGATCTGATGAGCGCATACTCCTTCTAAAAATAAATTCTTAAAATACAAAAATACCTCTGTCATCCGAAAAATTAAGATGATACAATTTCAGGCACAAAAATTAAGACAGATCTGGTTCCTGAGTTTTAAACCTGGAAGCTATATTAAAACTGATACAAAAATTTCAGTAGAAGTAAAATATCGAAACTTCATTTGTGCACTGCGTCGACGCTTGCTCTGTTCCAGTGGTGATTTAATATTGGATGGAAGGATTCGATTTTCAAATGTGTATAACGTTCTAAGAGAGGTAATTTATCCATCGATGAAAGTAACTCAGTACTGCTTCTCTTGACCCTTTAAGTTAGTAACCTTTCGGATGCAATTTAAATGTTGGCAGAAATATCCCGTCAGTAAGCGATCAGAAAAACGTGATTGCTGTCCTTCCTTGAACGGCGATATTAAAGATTTTGCACCTTTATATGAGTATTTCACACGCAGACAGGGAGAGGAAATGGATGTACTCGACTTATAGGCTGAAGACATAGTAGTAGTATCGTTAAATGAGAGATGATCATTGTCTCTGAATTTTAAATCTTCGCCAGTTATATTCCACATTTATTATTGTTCCGGCGTAACATCAAGCGCCGGCACGTCGGGCAAGAATGGAAGAGCAGAGAGGGCTGTGAGACGACGTCGGCCAATAGTACGCTGACGGATCCCTCTCTAGGACGACACCGTGACAGCAGCGGCATAGGGGAGAAGAGAATATAAGCGCATCGCCGCGCCGCATAACCGCCGCCGGAGCTGAAGACAAGTCGTCCTCCGAACGCTACAGCAGTAACTTATGAACGCTATTATCCTACTTGCATTGGAATTGTATATACGGAAGGACACTGATTATTTGCATGTCGCCATTTGCTTGCGACACACGTATGTGAATATGCAAAGTTGAGTACTGTCATTTATCTTACTGTAATAAACTCTATTAATACAATTTGTTTGAATTGTCTAGCGATTCGAAAAAGCAGCTTTCCTAGGCACCCTATATTACGCGAGTGGGCAGAACACAACAATTACCTCTATTCTTTTCTTCTAAGACTTCTTAATTTGAGATATTAGTTTCACATGTAGGGCACTTAATAACTTCCAGGCAATGTTTTATTTGCGATAAGAAAAATAATGGAGGAAAAATTAGCAGTACCAGAAGTTATTGCAGCAAAAGAAAGAAAAGAATGTACACACACACACACACACACACACACACACACACACACACACACACATGTTAACATAGTGACATGTGTGTGTGTGTGTGTGTGTGTGTGTGTGTGTGTGTGTGTGTGTGTTCGTCAACAGACCGGAATTTTCGCAAAGATTCTTTCGTTTTTCACGCAGTCATTACTATATTATTCGATGAAATATTATTCAGCACCCATTTCTAATAAAGTCAGTCGTGAGAATTGCCGCCACACGCAAGGCATTTTATATACAGTTATTCATCCCAAAGATGGTGCGCTTCTTGAGTTAACATGCCTATAATATCGATCATGTGGCTCACACTCATTTCTCAATATACCGTAACGTCTCCAGAAGCTTTTACAGGTGTTTCTTTGTATTGATAAATGCATAGCCAGACGGTGCTTCATATTATGAGCTTCTGTGGACACGTTTAAGGTCTTTAATTAAGAAACAAACATTCTTAAAATTCAGCATTCATGATGCACTAACAAAATAAATTCAGTTTTTGTATGTTCATTGTCGAACTTTAGAATGACATATGTTTCATAACACGAACCTTTCTGTTACACCTCTCACCTCAAATAACCACTATCTTACAGCGGTCAACTGACAAACGCACTCTGTATCCGTATTCGTTTAACAATATTTTTACGTAATGATGATTACCAGAACTTTTCACTAAATTTAGTTTCGTCTCACAGAAACTTACCAGGCATACCAGTCTACATCGTACAACGCATCCCTCGAATTTTTCGTGTGAAATAGGAAGCTAAGAATACAGGTTTCTAATATATATAATTAAGATTTGAATAATGTCATCAGTAGCAGGCGTGGATTAAATCCAATTACATGATTAACTATTGACTTAAAGAAGTCATGGTGAAGCGGGATAATTTCGGTTCGACATTTTATGTTGTAGTACCATGTACTTGTTAACTGTGGGTAGCACGGAGGGTGGGAAAAGCGATATTTCAGGATATTTGATATATGAGACACTTCGTCTCCGCTGCCGGAGAATTATTGATTGTTTATTGGACCACAATGTCCAAGAGACTACCACAAATGTCTTAGTGTTGGTAAGCCTGCACCAAGGGTTAATTCCAGTCATAAAAAGCATATGAACCACCCGAGCTACCACCTCCTACCTTGCATTATACAAACGGATAGAACGGTCACAAACCAGCGTATCACTCACTAGTTCGCTTCTGAAAGAAAACGTAAGAAAAGCCATCTTCCCCCGATGTCATACAAAATCAATCAGTCAACGCAAATATCTGGTAACGTATCGTACCAGCGCCACTGAACAGAGGAAAACTTTTATTAGACACCCAAATATTGGCAGACATCGCGTGTTATGAGAACTGACGGTACATGAAACTGATAGCAAGTGAAATCAAACGTTGCGTGATTCTTCTCTCTGCAGTGGCATAGGTACTAAAATGCTCTTACTGGTGAGGGAACTGTTTCTAAGAGAGCAACTGAGAGCCTTCGCGAATCTTACGTCTTGCGCGACAGGCAAGTCTTGTGAACAACTATCCCTGCCCGGGACCTCTCGTAACACGAATCACCATCACCCGATGCTCTTCAACAACCTCACATTCGTTAAATGAACAATCCGTGTAAATGGGGTTACCTAATCGTGCATGGTATGCTGTTTAGGAAAATATACGGGTTTTGGATTATACTGCTCTCTCTCTCTCTCTGGTTTATGGGAAGATGTTGAACTATCGCGTATAAGAATAACTCCCGCGTAAACTGCTAGTGGGAGTGAAACGTTGGACTGTACTCTGATAGAGATCGGCCAATGTAGCTAATGCGGCGTGGTGGAAATTTAACGGCCTGGAACAGAGGTTGATCTCTCCAAAACTATGCTGCAATAAGTCTTGTCTAAAAACGCCTGCGGAACAGTTCCGTTTTATGTGAATTTTTAAAATAGTGGCGAAATGTGTGCTTCTTTTAAATGGTTAAATTGGGAACTTATGCTCTATAAATCCTTTCGCTGTTTATTGGTAACACAAATTCATCCAAATTTGGGGAGGCTTAATGAGTAATCAGCCCTTCATATGTTTCTCACTTTTTATCGGGAAATGGGTGATAATATTCAATTTTTACCTAGCCTCTCAATCAGAAAATGCAATACGGAAAAATTGCTACATAATCAGTTGGACATTGAGTGACTGAAGACGACTCTCACACCTATGTCAGAACAAAAGAAAGGTAATGCTGCCTTTTTCGTGAATGGCTTTGTAAGGAAAATCAAAATGTTACTCACATTATTTCGTAGACATATGTACAAAAATAAGTGCGAAATTGAATTTCTCATAAATGTTTCCACCGTTTTGAAGAGAACCTTGCTAAGATACATTCTGGTTCATTAATGCAAATGATGCATGAGTTCACATCTTCACGTGAAGATTAAAACTAAACTCAAACCTGTTGGTGGAAGACGACAGCGTTGCACCACAAAAGGCACAGGCGACTTCATGGGCTGATGAATTAAAACATCGTAAGTACCTGCTTAACAGCGTTTGTTCTACATTGTAACGCAACGATTCTGTAGGTCAAGGATCTGCTAAGTGCTTGTTAAGTTTCCGCAAGTTCATTGCAGCACACGTCTATACACAGTTAATGCAATCCCGCAGATTACGGGCCTGTGACTTACGAGCTCGGAGATGGCGCCCTATAAGTCCCAGATGTGTTCCATCGCTTTGATATCAGGCCAGTTTGGTGACCAAGTAATCATCGTGAGTGTACTATTATACTGATTCAACTACTGTACCATGATTCCAACCTTGGTTCAAATGGTTCAAATGGCTCTGAGCATTATTGGACTTAACTTCTGAGGTAATCAGTCCCCTAGAACTTAGAACTACTTAAACCTAACTAACCTAAGGATATCACACACATCCACGCCCGAGGCAGGATTCGAACCTGCGACCTGCGAGCTGCGGCCAGACTGTAGGGCCTAGAACCGCTCGGCCACTTCGGCCGGCTTCCAACCTTGAAACACGGAGAGTTATCCTGCTGGAAGGTGCCATCGCAATCCAGGAAGACACCAAGCATTAAAGAGTCCAGGTGGACTGCAAAAATGTTGGCATAGTCCTCAGATGTCTTCCTGCCTTCGATTACTACCACCGATCCCACGGAAGTCCAAGTGAACGTACCCCATAGCATAATACTGTCCCCCACCGGCCTTTGTTCGTGGTACGATGAATGCTTCGGGCATACATATGCAGACACGACCATCGACCTGGTGAAATAGGGAACATAATACATGCGATGAAGCGACACGTTTCTACTCATCCAATCTTGATGAACCGGTGCCCACTGCCGTCTTAACTAAAGATGCCGTTGGGTCAACGTGGGAACACGTAGGCGATGTCTGCGGTAGAGCCCCAGGTTCCTCAATGTGCTTTTAACAGTGTGCCCGGAAACAGGTATACTTGCACCATCATTCTACTCTACCGTCAGATCTGTCTCAAATCTCCGTCTGTCCTGCTGTACAGAGCGGGCAACCCTCCGACCTCCATGTTATGTGATGATGCGTGGCCGTCCAATAACTTGTAGCATACTCGAAGTTTCACCATTCATTAATATTTTCCCATCGATGTTCACGACTGCATCACGCGAACAGCCGACTATCTTCGCCGTATATGAGATGCTCGTTCACTGGCGACAGGCCATAATAATCTCTCTTTTGTCAAAGTCACTTACGCCAGCAGACTTTCTCATTTACGGCCCGTATCGTCACTAGGATGATGCCCCATTGGTCTCATATGCTTTCTTTATCGCGTCACGCGCCTACAACGCCACTAGATAGCCTTTAAACCCGCAGTGGGCAGTGGTCATGGCGTTTGAGCTCATCAGCGTTGAGTCAAAAAAACGATGGTCAGTGATGTCTAGAACTCATAAGGGATTCTTGTTATTCATTTTCTCGTTAAGATAAACCAATATGTCTCATACCTATGCATGTGTTCTGGGGAAACCGCATCATAAGTAGAGCTGCTGCTACATCCACCCTATTCTCGAACTATCGCTTGACTTGAGACTATTTTCCCATCTGAAGGTATTTTCCGCTTGAAGAATTCAGACTCCAATAGCAGCTGAACATGGGAGTCACGCTGGAAATCTAAAAACAGCAATTCAAGTATGTAACTAACAATTATAAAGATATTTGCATTCAGCAAGACATCTTACTATGTGTGGTGGAAAGTACTTCCCGTATCACTGTTGCTTTCCTTCTGCACTGCTATACTCGCGGAAGGTGTGTACCGAGAAGGAGTGTTGGTAAGCTTCCGTTTGAACTTGAATATTTACAATTTTTCTTTGATGGTTTGGTGTCGAGACACGTATAGGGAGAAACGAGATGTTGGTGAATTATTCTATAATCGACATTGCTGCAATTTAGGAGCAAACTTTAGCATTACGCACAAAGTCTTTCTTGCAGTGTTTGCCATTGATCTGGATAAGAATCACCGTGAATATTTTGCTCTTTCCACGCGAACCCTTGACGAAACGCGCAACTACATTTTGGAGTTTCTGTATTCCCTCAGTCACTCGTGCCTGTAAGTGTCCAAAACTGAAATATAATACTAAAGTATTGTTCCAACAAGGCTTTTTTGAACTGCTTCCTCCGTCGGTGTAGTAATAGATGTGGATTCTTCCAATAAAACTATATGGCATCTATCTTTCAAGTTGTTATTTTTATGTAATGGTTCCATTTTAAATGGCTCCGTATGCCTACCGCTACCGTAACTAATGAGTGAGCCTGTTTCCAACGATTGTTTGGTAATCGTCTAATCTAACAACAACGGGTACCTCAGCCCATTTATGCGTACTGCCTTACATTTCGTATCAGAATTTAAGGCCCGCCCCTTGCTCGTACAAAACAATAATGAATTAAATGTGACCGCCTCCTTGAAAGAAAACAGTTTTCCTTAATTCCCCAAACGTGTTTCACCACAGTTTGTAGCGTGTTCAGTTTTTTGTTTTGTTGCTTCTAAAAGATATACGTACAAAACTGTATGCAGATTTGGAATATGAAGATGTTGATATCAGAGCTTTTTCTGTTGTTCAGAAAGAATATGTCAGTTGGATTTTACCTTTCCCTATGTGATGTGTCCCCTGGTGGTCAATCGAAATCAGCTGCTAGTCTTAATTAATACATTATGGTACTAAAACACAGGACTGTCAAGGCATTGTCCCCATTTTTGCTTTTTTTTTCGGCAAGAATATAATCTCAAAACTATCTGAAGACGTCACTATTGTGGTGAAACATGGTTTTGGAATGAAACAAAAGGGTGTTCATGGAAGAATTTGGACCCTTTTAATTCATTATTGCGATAAACTTCTTTATATTGAGCGTCACCAAGTATCAATCATCTCCATGTCTTCCTACATTACGCTACAGATTTTAGCGGTGGGACATAGCCATATCAAATAGCAACAGATTTCAATCACTTGAAGTTTCTTACGTAATCCTCGGCATCACTCATATTTGTTATAAAATGTGATAGCCCTATAACCATCCTTTGCGGCACGGCCAAAGAGCCATGTACAGCCGTGCACAAAAGTATTCGAACGACCTGAATTGCATTTCGCCTGATTCGCATGCAACCCACATAACGTAGCTGTCTAGCAGGTCCTCTAATAGCTCCTTGGTACAGTCCTTTGACTATTGAAAATGGTTGCAGCAAGTCACCGCTAGAAAACTATGCTCTGTATCACAATAACTCAAGATGTCAAGTAACACCAAGATACTAGAACTATTAGAGAACACCTTATCACAGATAAGACTGTCCTTACGTCTTGTAAGCTCACATTTATCGCAATAAATGACATACGTGAAATGTTACCACTCTCATTATTACGTCAGATAGGTAATGCACATAGTAAGTTCGTCGTATTCATGATTTCTTCTTCAAGTAACATACCGTAGTTGATATTTAACACAAAATGACATTAAAAATTTAAGTTATTCACGAGCAGCTAGTTGAGAATATGTATGAACTTCAAACCCAGGTCATGCAGACTAAGATTTCGTGACTGACGGAAACTAACAGTCATTCCTGACTAGGCGTACAGAGAGTGATACATCTCGATTTTAGACAGTATCAGTTAGCAAATATCAACGTTAAATTACATAACGCAAACATTTTTAACCCACGCGAATTCTACCCAGAATTTATTGTCCCTGTTAATGAAATACGACAGATGTTAAGTATTGCTTCTTCACGGGTAACTTACTTGAAATGCCGTGAGGTAAAGCTTTGTGTTGGACAGGGATTCGAACCCAGAACCTAACAGGATTGATATCGAAGCACAATCAACTGTGATATATCGAATTTTTTCGGTAGTACCTAGATGTTTTAACTGAAATGACGAGACGAAACATTAATTTTTTCCTTCCTAGGACTCCAACCCGGCACCTATCGCTGTTATATTCTGGAGGAACTAATAATTTATATGTCAAAGTTCCACTCAGTCTCCTCACAGAGTGAACCAAAGAACCTATCACTGTGCTGGGTACTTTTGTATAGCACAAGAAATAAAATGGCCCAGGTACATGACCTGAGCCTGTACAAAATTACATTTTTCAGTAAATAGCTTAAGACGTATTGCCTGTAGTTTATTAAATACGTCCTCCAACTGTGTTACATGTTGGTTCACATCTTCCGAAAAAATTATAGTATCATTGAGAAACACCACGGATTTTTGAGGTTTTAGACGGCATAAAACCCCACCTAGTAATCTTTAGAATGTCACTGGTGGATTGTAAGCCCGAATCTCACGCTGCAATATTGAAAATGCCCGCCTGGGACTGTAAAGGCTGTTACGTCTGTCCTCTGGCAGTGCTTCCATCTGGTGATGTTCGCTCCACAAATTCACTGTGGAGAAGTATTTGCATCTCCGTAAGTTATCAAATGTCTCAGTGATATTATGTATCGTGTGGGCGATGGTGGTGGTTGGAGCATTCTCGTATCTATGGTCGCAACGAAAGCAATGTTTTTTGGTGCCATTTATCAGTTATTTTGGAAGAAGGGCCATGAGTGACCCCAAGGGACTACGACTGCTTCTGTGATACTTTCTACCATCTGTCAGTCACTGAAATCTTCCATGAGTGGTCACAAATGCTTTTGTATACGACACACCTTCCTATAAACTGGAGCATTATTGTCTTTTGGTATGCAGTGTCGCGTAATAAGGGACTTGAGTGATAGACCTTGTGCATCAAACAAATCTTTAAAGTGTAACAGTAGTGCTTACTTAGCTCACTGATCACCACTTTGCAGACGACCCACTTTGTCACACAGTGCAGACTCACTGTCAGTATGCTTATGGCTCTGATTGGTACATAACCTATCTATATCTCCTTCATCCCAAATATCCCCTGATGTAGGCAACCTGCAATGTGTGGTGGTGACAACCCCCTTGCCCTACTACTAACATAACCCATCTACATTTAACAGTCTCATGCCAAATGGCCCCAATGTCAAGTGAAACATATAGATAGGACAGCCTTCGTGCATGGCAACTCACACTCACAAGGATTGCAGCATTTAGACCTGCCAGGTTTTAAATAGAATTCATGACAGGCACCCTTAAAACTAGACAGTTCAGGAGGTTCACAAGGCATACAAGAGTTACCCTCAGATTAAACCGAACGTATCTACGATCCACCATGACCAGCCACTTACTTAACGAAAACTGTCAGTTACAAGGTAAACAATGAGCTTCTCACTCACCACTCCGTGTTATGTAAAGCATTGACTGCAAGATGAGTGAAGCAGCATGGCATAAGGCACGCTAAAAAGCATGCTCGAGTGCAACAAGGAATGTGGACGCAGCGCTCTGTCAGCTGCAACTGTTGTTCAGGTCAGGACCCAACAGTGAAATCATGACGGTAGTCAGATCATAAGTCTGCAGGCGCACGTCTGTCATGGCTCATCAGCAACCCATGTAACCCGCCCCAGTGCTCTCCCAGATGGACTTGCACTTAGTAGGCATTTGGCAACAGCATAGGGCGGGTGTCGTGAAGGAGGATGCCCTGTATCAGATCAGCAGCACAGCGTACAGCCAGGAAGGCAGTACCACCTACATCCTGAGAGGGGCCACTCAGGTGCCTCGCCTGAAAAGTTGAATGCAGTGTAGTTTGTAGGCACTTGTTACAGCCCTTCACCAAGGGGGCCTAGGCTAGCCCTCATCTTTTACCAATCACGGAGGTGGCTCAACAACAGCGGCAGCTTGTAGCTATGAAGTCCAGTTACAGCTTGCTGGCAGAGGTCTCGCAGGCACAGTCTTCACTGACAGCAGGCAACACATCATGATCTGCCAACTGAGTTATCCTGTGATTAACAGGACGGTCTTACGATTGGAATCAAACAATGAGACTGTGGCTTCAGAAATGTGGGTATTTAAAATAGAAATAACGTCATTACGGCCAACGATGTGGTTATTTGGCCTGATTATCCGGAGACCTCAGGGGACTTGTACCTACTGTGGTGTCTCAGTTATTGACAGTTCTCTTTGCGTTCACTTTGCTTCAGTGCTAGGACGTCGTAGAGTGGCTGAGTTCAGATGTTACATGTTATGGTTCTGTGTTGCAAGGCTCGCAGAATGACGTAGTGGGTGCTGTCAAATGACACTCTTTGAACTCATTGATTACGGCTCGGCTCGGTGTTGAAATGTATTAACACAGGCGCCCCACCCTCTACAAAGTTGGCACTCTTTGCGTTGTCCAGATACTGATGGTGACACACGGTAAAAGCCGGGTCCAATTCTCTGCCATCTGCACAAAGTATTATTTATAAAAATGTTTATTTAAACCTTATAATTGGATCTACAGAGCAACAACGTATATACTATTCAGTACAGTCTCCAATGGCACACCAGCTGAGCCTATACTGTGATAATGGTGATTTTTCATTAACCATAGAATTATTCTACTATAGAATGAGATCACCAGAAGCACCATGCTGTTTCGAATACCACCCAGCACCTGAAATGAAAGTTCCTTCAGAAAAAAATATTTGTCTGTGGTGTAGAATCCTTGGCAGTTAAGGAAGTCATCGAATATGTTTCTGGAGGGAAAAAGAAAAACAGTAATGATAAATCTCACGCAAAATCACATTCTTTTCCCAAGCATGAGAAATGTGGTTTTCTCCCCTTACCTTGAGTAAGATGTCTGCCTCCTGCACAATCATCGAATATGTTTCTGGAGCGAAAAAGAAAAACAGCAATGAGAAATCTCACGCAAAATCACATTCTTTTCCCAAGCATGAGAAATGTGGTTTTCTCCCCTTACCTGTGAAGTGACTCTCAACTGTCAGAAGCCTCCACAATCGCTAGTGTCTTATCAGTGTACTTCTCAGCAATCAGAGAGGTTTCTGGAATGGGCAATATATTATGTAAATCAAATTATCTTCCTAAGCACATGAGAAGTGTTTTCTCCTCCCATATATTCAGTAAGATGCCTGCACACTTCGATGCTCAACAGACTACTGATCATTTGTGACTATCAAGACTCCTTATTTACGAAATGTATTCGCAGCTGTAAATATGATCAAACTCCAACTGCCCAATGTATTGGTTACTATGAAAATTTGTGCCGGACAGGGACTCGAGCCTTAATCGTGTTGTCCATCTGAAAACGCCTCCAGAACCGACCTAAACTTCCACATGTCACTGTGTGTCCCGTACTCGCATAATTACTGTGTTCCCGCACTGGGAGAGACTATAATCATAAGTCGCCGACTTTTTTGGCATGAAATACTGTATTGAAGCGCCTGCGTTATTATGGTGTACTCTGGGATGTCCTTCAGACGTGCATTCGAGCCTGAAGGAAAAGGAACTGCTGCGATCTACAGGTGTATGAAATCCAGGAAATACACTCCTGGAAATTGAAATAAGAACACCGTGAATTCATTGTCCCAGGAAGGGGAAACTTTATTGACACATTCCTGGGGTCAGATACATCACATGATCACACTGACAGAACCACAGGCACATAGACACAGGCAACAGAGCATGCACAATGTCGGCACTAGTACAGTGTATATCCACCTTTCGCGGCAATGCAGGCTGCTATTCTCCCATGGAGACGATCGTAGAGATGCTGGATGTAGTCCTGTGGAACGGCTTGCCATGCCATTTCCACCTGGCGCCTCAGTTGGACCAGCGTTCGTGCTGGACGTGCAGACCGCGTGAGACGACGCTTCATCCAGTCCCAAACATGCTCAATGGGGGACAGATCCGGAGATCTTGCTGGCCAGGGTAGTTGACTTACACCTTCTAGAGCACGTTGGGTGGCACGGGATACATGCGGACGTGCATTGTCCTGTTGGAACAGCAAGTTCCCTTGCCGGTCTAGGAATGGTAGAACGATGGGTTCGATGACGGTTTGGATGTACCGTGCACTATTCAGTGTCCCCTCGACGATCACCAGTGGTGTACGGCCAGTGTAGGAGATCGCTCCCCACACCATGATGCCGGGTGTTGGCCCTGTGTGCCTCGGTCGTATGCGGTCCTGATTGTGGCGCTCACCTGCACGGCGCCAAACACGCATACGACCATCATTGGCACCAAGGCAGAAGCGACTCTCATCGCTGAAGACGACACGTCTCCATTCGTCCCTCCATTCACGCCTGTCGCGACACCACTGGAGGCGGGCTGCACGATGTTGGGGCGCGAGCGGAAGACGGCCTAACGGTGTGCGGGACCGCAGCCCAGCTTCATGGAGACGGTTGCGAATGGTCCTCGCCGATACCCCAGGAGCAACAGTGTCCCTAATTTGCTGGGAAGTGGCGGTGCGGTCCCCTACGGCACTGCGTAGGATCCTACGGTCTTGGCGTGCATCCGTGCGTCGCTGCGGTCCGGTCCCAGGTCGACGGGCACGTGCACCTTCCGCCGACCACTGGCGACAACATCGATGTACTGTGGAGACCTCACGCCCCACGTGTTGAGCAATTCGGCGGAACGTCCACCCGGCCTCCCGCATGCCCACTATACGCCCTCGCTCAAAGTCCGTCAACTGCACATACGGTTCACGTCCACGCTGTCGCGGCATGCTACCAGTGTTAAAGACTGCGATGGAGCTCCGTATGCCACGGCAAACTGGCTGACACTGACGGCGGCGGTGCACAAATGCTGCGCAGCTAGCGCCATTCGACGGCCAACACCGCGGTTCCTGGTGTGTCCGCTGTGCCGTGCGTGTGATCATTGCTTGTACAGCCCTCTCGCAGTGTCCGGAGCAAGTATGGTGGGTCTGACACACCGGTGCCAATGTGTTCTTTTTTCCATTTCCAGGAGTGTATATTCGCAATTGCGAATATGATCAGACACTAATGTATTAGTGACAACTTCGTATGCATGATGAGATAAATCTAGAACGGAGAGAAAGACAGGAGGTATAATAGTTTTTACCAGACCGGCTAACGTTAAACCATGCTCTGACGTCCATTGTGATACTGATAGTAGTGCTAATAGACTTGATAATTTATCTAGAGTACAGAAACTTTAAATAAAGATATTCATAACTTTGGTTTTAGGCGACTGAAACGTATTATAGTTACACTTTATTGCATAATGTTTTAAATATCGTACTATTTCTGAAGGAGGCAGTAAATTGTCAAAGCTGTTATGTAGTGCACATTATCCTTCTTCATGTTTGAACCAGGTTCATGTGAACCGGGTTCACTTTCCGTCTGGAAGTTAACAATCGCATCCTCATAGTTTTTAGGCGTTTTGGGTAAAGAATCTCTAATAAACACGCCTCAAAAATTTGATACTTCTAGGTTTTAGCATAATATTCTTAATCAATATTAGTAAGCGTTCTTGTTGGACGACTGTTTAAGGAGAATTTTTTTCCACCCAATACAAAGTCCATTTTTCCTGTAGCGTCCTAAGTGCAAGTGCTTCCCTTCACGAAGTTGGTTGTATCATTATGACTGTGCATCTCAGCCAATTGTTTGTGAGTAGTCTTTGCATCATTAACTGACTCAGCAATGCCTGCCGCTCCAACAGCTAATCCTCCTAGGCTGATAACGCAGCAAATATTGGAATGAGTGGTAATACTCGAGTTTTGGGAGTGGGTAATATATGTTCTCTGCAGAGCGATTTTGCTTTTGGAACAACTTGTGAAGCAATCTGACGACCTATTTTCGTGGCTGTTATGTGATTGCTGCCTAATTTCAGACACTTTAGACTACTTCAGACTGTTTCAGTTATTCTGTTTATCGTATTCTCGGCGATCTGCTCTTTTGTCTTCTTCTTTTACGTACCCATACCAATTTTAATTTTAACTTTAACTTCCATTGCACCAGTCACAGCGAAAGCAGTTAATTTCTCACTAAACTTAACATCTTTTACCTTCACTCTGCAAGATACTCTTTCTCCCAGAATCACAAATTGTTTGATTGCATTTCATAAGAAGTTTTATGGCCCTTGCACGACGCATCTAATGGATTGCCTCGAACATCACCTCTATTTAACCGGTCGATCAGCTTTGTACCTGCCCCACTGTTTCAGCAGCCAGGTATATGAAGTTCAATGAAGCAATTCTAAATAATACGATTTAGAAGAGATCAATTTTTCTCGTTCGTCCTCATCTTGTTAGTCACTGCTCAAACTCCAGCACAAGACTGACGTCTTTCAACCTATGCAATGTTCTTACATACAGGGTGACCCAAACGGCTATTAACATGTGAAAATTAAATTCTTCTTGGAATAATGTAGGTAGAGAGGTAAAAAATGACACACTTGCTTGAAACGACGTGGGTTTTGATTAAAATAAAAAAAATTACACAAAATGATCAACAGATGGCGCTTCATATGATACAAAAGCAATTAACATAAAAACTGATTTTTGGCAAAGAAGATGATCTTCGTAACAAATGCTCAACATGTCGGTTGTCATTCATCAATAATACCTGTAGTCGAGGGACAATGTTGTGAACAGCACTGTACAGAATATCAGTAGGTGTGGCGAGAAATGATCATCGGATGTTGGCTTTTAGGATCCCTAATGAGGTCGGGCGATCATGTGTCGCAATTTGGTCTGTAGTACCATCCTGCATAAAAGTCGTACCATCCAGAAGATGTTTATCAGCCATGCTAGGGATGATGCGATTGTGTAACATACCGACATGCCTTGCACCTGTCAAACTGACAGTCTGAAAAACAGCAGCTCACGATTTCTTGAAGAAAAATGGTCAGATCACGTTTGATGTGGTAATTCCACATCACACCGTGGCTTTGTTGTCATCCAATGGAGTTTCCACGACAGTTCTAAGATTTTTCACAGGTCGAATTCTGCAGTTGTGGGTGTTGATTGACTGTCAGTGTATGAAATTGGCTTCATCGGTCAACAACACGTTAGACAACCAGCCGCCTTCTTACCCCAGTTTTTGAACTGTGTGCATACAAAATGCTCTCCATATCACAAAATCGGTTGCTGACAGTTCATGATGAGACTGGAGTTTGAACTAATAGCATTGGAGGGTACACCTTGGTGCTCTCCAGACGGTAGTGCGTGGAATGTTGATGCGACTTGCCACTCCACGAGTTCTGTCTTTACCATCTGGAGATCAACCTGCTGAAGTCTGCATTTCTTCCTGAACTGTCCGAGCTGCACTGGAAGTTGTCTGGTCGCCCACTACTGGGCCAATCTTCTAAACAACCCCTGTCTTCGAACTTCGTGATCATTTTCTTCACAGTGACACTTGTCACAGACCTTTGTCCGTATGAATAACCTTCTTATGGCGATTAGGATCGTAAAGCTGGAGTAGCGGATTCTCTGTTCTTATAATAAAGCTTCAATAACAATGCCAGTAATGGTAAAGTCAATACTCCGCGAGTGCTGACGTATCTGACTCTCTCTCACAACAGATCAGTTTATACACTAATCCCATGCGGCGTCACTGGCGTGTTGCCGTCCAGTGCCATCTGTTGGTTGGTTTTTGCACCCGTTTTGGTTTCAATAAAATCCCATGTCATTACAAGGTCAAGTTTTGTCCGTCTACCTACTTTATGCCACGAATTAGCGCATTTTCAAATGATGATGAAGTTTTGGGTCACTCTATATGTAGTTACCGTAAGGCAGAGGAATTTTTCTACAGTGTATGCATTGCTCATACACAGTAACGACAAAAATATCGCAACACCAAAAAAGAAATTAATATAGAGTAATAAAACCTCGGGAATACATTTGTCTAGGTTACATATTTGAGTGATTAACATTCCATGTTTACAGGTTAATGTAAGCGTGAGATAAGCCATTGCAAATGTGAAATGTTTGTTCTTTAATAACCTGTGTTCCTCCTGAATCTTGAACGCAAGCATGCAAACATGCATGTATTGTCTTGTACAGCTGCTGGGTGTCATTTTGTAAGATGGAGTTCCATGTCTGTTGAACCTGCTCGATTAATATAGTGATCATTAGTGTTGGTTGTGGATGAAGCTGGAATTTTCCGCCGATGATGTCCCACATGTACTCAATTGGAGACATATATGGTGTTCTAGCTGGCCAAGGCAACATGTCGAAATTCTGTAGAGCATGTTGTGTTACAACAGTGGGACGTGAGCGAGCATTATTCAGTAGGAAAACATTCCCTGGAATGCTGTTCATGAATTGAGGCACAACAGGTCGAATCTCCAGACTGACACACAGATTTGCAGTCATGGTGTGTGGCAAAGCAAAGAGAGTGCTCTTGCCGTCATACGAAATGGCACCCCAGGCCATAGCCCCGGGTGTACGTCGCAGGCAGCCAGGTTGGTTGCAGGCCCTCAACTGGCCTCCTCCTAACCAACACACGACCATAGCTGGAGCGAGGCAGAACAAATTTTCATTAGAAAACATAATAGACCCTCAGCATGCCCTTCAATGAGCTCTCACTTGACATCACTGAAGTCGCAAACTGCGGTGGTTTCGAGTCAGTGGAACGCACGCGACGGGGCGTGAGGTTCGGAGTGGTCCTTTAAATAACCGGTGTGTACAATTCGTTGTGTCACTATGGAGCCAACTCCTGTTCCAATTGTTGCTGCAGGTGCAGTACGATGCGCCAGAGCCACCTGCCGAGAACGATGGTGTTGTGTACATAGTTCCGCGTAGTCAGCGCGTACACAACTTTCCCACTAGAGCGCGCCCCGCTAAGCACAACAGCGCAGGCGCAGCGCTCGTCCGTCTCCACACTACGAGATGGCACTGCCATAAAGACGGACCAAATTCTGCTTCCGCCGATCCGCGTATTAATATGTCACGCAGCCAGTGAGATTGCTGCTAACGTAGAACGTTTTCTCCTCGCGGATCACACTCGCGCGGTGATACCTGAACGCGCGAGGTATTATAACGAGTGTACAGACCGCCGATGAGTTAGTCTGCATTAGTGTATAGTCAAGTTTCAGTCTGCACCTAATAAGATTACCATATTCCTGTACATCCCCCCCCCCCCCCCCCCATGAACCATGGACCTTGCCGTTGGTGGGGAGGCTTGCGTGCCTCAGCGATACAGATAGCCGTACCGTAGGTGCAACCACAACGGGGGGGTATCTGTTGAGAGGCCAGACAAACGTGTGGTTCCTGAAGAAGGGCAGCAGCCTTTTCAGTTGTTGCATGGGCAACAGTCTGGATGATTGACTGATCTGGCGTCGTAACAATAAACAAAACGGCCTTGCTGTGCTGGTACTGCGAACGGCTGAAAGCAAGGGGAAACTACAGCCGTAATTTTTCCCGAGGGCATGCAGCTTTACTGTATGATTAAATGATGATGGCGTCCTCTTGGGTAAAATATTCCGGAGGTAAAATAGTCCCCCATTCGGATCTCCGGGCGGGGACTACTCAGGAGAATGTCGTTATCAGGAGAAAGAAAACTGGCGTCCTACGGATCGGAGTGTGGAATGTCAGATCCCTTAATCGGGCAGGTAGGTTAGATAATTTAAAAAGGGAAATGGATAGGTTGAAGTTAGATATAGTGGGAATTAGTGAAATTCGGTGGCAGGAGGAACAAGACTTCTGGTCAGGTGACTACAGGGTTATAAACACAAAATCAAATAGGGGTAATGCAGGAGTAGGTTTAATAATGAATAGGAAAATAGGAATGCGGATAAGCTACTACAAACAGCATAGTTAACGCATTATTGTGGCCAAGATAGATGCGAAGCCCACACCTACTACAGTAGTACAAGTTTATATGCCAACTAGCTCTGCAGATGACGAAGAAATTGAAGAAATGTATGATGAAATAAAAGAAATTATTCAGATAGTGAAGGGAGACGAAAATTTAATAGTCATGGGTGACTGGAATTCGAGTGTAGGAAAAGGGAGAGAAGGAAAGATAGTCGGTGAATATGGATTGGGGCTAAGAAATGAAAGAGGAAGCCGCCTGGTAGAATTTTGCACAGAGCACAACATAATCATAGCTAACACTTAGATTAAGAATCATGAAAGAAGGTTGTATACATGGAAGAACCCTGGAGATACTAAAAGGTATCATATAGATCATATAATGGTAAGACAGAGTTTTAGGAACCAGGTTTTAAATTGTAAGACATTTCCAGGGGCAGATGTGGACTCTGACCACAATCTATTGGTTATGACCTGCACATTAAAACTGAAGAAACTGCAAAAAGGTGGGAAAAATGGTTCAAATGGCTCTGAGCACTATGGGACTCAACTGCTGAGGTCATTAGTCCCCTAGAACTTAGAACTAGTTAAACCTAACTAACCAAAGGACATCACAAACATCCATGCCCGAGGCAGGATTCGAACCTGCGACCGTAGCGGTCTTGCGGTTCCAGACTGCAGCGCCTTTAACCGCACGGCCACTTCGGCCGGCAAAAAGGTGGGAATTTAAGGAGATGGGACCTGGATAAACTGAAAGAACCAGAGGTTGTACAGAGTTTCAGGGAGACCATAAGGGAGCAATTGACAGGAATGGGGGAAAGAAATACAGTAGAAGAAGAATGGGTAGCTTTGAGGGATGAAGTAGTGAAGGCAGCAGAGGATCAAGTAGGTAAAAAGACGAGGGCTAGTAGAAATCCTTGGGTAACAGAAGAAATATTGAATTTAATTGATGAAAGGAGAAAATATAAAAATGCAGTAAATGAAGCAGGCAAAAAGGAATACAAACGTCTCAAAAATGAGATCGACAGGAAGTGCAAAATGGCTAAGCAGGGATGGCTAGAGGACAAATGCAAGGATGTAGAGGCTTATCTCACTAGGGGTAAGATAGATACTGCCTACAGGAAAATTAAAGAGACCTTTGGAGATAAGAGAACGACTTGTATGAATTTCAGGAGCTCAGATGGAAACCCAGTTCCAAGCAAAGGAGGGAAAGCAGAAAGGTGGAAGGAGTATATAGAGGGTCTATACAAGGGCGATGTGCTTGAGGACAATATTATGGAAATGGAAGAGGATGTAGATGAAGATGAAATGGGAGATACGATACTGCGTGAAGAGTTTGACAGAGCACTGAAAGACCTGAGTCGAAACAAGGCCCCCGAAGTAGACAAAATTCCATTGGAACTACTGACGGCCTTGGGAGAGCCAGTCCTGACAAAACTCTACCATCTGGTGAGCAAGATGTATGAAACAGGAGAAATACCCTCAGACTTCAAGAAGAATATAATAATTCCAATCCCAAAGAAAGCAGGTGTTGACAGATGTGAAAATTACCGAACTATCAGTGTAATAAGTCACAGTAGCAAAATACTAACACGAATTCTTTACGGACGAATGGAAAAACTAGTAGAAGACAACCTCGGGGAAGATCAGTTTGGATTCCGTAGAAACACTGGAACACGTGAGGCAATACTGACCTTACGACTTATCTTAGAAGAAAGATTAAGGAAAGGCAAAACTACGTTTGTAGCATTTGTAGACTTAGAGAAAGCTTTCGACAATGTTGACTGGAATACTCTCTTTCAAATTCTGAAGGTGGCAGGGGTAAAATACAGGGAGCGAAAGGCTATTTATAATTTGTACAGAAACCATATTGCAGTTATAAGAGTCGAGGGACATGAAAGGGAAGCAGTGGTTGGGAATGGAGTAAGACAGGGTTGTAGTCTCCCCCCGATGTTGTTCAATCTGTATATTGAGCAAGCAGTAAAGGAAACAAAAGAAAAATTCGGAGTAGGTATTAAAATCCATGGAGAAGAAATAAAAACTTTGAGGTCGGCCGATGACATTGTAATTCTGTCAGAGACAGCAAAGGACTTGGAAGAGCAGTTGAATGGAATAGACAATGTCTTGAAAGGAGGATATAAGATGAATATCAACAAAAGCAAAACGAGGATAATGGAATGTAGTCGAATCAAGTCGGGTGATGCTGAGGGAATTAGATTAGGAAATGAGACACTTAAAGTAGTAAAGGAGTTTTGCTATTTGGGGAGCAAAATAACTGATGATGGTCGAAGTAGAGAGGATATAAAATGTAGACTGGCAATGGCAAGGTAAGCTTTCTGAAGAAGAGAAATTTGTTAACATCGAGTATAGATTTAAGTGTCAGGAAGTCATTTCTGAAAGTATTTGTATGGAGTGTAGCCATGTATGGAAGTGAAACATGGACGACAAATAGTTTGAACAAGAAGAGAATAGAAGCATTCGAAATGTGGTGCTACAGAAGAATGCTGAAGATTAGATGGGTAGATCACATAACTAATGAGGAGGTATTGAATAGGATTGGGGAGAAGAGAAGTTTGTGGCACAACTTGACCAGAAGACGGGATCGGTTGGTAGTACATGTTCTGAGGCATCAAGGGATCACCAATTTAGTATTGGAGGGCAGCGTGGAGGGTAAAAATCGTAGAGGGAGACCAAGAGATGAATACACTAAGCAGATTCAGAAGGATGTAGATTGCAGTAGGTACTGGGAGATGAAGAAGCTTGCACAGGATAGAGTAGCATGGAGAGCTGCATGAAACCAGTCTCAGGACTGAAGACCACAACAACAACACAACATTCCTGTACATAGCCACGAAGAGAAATGTATAGACCCTTTGTCAAGTATCAGAGATATGTGAGAATAAAATTAACGTACCAAGACCAAAAGAACTTCAGATTGTCCATTGTAAATAGCATCCAGAACCAAGTTAAGTTATTTTTATACTTTTTATTATTTTAATAAATGGGCGTGAAAATTAATCAAGTTCTGTTGAAGTTGGTCACCGTCAACCTGCTACTCTAAGCGTGCAAGTGGCATTTCTATCGTCTGACCTAACGGCAGAAGATAAACAAGCCACGATAAGACCACGAGACATATTGCTGACACTCGCCTACTTCGTTAGAGCGACAAGTCAAATAATCTGATAGTGTGTACACCGAAGGTCTTACAGTACGCACACCTCAGATGGTCTTCCCTCTTGGTGGTGCATGCGGTCATCTGGAGCCCTGTCTCCTTGCGACAATACATACCCGTAACTACCGCTGTCAGCAATCGTGTACTGTGGATGCATTCCTGCAAAGTCTTTCTGCGGTACAGGAGCATCCTGTTTCTCGTATCCCTATTACAACACCACGTTCAAACTCAGTGAGGTTTTGATAATGGCGCCTTCGTTATCTTAATGGCATTTTTGACTAACTTCAACTGCTACGTCCAGTCTCAAAGGTAACTAACGCTCACGACCGTTACGGAGTGTATTTAAAGCGAATTTGATTTGCATTCTCGTAGTGGCGTTGCTAGCACCACTCCTATGCGACAGGTGCGAAATTGAATCAGACATTAACTGCCGGTTGGCAGAAGAATCCTCAGTTTGTTTCGAGACACAATTCAAGGAACTGCACTTCAATTTATAGTCAGTCCTATTAGTGATGACAGTGCGTTGCAACCACAAAATCGCAAACGTGGTGCTCTATTTCCAGCTACAGTTAAATGTTTTATATCGTGTCGTTCCAACTGTGGAAAAATAAACGTGATTACTAATCTTCTCCTTCATGAAAATAGCCTCACATTTAAGAATATCAATGTATATTCCTAATTGCTTCAGCAATACAAATATAAAATTCTAGCAAGATGATTGAAAGATAAGACAATGATTGCCAAAATTAGCTAGCACAGTGGTTACCCGTATACTAAAAGTGATTAGCTAATTTCTACTTTTATTTTACTGTGACAATTACAAATGCATTACCTGATCTATTACCGCTAACTACCCTGTAATCAACCAGTAGATCAGGAGGCTCTCACTAACCTTATCACGCAGCTCCCTCGACCATTCCACGTAAGTGGGGAGTTTAATGCACATAATTCGCTACGGGACTGCCTCCACCTGTTATATTGCTAGATAAGTTTAGAACCTTTTGTTCACAGAAGAGGTTTGTCTTCTGAACAGGCGGGAGAGCACCCACCTCAACACTTCTGCAATGTCGTTGTCTGGCATCATTCTTTCGATGTTGCCTCACGCTTCGTACTGAAAAGTGATCGAACACTTGCAGTCTAGTGACCACTTCTGCCAGGTAGAGCAATGTTCAAAAATAAACCACCTAAACAGACTCTCTGCGAAGGGAACTGGGCGTTATATAGTTAGCTCACTGTGATTGTACATCTAGTGTACAGGAAGGGCTGGATCATATCACAAAAATAATCCACCGTGCCGCTGATATGTTCATTCCACAGTCTTCAGGCCGGCTACGAAGACAGTTCTTTCACTGGTGAGTTGGTGAATGCCGTTCTTCTTTGAGGGACAGGCGGGCGACTCTATGTATTGTCAGATATTGACCAACAGCAGAGAACCTCGCAGCCTTTAGCGTAGTGAGGTTCAAATTCGCCGATTCGTAAAGGACTCTAAAAGAGGATCATAGAAACATATCCTGAACTATATAGTTCGTTCAACAAAGTGAACAGTTGTATGGGAGGCAGTCAGGGAGATTTCAGAGAGACGTGAGAGAAGTCCAGTTACTCCTGCAGTCTAAACCAGCCTGAGACAAGTAATGCAGACAACTGCAAGCCAGGGCATAAGATATTTTCTTTTTCTTTTCTTACAACCACCACAAAATACCGTTACCGATTCCTACCAATCAATAACCATCATCAAACTACTTAAAAAAACCTGCTAACAGTTAGTGACGTAAGGTTTCTGTTGCACTGTGAGCAAAGTAATGTTTTCGCAACTGTTGTCGAAATAAGATAAAGTTAGAAATTAGTCAATCATATAGTCTCCACTGCAAAATGTCTCTTTTTTTCTAAAGAATTATTTTAGAATTGATTATGTATCACGACATAACGAAGTTCAAATGCAATTTTTACCTCTGTTTTCTGTAATATGGTACTTTTGATAAGTACAATGTTTGTGCAATATAAACAAACGGCTAGAAACAAGCGGAAACACTCGACAGATCAATAGTCCAAAGAGGGCAAGGAATTTAGCAATCAGTTGCAAATCCAATCTCTATCTGCAGCTGTAGGTTTCAGCTATTGAATATCTATGCTCTGGTTATGAACGTGCTAAAGTGATATAGTAACCTGTGCTTTCACAAGCTATGGGAGTCTGTGTATTTGTTTAAACGCACTGAGGACAGTTATTCAAAACCTGAACTCTCGATCTGCAATAAACAGAAAAGTTAATTTGTGACTGATTGCTGAATTCCTTTCCCTCTTTCGAAATGTACTACAGTTGCTGTGTAAAAGTGTTCCAGGGGGAATCCAGATTAGCTCAGTCGTACTCCCTGACCGTGTCTTCAGTTACCGACTCCCAGGCCAGCGTATGGTATTTAGTGTTGAGCTGTATGTGATCCTGAAGGCAGATCAGGCGCGACAAAAGAAAATGTTTCTCGTGTGCCGCAAATGTGCCCAGCAGAGAAGATTATGCAAGTAATACGGACTAACTGCTCCTCATTCAACAGCAGGCAGAGCATCTTTCATTCTACTGGGTACTGAGGAGTGTTAAAATTCAATGAAATGAGCTACGAGATACAGCAACAAAGAAGGCCTACAGGGAATACTATATCACTATACACCGGTCCTCTTCAGGCTATCACTTCACAGTTGAATTAAGAAAAACCTGCAGTAGAGATGAAGGGGTGGCGAAGATTGAGGGACAATAAACTGCAATCGATAAACGTCCATGGCATACCTCATACCGGTCACTAGTGTCGCATGGAGACACACTGATACACCTCCAAAAATTGCACTGTTTAATACTCCCGCATGTGGATCCGCTAATCTGTAATATTTTTGGTTTACGAATATCAGTATACCATGTTTCAACTGAGAGCATTTTATATCTGATCTAGCGTGGCAGAAAAGTTAAATGGGGACCGACCATCTGCTTCAGCTACCAACGAGACTAGTGTCGCAAAGCTTTTAAGATGTGCTTTTTCTCTACTCCAGTCTAACGTTTGGATTGGAAATTAAAGTGTTTCGCAGACTGTCCAGCTCATTCTTCTGATGTTTATGTGTATTGATCAGCCAGTGTGCGTGTGTGTGTGTGTGTGTGTGTGTGTGTGTGTGTGTGTGTTTATACAAAGGATCTTTAAGGGAAATATGTTAGGCTTTTTAAACTTTTAGGCACATTAAGAAGAGTAATTTCATCAAAGTTTAGTATAGGCGCTCACTGTCTGCTGAGACTTTTGCCTCTCTTGCCACAAAGCGCTGATAATTTTTCACTCAATCAGTTTAAAAAAAAGTAATGTGACAACAATGAATCCAACGCAATCGACTGCCATCAATCATAGACACCACCCCGTTATTTCGACAATATACAAGATGTCTTCAGATATCTGCGGTTTCATTTTTTTCAGTGTGTAGACAGAATCGGCCTACACATATGAAGCTCATGACATGTTTCAAGTCTCAACGAAAAGCATCGCATGTTTCCCGTTACAAGCAAAATAATTTCTAAAGCGAAAATGTTACGTACCCATTTTATAGAACGCTCCCAAATTAGTCTACTGCGACAGTCGTTTCAGCGATATATAATATCAGGGACAGTGAAACAGGAAAGACAACCAGCACTCTAGCAGCGACTTGCGTGCTGCCCTGGCCAGCGCAGTCTGGTACCGCCAAGCGTCAGATGTTGAAGTACTGGTTATTCTTCCCGATTTACCGTCCGTGTTAATCTCTCTCTCTCACTATTCGTTTAGTCGGTTCCGACTCTTCGTGACCCCATGAACCAAATCACGCCACTTTTTCCTGTCTTGCACTTTCTCCCGTAGACCTTCCAGGTTGGAACACATTGCTTCTGTGATGCCATCGATACATCTCATCCTCTGACGTCCTCTTCTTCTAGTTCCTTCAATCTTCCCCAACATTAATGTTTTTTCCAGTGAGGCATGCCTTCGCATTGTGTGTCCAAAGTAGGTCAGCTTTTGTTTTAACATTAGACCTTCCAGGGAGAAATCTGGTTTTATTTGATCTAATATTGATCTGTTGGTTCTCTTTGCAGTCCATGGAACTCTAAGAAGTTTCCTCCAACAATACAATTCGTAGGAGTCAATTCTACACCGTTCAGCCTTTCTAATGGTCCAGGTCTCACATCCATACATCACACCTGGAAAGACCATAGCCCTCACAATACGGATCTTTGTTGCTAGTGTTATATCTCTGGACCTTATAAACTTGTCAAGGTTTGACATCGCCTGTCTACCGAGCAACAGGCGTCTCCGGATTTCATGGCTGAAGTCGCCATCAGCAGAGATCTGGGAACCGAGATAACTGGATGTGGTCAGTACCTCCATGGTTTCTCCTGCTATATCCCACGAACTGGTAGGTGTAGTTGCCATAATTTTCGTTTTCTTCACATTCAGCATAAGACCGACCTTTTCACTTTCGTCTTTCACCTTCAGCAAGAGTGTTCTCATTCTTCTTCACTTTCTTCCGTGTTAATACGTATCGCTAAAACAAATGTCCCACTGTACCTGTTTGTGACTGCTATATAGAGTGGATACGTAAAATGCCTACAATTTCTGCACCTTAACACTGAAATTTTTCTCTTCTTCATCTACCTTAGAGTCAAGTATCCCAACTTCATCAGAAATTTTGCCCATTTCACCCCGAATGGATTTTAATTTTCCGTCTATCATTTCCTCGATTTCACTAGCCATTTTACCTACTTCGTCTTTCACAACATAAGCTATTTCGGATTAAACCGAATCAATTTTTAAATTTGTGTCACCCATATCGGTTCTAACAGAATCAATTTTGGATCCCAATCCTCTTATCATTTGCATTAACTGCTACATCATGTCTCCCCAAAATTCATCTCCCTTGCCTGACTTCGGAGAATTTGCCGTACTGTATTCACCGCCGATCACGCTCTTCCGCTCCGACTTAAGGTTAAGCGGCTCGCTATTATTTTCGGACCCACAAAAACTGGCCGACTGCTTAATATTAGCGACGTCTACTACAGGCGATTGACCTACATAAGCTACAGCTTATTCTACATTACTTTACTTTTTAACATATTTAAATAATCAAAGCTTGACCACTTTCACGTTCTAAATAAAGTAACAATAATATCCATTACATAATAAACGTTAAATTCTTTTTCATAAAACCAATACAATCGCCTTCTTAACTTTGAATGTCAGGGCCAGTAGCCTTGCACCAATATACTTTCTGATAAATAAATAAAGAACAAAAGTAACTACTATACACTAAACTTTACAACAAATATTCTGTTTCCTAATGATTCACTAAGGTGTCATGCTTTCATCGTTCAGTGTGTTTCGTGTGGAGGAAATGATGATCTCATGGTAACTGAAAATACTGATAATTTAAATTTACTATATCTTTTAAACAAATATAGTCACAGAATTGATGTCTACAACGTTTGTCATTTTAATGATGCGTATCTATATGAAATGACGATCGTTAAGGTCGACCAGAGTGCTCAGATTTTAGGATTCAGGCCTTTGTTACAAAACTTGTTAATTTCACTTTAACAGTAAATCCTAAACTATTACGGATATGATCAATATTCAAGTTTTATTAGGATCCCCATGAAAATGTATGGAGGATGGCAGATTAAAATTACTGTGGTTTGATTCCCTGCATTACTACAGAATTAAATACATTACTGGCCATTAAAAGATGACGTGCTACAGACCCGAAATTTAACCGACAGGAAGAACATGCTGTGATATGCAAATTATTAGCTTTTCAGAGCGTTCACACAAGGTTGGCGCCGGTGACGACACCTGCAACGTGCTGACATGAGGAAAGTTTCCAAGCGATTTCTCATACACAAACAGCAGCTGACCGGCGTTGCCTGGTGAAACGTTGTTGTGATGCCTCGTGTAAGGAGGAGAGGTGCGTACCATCACGTTTCCGACTTTGATAAAGGTCGGGGTTCTGGCGCTGCAGTCCGGAACCGCGGGACTGCTACGGTCGCAGGTTCGAATCCTGCCTCGGGCATGGGTGTGTGTGATGTCCTTAGGTTAGTTAGGTTTAAGTAGTTCTAAATTCTAGGGGACTTATGACCTAAGATGTTGAGTCCCATAGTGCTCAGAGCCATTTGAACCATAAAGGTCGGATTGTACCCTATCGCGATTGCTGTTTATCGTATCTCGACAATGCTGCTCGCGGTGGTCGAGATCCAATGACTGTTAGCAGTATATGGAATCGGTGGGTTCAGAAGGGTAATACCGAACGCCGTGCTGGATCTCAACGGCCTAGTATCACTATCAGTCGAGATGACAGGCATCTTATCCGCATGGCTGTAACGGATCGTGCAGCCACGTCTTGATCCCTGAGTCAACAGATGGGGACGTTTGGCAAGACAACAACCATCTGCACGAAAAGTTGGACGACGTTTGTAACAGCATGGACTATCAGCTCGGAGACCATGGCTGCGGTTACCCTTGACGCTGCATCACAGACAGGAGCGCCTGCGATGGTGTACTCATCGACGAACCTGGGTGCACGAATGGCAAAACGTCATTTTTTCGGATGAATTCAGGTTCTGTTTACAGCATCATGATGGTCGCATCCGTGTTTGGCGCCATACTGGCGTGCCACCCAGCGTGATGGTATGGGGTGCCATTGCTTACACGTCTCGGTTACCTCTTGTTCGCATTGACGGCACTCTGAACACAGGACGTTACATTTCAGATATGTTACGACCCGTGGCTCTACCCTTCATTCGACCCCTGCGAAACCCTACATTTCAGCAGGATAATGCACGACCGCATGTTGCAGGTCCTGTACGGGCCTTTCTGGATGCAGAAAATGTTCGACTGCTGCCCTGGCTAGCACATTCTACAGATCTCTCACCAATTGGAAACGTCTGGTCAATGGTGGCCGAGGAACTGGCTCGTCACAATACGCCAGTCACTACTCTTGATGAACTGTGGCATCGTGTTGAAGCTGCATTGGCAGCTGTACCTGTACACGCCTTCCAAGCTCTATTTGACTCAATGTCCAGGCGGATCAAGGCCGTTGTTACGGCCAGAGATGGTTGTTCTGAGTACTGATTTCTCAGGATCTATGCACCCAAATTGCGTGCAAATGCAATCACATGTCAGTTCTAGTATAATATATTTGTCCAATGAATACCCGTTTATCATCTGCATTTCTTCTTGGTGTAGCGATTTTAATGGTCAGTAGTGTAGTTTTCATAAATGTTTCCCGTTATGGTTGACCTTAGGTCCGCCATATTTAAGACTGCTACGTATCCCTGGCCACAAAAGCCTTCTACTGGGTTTCCCTATGAAGTAGTTTCTCGTCTGTCTCAGTCGCACACTACAGCGCTTAGGCCTCTATAAACAATAGACGCCTGTGAGTTTCCCCATCTCGTTGTGAATCTGAACCGTTTGTGACACGCGGTTCTGGACGACAGGGTTCGTTTCACAATTCCTGTAGGCTGACTCTTTCGACCATATATTTGAATGAGAGCGCAATGCTCGTTAACTCACAGTAGTGATTAATGACACTACATTAGAGTTGTGGTCGCACGCGCCAGGGTAGCCGAGAGTAATGGTGTACATGTTCCGCTTTTAACCCGCCCATGCTTGCCCGGTGGCCGGGCGGGCAGGCCGCCGCGCGTTGTCAACAGAACGGGCAGGCTGCTTCACTCCCAGCCAAGCCAAGCAGAACCCAACCCGGGCAGGCTGCGGGAAACTTGCTTGCCTGCCCATATTACTGCTGAGCTGCGCTACGCAGCCGTTTAGTCTCCGCGCGTCATTGTCGTATTATGAACGTTAATCAAAAGTTTTTATTTTACCTGAGCACCAAAAGAGAAACCCCAACATTATATATATATATATATATATTAATTTCAGGTAAAAAAATGTTGGGTGTTATTTGTATATTCTTCCTTTACGCGTATGTTTCGGGCTTCTTACCTATATAAATAAAAATTAATTACCAAATGTGTTGATAAGCGTAAAACTCGAGAACGGCTGGACCAATTCGGCTAAATTTTTTTTTGCTGTGTTCGTAATTCTCAGGACAAGGTTTTTATGAAATAAAATTTTTCGAAAATCGATCGAAAAATTGGAAAATTTGACAAAAACTGAAAGTTTTCATCTATTTTTAGTTTTCAGATATACATTTTAACTGTTTTTGTGATAATATTTACTATATAAGTGACTTATTAGTGGTTTCTTCATTCACCTCTGCATTTCGTGTGTTGTGGCCTGATATTTGTGAGTGTTTCGTATCGAGCAACTTAACCTCTTACCCGTGTTTACATTCCGCGCTGACCAGTTGCAGCTGTAGCGGCGCATCGAAAGCTAAGTACTAATTAATTGTTTGTGTATAGTAGTTTATTTAGGAACTTTAGTAGTCTTCAACCGGTGTTCTTGGTGTTTTCCGGTGAAATAACTTCAGAAGAAATTTTTGCGAACTGCTTTCAGTTTCGTTACTGTCATTAGACGTTTGATTTTCTTTCTGTGTTAGTATTTTGTTATATTCTCATTTGTTGTTGATTAATACTGTCAATAATAGTAGTTACTTCCCTTGTAGAGCAAGTTTGTGATAATTGTAGTCAGTTTTTAACATCTTCTTATTGTAGTAGCGGAACTTAGATAAAGTTGTTTTCTTGTTTCAATAATTGTAAAATTTTACCATGAGTGAGAAGTGTGGGCTTTGCCGTAGGTTCGTGAGTAGTGGATTGCGGTGTGAGACTTGTTCGAAGTATTTTCACTGGGGGGAATGCAGTGGGGAAGCCAGTGGGCATTCTGGTGAGATCCTATCCTGGAACTGCAGGTTATGTAGCAAGAGTAAGTTGATAGAGGAGCAGGAGCGTAAGATCTGTGCCCTTCAGGTGCAGTTGAAAAACGCACAGGAGGAGCTAGATAGGATGAGGAGGGAGAAGGGGGTTGGGGAATGGGAGCTGGCTGTTGGCAAGAGATCTGCTAGGAGAAGGAGATTTTCAGATAGTTTTACTATTGGTGTTTGTAATAGATATGACCAACTGTCAGAGTCTAGTGGAGAGGAATCTCTAGTAGCTGTAGATGTAGGAAGTATGCAGCAGACCTCAGCAGTTACGGTGGCTAGGACAGTTGCAAAGTCTAAGAGAAAGAAGAAGGTTCTGCTGTTAGGTAGTTCTCATGGTAGAGGTGTAGGCCAGCAGTTGCAGGAAGTTTTGGGGAGTGAGTACCAGGTCACCAGCATTGTGAAGCCTAATGCAGGATTGGCTCAGGTGACTTTTAACATAGGGGGGTTATGTAGGGATTTTACTAAAGAGGATCAGGTAGTGATTGTGGGTGGGGCTGGTAATAGTATTGATAGGGATGGGAAGTATGACATAGATGGTGACCTGGAAAAGATAGCCACTCAGACTGGCAACACGAATGTGCATTTCGTGGAACTGTTTCAGCGTCACGATCGGCCTCATCTTAATATAGCCGTCAGGCGTAATAACATGAGACTTGGGGGTGCGCTGATGACAGAAGGCATGAGTCACATTTCAGTGGTGTCGGTGGAGTCTATCAGTAGGACGGGTTTCACTAGACATGGCCTGCACCTCAACAGGTATGGGAAGGGGAGGTTGGCAAAACTTATAGGTGACAGCATAGGTGGGGGTGGTGGGATCACTCATGGGAAAATTCCGGTAGTTGTGGGTGTTAGAGCTGTACCTTTTTTAGATTGAAGTCAGCTGATAGGTATTCCTGCTTAAGGGAAGTCTCTCTAACAAAGAAACCACTTTCTACAAAGCTTGGGTATCCGATTAATGAGGGAATTAGTATATTTCATCAAAATATACAAGGTATTCGAGATAAAGTTAGTGAACTGCTTATAGATGTTGACTCTGAAATTATTGGTATATCTGAACACTTCTTAAATAAGGAGATAATTCAGAGGCTTCCTTTACCAGGATACAGGTTGGCTGGCAGCTTTTCTAGGAGCTCTTTGCGGTGTGGGGGAGTAGCCATGTATGTGAAAAACGGTATCCCATTTGAGTCAATTGATGTTTCAAATTACTGCACTGAAAAGGTGTTTGAATGTTGTGCAGGTGTGGTTAAATTTAGTGGAGCTAAACTTCTTACTGTTGTTATTTATAGATCCCCAGACTCCGATTTCACAACATTTTTGCTAAAGCTAGAGGAGGTTCTTGGTTCACTTTATAGGAAATACAAAAAGTTAGTTATATGTGGTGACTTCAATATTAATTGTATAAGTGATTGTGCAAGGAAAAGGATGCTGGTAGACCTCCTTAATTCATATAATCTTATGCAAACCGTATTCTTTCCAACGAGAGTGCAAGGGAACAGTAGAACAACCATAGACAATATTTTTGTTCATTCGTCATTATTAGAAGGGCATTCTGTTAGCAAAAAAGTGAATGGCCTTTCAGATCATGATGCACAAATTTTAAGTCTAAAAGATTTTTGTGCTTCAACACATGTTAAATATAGTTACCAACTTTTTAGGAAAGCTGATCCAGTTGCTGTACAGACTTTTGTAAACCTTATCAAGGAACAAGATTGGCAAGATGTTTATAGTGCTGATACAGTAGACGATAAATATAATGCTTTCCTCAAGACTTTTCTCGTGCTCTTTGAAAGTTGCTTTCCGTTAGAACGTTTAAAACAGGGTACTAGCACAAACAGGCAGCCTGGGTGGCTGACTAAAGGGATAAGAATATCTTGTAGAACAAAGTGGCAATTATATCAAAACGTTAGAAACAGTCAAAATCTAAATGCAGCAGCCCATTACAAACAGTATTGTAAGGTGCTTAAAAAAGTTATTAGGAAGGCAAAAAGTATGTGGTATGCAGATAGAATAGCTAAGTCTCAGGATAAAATTAAAACCATATGGTCAGTCGTAAAGGAAGTGGCTGGTCTGCAGAGACAGGTCGAGGATATAGAATCAGTGCGTAGTGGGGATGTCCGTGTTGCTGATAAGTCGCATATATGTACAGTACTTAATAATCACTTTCTGAATATAGCAGGTGAACTAAATAGAAACCTAGTCCCAACAGGGAATCATACAGCGCTCTTAGAAAAAAGTGTTCCGAGACTGTTACCTGAAATGCTCCTCCATGATACTGACAAGAGGGAGATTGAGTTAATAATTAAATCACTAAAGACCAAGAACTCTAATGGATATGACGGGGTATCTAGCAGAATACTGAAGTATTGTTCCACGTATATTAGCTCAGTACTTAGCCATATCTGTAACTTTTCCTTTAGCAGTGGTCGGTTTCCTGACCGATTAAAGTACTCGGTAGTGAAGCCACTTTATAAAAAGGGAGACAGGGATAATGTTGACAATTATAGACCTGTTTCTATGCCATCGGTGTTTGCTAAAGTTATCGAGAGGCTTGTATATACAAGGTTACTGCAGCATTTAAATTCACATAATTTGCTGTCAAATGTACAGTTTGGTTTTAGAAATGGCTTAACAACTGAAAATGCTATATTCTCTTTTCTCTGTGAGGTTTTGGACGGATTAAATAAAAGGTTGAGAACGTTAGGTGTTTTCTTTGATTTAACGAAGGCTTTTGACTGTGTTGACCACAAAATATTACTGCAGAAGTTGGAACATTATGGAGTAAGGGGAGTAGCTTACAATTGGTTCGCCTCCTACTTTAAGAACAGAAAGCAGAAGGTAATCCTCCGCAATATTGAGAGTGGTAATGATGTTCAGTCCCAATGGGGCACTGTTAAATGGGGCGTTCCCCAAGGGTCGGGGCTGGGGCCACTGCTGTTCCTTATTTATGTAAATGATATGCCTTCTAGTATTACAGGTGATTCAAAAATATTTCTGTTTGCTGATGACACCACCTTGGTAGTGAAGGATCTTGTGTGTAATATTGAAACATTATCAAATAATGTAGTTCATGAAGTAAGTTCGTGGCTTGTGGAAAATAATTTGATGCTAAATCACAGTAAGACTCAGTTTTTACAGTTTCTAACCCACAATTCAACAAGAACTGACATTTTAATCAGACAGAATGGGCATGTTATAAGCGAGACGGAACAGTTCAAGTTCCTAGGCGTACGGATAGATAGTAAGCTGTTGTGGAAAGCCCATGTTCAGGATCTTGTTCAGAAACTAAATGCCGCTTTATTTACCATTAGAACAGTATCTGAAATAAGTGACATTTCAACACGGAAAGTAGTATACTTCGCATATTTTCATACGCTTATGTCATATGGTATTATTTTTTGGGGTAATTCTTCTGATTCAAAAAGGGTATTTTTGGCTCAAAAACGGGCTGTTCGAGCTATGTATGGTGTAAGTTCGAAAACCTCTTGTCGACCCCTATTCAATAGTCTGGGAATTTTGACATTGCCCTCACAGTATGTATTTTCTTTAATGTCGTTTGTTGTTAGCAATATTAGCTTATTCCCAATAGTTAGCAGCTTTCACTCAGTTAATACTAGGCAGAAATCAAATCTGCATGTGGAATGCACTTCCTTGACTCTTGTGCAGAAAGGAGTGCAGTATTCTGCTGCATCCATTTTCAATAAGCTACCACAAGAACTCAAAAATCTTAGCAGTAGCCCAAACACTTTTAAGTCTAAACTGAAGAGTTTCCTCATGGCTCACTCCTTCTATTCTGTCGAGGAGCTCCTGGAAGAGATAAAAAATTAAGCAAATTCCAGTGTTACATTCTTGATTTTCTTTATTTAAACTAACGACTTGTTTCATTTTATCTGTTTCTACAATCGTGTTATAATTTCATGTATTGACTCGTTCCATGACCATGGAGACTTCTCCTAAATGTGGTCCCACGGAACAATAAATAAATAAATAAAAAAAAATAAATTGTGTCCGTGAGTTTGTATTGCATACAATCTTGATGAAATTTTGCACACTATACCATGAAACCAAGAGGAAGGTCACAGTCTACATAAAATTTCGTATGGTGCATGGCAGAGGTTCCTTTACATAACGGAATTCGACAAATTGTACGTATTTATTCCGATCTTGATGAAATTTGGCACACTTGATATTCAAAGCAGGATAAAGGGCGCTGTCTGCTCAAAATTCTGAATGGTGCGTGGCGGAGGGTACTTTACTTCCACACTTCTACACCAACCTACAATTTTATTCCGATCTTGAAGAAATTTTGCACACTTGACCATCAAGAGGAACATCACTGTCTACATAATATTTCGGACAGTACATTGAATAGAGTACCTTACAAAAGATTTTGATATCGTTTGCGGGTTACCATGAAAGTTCACTATGTACACATGTTTCCATGGAGAAGGTTTTTGAATATTTACATTTGCATGTATATATATATATATATATATATATATATATATATATATTTCTATCAAACGAAATGTCTATGATCGTTTTGAAATTTGAGAGCTGTCTGACACATTCACAGTCATCGTGTTTGACAATTCGCTCACAGCAAATGTCGTTTAACAGTTGCAAACCAATTTTGGTTGAGTGAACGTGTTATATTTGCTGCAAAAAACCTTGATGTTAACGAAATGAATTTTCAGATTCAAAATATGACACCTGGCGAATTGCTGACATACAAGTCGGTTTAATCCGTTACTAACCAAGATGATGTAGTCAACTATCCTACATAATTTTTAAATTCGCTGGATTTCCTCGGATTACCGCCTCCCAATCTGTAATTAAGTCGGATCGGCAATCATTATGTTGCGAAAGGTAAACCAGCCACGTCTTTGTAATGGCACCCGGCTTGCGGGGAAGAAATTAAAGAACAACGTAATCGAAGCCACAATTTTAAAAGGAAAGTACAAAGGTGAAGACAGTATGATTCCAGTATCACTAAGATTCCGACCGACATGCCATTCGACTTTAAACGTTTATAATTTCCACTGCAGCTTACATTTTCCATATCGATAGATAAATCGCAAGGGCAGTTCTTATATGTTTGTGGCATCAATCTTGAAAATCATGTTTTTCACATGGCCATTTGTATGTCGCATATTCCCCTGTCAGGACACCTTCAACTTCATTTGTTTACTCACCAGAAAACAAAACTGTCAATGCTGCGTATCAAAAGGTATTATAATAAATGCTAGGCTACCTAGCAATAAACTTTGACACTGATTCACTGATCACCACAAAAGTTGACAGATATATATGAGTTTTCATAGATAGGTGAAGAGGAGATGAACTGAGGTGGCGGAATCCAACAGAGAGAGGACGAGGAGAAGGATAGAGGGTGGGGGGAGATGGGCCAAGGGATGGGTTCAAAAATGGTTCAAATGGCCCTGAGCAATACGGGACTAAACTTCTGAGGTCATCAGTCCCCTATAACTTAGAACTACTTAAACCTAACTAACCTAAGGACATCACACACATCCATGCCCGAGGGAGGATTCGAACCTGCAACCGTAGCGGTCGCGCGGTTCCAGACTGTAGCGCCTAGAACTGCTTGGCCACTCCGGCCGGCCAAGGGATGGGGAGGGGGGGGGAGGTGATCAGAGAGTTAGTGGGAGAGGACTAAATGGATAGAGAGAAAATAGGGGAGGGAAGATGGACTACGAGAGCATGGAATAAATAAATGCCCAGGCAACACAATGCAGTCTGTGCTGCACTTTTCAACACCGAAACGGATGGATATTTGTACTAAAGAAGTGAACCTCCACCCCCCAAAAAGAAGATTGGTCACCTCCCCAGAAGAATAAATTATCTACGCCCCTATTAACCACTGTACTGCAATGAGAACTAAATTAAGATTTTGGAAGTCTAGATTTTTTAACTTTAGTATGTTTCAGCCAAGTATAACACCAATTATTTAAATATTTAACTACGTTTCCAGGATATATTTTACTGGTTCTGTGAATTCATTCGAAGTTGGCAAAATCATTCTAAATTGCCAAAATGCATTTTAACAAAATCGAAGGACTTGTTTCGTATCCAGTTCGTCTAAAAACTATAGTACTGGGAATATAATGGCGGTCCTGAGCCATTTTTCGCGGTGCCTACGTTTGCATCATGAGAGTCCACACTTGTAGTCTAGGTCTTCGTCATGAGGGACCATATTTTGGACCATCATGATGCAGACTAAGACGTCGAGTGTTTACTTGCATGATGCAAACCTAAACGACGACTGTAGGCCCTCATGACACAGACCTAAACGACGAGTCTGAATCCTCATGACGCAGATGTAGACGCTGTGGAGAGTGGCTCAGAGTTTCCATTATATTCCCACTACAATACATTCATGGAAAAACGCGCTCTTCATTTTAGGAGCATTTGTAGTGTCTAGGTCTTCAGCATCTTGACTCTGCATGTGGGGTTCCCCTTAATATATAAATACATGAATAAAATTACATTTTGCAATGTGTGTGGAACTCAACAAAATAAATTGTAATTTAAACTCATAATGTGTACTGCCTTAATCCACAAATGAATATTTTATTTTGCAGAACACTTTTCAACATAAAATATTTACAAATTTTCCTTAAGTTCCCCTGAAAGTATTATTTAGGCCAAACCAGATACTCTTAAAAATATTTGGCTACTTTTGCAAACACAAGTAACAGAAAATGGTTTACAAACAATAATAAATGTCACTTGGGAGGATTGAAATCCAAAAGTTTAGTCTAAAATAAAAATGAACTGTATGCATTACAAAATTTCTATCTCAGAAATTGTCGCCCAGAAAACACAAGAAAGAAATCTGCACTCTTAGTTAGTAAATTTGCGCTCAAACTCATAGTTTCCTGTCTAATGTTCTCCTGTATTCTTAATGTGTCTGCTGAATAGTGTTTGAATTAATTATGACGAGATCGTTAAGTCTGTCTGCATTAAGACGTGATCGTTTTTCGCTAATTATGGTTCCAGCGCAACTAAAAATTCTCTCACTAGAGGCACTAGTGGCTGGAGTGAGGAAGTCGTTGGGAGTTATTTTTCCACCACTGTAGAATATCTCCCTCGTTCACAAAGTGTTCTTGCAAGTATCTGCTGACTTCATCATGTAGGAGAGGAGGCTCTTCTGCCCAGTCCTCAAATTTCGCCATTTTGTACGGCCCTGGATTTGTTTCTTGGGTGCTGTGATTGGGCACTTGTACTGACACTGTACAGGTTCCAATTAATATTTGCAGAATAATGTGAAGATCGTACTACACATAGTTGAAATTATAATAGTTTTTAGATGATGCTATCATTTATCGTCCAGTAAAGTCACCAGAAGATCAAAACTAACTGCAGGACGATTTAAATAAGGTATATATTTTTGGTGTGAAAATTAGCAGTTGGCAATAAATAGACAAGAGTGAGGTTATCCCTGTGTGTACTAAACTAAATCCGTTAAACTTCGTTTACAATATCAACCAGACAAATCTAAAGGCTGTAGATTCTACTTAATACCTCTGATTACAATTACGACCTACTTAGATAGGAATGGATACGCAGTTGGAGAGCTTTACGATTGACGGAAGAGGTCGAAAGAGTTTAAATAAGGGCAGCTGGTTTGGTATTATCGTGAAACAGGGGAAAGAGTGTCGCGGAAATTACACAAGAGTTGGGGTGGGAATCATTACAACAATGGCGTTTTCTGACGTGGCGCGATCTATATACGAAATTTCGATCACCAACTTACACCTCCGCATTCGAAGATGTATTGTTGAGTCCCATCGACATTGGAAGAAATGATCATCAGAATAAAACACAAAAAAACAGCGCTCTGACGGAGAGATGTAGGTGTTCTATCCCGCGCGAAATTCGAGAATAGGAGACGAATAAGTTGAAAGTGGTTCGATGAACCCTCAACCAAGCACTTGCGTGTGACTTGCAGAGTAACCATGTACATGTAGATGAAGAATATATGCATTATCTTAGGAGCTTACCTTCAGCACACATCTGTCGTGCTGCCTGGTAAACAATTTTTTCATTCTCGGTTAACTTTCTTACTGTGCAGTAGTTAGCCACCACAAACGTTGCAATTTCATGCAACATACTAACGCACATTTTCTGTTCTAGGAAGGCATCGGCGGCTTGTTTCATAGGTTTCATGTCCTGAAAATACATTTTCTCAACATACATATTTCACAAGTGGTTTTATAATATTCAGATGGAATAAAATTACAAACCTCTTCATCGTTATCCCGTACGGTACAGTGAGTTTTTAAGGCATAAAACCACGGTAGAACTAAATGTAGGGTTGGTTCCTTGTCACCCTCTAGATCAACTGTGGCTTCTTTAAACGGCTTAATAAATTCTATAAGCTGGCCAGTTATATGGTGGTCATAACCCAGCATCTTATCAGAGGCACCTTCATTATGTAAAACAGCCTTCACTGAATCAATCTGAGAATGGACTGATACAAGCATGTCAAAATAACTATTCCAACGAGCTGAAACCCACTGCTTTAAAGATGAGTTCAGTCTCACACAGAGACCTCTTCTCTTGAAGTACGAAACCGTAGCCCGCACTGTATTAAGAATGGCTAATATATTTGGAACATTTTCTTTCAAAAGCTGTTCGCTCAGAACATGTTTCAAGACTGTGTTTATACTATGAGCCATGCATGGTAGATGCTGATGTATTTCGAGAACTTTGACAATGTTACTGCCCTGGTCTGTGACAAACGTAATTTTGGCAATGTCTTCACGAGAAACACCCATAGTTTCTAAGCCATCTTCCAACTCGTTTCGAATATTCAAGCCAGTTTTTGGGCAGTCAGGAAACGCAGAGCACATCAGTACATATTTATTCAAACGCCAGTCTGAATTTATGTAATGCATTGCCACGGACATGTAAGGCACCCCTTTGTAATTGTCTGTCCATAGATCAATTGTACTGGCACATATACCAGAACGAATCGCATTTTGCTGCGCACTTTATCAGCTAAGGTTTGAACTTTCCTAGCTACTGTCACTCGGGAAGGCATAACATTTTTAATATCAACTGAGCCATATTTTTTACCTATGTCGATCAGTGTCTGCCCTAAATTAAGAAATCCTTCTCCCTCTATACTCCTACATTGTCTCAGGTTCTTAGAACACATTTCGACGCACTTTTCGGCCACTAAATCTTTGTCCTCTTTCAAGATATTTACAAAGTGAGGGAACTGCTTGTCAAATTTGCACACATGTCGTAACATACTCGAGGTTCCCGAATAAGTACTTAAGAGCATTTTACATAGTTTGCATTGAGACACACCTACCGATTTATTTGAAGCGGCCTCATAAACACATGAAAACGTTTCCCATGCGGCACTTGTGCTCTGTTTCGTTACCAGCATGTATTCGCCAGTTGTCAATTTTTTTTCAATCTCACTAAAGTTCGGCCTATTCATTGTGCTGCCTCCACCATTGCGATAAATGAACTGCGGGCTAACTACCTGGCTACTCTAGTCACAGTAGCTTGACAGCGCAACCTGTTGTCAGGCGCAGCAAGTTGAGCGGGTCCCGTGAAGCTTGGCAGGCTTGCGGGAACCCAGGTAGCCCGGGCATGCGGGAGCCCGTGTCGACCGCATTAAGGCCGGTTCCCACTAGGGCTGCCGCGCGTCAAAACCGCGCGTCAGCGGCGTGGTTGCCATGGAAACGGCGTCAGCGGCACGGCGCGGCGGGCTCTGCGTCGCGGTTTGACCATGTCGAACCGCTTCCGCTGCAAATGTTTTGTGGAGGAGTGCATGGAAGACTAAATTCACTGCTTACATTAACAGATAAAATAGTAGAATAGCATTTGAACAAATGATTATTATCAGAATACCATCACCCAACCCCTTTGTCCTCACTCTTTGACGCCTCATAATATGTCCTGTCAACTTACCACTCTTGTAGTCAAAGTTGTGCCGTAATTTCCTCTTCCTACTCTATTTAGTTCCGTACCTCTTCTTTAGTTACATGATCCTCATATCTAATCTTCAGCATTCTTATTGATCACCACGTTTTGAAAGCGTCCATTGTCTTCTCGACACAACTGTTCATCGCCCACGTTTCACTTACAAGGCTGCACTCCACACAAATACCTTCGCAAAATAGTACCCAATCATTACAATTTATATTCCATGTGAACAAATTTTCTTTTTCAGAACGCTTTTCTTGCTATTCACAGTCTTCATTTTATATCCTCTCTACTTCTGCCTTCTCAATTACTGCTTCCCTTTCAAGTCATTGAAGTCTTAGAAATGCAGTTTGGTTTCTGTACAAGTTGTAGATAATCTTGTGTCCCTGTGTTTTATCGATGACATCTCCAGAGCTTCAAAGAATGTTTTAATTAAGATTGTCAAAACCTTTCTCTAAACATGCAAATGCTATAAACACAGTTTCGCTGTTCTTCAGTGTGTCTACTTAGTTAAGTGGTAGGATCAGTATTGCCTTGCATGTTCAGACATCTCACAGGAATCTAACATTGTACTTATGTTAGTTTGTACAACCCCTCCCCCTCTCCTGTCTACATATTCCTTCCACTATCTAGCCTTCTCTTATTTGCTTAGTTCTGGCTTACCAAATGAGTTCTTGACAGTTGCTTCTCCTTTGAGCAAAGTTTTCTTTGTTCTTTCTCATTTTCATTCCCTTATGTTTTCCAAGTGCACAATCACGTTGCAATTTTGGACTTTCTGTGAACGTCATGTTTAGACATTTCTATTTCCAATGGCCTACTTTATTTGCTGCATTTTTATATTTTTCCCTCTTGTCAGATTTAATATTTCACTTTTTATCTAACGATTTCTACTGTACCTTCTTCCGTTCTCATACTCTGCTGCATTCACCACTTCTCTTCTCAAAGATATCCATTCGTATTCTAGCGGATTCCTTCCTCTGTTTCAGTCAGTCGTTGCATTACGCTAACTTTAAGATTATCGAAAAACTGTGGGTCTTGACTTATTCAAGTTCCATTTCCTTAATTTGCTACCGTTTACTGTCTCTTTAGTTGTAAACTGCAGCTCGTAACTAATAAAGTATTGTAGGTTTGCGTCTGCACGGGGAAATGTCTTATAATTTAAAATCTGGTTTCGAAAACTTTGTTCCAAATATGTATTATTCTTTCATGATTCTTAAGCAATGTGCTAGATCGTGAACAATGATGAACGGTAGTCATGAAATCTGTTTATGGTGAAATGAGAAAACATGCATAATGGAATATGTGAAAGAGTACATTGTACAGAAAATGAAAAATTGTTATGTCTTCACCCAACTTCGTCTTCCCTCCATGTAGGTGTAAGATATAGTTTTTCAAACGCACCTTTACCCACTATGCCTCAGTACACGCGCACTCTTGTGTTTAACGTCGCGGCAGGCTGACCTGCATGAATGGTTGCAGAGGTGCTAGGCGCAAGCAGGCTGCAAGGGGAATTTGTACATCTCTAGGCCGAGAGCGCTAATGCACTGCTTCCTGAACTCGGGTAGGCGCGCCGGCCCCGGATCGAATCCGTCCAGCGGTTTAACGACGGGGGCCGGTGTGCCGTCCAGCCTGGATGTGGCTTTTAGGCAGTCTTCCACATCCCGCTAGGTGAATACTGGGCTGGTCCCCACGTTCCGCCTCAGTTACACGACTCACAGACTTTTGAAAACGTTCGCACTATTTTATGACTTACACTACACGCAGACAACTGGGGTACACTACTTCCGTCCCAGGGGGTTCGGGGTGGCATCAGAAAGGGCATCCGACCACCCTCTGCAATTAACACTGCGAACTCCGTACTATCAAAGCCGACCCCGTGTTGGAGCGGGACAAAGGCCCGAGAAAGAAAGATTAGACTTGTGATCACTGATTCATATCTCTACGATTGTTCTATCAAAAAATTCTGATATTTTAGTTGCCTTAAGACTGATACTTTTCCATTGTGAATAGGTGGCATGACCAACTGCTAAAAGTAATTCTCCAAAAATTCGTTCTGCTACAGTGTATCAGGATTTCTAACCCTACCTATTGTTTAACATATGTACATCTCCCAATCTGTACATCGGAGATACAAACCTTATCTGGCCATTATGGTATAATTGGAGAATTCACTAGTGAATCCTTTTTCTTTCAAAGATTTTCTCTATAGAATTTATCTATGGCGCTATCTGATGACTTGGAGAATTCACTAGTGAGTTCTTCTTTTTGTCAGACGTTCTCCAAGAGTTTATCTATAGCACTATTTGATGACAGTGGGTGTTGGATACAGCACAGTTCATATTCATTCCAACATTTACTGACGAAATCAATATAGATGTGTATGTATAGTTTCTTTGGATACTGTTTGTATTTTTAATTTGTTAGGTGACACAGGTAAAATAGTGTAAGAGGCATATGATGCATAATATGATTTCGGTTCATGTTTATGTGACAAAGTGTATCAGAAGTTCGGAGTTTTTGGATTATGGTGATGGTCGGATGGTTCAGTTGAGGAAAAGACAAAGTAAGATGGACCCAAGGACAGGATTTAGGCGACGGTTGTCGGCTGCACAAAGACGCATCGTGAAGGACAAGATCCGGACAGTGGGTTTGATGATAGGAGCTGAAGGTAGGATGCTAGAGCGCTGTTTGGTAGCATCTCAAAGAGGCATCAGATCCTCCATCGTAAAAGGTAACATGTAACAGCTGTACAAGAGAATCAGAAATACTTAATGCAAGACTTAAACAAGTTGTGCTGAAACGAAAATTTTTGTTAACATACAAGCAATCTTTCACATAAGTGAGAATAACAGAGAATGACTTAAATACACGAAGTGAAGTTGTGTTTAGCATGAGGGGACCATTTATATGTCATCTTCATAGCATTGCTTAGCGTTCAGCCGTTTTTCATCAGTTTTTACTTTACAGTTTAAGTCAATAATGACTGCACAGATAGTAGTTCACATCGGCAAACAAGTTTAGCCAGAAGTGGAAGTGATTGTAGGTTACACCACGCCGAAGCACTGAAATCGTTAAGTGTCCAACTTAGTGGGCACTAGTGCAGATAAAACTTTCTCGTCACATTATGAGAGGATTTTAATCTTACTCACAGCATCAGGAGTGGGAAAATTGCTGATCTCGACTCCAGTAAGTGCAAAATTCTTTACAGGGTTTAGGTTCGTGTGCTAGTCTGGCTGTCCATTTCAATATGGGCTAACACTATATATTGTTTAAGACTGTCTTGCAGTTTCACTGCGCTCTCACGAATGCAAAAAGTTTTTAAAATCAAAACGACATTTTTCTTACAAACAAATCCATTAATGTCGTCCCGACGTATCGAAATATTCTGTTGAAATAGAGTAAGCTATTTATGGGATAGGCAAACACATATTTCTGCCCTTTCTCCTGTCTATCTGCTCCCCCTCCCCTCTCCTTATTCATCTTCTCCTTCCCCCTCACACTATACATCATCTTCTCCCTCTCTCTATCCATAACCCCCTTCCCCCCTCTAAGTCCATTTCCTCTTTTCCCTCTAAGTTCATCCCCTCACCCCTTCTAACTCAGTCATCTCTTCCGCCCTCTCTCTGTCCATCTCCTCCTTCCTCTATCAATGCCAGTCACTTAATACGCCTTATACCTGCCCATCCCCTCCTCTCCACTCTCTCTGCCATTCTCCTCCTGCACACTCTCTCTGTCCATCTCCTCCTCCTCCTTCTCCATCTCGCTATCTGTCTCCATCTCCTCCTTCGCCCTCTCTGCCCATTTTCTCCTCCCTACTTTCTCTCTCCGTCACCAGGTTATCACCTCCACCCCAACAGTGGGCTGGTGGTTCTTACCTCCACAGTATTTGTTTCGAGACTGTAGGTAATATGTGTACCAAGTTTGGTTCAAGTCGATTCAGGGATACAGGAGGAGCTTTTTACCCCTGGCTTTGCTAAAGTAAACACGTCATATTCGTTTTACATATATTAAACACATTTCACACACATTTGTACACATATTTCGCCTGTATCTGTAGCGAATCTCGCCCTGCTGTTTCATTTTCACGCAGCTCAGTATTTATGACGTTATATCTCCTGAAATATGTGTCCTATAATGATATACTTCTATAGCTGAGTTTAATGGTATATTTGAATACTGTCTGCAAAATGTGTAGAAAGAAGTAAACACCATGCCTCATGCGGCAGTTCTGCTACATTAACAACAAAAATGTTCTAAATGATTAACTTTTTTCCTTTCAACATTTAGTGAGAACTGTCAGAGGGTAAACGCTTCGTTAAAGTTTGAAACTTTATGCAAAATTAATTGCCAGTCACAAAGTGCTTTCATTCTCAGATACTGAAGTACTGAAGTATCGTATTCGTGCGTCCAGAGCTACACAACTTCTTCACCCTCATATCCACCTTTTTCATAGGTACGTGGTTCCTACCCCTACAGCAATGATTTACAGACAGTAAGTGATATGTGTACCAAGTTTCCTTGAAATCCCTTGTCTTACATATGTAAATACATTTTTACATACATAGATGTCTCCCCTTTTCAAGAACAGTCTTTGCAATCTGACAGTAAATTTCTTACAATGAGCTTAATTTAATTTTGTATTTAGTGGTACAAATTAGCACAGAACTTGAACGTGAATATATCTATATTGCATATTCATAAATCTTGTTACTTCCTAGTATCACTGCTACCATTGAGAATGATAGGTACAAGATGCAAAATGCACACATTTGGTGTCAGCACTGTGTGAGAATGGTGGAAAACATCACTCCCTGTTCCCAACTATGAGGTAGAATGCGCGCTCCTGTTACCCCCCTGATCAAGGAAAGACAGACAGACTGTAAAAGTAACTTACCCTCGGCACAAAAACCAAGCACATTACTGCACAGGTATTTAATGGAAAATATACTCTGTTGTGTCATATATTTAGAATGAGTGTAATATTTCATTTTCAGAACACGTATCAGAAGTGTTTCACTCCCAAGAATCCGAGACTTCTTCATCGTCAGCCATTTCTCTTCTGCTAGCTCGTCATTTGTCAGGCACGTCTGGCACAAACAATATTCCTAAGAACCAAGAACTGCATAACTCAGTGCTGCATGTGGCACGGAGCGTGTCGTCTATGGATAACATGGCGAAGCCATTCACACAATACCAAGAGCAACCACCGAAGAATGACGCCCTCCTAGCAGCTACGTCTTTAGTAGGTCATGTGCTCTGCTATTGTTAGCTAGTTATCGTGACGTGACATCTGTATGTAGTTGAAGTGACGCAGTGTCACTGTAGAGTGGGACACAAGCCCCACTCTGTGACATGTGTGTCTGTGATGGTGTGCATTAAGTGTTAACGTTTTAACAACAGTGTTTGAATTGGCTTCAAGTTTATTTGAGTTTCCAGAACAACTACTCAAGCACCTTGGATTTTTTTTTTTCAAATCAAGGCAACAATGAACCTGTTTCTTGCAACTTGTGTGATAAAACTTACAAAACTTTTGGTAACACAACCAACAGTCCGCAACTCGTGGTCGTGCGGTAGCGTTCTCGCTTCCCACGCCCGGGTTCCCGGGTTCGATTCCCGGCGGGGTCAGGGATTTTCTCTGCCTCATGATGACTGGGTGTTGTGTGATGTCCTTAGGTTAGTTAGGTTTAAGTAGTTCTAAGTTCTAGGGGACTAATGACCATAGATGTTAAGTCCCATGGTGCTCAGAGCCATTTGAACCATTTGAACACAACCAACATGGCTACTCATCTGAAACTTAAACATCATTTTTCCTACTTGCAAACGGCGAAAAAAGCACAAGCGATGTCGTCAGTACTAACTGCATCAACATCTGCAAACAGTCAAATGACTTCCGATGAAGGTGATGTCCACCGTGCAACAGCAGATGTTTCAGTGATGGGTCACATGGATGATTCTACGGTTGACGATGTAAATGTTATGTAATGGTCATACAAAATCAATGTTATCAAGTTATCTACGCTAATAGCCCAGATTTCCATAATAAAAATTTTATTTTACTTTCTTGAGAGCGCCGGCCGGTCTGGCCGAGCGGTTCTAGGCACTTCACTCTGGAACCGCGCGACAGCTACGGTCGCAGGTTTGAATCCTTCATCGGGCATGGACGCGTGTGATGTCCTTAGGTTAGTTAGGTTTAATTAGTTCTAAGTTATAGGGGACTGATGACCTCAGATGTTAAGTCCCATAGTGCTCAGAGCCATTTGAACCATTTTTTCTTGAGAGTGTCGAGGTACATTGTCGTCTGCACACACCCAGTAATAATTATTATATTCCTGAATTACTACATAAAACATCATTTCGTCTTTCCCTCCGTCCGAATCCACACATGAAGACCGTAATAATAATGTGCCTTTCGAAGTAACAATGTCTGTTTGCTATTATTATCGTATTTATTAATTGTTATGTTATGAAGTAAACTTTTCTGCCTGCATCTTTTTGTTTTTAGCCTGCATTGTGGAGTAATAATAATTCGTAAGTCACAGGCAATACTGGGGCAGAGATCTCTACTGTGCAAGGCTCTGGTGCCAAGAAAAGGAAGCAACCGATCCTAATAGACTCTTGAGAGACGTACAAGCTTTGAAGGTAAATTGAGAGTACCGTACTTTGATTTTCAATCTGAATTTGTCGAAGATATTTATCTTTTCTCATAATTAAATTTCAGTTGTAAAATACAATTATCTGAACGAGCCAGGGTAATAAAGTCTCTATTTTATTTTATTATCGTTGGACTAAAATTAACGAATCATAGTGGCAAATACTAAATTTTAGAGAGGTCTACCCCAAGCTTTAGAAATCTCGATAGTTTTAATATTACTAATTTGTGTTTCTAATATTTCTTATTCAGTACCGATTATAGTTTTTCAGAAGGCGGCCAAAAGCATTGTGACGTTACACAAGACTTTTATCTACATGATTTGTAAAGATGATTTGCCGCTTTCTGGCACGGAAAAAGTAGGAATGAAAAAAATTGTGCACACAGCTGGTCGCCTGTATGAAATGCCTTCCAGAAATTTTGTAATCAATAACTATATTTGCTTCTAATTGTAGGTGATTCAGTTATTAGAACAGAGATATTACACAAGAAAGGCCATTCTAAAAAAAAAAAAAAAAAAGGACCTGACTGAAGCAAAATTTATTTTACAAGTGACATACTGTCACCAACTCCATATCGAGTTTCTTGGTATTGACAGTTCACTCGCTTGATAACATCGCTGGTTCTTCTGTGAATATAAATCTATCTGTGAACAGACTGTCACAGGTAAACTTTTTTTTTAATAAACAGGTACATTCTAAATTATTATATCAAGTATATTAAGATAGCTAAGTTATATATATATATATATATATATATATATATATATATATATATATATATATATATATATATATCGTAATTGTTTCGAATACTCATGCATGTTGGGCATTATGTTTCAGGCACACAGATGGCAGTACATCAAAGATCGCTGGGAGGAAATTATAGAAGACTTTGGAATAGACAAAAATAAAATTATGTCTGTCACCGCAATGGAGCTGCAATTGTAGTGGTAGCGGCACGATTGCTTTTAAGAGATGAAAAGAGGATTCCTTGTATGGCATACGTACTAAATTTAGTAGTTAATGGTGCCCTAAAGGAAAACAATACGTTTTCAGTGATTACAGATCGTCAGAACCATTGTGACTTATTTTAAACAATCAGTTAATGCTTTCGACTTGTTAAGAGCTGGCCAAGAAGCATCTGGAAAATAAGGCGGCGATGTGTTGACTTTAATACAAGCTGTCAGGACAAGACAGAAGTCCTGCTTTGACATGCCAGACAGATTTAAAAGATTATCGGCATTTGTAGGTGAAATTTTGGCTACAAAAAGTCAGTCAGTTGCAACATTGCAGCTCAGTGTGATAATAGATCTTGTTGACTTTCTTACCCCTTTCAAACAAGCCACTGAAGAGGTTAGTTGCTCTTACTACGTGACTGCAGGCTTATGCATTTCTGTAACAAACCTGCCTCGACATGAAATGAAGGATGCAACTCCTTCTACTGGTTTAGGAGTGTCTTTAAAAAATTGTCTACGTGCAGGAGTATTAGATCTTTGGAAAGAAATAATTTTCTTGCCATAACTACAATTTGGGATCCTCAGTTCAAGTGCATTCACTTTAATTCTCCTCGTGTAGTATCAGCTGCACTCGTGGGAATAAGTAAGGCAATTCGCTCCGAGTATAGGCGGATTGGTAAGTTGTCACCTGAACGAAGAGCTTCAGATGTAACACAAGAAGATTCCGACAAGCCTTCAGTTTTGTCTTGGCATGAAAAACTGTTGTCCGAGAGCTCAGACGCACGAGAAATTCCAAGCTCTTATTCTCTGTCAAACGAGCTAAAACGATACCTCGATCAACCAGATTTAAGACGGAACTGTGATCCGGTAATGTTCTGGATTGATAGTCATCATTTAACAATTTCCTTGTCAGAAATTTCTCTAAAATATTTAATAGTACATGCCTCTTCTATTTCGTTGTTCCATTTAACAGAAGCAGACATACAGGGGAGCAAAGTAAACAAAGACTTCTGTTAATGTCTGTTGTTGATGATTATTGGTTTCATTAATTCGTTTTTTGTATATAAGTGATTTTATAGTACACTTTATGTCTTGCATTGGTTAATTTTGGCTATAATAAAGTATTTGTCAATTTTTAAAAATCTGTTAATCATTTCTGTGACTTCGATTAATTTTCTTTATTGTATCCCATTCAACATTGTAAATGTCGACAGATATAACGGAATATCGATATACTTGTATCCATAGTACCGAGTCCTTTAAAAATATCGATCTGATATATATCGATATTTTTAAAAATTTGCCAGTTCCTATGTCAAAGAAAAGAGACCTCCTGTTGGATAGCTGACTATGGAATTACGCTATATAATGGAAAAGCGCCACTCCGCACCTAGAAGTATCAAGGGATATCCAAAATCTTAACTTCATGAAGTATACAGGATGCTGTATTCAGTGAAATGAATATTGCAGCATTGTGGAAAGAAACTGCGAAACTTCAGCATAGGAAAGGCAAATTCTAATATTGTTTGGCAAGCTTCTGCAGACAAATTAAACGAATTTTTCTCAGTAGCTATCAGGCAACTATAGGCATCAGCATTTTCCTGCTTTAGCTAAAGACGCTGAGAACATTGTTCATGAACAGGTGACGATTTATCTTAAAACCTCTAATATTCACAATAAATACCAAACGTACGTACAAAACCACCGCAGCACGGCCACTGTATTAATCACAATAAGTGACGACATCAAACATACTATGGCTATACTGAAGCGATCATTTTAACACTACAAAGTTCATTGGTGAAAACTTTGGAAAAATCAGTTTCTGTTATAGATCTTGATATGATTCAGTTACCCTGTGGAAAATAATAAAACATCTCGGCGTATTATTGAATGAGCGTCCACACTGGGAAGGAAATCTCTCTCTTGCCTCAGTGCTGTCCAAAACTTTACATAAACATTTCCATCTGAACTAAAGCAAAAGTGAGTCCAGTCCTTAGTCCTGCCATATCATTACTACTGCTTTGCTCATCAGCATAGCTGAGTGGTCAGTGTGACGGGTTGCCGTCCTACGGGCCCGGGTTCGATTCCCAGCTTGGTCGCAGATATTCTTCGCTCAGGGACTGGGTGTTGTGTTGTCTTCATCATCATTTCAAGCCCTGACACACTAAGTGTGCGTCGGACAGTGACTCAAACCTGAGACCTTTGCCTCTCGAAGACAAGTGCTCTACCGACTGAATTATACAAGCTCGACTTACAACCCGCAAATGGTTCAAATGGCTCTGAGCACTATGGGACTCAACTGCTGAGGTCATTAGTCCCCTAGAACTTAGAACTAGTTAAACCTAACTAACCTAAGGACATCACAAACATCCATGCCCGAGGCAGGATTCGAACCTGCGACCGTAGCGGTCTTGCGGTTCCAGACTGCAGCGCCTTTAACCGCACGGCCACTTCGGCCGGCCTTACAACCCGCCCTCATACCCTTACTTCCACATGTACCATTATCCTACCCTCCTAGATATACAAATTTTCTCCTGCATGCATTGTTGGACTACCACTCCGGGAGGAAAGGATTTTGTGAGGAAATGGCTTAGCCATTTCCCATGAGATTCTTTACAGAAATAATATTCTCTCTCTTGCAGAGTGCGCACTGATTTGAAACTTACTGGCAGTAATCTTCCAATAGTTGGAGGAATTTTGTAATCAAATATACGAAAATGCCATTTAAATTAAATCCTTCACGATGTTGTTGTTGTTGTTGTGGCCTTAAGTCCTGAGACTGGTTTGATGCAGCTCTCCATGCTACTCTATCCTGTGCAAACTTCTTCATCTCCCAGTACCTACTGCAACCGACATCCTTCTGAATCTGTTTAGTGTATTCATCTCTTGGTCTCCCTCTACGATTTTTACCCTCCACGCTGCCCTCCAATACTAAATTGGTGATCCCTTGATGCCTCAGAACATGTCCTACCAACCGATCCCTTCTTCTAGTTAAGTTGTGCCACAAACTTCTCTTCTCCCCAATCCTCTTCAACACCACCTCATTAGTTATGTGATCTACCCATCTAATCTTCAGCATTCTTCTGTAGCACCACATTTTGAAAGCTTCTATTCTCTTCTTATCCAAACTAGTTTCGTCCATGTTTCACTTCCATACATGGCTACGCTCCATACAAATACTTTCAGAAACGACTTTCTGACACTTAAATCAATACTCAATGTTAAATTTCTCTTCTTCAGAAACGTTTTCCTTGCCATTGCCAGTCTACATTTGATATCCTCTTTACTTCGACCATCATCAGTTATTTTGCTCCCCAAATAGCAAAACTCCTTTACTACTTTAAGTGTCTCATTTCCCAATCTAATTCCCTCAGCATCACCCGACTTAATTCGACTACATTCCATTATCCTCGTTTTGGTTTTGTTGATGTTCATGTTATATCCTCCATCCATGACACTGTTCATTCCGTTCAACTGCTCTTCCAGGTCCTTTGCTGTCTCTGACAGAATTACAATGTCATCGGCGGACCTCAAAGTTTTTATTTCTTCTCCATGGATTTTAATACCTACTCCGAATTTTTCTTTTGTTTCCTTCACCGCTTGCTCAATATACAGATTGAATAACATCGGGGATAGGCTACAACCCTGTCTCACACCCTTCCCAACCACTGCTTCCCTTTCATGTCCCTCGACTCTTATAACTACCATCTGGTTTCTGTACAAATTGTAAATAGCCTTTCGCTCCCTGTATTTTACCCGTGCCACCTTCAGAATTTGAAAGAGAGTATTCCAGTCAACATTGTCAAAAGCTTTCTCTAAGTCTACAAATGCTAGAAACGTAGGTTTGCCTTTCCTTAATCTAGCTTCTAAGATAAGTCGTAGGGTCAGTATTGCCTCACGTGTTCCAACATTTCTACGGAATCCATACTGATCTTCCCCGAGGTCAGCTTCTACCAGTTTTTCCTTTCGTCTATGGAGAATACGCGTTAGTATTTTGCATCCGTGACTTATTAAACTGATTGTTCGGTAATTTCCACATCTGTCAGCTCCTGCTTTCTTTGGGATCGGAATTATTATATTCTTCTTGAAGTCTGAGGGTATATCGCCTGTCTCATACATCTTGCTCACCAGATGGTAAAGTTTTGTCAGGATTGGCTCTCCCGGGGCCTTGTTTCGACTTAGGTCTTTCAGTGCTATGTCAAACTTTGCACGCAGTATCGTAGCTCCCATTTTATCTTCATCTACTTCCTCTTCCATTTCCATAATATTGTCCTCAAGTACATTGCCCTTGTATAGGCCCTCTATATACTCCCTCCACCTTTCTGCTTTCCCTTTTTTGCTTAGAACTGGGTTTCCTTCTGAGCTCTTGATATTCATGCAAGTGGTTCTCTGTTCTCCATAGGTCTCTTTAATTTTCCTGTAGGCAGTATCTATCTTAACCCTAGTGAGATAACCCTCTACGTCCTTACATTTGTCCTGTAGCCATCCCTGCTTAGCCATTTTGCACTTCCTGTCGATCTTGTTTTTGAGACGTTTGTATTCCTTTTTGCCTGCTTCATTTACTGCATTTTTTTATTTTCTCCTTTCATCAATTAAATTCAGTATTTCTTCTGTTACCAAAGGATTTCTACTAGCCCTCGTCTTTTTACCTACTAGGTCCTCTGCTGCATTCACTATTTCATCTCTCCAAGCTACCCATTCTTCTTCTACTGTATTTCTTTCCCCCATTCCTGTCAATTGTTCCCTTATGCTCTGCCTGAAGCTCTGTACAACCTCTGGTTCTTTCAATTTATCCAGGTCCCATCTCCTTAAATTCCCACCTTCACGATAATGACTCATAAAAAACTGTTGCATGTATTTACTTATTTATTTCGAAGAACCGTCGCTATTTCACGATGTTCGCGGCTTTGGAACTGGGGTAATATGGCCTTATGGTTCTTTGTGTGTCGTTGACAAAAACCAGTTGCTACTACTGCTGATATTAAGGTTTCCGCCGGCCGCGGTGATCTCGCGGTTCTAGGCGCGCAGTCCGGAACCGAGCGACTGCTACGTTCGCAGGTTCGAATCCTGCCTCGGGCATGGATGTGTGTGATGTCCTTAGGTTAGTTAGGTTTAAGTAGTTCTAAGTTCTAGGGGACTGATTACCACAGCTGTTAAGTCCCGTAGTGCTCAGAGCCATTTGGACCATTAAGGTTTCCACTTGGCATACTGGACGTATATTGATGGATATGAGGCTCGTTCGCTCGTATTGTTTGTCAAAAATCTTTACAGAAGCATTCCACTGCAACTCTTCTTTACAATTTACATCCTTTCGGTGGTTTATCAGCACGCTCCCTTGGTCAGACACTGCCGGAACTTCTAATGAGTGACTTCTGTGCCACCTCCGTTACGTCTCCAGTGCTACAACAAATATCGGTTATCCACTGGCTTCTTCCGTTTACAGCCCACACGGCTACACCATTTTCACCACGCACCTTTTCGTGCTGGAGCTGTGATCACTCTAAGAACTTTTAAGTGTATCTGTTCTTCATATCTGGCACATAATGAATCCGAGCAATGGTTCCTCCTGCAAAGCACTTATTGCTATGGTGGTCAGGCTGGGTAACACGAAGGTGAGGTACAACAAGTGAAGGTACCTAAATTACACCGAGCTGGTGGGCCATACATCCTTGACAGTTCTTGCCTGGTACGTCGCATCGAGTCTAAGGCGTTTCCTCCTTTCGATATGCCTTGGGAGGAAAACTGACTTAAGAAACATGGAAAACAGTGTTTACCAATCTACTTGGTCTGTACGAGAACTGATAGCCAATTCTTTCTGATTTCAAAATCATTATTCTTCTTAAAACAAATAAGTGACAAATACTATGAAGTTGCCTCTATAGATAAAATATGAAGCGTATCTACATTAATAAAAAAAGGCTGAATGGGTTTGGCGATATCCAGTTCATAAATAGATCTCATAGGAGACTGAAAATGGTGTAAGGAATTTTTCGTCGTGATCTTTCATTGCAAACAGACGAAGAATAAAGGAGTCAATTTTGAATGAGACAGAGTTCACTTGATCAACTGCGCCCAACGAAGTCTGAAACAAAGCAGAACGGACATTCATTGTGGTCTTCAAAGGGTATTCACTTTAGGAAAGATTGCCTATCCGTGCGACGTTGAACCATACTGTGTGATACTTGAAATACATTGGGCGTGAGTAACCACGTTGTAGGAACGACTCAACCTGTGAAAAATAACGACTTCGTATTATATGTTCGGAAGGTCGTTCTCCCCGTTCACCGACTTCTAGACATTTAAAAAAAAAAACAGAGGAAATATATGAGTAAACGATTAATTGACATACTATAAGCTTGGAAGAAATACGAATGCTTATATCTCGTACAAATGACAATACATTTCACATAAATATTAGGTTTACAACTTTGCTTCCGCCTTTTTTCTCAAAATGCAAGGCTTCATTGTGAAAAGCCCATAAAAAAAATACTATTCAAAGTACTGGCCATTGCTGGCCTCTGCTTTGTCCCATGTTTCGGGGAGAATACGAATCCAGTGTCGGAAGAACTGGGCGTCTTTTCAGGAGATACATGAATCGATCCAATTTTGAACTTCTTTAGATGACCGCAAGTGCTGCTCAGTCAGGCCGTGTACCATCGATCGTAAAAGGGGCAGTCAGAGGGAGCAATGACTGTAGAGTACGGCAGGTGGGATAGGACGCCCCTTTTAAAAGTTTTCAAGTTTGTTCTGACCCGCTTTGAGGCGCGGAGACGAGCTTCTGATGCTACAAAATCACCTTTTCATATCTATCTCTGTATTGTGGCCGTTTGTGTTTCAGTGTTCGGCTCAAACACATCAATTGCTTTCGAGAACGATCTGCTGTGATGGAGTCCGTTTGTTTCAGTGGCTCCGAAAACCTTCTTTCTTCCACTGCCATGCCAGTCTTCGACGCAAAAATCACCGTCTCTTAAGAGCCGAAACCATTATCTCCACGTTCTTTCACTAATACGTGCCTCATAATAGGCATTACACATCATTTTATGATCCTCAGCCACAGATTTCAATATGTTAAAGCAGAAAATTAAACCTTACTGCAAATGACGAGAATTGGGATAGCAAGCTGTCATATTCAGTCGAAAATAACTTCATGATGCAATCACAAATCAAATAGTATTTTGATAGTGTTATGTTTACAAACGCCCAAGTTTACTATATAACACTTACGGCCCACCACATACTCCACCAGTTCCTGCTACCGCCATTTATTTGAAAATGGTGAAAGAAAAGTTGTAGATCTAATACCGGATCGTTATAATTAAAGTGCAGCTACTTACAGAACTCAAGTGTGGACTGCAGTTATCGTATGCCAGTGAAACTTGGGAAATATTCTGATGCCTTAATGTGCAACCGATTTACGCTGGGAAAAGAATTAGTTCCAGTTTTGGTATTGTTTAGAAATGTTTTCATATGAAATAGGTTAGGAACAGGACGTGTGCAGAAAAGGTCAAATAGATGAGTAAGGTATGATATTGATTTAATTAATGAGCGCCACTTATTAAACGCCGCCGCAGACGTTGACGAGACGCTACATTCTTAAAACGACGTGATCAACAATTGCTCGCAGCAGATCCGGCGGAATCGGAGCAACGGGTTCCTGTATACCGGCCTTCAGATTAGGTAGAGACCGAAAGTGTTATGTTAAACTCGTTCCCTTACGTAACCCCAAAGCCAAAAGTCACACGGAATCAGGTCGCGAAAACCTCTGGGGGTAACAAGTTCGTGGAAGGTTACATTAAGCAGATCTTTCAGTGGGCGAGCGATATGAGGTGTTGCCCTATCTTGTATGAAAACATTTGTTTTCATACAGCTGTAGTCTTCCACATGCCTTACAAGGAGACCTCGATAACGTGCAAACCTCTCGGTGTATTCTGCTCAAAGAAGAACGGACCGAGAATAAAGGTGTTTGTGAATCCACACCGCACAGCCACATTCGGCGAGTACAATGCCTTTCCGTGCACAACACGCAGTTCAAACAGTGCCCCAGATTCGGCATTTCTGTGTATTCACTGCACCCTGTAGTGTAAAATGTGCCTCGTTACTCCACAGAGTGTTGCCCAGCCACATGTCATAGGCTTCGATCCGTGCCAGAAACCGAAGAGCAAATTTAGAACGTTGCTGCAGATGATGAGGTTTCAGTTGCAGCACCGTCTCGATCTTGCACGGTTACCAGTGTAAAGCACACGGCGAAACGTTCCGTGCTGGTGACCATGGGATCGGCAATTCTAGTGACTCTGCACGAGCACTGGCACTACCTGGGGCACGTGCTGCATGGTTATTTACAGTTACAGTAATCTAGTCAATAACTTCCACCGGGATAGGGTGCCTCCCTCTTCCAGGTGCCACACTAAGTTCACCCCTGTTCTCGAATATCACTATCATGTTCTTTAAACCGTTTAATAACATCGGCTTTGTCCTCAGACCTTTCAGTTTTCGACACTCACTGAATGCAGAACTGCAATTTCTGCTGCTCATATAAAACAGTTTCCTTAACAGCGCACAGCCTCTGTTCTAGATAGCCATACTGTTCACTCACGTCACGTTTAATCAAATGACAGCGTGGATGTCATACCGTCATATAAACCGTGTACAGCGCCAGATTTGCACCTGTTATACACAGCTGCAACAAGTTTGTTTTTCAACGTAAATCCGTTCCCCATTAACGCATAAGCATATTTATGAAGTTTCGTTGTCATACAGTAATTACAGCCCTAACTAGATCTCCGTGGGTAGCTGAACTTTAATTATAACCACACGTTATGAACCGATGTCCCATATACAAGAAAACAAGTGGCCACTCTAACCCTTCAGACAGGGGGAGCAGCGAGAACCGTGCCAAGGCGCCTCAGACGACGCGTCGAAGGGACAGAAAAAAGACTCTAGGGCGGATCATTCATCTTCATTTCCATAAATCAGCTCAGACTCCCATACATTTTCAAACTGGAACTAAGACACCATGATAAAGAGAACGCAAAGGAGGAAGAGCAGACACCAAAGGGAAAGAAAAATATGGTAACCTAAATATCACCTACATAAATTATGAAGATTGACAATTCCTTACAAAAGGTAGTACAGGGATTGAATTATATTGCACATTTTTATAACTCACCTGAGCCTCACCTGAAAACTCACGTAGCGACTATTCAATGGAGCTGTAACGACTACTTCTACCACCTCGATAAAACTGAACACCTTATAACGCTTGGTTGGTATAACCAAACACGAAACTCACTTTCCAGCAAATTACTCCTATTCACAGAGATTATGAAGCTTAGGTCAAAAACCGAGCTTACCGTGGAAGTGCATCGGCTGTGGTTTATATGTTGGACGACGCTACATGACCTCCACGACCTCGTAGTCGACGGACATTAAATCTCCCTTCTCTTCTTCCTTTGTATGTTGGGCCATGAGACCAATTTTACTGAAACGGTATCTTTCAGTACTTCCCTGGAAATGTTAGCAAACTCATAGTTTTCACTAATTTTAATATTCATCTGGTTATGGATAGCAAGCCTCACATCGCGCATTTATTGATTAGAACGATCAACTCACACCACCTCTCCTAGCATCACAAGATTTTAATGCCCACAGCTCTTTCTGAGCAGTTACTAAATTTCGTAGTGAGTCAATCTACTGAATCAAGTTCTCTTCCCTTTAACATATGTGTTTTTAAACTTTCATTCTTCCCCTTACTTAAGTGCAGCATACGGCACCTCGTCAGCAATGGATCAGTCTGCCTGCAGTCCCAGCTTCTCCCATCTATTAGTTGTAAGATTCACGATTTATGCGACAGAGACTACATTCCACTCATTCTTTCTCTGCCACATCGACACCCACCAGAACCCCCTCCAGGCTATGATTTAAAGAGAACTGATTAGTATAGGTTCCCAATTCATTTAAATCCCTTTCTCCTCCCCCAAGGCAGAAGTGAAGCAGTCCTCAGACACACCACTGGTGACATCCTAAAAACTACAAAATCAGCAATCCCTATCCATTCAAGTCCTCTCTGCAGGAAATCTGTACCCTCGCGAGAGCTTGAAAAAGCCTTTCACGCTCTTAACTGCAACTGACATTCGGGTGATATAAAAACGACAATCATAGAGGGATTCACTTACGACCTTCTACAAACTTAGAGCTTGGGTCTGCTATGAAATTCAAAACACAAGAAGAATATAGGAAAAAGATTTGATCCGCATAATATAGGGAAGTATGGGCTCCAGTATGATCACAAATTTTGCAGCATTTCTGGCCATTAGTCATCTGTTAGTATCGAGGGCATTTATGAGAATGACACATCGATTATCTCTAAACACTGGTAACGAACCTTCCGTGAGACGCAGTATTTGGAATCCCATGTTCCATTACGTGGAAAGCAGAGTGGAGAGTATTTATCTATCTTTCGATCCCAATTTCTAAATTGGGAAAATTGCTTGACATAGTGAAAAGGTTTAACAACACTCGTTTCACAAATGTTCATGAAAGTGGTTCCAGTGAATAGTGAGTCGATGAGTGATTTGGAGTCTACAGAAAGGTATTTATATCTATATTTCAACTGAACAACTACCAAATTCTCTTGGAAAGCGTTGTCAGAATGGTCTCAACCCATCGCGGCTCCTCTTTACAAGCAGCGACGCGCACCGAGCGTTTGCGGCCCGCCCGAGACCGCAGCTGCGACTCGGGCGAGCCTCGACTTCTGCTTCCTGTTCAGTTAGTTGTTGGGCCAGCACGGAGGCCCGCCGGGCAGCGCCGTTCCCGCCAGGGCCGAGTCCGCCCGGACGCCTGTGGGGCGTTTCAGTCCCGCGCCCGCGTGGCACTACACTGTCACAGATGCGAAACGAAATCTCCGTGGCCCGTTAGCACGCAGTTTTTTACTTCACGCTGTATATATCGATGGAGTATTTCACTTCTGGTCTCACAGAATATTAACTAATGAGTGTCACACCACTACCAAGAGCTTCCTGGACTTAGCTCCGTAATAGTTGAATCAACATATTGTCAGGAGCATGGCAAACACCTCTGCATCTTCCGATGTAGTGAAAATAATTATTTTATTTTAGGTCATTCCATAAATTATCATTTTTTTTAAATACTGTATGAGGAAGTGGCAACTATTTAATAGTTTCTATTGACACACACGGAAGTAGGCGGATATCTTGTGGCAAATCTGTTCCCATATTGTATGAAATTTCTTTTCTTCGCCAGCTACACCTTACCCAAGGCAAAGTCTGGCTTTAGACTGGCTTATTTAGTATACGTTTTCTTAAAAATAAACACTTGAAATATATTGTTTCAGGTACGAAACACAAACCTCTGTACTGGGAGCAACCATATTGAGTCGTTCATTACAAACCTTGCAGCTTGGGAAATCCGTTTAAATTCCAGTCCAACTGAGTGATTCGATACTCTTAACAATTTTCTAGTAGATATTCATTTTACTCCGGACAAAAATGGTTCAAATGGCTCTGAGCACTATGGGACTTAACTTCTGAGGTCATCAGTCCCCTAGAACTTAGAACTACTTAAACCTAACTAACCTAAGGACATCACACACATCCATGCCCGAGGCAGGATTCGAACCTGCGACCGTAGCGGTCGCGCTGTTCCAGACTGTAGCGCCGGACAAAAATGTTAAGAACGTAATTGGTGAACATTAGGAGTTTGGAAAAAACTTTCAAAGTTTATTCCCCTGCTCTGTCTAGTAATAACAAAAATGGTTCAAATGGCTCTGAGCACTATGGGACTCAACTGCTGAGGTCATTAGTCCCCTAGAACTTAGAACTAGTTAAACCTAACTAACCTAAGGACATCACAAACATCCATGCCCGAGGCAGGATTCGAAACTGCGACCGTAGCGGTCTTGCGGTTCCAGACTGCAGCGCCTTTAACCGCACGGCCACTTCGGCCGGCTAGTAATAACAATGGAGTTCGCAGTGTCTTAGATGAGATCACAATTATGAAATCCACATGAAATGTGAATTAAAACGAGCAGTTTCTCGAAACTTCCCGTTACTATAAGTTACAGAAAAATTATAAATTAGTGTTAGCGTTAAGTTTCTGGTTTAGCTCCAAGACTGAGTTCCCAATGTTCTCTAATAAAGTGGTAAATAATTTATTACCTGTCTCGTCTGCATATTTGAGCGAAAATGTTTTTCCTTCTAACGCTTACACAAAAAATTGATACAGAAAAGAAATTCTCATCGGAAGTGATCTGGGACTGTCTGCGATATCTGAGGTTCCTGACTTCAAAATTATGTGCCATGCAAGACATTCGGTTCCTTCTTACTGAATTCTAAGAAAGTGTTGAACTAGTTAATTGGATAATGAAAACTTCGAGGCAAATAAAAGGTGTAAAATGCTAGATCTACATATTGGGCGAAAGCCTTCATCAGCCGTTGTTGTGTGTTGCAACTGAAATGTAAACAACATGAATTCATTAAGGCTATTAAATCATTTACTTGCGATTGAATTATTTGCATGTAAGTACTTTCTTTAACAGGGGTCCAAAAATATCAGATTTTTGTAGCACGGGGTCACAGGACGAAAACGTTTAGGAACTACTGCTCTTAGTTATCTACAAAATTAGCTGCGTGGCACCACAGTTGAACGATACATCCACTAAATATACTTCTTAAAATTAAAAAAATGGTTCAAACGGCTCTGAGCACTATGCGACTTAACTTCTAAGGTCATCAGTCGCCTAGAAATTAGAACTAATTAAACCTAACTAACCTAAGGACATCACACACATCCATGCCCGAGGCAGGATTCGAACCTGCGACCGTAGCGTCAAATTAAAAGCAGAGTGATGAAGGGACACGAACCGCAGACAAAGATATTCGAAGTTTATTGAAAATTTTATTGCCTCACGTACATAAAGGAATATTCTTCATCCGGTAATGATGTAACGACCTTCTGGATGAATTTATTCCTGAAACAACAATTAACACCTTAGAGATTTATGATAACGAAATCAGAATGTTATGGTATGTTATGTAAATGCATCTGAAACTTATTATGGTATTGCAATGCGCCATAAATAAGTTCAAATGGTTCAAATGGCTCTGAGCACCATGGGACTTAACAGCAATGGTCATCAGTCCCCTAGAACTTAGAACTACTTAAACCTAACTAACCTAAGGACAGCACACAACACCCAGTCATCACGAGGCAGAGAAAATCCCTGACCCTGCCGGGAATCCATAAATAAGTCATCCACATTTTCGTAGATATTCCATTATGTTTATTGATAATGACAAACACAGTTCTACTAATTGCACTCTCGCTAGAGGCACTACAGGTGCCGGCCGTTGTGGCCGAGCAGTTCTAGGCGCTTCAGTCCGGAACCGCGCTGCTGCTACGGTAGCAGGTTCGAATCCTGCCTCGGGCATGGATGTGTGTGATGTCCTTAGGTTAGTTAGGGTTAAGTAGCTCTAAGTCTAGGGGACTGATGACCTCAGATGCTAAGTCCCATAGTGCTCAGAGCCATTTGAACCATTTTTGAGCACTACAGGTAAACAGGTATAAATAGAACATCTTATATCACTTGCGACGCACCTGCGGTACTAGAAACAATACAAGCAAATACCCTGGCATTATTTACAGTTTTTCGGTCAAGAGATTCTGAGTGTGTACGTTCAATAGTGCTATTTACTGCAAATGACAATATTGGGATATATCGCCATCTTCAAATAAGATCTCCTATCCAGTTATGCTTGTTTAAGGCACTTAACTGCCGGCCGCGGTGGTCTCGCGGTTCTAGGCGCGCAGTCCGGAACCATGCGACTGCTACGGTCGCAGGTTCGAATCCTGCCTCGGGCATGGATGTGTGTGAATTCCTTAGGTTAGTTAGGTTTAAGTAGTTCTAAGTTCTAGGGGACTAATGACCACAGCAGTTGAGTCCCATAGTCCTCAGAGCCATTTGAACCAAGGCACTTAACTAATAATTTAAATTAACGAAAAGCCCTTCTTCGGACTTTTTCGACGTCCTCTGTCAATCTTATCCGATAATTATACCGCACCGCACAGCAATAATCTAGCAGAGAAGGGAAAAGTGTGTTGTAAGCAGTTCCTTTAGTAGACCTGTTTCATCTTCCAAGTGCTCTTCCAATAGAACGTAGTCTTTCATTTGCCTTCCCCACAACATTATCTACATGATCGTTTCAAATTAAGTCGTTCGTAAGTGCAACTCAAAGGTATTTAGCTGAACTGACAGACTTTAGATTTGAGTGATTTAACGTGTAACCGTAATTTTGTGGATGACCTAATAATTTTCTTTATTCAGAGAAAATTGATACGTTTCGCACCCTACAGATACCAAGTCTAGCTCATTATACAATTGGTTTTGATTTTCTGATGACTTTGCTAGACAGTAAATGGCAGCTTCATCTGCAAACAATGTAGTTTGGCTGTTCAGATTGTCTCCTAAATTGTTTATATAGATTAGGAAGAGCAGAGGTCCTGTAACATTTCCTTGCAGAGCCCCAGACATCACTTGAGTTTTACTCTATCGTTCTCCGTCGATTACTACGTCCTGCGATCTTCCTGACAGGAAATTACGAATCCAGTCTCAGAACTGAAGGGATACTCCATAAGCAGCAATTTCATTATAAGTCTCTTGTGAGGAATGACGTCAAGGCTTCTGGAAAACAAGAAATATGAAGTCAGTTTGACATTCTCCGTCGATAGTACTCATTACTTCGGCGAATAAAGAGCAAATTGTGTTTTACAAGAACAATTTTTTTTTGAATTCGTGCTATACACAAATAGACCGTTACCTTCGAGGTAATTCATAATGTCCTAAAATCCTGCTGCAAATCGACGTCAGTCATTTGGGTATGTAATTCATCGGATTATTCCTACTCCCTTTCTTGCGTATTGCTGTATCCTATCCAGCTTTCAGTCTTTTGGAACGGATCCTTCATCAAGTGAGCGCTTGTATCTGATTGCTAGGTATGGGGTTATTGTCTCAGCATACTCGGAAAGGAACCTAATTGGTATACTATCTCGACCGGAAGACTTGCCTTTATTTAGTGATTTAAGCTGCTCCGCTACATCGATGCTATCTACTTCTAAGTCCCTCATGTTCGCGGCTGTTTTTGATTGGAATTCTGGAATATTTACTTTGTCTTCTTTGTGAAGGGATTCCGAAAAACTGTGTATAATAACTTCTCTTTAGTGACGCTACCATCGGCAGTATTACCATTGGTATAGCACAGTGAAGGTATTGATTGTGTTTTGTAGTTTATATACGACAAGAATAACTTTTGATTTTATGTCGGATTTTGAGGCTGAGTTTCGTTATGGAAGCTATTAAATGCGTCTCACATTGAATTCCGCGCTAAGTTTTGAGGTTCAGTAAAACATCACTAATCTTGGGGATTTTGTGTTCTTTTAAATTGAGCATGGTTTATTCGTTACGTTTGGAGCAGTACTCTGACCTGTTCTGTGTGCCATGGGTATCACTACCAGCTTTCATTAATTTATTCGGTACAAATCGCTCAATTGCCAGCGATACTATTTCTTTGAATGTAAGTCACACTTCGCCTAGTCACATCTAAAGTAGTTAGGCGTCAAGTGAATTTTTATCTGCTTTAAAAACAGATATATTTTGGGTTCATTTTCGTTGGATTTGGATTATACGGTGTCCAGTCTCATTACAGAGAACTTGCGGTCACTAATCCCTGTTCCCATCATGATGCTCTCTATTTGCTCAGGATTATGTGATGCAAAGAGGTTAAGTACGTTATCGCCACCATTCACACTTCGAGGGGGCTCCTGAACTAATTGCTCAAAATGAATTTCGGGGAAAGCACTGATTACAATTTCTGACGATGTTTCATATCTGCTACCGGCTTTGAACATGTATTTTCACCAACATATCGAGGAACGACAGAAGTTACCACCAACTATAATTGTATCAGTGGGGTACCTATCTGATATGAGGTTCAATTTTTCTTTGTACTTTTCAGAAACTGTATCATCTGAGTCGGGGGCTCGGTAAAAGGAACCAGTTATTAACTTTCTCCGATTGAGAAGTATAACCTTTAACTATAGTACCTCACAGGAAATATTCTTCAATTTTGTCACAAGATAAACTACTTATAACATCAAGAAACACGCCACCATGAAACGTATTTAATCGATCCATTCCGAATACCGTTAGCTCCTTTAGAAAAATTTCGGCTGCGCTTATCTCCGACTTCGTCTGACTTTCGATACGTATAACAATTTGAGCTTCAGTGGTTTCTACTGGCGCCTGGAGCTTTTGATCGTTCCCAACACAGCTACGACACTTTAAAACTACAACACTGATACACTCCTGGAAATTGAAATAAGAACACCGTGAATTCATTGTCCCAGGAAGGGGAAACTTTATTGACACATTCCTGGGGTCAGATACATCACATGATCACACTGACAGAACCACAGGCACATAGACACAGGCAACAGAGCATGCACAATGTCGGCACTAGTACAGTGTATATCCACCTTTCGCTGCAATGCAGGCTGCTATTCTCCCATGGAGACGATCGTAGAGATTCTGGATGTAGTCCTGTGGAACGGCTTGCCATGCCATTTCCACCTGGCGCCTCAGTTGGACCAGCGTTCGTGCTGGACGTGCAGCCGCGTGAGACGACGCTTCATCCAGTCCCAAACATGCTCAATGGGGGACAGATCCGGAGATCTTGCTGGCCATGGTAGTTGACTTACACCTTCTAGAGCACGTTGGGTGGCACGGGATACATGCGGACGTGCATTGTCCTGTTGGAACAGCAAGTTCCCTTGCCGGTCTAGGAATGGTAGAACGATGGGTTCGACGACGGTTTGGATGTACCGTGCACTATTCAGTGTCCCCTCGACGATCACCAGTGGTGTACGGCCAGTGTAGGAGATCGCTCCCCACACCATGATGCCGGGTGTTGGCCCTGTGTGCCTCGGTCGTATGCAGTCCTGATTGTGGCGCTCACCTGCACGGCGCCAAACACGCATACGACCATCATTGGCACCAAGGCAGAAGCGACTCTCATCGCTGAAGACGACACGTCTCCATTCGTCCCTCCATTCACGCCTGTCGCGACACCATTGGAGGCGGGCTGCACGATGTTGGGGCGTGAGCGGAAGACGGCCTAACGGTGTGCGGGACCGTAGCCCAGCTTCATGGAGACGGTTGCGAATGGTCCTCGCCGATACCCCAGGAGCAACAGTGTCCCTAATTTGCTGGGAAGTGGCGGTGCGATCCCCTACGGCACTGCGTAGGATCCTACGGTCTTGGCGTGCATCCGTGCGTCGCTGCGGTCCGGTCCCAGGTCGACGGGAACGTGCACCTTCCGCCGACCACTGGCGACAACATCGATGTACTGTGGAGACCTCACGCCCCACGTGTTGAGCAATTCGGCGGTACGTCCACCCGGCCTCCCGCATGCCCACTATACGCCCTCGCTCAAAGTCCGTCAACTGCACATACGGTTCACGTCCACGCTGTCGCGGCATGCTACCAGTGTTAAAGACTGCGATGGAGCTCTGTATGCCACGGCAAACTGGCTGACACTAACGGCGGCGGTGCACAAATGCTGCGCAGCTAGCACCATTCGACGGCCAACACCGCGGTTCCTGGTGTGTCCGCTGTGCCGTGCGTGTGATCATTGCTTGTACAGCCCTCTCGCAGTGTCCGGAGCAAGTATGGTGGGTCTGACACACCGGTGTCAATGTGTTCTTTTTTCCATTTCCAGGAGTGTAGTTGCAATATATATCCTCTTCCTGCGTTTGCCCTACACGCTACACAGCCACCTCTTGTGTGAAGTCGACTACTGACCTATTAAGCAGAGCCCGAGAATCCACCACATTATTTGGCAAGTCGAGAAATCTGTAACCCACGTGGTCGTAGATGCATCTGAGCCTTTGATTCAGACTCTACACTCGGCTCTGTACCAGAGGTCCGCAATCGGTTCTGTCGACGGTGCTACACATGGGGAACTCTGTCTTTCACTTGCAATTAAGAATGCCAGTCTTTAACAGTTCAGCAAGCCGCCTGAAACCAGAGAGAATCTCTTCCCATTAAAAGCGAACCACATAATTAGTATCGTCATAAGCCACCAACTGAAGTTGACTGCACCTGTGTTCTTCATGGCAACTTGAGAAACCCGCTCCACATCTGGCATTAATCTTCCCGATATGCACACAGAGGATAGACTGGATCAATTCCCTCCTTGGCAGCCATATCCCTAAGGAAGCTTATTATGCGCCTAATACTGTAGCACCTCACTACCAGTAATCATACCTTATATTAACCTTCAGATCTTGTGGCCCTGGAGGCTTCCTCTAGAACAGGGCAAGTGAATGCATCTATTGCAGTACCTTCATCAGCTACGGATAGCGCCCAAAACCTGTTTGTCAGACCAACTGGGGAGGCCTTTCGATCAGTGCGTAGGACTTGTCTGCCACACATTGAAACGACTTCCCACTCGATCACAGGTGAGATGTCATCTTCAGTGTGGGCAGTAACCCATTGGCAACAGCCTCAAGCAGCACGCCAGAAGCCAGCACCACCTGGAGTTGCGAGTAAACCATCACCAATCCAGCTTGCATCTGAAGGCAGCAAGCACAGTCACAGTTCATACTGAAGATGGTGGGACTATAGATGATACAGTTACTGAAAATTGTTCAAATGGCTCTGAGCACTATGGGACTTAACATCTGAGGTCATCAGTCCACTAGAACTTAGAACTACTCAAACCTAACTAACCTAAGGACATCACACACATCCATGCCCGAGGCAGGATTCGAACCTGCGACCGTAGCGGTCGCGCGGTTCCAGACTTTAGTGCCTATAACTGCTCGGCCATAGTTACTGAAGCACAGAACTGAAGGTACAAACACTCTCCTGCTGCTGACAGAGCAATACCAAGAGAGGCCGCCACCACACAGCACATCACGCGCCCGGTGGCTTTTGAGTTTGAGAAGCCGCCTCCTGATCGCGCTCGCTATTCCGGACTATCTTCTGCTTGCACTGCCACGTCCATCAGCGTGTCGTTCACGTCTGCTAGTACGAGGTGCATTCCAGTTCTAAGGCCTCCGATTTTTTTCTAATTAACTACTCACCAGAAATCGATGAAACTGGCGTTACTTCTCGACGTAATCGCCCTGCAGACGTACACATTTTTCACAGCGCTGACGCCATGATTCCATGGCAGCGGCGAAGGCTTCTTTAGGAGTCTGTTTTGACCACTGGAAAATCGCTGAGGCAATAGCAGCACGGCTGGTGAATGTGCGGCCACGGAGAGTGTCTTTCATTGTTGGAAAAAGCCAAAAGTCACTAGGAGCCAGGACAGGTGAGTAGGGAGCATGAGGAATCACTTCAAAGTTTTTATCACGAAGAAACTGTTGCGTAATGTTAGCTTGATGTGCGGGTGCGTTGTCATGGTGAAATAGCACACACGCAGCCCTTCCCGGACGTTTTTGTTGCAGTGCAGGAAGGAATTTGTTCTTCAAAACATTTTCGTAGGATGCACCTGATACCGTAGTGCCCTTTGGAACGCAATGGGTAAGGATTACGCCCTCGCTGTCCCAGAACATGGACACCATCATTTTTTCAGCACTGGCGGTTACCCGAAATTATTTTGGTGTCGGTGAATCTGTGTGCTTCCATTGAGCTGACTGGCGCTTTGTTTCTGGATTGAAAAATGGCATCCATGTCTCATCCATTGTCACAACCGACGAAAAGAAAGTCCCATTCATGCTGTCGTTGCGCGTCAACATTGCTTGGCAACATGCCACACGGGCAGCCATGTGGTCGTCCGTCAGCATTCGTGGCACCCACCTGGATGACACTTTTCGCATTTTCAGGTCGTCATGCAGGATTGTGTGCACAGAACCCACAGAAATGCCAACTCTGGAGGTGATCTGTTCAACAGTCATTCGGCGATCCCCCAAAACAATTCTCTCCACTTTCTCGATCATGTCGTCAGACCGGCTTGTGCGAGCCCGAGGTTGTTTCGGTTTGTTGTCACACGATGTTCTGCCTTCATTAAACTGTCGCACCCACGAACGCACTTTCGACACATCCATAACTCCATCACCACATGTCTCCTTCAACTGTCGATGAATTTCAATTGGTTTCACACCACGCAAATTCAGAAAACGAATGATTGCACACTGTTCAAGTAAGGAAAACATCGCCATTTTAAGTATTTAAAACAGTTCTCATTCTCGCCGCTGGCGGTAAAATTCCATCTGCCGTACGGTGCTGCCATCTCTGGGACGTATTGACAATGAACGCGGCCTCATTTTAAAACAATGCGCACGTTTCTATCTCTTTCCAGTTCGGAGAAAAAAACTCGAAGGCCTTAGAACTTGAATGCACCTCGTAGCGTTACCAGCTGCCAGAGAGGGAACGCTGTCACCAGTGGACTACTTTGCTTCCACCCAGTACTGGCGCGGATGGAGACTTCCCGCAGCAGGCACAAAACACGACGCGCCGCTGACACACTCGCAGTTCCTGCAGCACTACCAGTTCCCAGATTTTCTGCAGTTCAGCCGTTCCTACAATGTAGTTCTACGCTACGTAGCACAGTTCCCTGAGTTCCTTTCAGAAGACTACAGTTCCGACTTAGCACACGCTATTTACTGAGTAATAATTACTGTCAAATACGAGTGTCTGAGTATACTTTGTCTTACTGTCTAAATCATAGACTGCCAAGAGACAACAAAGTTAGAGTTTCATTGTATTAGTTATAGGATATAAATTTCCACCCAGCAAATTGTTACCAAAGTAAAGCATAATTTTGTATCATAACCATTAGTAAATGTTATTGATTATTTCTTTTTGTGGTGCTAATTTCTGTTCTAGTGGCGCCATAGCAAACAAGTGTAATAGTAGATTTTAACTGGCGCGCATACTGCCACCTTTTTAGTGAACTATAGTAATAATACGTTTACTGCTACCGTGGATGTTTGAACTGAACTGGTAGTAACATTCTGTTGCAATATCTCAACAATGGCGACGAGGTAAACCTTTTAAGACCATGATACCAACATTGGCGATAAGGAAAAGTGAAAATTTCTAACAGTTTCGAGCGATACCCATTACTGGTGTTATTGGCCAGATCTCAACACATCAAATACGAACGCCAAAAGTAACTATTACAATTTCAGTTGTTCCCGCCATCATTTTCAGCATGTGATCGGAAACTACAGGCCTGCAACAACTATATACAACGCCTGGACAGCCCGCATCTCGTGGTCGTGCGGTAGCGTTCTCGCTTCCCACGCCCGGGTTCCCGGGTTCGATTCCCGGCGGGGTCAGGGATTTTCTCTGCCTCGTGATGGCTGGGTGTTGTGTGCTGTCCTTAGGTTAGTTAGGTTTAAGTAGTTCTAAGTTCTAGGGGACTTATGACCACAGCAGTTGAGTCCCATAGTGCTCAGAGCCATTTGAACGTCTGGACAGCACTTCCTCACACATTCACACTTCAGGTAATGTAGAACAAACATTCTGTTTACTAGCTTATTCGGGCACCACAGTACTTCAACTGCTCCGTAAACCGTCACCTATTTCTTAACCTGAGATTTTCTCCTATTCCGACATTAAAAATGTGTCCGAGAAATATTTTGAGTCACAAATCCAGGTTGGCTGCTACTGCCAGACAAACTTTCTGAATGTTTCAATAAGTCAGATCAAAGCCATACAGAGTAGGTTCCTCAATAGTTGGACCTGAGTAGGGAATGAAAATTTCAGTATCAAAGTGATCAATATAAGAAATCTTATGCAGACTCGCTGATACGCGATATGCACTCTCCTAATGCACTTTCATGACGATAAATTAAGGAAGGGTCCTCTTAGTATAACAAACACTTATTTAGGGTTTACCATTCATTTTGGCATACGGGCAAACACATGTATCTGTTGAGCATTACAGTGATAGGGCGCTGACGTGTTCACTACATGTCAACAAACGGCACGGCAAAGCGACCGCCGCAGCAAAACCTCGAAAATACAGGACGAGCAGACCGTCCGACTTAAACAGGCAACAAGTTTAAAAATGCTACATTACAATCTTGTTCACGCTGTGGAAACAGCCAATAAGTTTAGGACTGTTTAATTGCAGTCTTGAAAGTACAGTTCATAACGAACATGGCCAAATTCATAAACTTTTGCTGGCGAAACGTCAAGTGAATGGTATCTTTCCTGTCAATAACAAGCCGTTACCTGTGACTCTTATAGTTAACGAAGTGCCGATCAATTTTCAAATTGGCACAGGATAGTCAGTTTCAATCAGCCAACTGACCTACTGAAACTTAGGATTGCCAAAACTAACACAAAGTCAGAGTTCGCTGTTCAGTTGCAGCAATTAGGAGATTCAAGTAAACGGTCAGCTTTCAACAGATGTACGAAAAATTTACGAAACAGGTTACATTATTAGTTTTAAAGTCAAATAAAGCAATGAACTTAGTATTCATAATCTAATCAGAAACGTTTTCACATGAATCACCTGGGTACAAATGACACCTCCACCAATACCCTGACCTTTTGTAACTCGTCTACGGGAACTACCGCAACTTGCATATGTACATATCGGTATCCCATTACTTTTTACCTCAGTGTATTCAATGCGGCAAGCAAGGAAGCAGGATGCTAATGAAGCCAGCCAGCTTCATCAGCTTCCCTCTCCCTCACCCCCGCCCCCCGAGGGGAGTGACGCTGTGTGCGTGGCAACAGGTACAAAACAATACCCACGAGGCCACTACCACAGGGGCACATCACTCCCTTGTGCCTTCTCTTCCGCCTCCAGACAGCCCTCGCTGTTAGGAACTACCTTCTACTTCCGCCGCCACATCCACTGCGAACAGTGCTTCCAATCGGCAGAGAGAGTATGTCAATATTAGTACCTCTCTGCTTCCGCCTACTATAGTACTGGGTGGGGAGGGGGGCTGGAGAACCTTCTGCCAACAGGTGTAAAATACGATGTGTCACTGACACACTCTCAGTTCCTGCAGTTTAGCCGTTCATGCAGTGTCAATATTTCCTGCAATTACGCTAAAGAACACAGCTCCTTGAGTTCTTTGCAGAACGCTTACTTAGCAGCCACTATTTACAGAGCAGTAAGTACTGTCAAATACAAGTGTCTGAGTAATACTTACTGTTGTACTGGCTGTAATAACACTTGTCCGCAGCTCGTGGTCGTGCGGTAGCGTTCTCGCTTCCCACGCCCGGGTTACCGGGTTCGATTCCCGGCGGGGTCAGGGGTTTTTTCTGCCTCGTAATGACTGGGTGTTGTGTGCTGTCCTTAGGTTAGTTAGGTTTAAGTAGTTCTAAGTTCTAGGGGACTGATGACCATAGATGTTAAGTCCCATAGTGCTCAGAGCCATTTGTAATAACACTTGTCAATACAGTGGTGGATTTGTGGCTTTATTCTTGGAAGGCCAAGATGATACTACAACACATTATTACTATTTGAACAAGATGGAACACCTAACTTTGTTACAATCCATGTCCACAGGAATATCATCAATATTGGGACTGTCACCGAACATAAACGTATCAAGTGGTACAGAACTAGATACTAGTATCTTCTCACAGAATACAGTTAACTATACACTTTTATGCAGAATTCTGTCCAGTACAATTGTCGCACTGCTAGCCCGGTAGGGAGAGAGACGAGGTGGTCGTCTTCAGTGATAATTGCGGACTGGGCTGAGCGGTACTCTACCCTCCCGTAAGTATGCGTGCTGATGTGGTAGAGTATGGAATCTCTTCTAGACTTGTTACGCCACGGCCTTTAATTATTCGTTACTTCTGGCAGCGACTACTATTACTTTTGGCTCCGTCACAAGGTACCTCGCTTTTCGGACGACACAACACTTTCAGCTTTAGTGACTAAATCATAGACTTCCAAGAGACAGAAAAGTTATTTAGATTTTCATTGTATTTGGTATTGAACATCAACTGTCACGTCCGCCCCGATAGCTGAGTGGTCACTGCGGCAGAACGCCATACGAAGGGCCCGGGTTGGATTCCTGGCTTGGTCGGAGATTTTGCCCGCTCGGAGACTGGCTGTTGTGTTGTCTCCATCGTCATATCATCCTCATCGACACGCAAGTCGCCGAGGTAGTGTCAACTAAAAAGACTTGCACCTGGCGACCGGTCTAGCCAACTAGAGGCCCGAGCCACACGAAATTTCATTTTTCATCAAATCCCACGCAACAGACTGTTACCAAAGTCAAGCACAATTTTGAATCAGAACTATTAATAAATATTATAGGTTATTTCTTACTTTGTTGCCACGTTTCTATTCTAGTGCCACCCTATCGAGCAAGTGTAATAGCGGATTTTAACTGGCATGCATACTGCCACCTTTTTAATGAACTATACCACAAATACGATTTCTGATATTGCGGATGATTGGATTGAACTGATAGTAAAATTTAGTTAAAACATCTCAACAATGTGTTTACTTAGGCATCATCTACTGAGTTTTAAGTCCTTAAATGGCTTGAATTTACAAGGTTTACAAGGTATTTCTATACAGTTCTAATTACCATCTCTAAAAATAAAGTTATATCATTATTTGTTCGTCCTCGTTCTTCCTACACATTGGAATTCCTGCACCACAGTATAGTAGCACGCCGCCAGAGGAGCAAAAGCTGAATGGAGATAAAGTGGGGTATAGTGCGATAATTTGTTGTCTGCATTTGAAGACGAAAAACTATGTAACAATCCAAGTCGAGTTGTTGGAAGTGTATAGCAACGATGCGCGCCATATAACATAGTGGTAGTCGGTACAGAGTCTTCCGGTGCTGTCAGTCAGGTATGAACAACGAAGACCGAAATAGCAGATAAATCTCCTGCGAAGAATGGAAAATTGTAAGAAATGTGAAAGCACTGGTGTCCAAAGGCAGGCCGATCACAGTGGAGGCTATGGTTGGAAATGTGAAAATCATTCACGAAGAAATTTTCTACGTCTCACGCGACATTTGAAAAATGAAGATCGCTTTTCACTGGGGTCTGCGACTGCTTTCATCCATTCTAAATGCACATCGAGCCGGGGTAGCAGTGAAAATATTGCAGTTATTTCGTGCAAATTGTGATGACTTCTTTAGCCGCCTAGTAACCATTTGTGAGTGGTATGTATCAATATGATCTAGAGGCCTAGGAGCGTTGCAAGCAGTGGAAACGTATGGACTCACCGACGTGGTAAAAGCTGAAGACTCAACCATCATCAATCAAGCTGATACTGAGTAGTTTTCGGGCTGTTATGATTTGTTGCTTATAGAGTCTGATCTTATGGATCATACTCCCGAAATATCCTACTCTAGTTACGAAAGTCTCTCCAAGGGAGCGCTTACTGCTCCAGCATAATGTTCCAGAACTGTATGCAGTAACACGAACTCCTTATACTTCATTGTGCTGTCAAGTTTTGCCTCACACCTCCTTCCACCCTCTCCCCCCCCCCCCCCCCCCCCAACGACTAAACACCGACCTGCCACAGTATTTTCCTGACATGGCACCCACATCTTCCTTTCTCGGATGAAGAAATGTGTGGCAGATATTTCACAGAATGATGCTGAGGTATGGAACGTTCCCTGAACTGTCAAAACGACGATTGAACTTGTAGAGTAAAACCGACTCCACTACGAAGATTCTCGGCGGAAGTTTGAATGTTTCTAGACGGTAATTGATACTTTATGCCTAACTCTCGGCATAACAATGAAGAATATAGTATTTGATACTATTTCTGATTGTGGAATCCATTTTAATTTAACTACAAAAGTTAACATTTTAGTCAGCGGCCGTGGTGGGCGAGTCAGTATCGGATAGACTACTGGCTCCGGCACTCTAAGTCCCTGTTTCAAGCGTTGTAAGGAGCAGGAGCTATTCCTCCTTCCAAGACGGCCCCAGGTCTGCTCAGCATCCTATACAGTTGGTACTGGGGACCGCGAACAAAACGCGGCCGAGTCACTGGGACCGTCACTTTCTTCCTCCTAATACGGCAAGGTTGAGTTTGTCGTACCACAGCCTAAGTCCCACTCCAGTAACATCTAATCCCAAGTTCACATGATGCAAAATCAAGTAGTGTAAAAATGAACTAAATGGTCGTTCGAGTAAGAAAGACACGTGAGCTGACCGCTGGCTGGCGTGACAGAAAAATAGCTAACAAGTGTTTTTGTTTGACTGCTATAATTACTTTCCTTTGCTAATTTGTAAGCAGTTTCAGAGAAGAATATGATGATAAAGTAATGGTTTTGTATCACGCCAATTTTCGTGGTACTCAGCCATTCACCGAAGCATAATCAAACGGTAGTAAACCTTGACGTTATGCCTGTAGTTCTTGTTTGAAACGGTAGAGGTCTCACTGCCTAAATCGAACCTGTGGAGAATTCGTTACTCGTAGCGGTACGACTTAGGCGTTGATGGAAATTGCTCACCAAATACAAACTGTTTGTTTCATCTGATCAATATGACGAAGGTGGTGCACAATAAGTGGAAGCAGGAGGATATGCACGAAGCTCTACTGAAACATCGGAATGGTGAAACAGGGTTTAATGAAGCATGTAGGAGATATAACATACCGACGACTACACTGCGTCGTTATTTGAAGGATTTAAGTAAAACATCATCATTTGGAAAACTAATGATATGACAGCAGAGATGGAAGAGCAATTATCGCAGCATATAATTAATTTAGAGACTAGTTTCTTCGGAGTAACCATCGCGGAATTAAAGAAACTTGGCTGCCAACTCACCAAGAAACATTAGCTGCAGCATCGTTTCGATAATGAAAAATGATCGCCGGTAAAAATGGTATTACAGATTTATGAAAGATCATACCACTCTGTTCTTGCGAGTTCCCGAAGGCATATAGATAGCACGAAGGAAGGTGTTTCATAAAGAGCGTGTTAATGGGTTTTTGATAAATATGAGAAAATACCAGATAAACATAAGATTACTGCTAGCAAATATGTGGCGTGGATGAAACCGCATTTTCCACAGTTCACTGCACCAAAAGGCAAATACCAAGTAGACGGAATCACAAGTGGAGAAAGGTATTCAAGAATGACATATCTATCTGCAAAGAATTCAGCACGTGACTTCATATCTCCGATGCTTATATTCAAGCGCAGAAGAACGAATGATGTATTCAAAAGGGAAGATCCACCAAACACAGCATTTGGATGCTCGAAAAACGGATCGATAACATCAGCACTGTTTGCCCGATGGGTAGAACATTTCGTAAAACGTATAAAAAGCAGAAAAAGGGACCAGAAACAAATTTTACATTCTCTGGGTGGACACAGCACACACATCAGAAATTTAGAGGCAGTTCAGCTGACTCGTTATTGTGATATAATCATGCTATGGTTTCCTGCTCACACGACTTATGGTCTACAGCCACTGGACAGATCGTCCTTCAAAACATTAAAAAACACCTACAATGAAGTGACATCTTCGTGGCTACGGTCAGATCATACCAGTGTTATAAAACAAGCTAATATCACAGAATTCCTGGATAATGCATTCCCCTAGATCTGTTTGTATGGACATAGCACTGAACAGTTTTAAGGCAACAGGTTTCTAAACATGTGGCTGGCAGGACATTTTGACTACTGCTGTATATATTGTTGATCAATCCGACCAAGAATAGGCTGATGGAAATGAAGCAAAAAACGCGAACATCTGGAAGACCGCCTAACGTTGTATCAACTTCCAATGACCAGTCTGGACATTCTACAATGTCTCAAGAATGTGGACCGGCAAAAAATACTGGAATTTGCCGAAATTAACAGTCGAAAAATGGTCTTACTTAAGCATTTTATCTCCTCACCTGTGTACAACAACAGTGTTATAAAAAAAAATACGAAACGTTCTAAACCAACAATGAAATTAACATCAATTCCTTGCAGAAAGCAAACAGAAGTCAAAGAAATGGCAAATAAAAAGAAGAAACCTTCCGGAAAACCCACAAAAGAGAGACAAATGGATGAATACTTTAACAAGAATAAAAAATAAAGGACAGAGTTGACTGGTTACGTCATCTGCGTAAAGTAGACCGAGAAGAAGACAAGATTCAGTGTATGAAATGTAAAGGTTGGGTACATGACCTATGCGCTGACGTGTAAAGTAAAATTAACAACTGTTTCTGTGATATGTGTTCAGACTAACTGATTTTCCATATGCCGTTTTAAGGAATTTAATTTGTAAAGAATTTATATTTTGTTTCCTATGTGTAATTCCATTAAGCGTAACTGTGGAAGTAACCTTACGTTTATAGTTCGTAATTCGTTACTGTGACGTTTTGTTACATTATTCCGTCGATTTATTATGTCGTCGCTGAGATCGTATCTTAAGTACGACTTAGGCTATACAGAGTACGGATTAGGAAACCAGGCTTCTTAATCGTACCGAAGGTACAGATCTCAAACATATTGGTTGGTTTGGTTGTTTGGGGAAGGAGACCAGACAGCGTGGTCATCGGTCTCATCGGATTAGGGAAGGATGGGGAAGGAAGTCGGCCGTGCCCTTTCAGAGGCATTTGCCTGGAGTGATTTAGGGAAATCACGGAAAACCTAAATCAGGATGGCCGGACGCGGGATTGAACCGTCGTCCTCCCGAATGCGAGTCCAGTGTCTAACCACTGCGCCACCTCGCTCGGTCAAACATATTGAAAATACATTTTGAGAAAAGGTTGTTGTATTTACGTGGAACCTGCTTCATAGCTTAAAAAAATAAAGATCCTGTGTACACCAAACAAATTGTGTTATTTAAAGTACCCAACCACATACAGACATTCTAACTTAAGAGGTACGTCTTAAGAAACCTTATGCTACCACGACAAACGAAAGGTTGCATAGTCAAGCCAAAAGCCCGTCCACGGATTGAGCACTACAAAATTTATCTTTGGTTCAAATGGCTCTGAGCACTATGGCACTTAACATCTATGGTCATTAGTCCCCTAGAACTTAGAACTACTTAAACCTAACTAACCTAAGGACAGCACACAACACCCAGCCATCACGAGGCAGAGAAAATCCCTGACCCTGCCGGGAATCGAACCCGGGAACCCGGGCGTGGGAAGCGAGAACGCTACCGCACGACCACGAGATGCGGGCAAAATTTATCTTTCTTTTAACAGCTTGGTTGTTTTATGCTACACACACTACCAGTTTTCAGTTACACTTTCGTGTAAAGAATAAGAAAGCAATTTCAATAAGATTTGAAATTTCTTTTGCTGCGTTCCACTTTAAAACGTCTCTCGGAGGAACAACAATTCTTTTCTTCATTTTTCAGTACGTGCAAGATGGCGACCATGTGTCTCAGAGACACAACTGTTTCTCCTTCCTTTTCTGAGCTACAATTTTATTCTGACTCTTCTCAGACTTGGACCGGAGGGCGGACTCACTGATTTCCACCTAGCTTTTCTATAGCGCCCTGATTGTGGTTACTTACTTTTCTCCCATCGCACTTTATTTTGCTCAGTCATTTCAGTTAACTCATGTTTGACCTCAATTTGACCTCAATTCTTACAAAATTTATAGTACAGTTAACGCAGTGAAGATCGCCAATGTGGTACATGTTTCGCCTGATGAGTAGTTGTATCTTAACCATCTCGTGTTTGACCGGATTGAATTCCTCACGAAACACATTACAGCCATTACATTGCAAGAATGGGAGGAGGTGAGGGTGAAATCTTCAGATACCCGCACAATCGTAGTCCCTAAAAATGCTGGGAACGCGCTATTGGTGCCACAGCTTAATACATTCTATTCATAGAAATATGTGCCTATTTAGGTCACGAGGTGAGTGGGAAACGGTTGTCATGACAGGCAGACGCTGCTCTAGCGGAGTAGCACCTATGGGACGACAGCTCCTACCGAAATGGTTGGCACCATGGCGGATGGTCCGCAAAGGGTAGGATCAAACTTCCTCACGCTGGTGGGCGCGAGATACTAGTAGTGAAATCTGAGGGAATATATGGTTTCAAGACAGAAACGTAGGACCCAAGACTTTCCTTCATCTAATACTGAACATCATAGTAGGAACATAGTTTCAGAATAAATAGTAACAACTATTATCCTCAGTACTTAGTTTGCACCTGAACTTATGATTTGTTCGTTTTAGCTTCAAGACTTTCTTTTATTTAGCCGTTGAGTAAAGGTTCTGGGAAGTAGCATGAAATAGCTATCCGATGAATGGCTCTATTCTAACGTCCAGTCAATCACAGACACTGCTCTCATCTCAGAATTTAAGCGACATTTCTGTAGCGATCACCAAACACAAGAGTCTACGATGTGCAGGGTGTAAGTTTTCATCGAAACAACACAGTTCGGACACATGAATTGCTGCATCTAAACCTGGAACCTCTTTTTGTCCGCAGTATCCATGGGTGGCCAATAGATGCGATATTGATGCTTTTATTCTGGCTTTCTAAGAGGTCGCATAAAGTGAAAAGATATAATTAATAATGTTAAACAATTGGTTTTCGTACTTCTGCAATGGCCGTTTTAGCAGATAAAAGTAATGGATGTTAGGCCCATCTGTTATGCAAACACCTTGTTACCTGTAAATTCAAGTATGTTTCAGCACCTTTGTCCCACTGAACAAGTTCTAAGTTATAGTTATTCTACGAAAATTAGACCTAAAAGTAGCTGTTTTTTGAGTTACTCTTGTATGTCGATCCTCCGCACATTAATTAGCTAATGTTAATGTGAATTTGGTTTGCGAGTAAACACATCACTTTATATTTAAAGTGTAATTCTATTTTGCGAAACTATATGGCGACAATATTTCCAGTTACTTACACTTAGCTTTGGAAAATCCTTATTCATCTCCACTGACATAAGTTGTTGAGAAGCACACGCAAATACTACACATATATTGTGGAACTTGTTCGTAAATGATACTTTCCATCTTTACCAAAATAGATGTTTATCTAGCTCTTGTGTACCTAGTTCCTGACTGGATTTACTCGTTATGAAGTAAATTTGGCGGCCAATTTGATTTCTGTTTAATTTCTCCAGCATGTTTTTCAAACCAGTTGTGAAAAATTGTGGAACGATGGCAAGGCGCACTGTCATCCATAAAAATTCCATCTTTTTTGGAGCAGGTATCCGAACATAACTATTTCCAGTCAATAATCGATTCACTTGGACCAGGGGACCCAGTCCATTCCATGCAAGCAAAACCCGCACCATTGTGGAGCCAATATCAGCTTGCACACTGCCTTGTTGACAACTTGGGTTTGTGGCGTCGTGGTCTTTGCGCCACACTCGATCCACACCATCTGACCAGGCCACGTTTTCCCAGTAGCCTAGGGTCCATCCAACACGGTTACAAACCCAGGCGAGACGCTGCAAACGATGTGCTACTCGCAGGGGCACTAACGTCGGTCGTCTGCTGGCATAGCCCATCCAATCCAAGTTTCGCCGCACTGTCCTAACGGATACGTTCATCGTACGTCCTACGTTGATTTATGAGGTTATTACACGAAGTGCTGCTTGTCTGTTAGCACTGACAACTATAGGGAAACCCCGCTGCTTTGGGTGGTTAAGTGAAGGCTGTCGGCCAGAGCGGGTCCATGGTGAGAGGTATTGAATGAAATCTGGCATTCTAGTCACACTTTTGACATTGTGGATTTCGGTCTATTGAATTCCCTAACGATTTCCGAAGTGGAATGTCCCATGCGTCTCGCTCCAACTACGATCCCACGTTCAAAGTCTATTAATTCCCGACATGCGGTCATAATCGCGTCAGAAAGCTTTTCACGAGAATCACCCGGATACAAATGACAACTCTGCCATTTTATACCTCGTGTACGCGATGCTACCGCCATCTGTGGATGGACATACCGTTATCACATGACTTTTGTCGCCTCAGAGGATAAGCCTACCATATTGAATTTACGTCTGTGTGTTTCCTGTGTTCTGGGTTTTTACTTTATTTTGTGTATTTGGTATCCTGTTTGAAATTCCTGTTTCTACAAAACGTTGTATACTCTGAGAACCATTAAATCGTAGTATGTGAGAATGTGACACCTTGTTTTGCCTGTAAGTTCATATCTCTTGTGTCTTGCATGTGGATATTGTCTACTCGTTGCGTTGTTGTGTGCTGTTGTGGAAGGTCTTTTGTGCGTGAGTAATATTCGTTTCTTTTTCATATACATATTTGTTGGTTTGGTGATACTAAAAGGCTTCAGATAGATTATATAATGGTAAGACAGAGATTTAGGAACCAGATTTTAAATTGTAAGACATTTCCAGGGGCATATGTGCACATTGACCACAATCTATTGGGTATGAACTATAGATTAAAACTGAAGAAAGTACAAAAAGGTGGGAATTTAAGGAGATGGGACCTGGATAAACCGAAAGAACCAGAGGATGTACAGAGTTTCAGAGAGAGCATAAGGGAACAATTGACAGGAATGGGGGAAAGACATACAGTGGAAGAACAATGGGTAGCTTTGAGGAATGAAATAGTGAAGGCAGCACAGGATCAAGTAGGTAAAAAGACGAGGGCTAGTAGAAATCCTTGGGTAACAGAAGAGATACTGAATTTAATTGATGAAAGGAGAAAATACAAAAATGCAGTAAATGAAGCAGGCAAAAAGGAATACAAACGTCTCAAAAATGAGATCGACAGGAAGTGCAAAATGGCTAAGCAGGGATGGCTACAGGACAAATGTAAGGATGTAGAGGCTTATCTCACGAGGGGTAAGATAGATACTGCCTACAGGAAAATTAAAGAGACCTTTGGAGAAAAGAGAACCACTTGCATGAATATCAAGAGCTCAGATGGAAACCCAGTTCTAAGCAAAGAAGGGAAAGCAGAAAGGTGGAACGAGTATATAGAGGGTCTATACAGGGGCGGTGTTCTTGAGGACAATAATATGGAAATGGAAGAGGAAGTAGATGAAGATGAAATGAGAGTTATGATACTGCGTGAAGAGTTTGACAGAGCACTGAAAGACCTAAGCTGAAGCAAGGCCTCGGAAGTAGACAAATTCCATTCGAACTACTGACGGCCTTGGGAGAGCCAGTCCTGTCAAAACTCTACCACCTGGTGAGCAAGATGTATAAGACAGGCGAAATTCCCTCAGACTTCAAGAAAAATATAGTAATTCCAATTCCAAAGAAAGCAGGTGTTGACAGATGTGAAAATTACCGAACTATCAGTTTAAAAAGTCACAGCTGCAAAATACTAACGCGAATTCTTTACAGACGAATAGAAAAACTGGTAGAAGCTGACCTCGGGAGAGATCAGTTTGGATTCCGTAGAAATATTGGAACACGTGAGGCAATAATGACCCTACGACATGTCTTAGAAGAAAGATTCTATCATTTGTAGACTTAGAGAAAGCTTTTGACAATTTTGACTGGAATACTCTCTTTCAAATTCTGAAGGTGGTACGGGTAAAATAAAGGGAGCGAAAGGCTATTTACAATTTGTACAGAAACCAGATGGCAGTTATAACAGTCGAGGGACATGAAAGGGAAGCAGTGGTTGGGAAGGGAGTGAGACAGGGCTGTAGCCTCTCCCCGATGCTATTCAATCTGTATATTGAGCAAGCAGTAAAGGAAACAAAAGAAAAGTTCGGAGTAGGTATGAAAATTCACGGAGAAGAAATAAAAACTTTGAGGTTCGCCGATGACATTGTAATTCTGTCAGAGACAGCAAAGGACTTGGAAGAGCAGTTGAACGGAATGGACAGTGTCTTGAAAGGCGGGTATAAGATGAACATCAACAAAAGCAAAACGAGGATAATGGAATGTAGTCGAATTAAATCGGGTGATGCTGAGGGAATTAGATTCGGAAATGAGACACTTAGCCCGCATCTCGTGGTCGTGCGGTAGCGTTCTCGCTTCCCACGCCCGGGTTCCCGGGTTCGATTCCCGGCGGGGTCAGGGATTTTCTCTGCCTCGTGATGGCTGGGTGTTGTGTGCTGTCCTTAGGTTAGTTAGGTGTAAGTAGTTCTAAGTTCTAGGGGACTTATGACCACAGCAGTTGAGTCCCATAGTGCTCAGAGCCATTTGAACCATTTTTTTGAGACACTTAAAGTAGTAAAGGAGTTTTGCTATTTGGGGAGCAAAATAACTGATGATGGTCGAAGTAGAGAGGATATAAAACGTAGAGTGGCAATGGCAAGGAAAGCGTTTCTGAAGAAGAGAAATTTGTTAACATCGAGTATAGATTTAAGTGTCAGGAAGTCGTTTCTGAAAGTATTTATATGGCGTGTAGCCATGTATGGAAGTGAAACATGGACGACAAATAGTTTAGACAAGAAGAGAATAGAAGCTTTCGAAATGTGGTGCTACAGAAGAATGCTGAAGATTAGATGGGTAGGTCACATAACTAATGAGGAGGTATTGAATAGAATTGGGGAGAAGAGGAGTTTGTGGCACAATTTGACTAGAAGAAGGGATCGGTTGGTAGGACCTGTTCTGAGGCATCAAGGGATCACCAATTTGGTACTGGAGGGCAGTGTGGAGGGTAAAAATCGTAGAGGGAGACCAAGAGATGAAAACACTAAGCAGATTCAGAAGGATGTGGGCTACAGTAGGTACTGGGAGATGAAGAAGCTTGCACAGGATGGAGTAGCATGGAGAGCTGCATCAAACCAGTCTCAGGACTGAAGACCACAACAACAATAACATTTGTTGGTTTACTATCTCTGTCATACAGGAATCAAAACCATTTTCCAATGATGTTTGTCTTACTGTGTTTAGCTTATGTGTGTAATGCGGTGTGCTTGTGGATGTTGTGATTAATGGGTGGAGTGTGAATCTGAAGTTTACTTGTTTGTGTTTGTGTGTGGTGCTCGTGGTTGTCAATTTCCTGATTACAGTGAGTATTCTTTATGTGACGAGTGGAAGGTATTTTAGTGTTGCCTATTTTTGTTTCTAATGTGAAACATATTTTCGTTGTGTACCTGTATGTGTATGACGGTAATCAGTCACGCATATTTGAAGATTTGTTCTCTAAGTTTCATGAATGTTTTGTCTAAGAGGCCACTAACCAGGTTTGTTATTTTAGTCCTTGTATGATAATGTTGTGCTTTCTGTGTCATTCTTACTATCTAGCCTTTTAATTTTTAATGTTTATCAGTGTTTGTTGCATATTACTCCGATACCTTGATGCTGAGTTGTTTTTTAATTTGGTGATGTTTCTGTCCTTCAGGAACTAAAAAAAAATGGTTCAAATGGCTCTGAGCACTATGGGACTTAACATCTATGGTCATCAGTCCCCTAGAACTTAGAACTACTTAAACCTAACTAACCTAAGGACAGCACACAACACCCAGCCATCACGAGGCAGAGAAAATCCCTGACCCGCCGGGAATCGAACCCGGGAACCTGGGCGTGGGAAGCGAGAACGCTACCGCACGACCACGAGATGCGGGCCCTTCGCGAACTCTAGTGGTTTATCTATGCTCTACTCTTTATTTATGATCACCGTTATGTCCCTTTTTTGTGCATTTATTAGTAAGGCATTAGGCTTCTTGAATGCGATTTCTCCATGTATTCTATTACCGGAGATTATGGTGGTCTTATATGTTTCGATTACTTGCGTTATTTCTGCAGTAATTAGTTATCTCGTTAAGTTTGCAGTATAGGTTCATTTGTTAAGTTTTTCTGGTTCGTTTATAATGCTTTCACATCCTGTTATGAGGTCTTTTGTTGTTCTGTGGGATATGTGTGTGTTATGTCGCTGTTTGCTACTTTGTCAAACAGGAATTTTTCTTGTTCGGTGAGATTATGTCAGTCAGTTTGATGATTTTGTCATGGAGATTATATGTTTGATTCTGATGATGGTTTACAGTGGGTATAAGGGTGCTGCTTACTGTTCTGTATAGTTTTTCGTTCTTGTGATCCGGCTTCTCTTACATTACTTTTTGTATGTGTGCGTTTGCTCTTTCTTTTATTTCCTCATGTGCGCTGATAATGCATATTTATTGGCCAGTTCTAGATGTGATTTGTAAACATCAGTGTTGAGCAACATTTTTTGGCTGAAGTTTCCCAATTTATTGCTTTAACCACATTACCTCCAACTGACTTATCACTCATCATCCTACAGAAGACACGCTGCTCACAGAGATTTTTATTCGTCTGGAATTACACTGCGGTGACTACAGTCATGGTGATATGCACATATGCAGATGTCGGTAGTATCGCCAACATAACATACAAAAGGACAGTGTATTGGCGAAGCTGTCATTTGTATTCTGATGATTCATGTGAAAAGGTTTCCGACGTGATTATGGCCGCACGGCGGGAAGTAACAGACTTTGAACGCGATATGGTAGCTGGAGCTATACGCATGGAACTTTACATTTCGGAAATTGTTAAGCAATTCAATATTTTGAGATCCGCAGTGTCAACAGTTCGCCGAGAACTCCAAATTTCAGGTATTACCTGTCACCACGGGCAACACAGTGGCCGACGGTCTTTGGTTAACGAGCGAGAGTATCGACGTTTGCATAGAGTTGTCACTGCTAACAGACAAGCAAGACTGCGTGAAATAACCACTGAAATAAGTGTGGAACCTACCACGATCGTACCCATTAGGACAGAGCGGCGAAACTTGGCGTTAATGGGCTAAGGCAGCAGACGACCGACGCGAGTGCCTTTGCTAACAGCCTGATATCGCCTGCAGTGCTTCTCCGGGGCTCGTGACCATATCGGTTGGTTCCTACACCACTGGAAAACGGTGGCCTGGTCAGATGAGTCCCGATTTCAGTTAGTAAAAGCTGATGGGCGGATACGAGTGTGGTACAGACTCCACGAAGCCATGGATACAAGTTTTTGGTGGCTCCATTTCGCTGTGAGTTGTGTTTGCATGGAATGATCGGGGTGAATCGATCATTGCCTGAAAATGGTTATGTTCGGCTACTTGTTCCCAAAAACAATGAAATTATTTTGGATGTCAATACACAATGTCACCGGTGCACAATTGTTTGCGATTGCTTTGAAGAACATTCTGGATAATCTGATCGAACGATTTGACTAACCAGACCTCCCGATGTTAATACCACCGAATATTTAAGAGACATTATCGAGAGGTCAGTTCGTGACAAAATACTGCACCGGTCACATTTTCGCCATTATGGACGGCTATAGAGGAAGTATGACTCAATATTTCTGCAGAGCAGCAGCGGACTTCCAACGACATGTTGAGTCCACGCCATGTCGAGTTGCTGAACAAAAGGATGTTCGACACGATATTACGGGGTATCCCATGACTTTTGTCTCTTCAGTATGCATCATGAGCAACCCAATTTTTACTAAAATGTCTACTGAGGACTGTCTTATGAAGTATCGTTAAGGTATTCCTATATTTATTGTAGGGCTTGCTGGGATATGCCTGGCTAAATGCCTGCCGGAGTGGCCGAGCGGTTCTAGGCGCTACAGTCTGGAGCTGCGCGACCGCTACGGTCGCAGGTTCGAATCCTGCCTCGGGCATGGATGTGTGTGATGTCCTTAGGTTAGTTAGGTTTAAGTAGTTCTAAGTTCTAGGGGACTGATGACCTCAGAAGTTAAGTCCCATAGTGCTCAGAGCCATTTGAACCATTTGAACCTGGCTAAACAATGAAATATTCATCATTTGGTTTTGCTGCTTTTTCAGATGAAATTACTGGATATACTATTTGCCTGTTATTGAAACACATATAAACAGATACATATTTTACCACATTTGTGCCGTTGTTCATGGATATTGTTTATAAAAATCTGTAAAACGTAAAAGTGCTTCAGATTGTAATTATTGTATGAAAATTGGACCTGAAAACAGTTTTAGTCTGTCTTTTTCATTACCTTATTTGTTTATATTATTGGGTTATGCAGGTTACTCTATACATTACTGAATGTTGGTAGCCTGTTATCTGAAACTCATGTGTATCGTGTCACATCAATGTACACCTGCGTTCCAGTAAATGAAACAGTCAACATCATCACACAAGAACTAAAACAACAGACCACTCTTACACATTGAGGAAATAGCAACCATACCTAGGATCATAAGATTACAAAACTATTTTGCGTTCGACATATAATTTTATTCCCAAAACGGAGCACTGTCAATGGAATCGCCAATTAGTAGCCTCTTAGCAAATATACTCATGCACAGCATAGAAAAGAAGATAAAAAATACAAAATTACTTAATAATTTTTTCATAATGAGGGGCCGCAGTCATAATATATTTCTTTAAAGTCAGTACCGCCATTGGACTGTTGTTTATTGTAATAAACAGCAGTCCAATGGCCATACTGACTTTAAAGAGACAAAATTACTTACTGGTAACCCCATCCGGATGGCCGTGTGGTGTAACGCACTGCTTCCCGAGCGGGAAGGCGTGCCGGTCCCCGGCACGAATCCACCCGGCGGATTAATGTCGAGGACCGGCATGCCGGCAAGCCTGTAGATGGTTTTTAAGGCGGTTTTCCGCCCGCCTCGGCGAATGCGGGCTGGTTCCCCTCATCCAGCCTCAGTTACACAATGTCGGCGATTGCTCCGCAAACACTGTCTCCACGTACGCGTACACTATAATTACTCTACCACGACTCGACTGGAATGAGACGTTCCCGGGGGGTCCTCTAGGGGCCGAAACGCACAATAGCCCCGGGTTCGGCGTGAGGCGGAAGTAGGGTGAGTAGTCTGCTGTAGCCTGTTGTGGGGTTGTGTACCGGTGAGGGCTACGGCGGGGACGAAGCCTCTCCATTGTTTCTAGGTCTCTGGCTCAAAACATACATACATACTGGAACCATTATGTCGAGCATGTAGTCTGCTTGATTGACGAACCATATATACACCTAAAACAGCTACACAAAGGAAAAACAACACTCATGACTTCACACTATTCACAAAACAGATAACACCGAATCAGATTACCCACTGAGAAAACAAGCTTCGGGTTCATACTCGTTAGTTTAAATAGAACATCCATAGATAAATTGAACTACACAGAGAAGCTAAACACAATAAAACAAAAATCAGTGAAAAATAGTTGTGGTACCCCTATGACAGAGAATCTTGTGATTTGTCATGCAATAATATAGGTGATTAATTTCGCTCGGCTGCTGTCACTGGATTTCGCGCAGTGTCGTGAGAGCCAGGATGTCTGGTTTGCACGGCAGCACGCAACTGTGGTGTGACTGGACAGAGCAGCGATGCTAGAGGTCCGCACGTGCTCCTGTCAGATTTCAATGCTCCAGACATGACATCTGTTCTTCCCAGTGGGGCACACAAAGGATGGATTTATATTGTTCACATTTGCGCACGAGCAGTGCAAACTATTATAGAAAAGCGCAATATATCGTGACAAAGAGGATGTAAAAGCGAATCTGTTGATATGGATGCGTGTTCTGCAGATATAGTGCCACACAGATTAGTTCAAATAAAATGCAGCAATCAGTTAACAACTTTTACAGTTTTTGTCACACAAGTGAGATCAGGTTATCAATTTATAGTGCTCATCGATGCACATCGACTGAGATATTCACATGTTTCATAAAGTAATTAATTAACCTGCGAGTTAATTCTTAATTGAATTTATGACTGAATTCAGATAGGTACAGTAAAAGCAAGTCAATACATGTTGGCAGATGTGTAATCACCACACAACCTACAACATTTTGTTTTAATTTTTAGTTAATTGTTTACAAATTTGGGTAGTATTGCCCATTATTCGGAATTGATCAGAATTATGTTAATTCTAATTGTAGCATTGGATACAGCAGATAAATTCCTGTAAGATAGAGGTACCATAAGTGTCTATGCTGCAATGGGTGAAGGCACAGAGATAATGATCTACTATGATCACTGCTACTAAAACTTTGTCCAAAGTTTTGAAGGTAGGAGATCAACTGTTGGCGGAAGTAGAGCTGCGAGGTTAGGTCTGGCACACAGCTTTAATACGCTAGAAAGTTTCATTAAGACGTGTTGCTAATTTACAAACGTCGACTTCCCATCTTTCAAGCCCTCATAGCAGGACGAATGATTGGGGCTTTAAGCCTAGGGTGCGCGTTACTGGACAGCTGAAGACAACCACACTTTTACTCATCATTCACAGGATCTCAATCACCTCCTAATACCTTAGCCTACTCTACTAGTGCACCCGGCAAAACGGTTACGGAACTCAGAACTGTGGATACTTTTCACACTTTGGCTTGGCTCTGTCAACTAAAAGAAGAAGACGTGTGTTCGGCAAGCTTCCACCCGCACGTGAACAGCGTGTTTCCACTCTCTATCTTTAGGTACAGAGCTGTTCGCTTCTCATCTTTGTCCGCTGCTGTGACTGTTGCGGTCACTGCTCTTGCTGACAGCCGCAAGTGCTGTGTTCGGTAAGCCTCTCGCCACCCACTGCAGTCCGGCTCGCCTCGGCGACACCTCCGCCTTGTGATGTAGCCTCATGGCTGTCCGTGTCTTCAGAAATTTGGACGCAAAATTCGTCCACTGTAAGTGTCGCTTCACGTGCCTCTCACAGCAAGAAAGCGTTTTGAGTTGAGAGAAAGTCGGCTGGTAGCCACCACCATCTTATGCAGACATCGGTGAGAGGCACTATGCATGTAAAATATGGTTTATGATCTATTGCTTGATATTTTCCGAGTCTGATATGACATGGATCATGGATCATTACAGTATCATTATCTTCCTACGCGTTGTTGAAGAACGCAAGATACTGTGTCAAGTTAGTTTGGTTCGTTGCATACATCATGTTTCTCAAATATAGGGTACGAAAAATTTACCGCAGTCAGCTCGTATGCAGCTAGAAACATGGGAGCAAAAACAGTGGATTTTTTGAGGCATTGTATGAGCAGATGAAGACGATTGATGCGAACATTGTCAGAGTTAAGACTCAAAGGTAAGGAATCAGCAAAATTTTTCACGTTTAAAAGCTTACTACAAATTAATTATGACAGTGGTTACAGTACTGTTCATTCAGCAGGCGGTTAACTCATTAGTACGTACCTCGACGCGTGCGAAGTATCCCTGTCGCTCTTATGGTTTTATTTCCTCTGACATTTTCACAACACTCTCTTTTCAATAAACTGTGGACGGATTTCCCTTTCTACGTTCCGTTTTTTGTGGTTCATCAATAGTCCGTTGAGTATGCATTCATCGTGCAAGACAAAAAGAATATATCGTTTATTAATTGAAACGTGGTAGGCTTGAACCACAGTATATACAGAATAGGCTCATACTGTTGGCAATACACCGTTCGACAAAAAATTGAAGCATCTGTCTGTTTCTCGTTAATACATTGCGTTTTGTGTGAAGTTGTTCCCACCAGTTGTATGTGCCTCCTACATGGGTACTGAATTCGGGGATCAGTGTCTTCAAATGGTTCAAATGGCCCTGAGCACTATGGGACTTAACATCTGAGGTCATCGGTCCCCTAGAACTTAGAACTACTTAAACCTAACTAACCTAAGGACATCACACACATCCATGCCCGAGGCAGAATTCGAACCTGCGACCGTGGCGGTCGCGCGGTTCCAGACTGAAGCGCCTAGAGCCGCTCGGCCACTCCGGCCGGCGATCAGTGTCTATGAAGTACTCTGAGTTATAATGAAGACGCAGTACAGAACGATAGTATTTTGAAAACTAATCAGGAAGCACAGTGAGAAAAAAGTGGTTCAAATGGCGCTGAGCACAATGGGACTTAACATCGGAGATCATCAATCCCCGAGAACTTAGAACTACTTAAACCTAACTAACCTAAGGATATCACACATAGCCATGCCCGAGGCAGGATTCGAACCTACGACCATAGCGGCCGTGCGGTTCCAGACTGAAGCACCTAGAACCGCTCAACCACACCGGCTGGCGCACAGTGAGAGATCATGTTTCTGCACAGGGACTCTACTGAGATTCGCTCTTTAGTATTTTTGGCCGACTAGCTCTGCATGCTATCTGTAATTCCGCCTTGTTCCTATACTGGCACAGTTTCTTTCGAATATGATTAACTTTTGACAACAGCCCTTGTTACCAGTGAGATTAGCATTCGAAAGAAGCCGACTTTTCCCGACATTTTCCAGCGTAATCCGTATAATTCAACAAATGAAGTCTGCTTTTGATTCTATTAACGCGTTTCAGTAGCCTTTGGCCCTGTAACCTACCCCATCCTGTACGAGTGCCACTGAGGATATGATACACACCATCAAATGGCTCTTAGCTCTATGGGACTCAACATCTATGATCATCAGTCCCCTAGAACTTAGAACTACTTAAACCTAACTAACCTAAGGACATCACACACATCCATGCCCGAGGCAGGATTCGAACCTGCGACCGTAGCAGTCGCGCGGTTCCAGACTGAAGCGCCTGGAACCGCTCGGCCACCGCGTCCGGCTACACACCATCGTTCTGGAAAAGACTCAGAGTACTGCAAAATAGTCCTGAAGCACGTCAAAGTCACTTAAAAAGGCTAGAACTCAAATGAATTTGTAGTGTGAATTACCTTTTCGAAAAGAGCTAATGATTCCGTGTCACCGCAGGGGTGAGCTCAGAAAGCACGTCTGCATGGAGTTGTCTGATGTTTAAGGAGGTTTTAAAAAAGTTGTGTGTTATGGTCACAAATGTGTACAGGAAGATGGGATGGTTTATATTAAGATTTATAAGTTTTATGTGATAAAAATGTGTCACAGTGCCCGGGTTCGATTCCCGGCGAGGTCAGGGACTTTCTCTGCCTCGTGATGACTGGGTGTTGTGTGATGTCCTTAGGTTAGTTAGGTTTAAGTAGTTCTAAGTTCTAGGGGACTGATCACCATAGATGTTAAGTCCCATAGTGCTCAGAGCCATTTGAACCATTTGTGTCACAGTGGATTTTGTACTAAGGCCCTCTGCAGCATTATTACGATGGCGTGCTAAAAAGTAATGCCTCTGAATTTGTTACGTGAAAACTCTTAAATCTTTTCAAATAAACCAAAAGTTGTTAACATACTACGTTTCTGTTCTTCATGTCTGCACATCTGCAGCCCTCTGACGCTAGAGGACTTCGAATTGTAGCGTACATCATGGTGATGTGTAACGTAACTAGGTCGGTACCTGAGAAAAAGCGTCCACACGTGAGGCACCTTCTCCTTCAACATGGCAATGCCAGACCACACACGTCCGTTGCGACATCTGCAAGAATCCTACGCCTCTGGTTCACAGTCATCGATCATCCTCCATACCGTCCCGACTTGGCACCAGCCGATTTCCATCTGTTCCCAAAACCTAAATAACACCTTCGAGGACTTCACTTTCATAGCGATTAAGCTGTGTAAACAGAGGTGACACTAGGGTTCCGTGAACAAACTCAAAAATTCTACCATGACACTGTCAACAAACCGGTTCCCGTTGACAGAAATGTGTTCGTCGCCTTGGTGACTATGGTGAGAAATAAATATGTAGACATGATGAATAAAGATGTAGAATGTTAATAACGTATATCTGATTGAAAAAGATTTAAAAGTTTTATATCCCTGTCCAGTCCAAAACTCAAGTATCCAGAGTACGTCCGAATGGTAAAATAACTCTTTTGCAAAGGCTTTCTTGTAAGTAAAGCCGGTAGTTGTGAACTCCGGTGCCATTTCCAAGCCCCCTTTAGCCACAGCACCCAACGGCAGCACCCGCTACCGCAGCCTAGTTTCACGTTTACCAAACGTCGCCTCATCTGCTCCAGCCACAACCACGCCAGCTTCCTGTACACGTCTGTGACCATATCCTTTTCATGAACCTCACCGCGCTCTAGGTAAGAAGTCTAGTTGTAAAATATCACCATGCACTGCCCAGTCAGCTTCCTCAAAACACATTAAAAACCTGCAAATGACTGCACAGCCGATTGACGAAATGGCTAGTTACAGTAGTGTTGCCACACGTTGACGTAACGCTGCGAGTGTTACACAGCTGGGGTGTGTCGTCAGCCACGTGCCTTCGTGACGGTAAGTGGATCATCCTGCCCTGAAATTACTTTGCGTCACGATATTCAGTCTGCACGACGCCACTAAAGACGCTCTGCCGATCGGAGAACTCAAGAAAACTCTACTCAAAACTGAAAACATAGAACTTATGGACTTCACGCTCTAACAACCAAAACTTATATTCCAACCTATTTTCTGAGCTGACTAAAAGCTCTTTAACACGAATACTTTTCCCTTCAAAACAAAAAGTATCTCCCTAAATGCAAAATTGTTCAACTTACACCACACAAAGATTCTGTAGGCATCAAGTCCTCAATTCCTGACTTCCACATTGATCTGCTGAACACATAGTCTATGAAACACTTTGGGATGTCTCCCTTCGCCAATCAAGCCCCGATCAACGCCTGCCTTCACGTTACTCGCTAATCCTCAGTGATGTAATTAGTTAATCGTATGACTACTGTAGACGACTTTCCCAAAAGCCATTTTTGAACACTAAGTCGTTGACGACTAACGCTGAATGACTTGTGCCTTATTTTCCGGACTCTCTCAGGTGCTGAGGTAACCGAGTGGTGTTTGTTGGCTTTGTACAAATCATTTCTGCGGCGTTTGTGGTGGCGTTTCTTGCCACTGTCAAAACTATCACAAGGTACTGACCTTAATAATTATCAATCGTTAATCTCTGAACGGAAATCGTTTCTATTAATAGGTTACTGTACTGACATAATCACATAAATTTCAGAGTTGCATTTTCCACTAGAAAGTAGACATCTTTCAACGGCTTTCAACATTTTTTTCTACGACTTAAGAAACGAGTTGCATCTGATTTAGGTCAGTCACTTACTGTTTCTTCCTTGATACCTGAAAAAATATCAGGTTTTCTGCTTATATTTCTTACTCAACTAATTTAAGAAATGAAAATAATAATAAAAGCAGGTCTTCCGGTCCAGACAGTATACCTGTTAGGTTCCTTTCAGAGAATGCTGATGAAATAGCTCCATACTAACAATCATATGCAACCGCTCGCTCGACGAAAGTTCCGTACTCGGTGATTGTAAAGTTGCACAGATCACACGAATATTCAAAAAATGCAATAAGAGTAACCCACTAAATTACAGGCCCATATCATTAAGGTCGATATGCAGCAGGATCTTGGAACTTATATTGTGTTCGAACATTATGCATTACCTCAAAAACAACGGTCTATTGACACATAGTCAACACGGATTCAGAAAATATCATTCTTGCGTGCGGTCTGTGTAGCCGAGCAGTTCTAGGCGCTCAGTCCGGAACCGCGCTGCTTCCACTGTCGCAGGTTAGAATCCTGTCTCGAGCATGGCTGTGGGTGATGTCCTTAGGTTAGTTAAGTTTAAGCAGCTCTAAGTCCAGGGCATTGATGACCTCAGATATTAAGTCCCATAGTGCTTGGAGCCATCTGAACCATTCTCGCGTATCTTTATTCACACGAGGTGTTGAGTGCTATCGGCAGGGTATTTCAAGTTGATTCCGTATTTGTAGATTTCCAGAAAGTTGTTGACACCGTACCTCACAAGAGGCTTGTAATCAAATTTCATGCCTATGGAATATCGTCTCAGTTGTGCGGCTGGTTCATCGTTTCCTGTCAGAGAGCTCACAGTTCGTAGTAAGTAACGGAAAGTCATCGAGTAAAACACAAGTGATTTCTGACGTTCCCCAAGTTAGTGTTATGGGCCCTCTGCTGTTTCTTACCTATATAAAATATTTAGGAGACAATATGAGCATCGTCTAATGTTGCTTTCAGATGATGCTGTCGTTTATCGTCTAGTGAAGTCATCAGAAAATCAAAACCAATTGCTAAACGATTTAGATAAGGTATCAGTATGGTGTGAAAACTGACAATTGACCCTAAATAATGAAAAGTGTGAGGTCATCCACATGAGTGCTAAAAGGAATCCGTTAAACTTCGGTTACACGATAAATCAGTCAAATCTAAAGTCCGTAATTTCAACTAAATACCTAGAATTACAATTACGAACAACATAGAAAATATTGTGGGAAAGGCGAACAAAAGACTGCGCTTTGTTGGAGGAACGCTTAGAAGACACAACGGATGTACTAAAGAAACTGCCTACACTACGCTTGTCCATCCGCTTTGGAGTACAGCTACGCGGTGTAGTATCCTTACCACACAGGATTAACGGAGTACGTTGAGAAAATTCAAAGAAGGGCAACGCGTTTTGTACTATCGAGAAACAGGGGAGAGAGTGCCGCGGAAGTGATATAGGACGTGCGGTGGAAATCATTAAATCAAATACGTTTTCGTTGCAGTGGGATCTCCCACGAAACTTCAGTCACAAACTTCCCTCTCCGAGTGCGAAAATATTTTGATGTCACCGATCTACACTGGTAGAAACGATCATCATAATAAAATAAGGGAAATCAGAGTTCGCACGTAAAGATATAGGTGTTTGTTCTTTCCGCATACTGTTCGAGGGTGGAATAAAGAAGAATTTGTGTGAAGTTGGTTGGATTAACTCTCTGCCACGGACTTAAGTGTGATGTACAGATTAGCCATGTAGATGTTGATGTACGAGTAGATGTAAAGTGTTAACAGCTATGTGGACAGAATTAGGATCACTTGGCGTAGGCATTCGATGGGTTGCAAACTATACTGATCATTATGTAACGTGTGAAGAACGTAGACCATTCATATCATGTCTCAATGCAGAATGTATATGTAGTGCAAAGTATGCTCTCAAGTCATTATATCAACGAGATTTGAGAAGCGTATGTGATATCACTTCATCACATCAAAATTCACTATAATACAAAGTAATAACTTTTTCACTTACTTTTTGTAGGATGAGACCTGTTTGAATGCTTCACATACGATCTCTTCATTTGACCGAAGCAGAATGGGCGCTTCGTCAGAGCCAGGGCGCACTTCAGTTACTTGCAACTCGTAAGTTGTGTAAAAAGTTTGTAGATGACATAGCTTTCACTATCTCGTTATATAGCTTTTCAAAGCATTTCTTAAGGTTGGGAGATCTTCCCGTGCACCAAAGATGGATAGCAAATGCCTTACACATATTGGCTTCTCACCGTGTGCTGATTACTTCTAAGGCTTGGCTGGAATGCTCGATTTACGAAACTTACGAAATAACCACTGTACAATCCAAAATTCACGATCCTTCCTTTTCAGGTAGCACAATAATTCTACCATAAACTCCCCAAGGTCAAGACTTGTATCAGTTCATGGAAATAAAAAAACAGGTTTTGTTCATTTAATCCCAATAAATTCTGACAGAGGCAAAACGTAAATGTGTGCGAAAGCTTTTGATTCGTACACAATCAACTATGTGTGGGCCAGAGAGCATTAATTATAACTTCCGTATAACTGATGCAATGTATCTTCTTCTCATACGGAATATATGCAGATTGCTCAATCAAATGTCTCCCATATTCTTAGGGGATTTAATAATGGTCAAATCAACAAAAATTCCAGTAAAAATATGTCCGAAAATAATACTTGTTGCCGTAAGGAAGATATTTTAACTGTGTCTTTTCTGCAGGATTCATTTACTTTTGTAGATAGTCCTGTGATTGTTACGTCGTTTCACACAGAGGATATAAATTTGTCTCCTACATTAACGATTCCGTATGAATAATTTTGAGGTTGTGCTGACATCACAAGAGTAATGATTCAGTAGAGTGTGAAAATGTAAACATTGGAACACCGACCTATTACTCCACGAGGAGAATGACAGCCTTAGTATTCGGCTAAGGCTTATAACAATATTTCATTTGGAAAGAAAGTTGAAAACCAGAAATTTTAAGTGTCTAAATAATGTTCATACACTGCATAAATTTTCCATATTTATGTTTGACAGGGAACAGGGAGGCACATGTGCAACTAGATTTTGATTCATGAATAATCTCGTATTTTTAAATAATGTGTCGAGAAGTCTCTAATATTATTCTTCCAGTATTAGGTATGATCGCACTTCGTTCCGAGAGAATTGTCTCAGGATATAGCAGATTTTCGTGATTACTTAACTACACTCCGTTAGATTTTCTTCTTTAGGTTGCATGAATCTTGACGAGTTCTCATACCAGAGACGGATTACAAACTAAAATTTCGATCTGTTAGTGTATAGTGGGGCCACGGCCTTGCCGCAGAGGATACACCGGTTCCTGTGAGATCACCGAAGTTAAGCGCTGTCGGGCGTGGTCGGCATTTGGATGGGTGACCATCCAGGCCACCATGCGCTGTTGTCATTTTTCGGGGTGCACTCAGCCTCGTGATGCCAATTGAGGAGCTACTCGACCGAATAGTAGCGGCTTTGGTCAAGAATACCATCTTACGACCGGAAGAGCAGTGTGCTGACCCCACGCCCCTCCTATCCGCATCCTCCACCGGGGATGACACGGCGGTCGGATGGTCCCGGTAGGCCACACGTGGCCTTACGACGGAGTGCTGTCCTTCTTCCTTACTGTGTAGTAGAGACTAAAAAAATTAACTGACATTGCGGAAAATGAAATATCTGTGCCATCGCTATTCACCGACCCGACTGATTTTAATAAAAAGAGAGGAAGATTAAAAGCCCTGCTTTCTAATTTCTTGATTTTCTCCATGAGTCTTTTTCATCGCAAGTATCTTGTTGAAGAAATAACAAATAATCAACCAGTTACAAAACAGAAGGTTTATTTCAGCTCATTGAACATGGTTTCAACGTTTACGCAAATGTCTTTATCAGAGGGAAGTTATGACAATCCAAACAGATTAACAGTGATTTTATTTCCTTTTTTGGACAGACAGTACAGTTAAAAACACTAGTGAAACACTTGAAGAACACTAAGTACCTGAACACTTGGTAAACACTCAGCACGACAGAAGATACAATGACCACTAAAAACTGAGCACCGTGCACTTACACTAAAACTGGAGAGGGACCTGCTGTGGCACTGTAGATTATAGATGAAAAGAAGTGTGAGTGTGGAGGGAGATAGGAGAATGGTGATGATGAGAACCGAGTTGTGTTAAGAAGTGTGGACGAGACAGGGGTGGCTGTGGGGGACAGGGACAGAAGGATAAGTGGTACTTGGAACTATAAACTGCAGACGAAAAGTAGGTGGCGGAGCGACAGGGAAGATAAAAGGAGGTGGTGTGGTATGGGGAGAGAGGAGGAGGAGGAGGAGTAGGAGGAGGAGGAGGAGGAGTAGGAGGACGAGGAAGATGAAAATGAGGCTCTTGCGGAGATTTGGGGACGGTGGGAGGATAGGGTAGAGTGGATTCATAACTGGTAGGACTAGCAGACGTCGTGCAGGAGTTCACGGTCTGGGAGAGAGAGAGATGGTTGAAATTTCTTCGGGAAGGGATGTGGAGGGTACACAGATTACTGGAGATTCTTTTCCTTTATTGTGATGCCATTCCCCTGTCCCATATGGGCAGGGGAAGGCTGTCAGCGGCACAATCCGCTGCTCTTCAGCCGAGTGACATGACAACTAAGACAAGAATAAAATGTTACATATAAGGCGATAAAAAAGGGGAACATAAAACAGAGTAAGGGGAGATAATGGAGGTAAAAATGCACTGACATGGAGATGTTCATGGGGGGACACTTAAAAAGTCGACATAAAGTTAAAAACCACAGTTGGCGATTTTTAAAACACGAAGAAGACACTGAAGTCACACGCACAGGTTAAAAGTCGGCCACAGTAATAAAAACACTCCAGAACAACACACTTTAAACCCACTTGGAGCACACACAAGGAAGAATAAGTCTGCCAGTTGGGACCGGCCGAGGGAGAGGCTGGAGAGGATGGAATAGGAGGGGAGAGCAAGGTGCAGCAGGGGAGGAGGCAGGATGAAAAGAGTAGGGGCGTCAGTGGGTACACCAAGAGGCAGGAGACTGGTGGGAGATGAAGAGGGAAGACAAGGCAGGAAAGAGTGCAGAGACACTGAAGGGGAGCACATGAGAGGGAGGGGGAGTAGGAGGGGAAAGCTGTTCAGGAGAAAGGAGGGGGAGGAGAGGGAGCTCTGAGGAGGAGGCAGGAGGAAGATGGGGTTAGAGTTGGTAGGAAGGGTAGATGTCAGGACGAAGCTCATCATCCGGGAGGGGTAGATGGTGGAAGGGGAGTTGGGAAAGGAGGCCGGAGGTTGTGGAAATGGAGAGAGGGTGGGACCCAACGGAAAAGGCGCGCCAATGGGCTGGGGGTGGAGAGGAAGGGAGATACCAGGGGGTGAGGAGGATCAAGGCGGCAGACAATATACAGTGTGCGGATGTGTTCAAGGAAAAGGAGAAGGTGGGGCAAGGGGAGGAGGTCGTAAAGGATGCGCAAGGGGGACGGAAGACAGATGTGGAACGCGAGGCAGAGCGCATGGCGTTCGAGGATTTGGAGGGATTCATAGAACCTGGGAGGGGCGGAAATCCAAGCAACGCTGGCATAACAGAGGATGGGGCGGATCAGGGATATTACTGCAGGAAGAATGTGTTGCCTACATATAGGTACAATAACAACTGGTTACGAGTACAAAAAACTATACGAACTTAAGGAGGTGTGTTAAAATATATCCAAAGGGCGTCAGTAAAATATGAAATTTCACCTCCATAGTAATTAAAACATGCACAACATGGTGGTTGTATTTCCCATTACACCACCAACGTACTGCTTGTGCAGTAGAGACGTGTACGCAATGCTTAAGCTAAGAAAGCTGCCGTCAAGAGAGGACACTTGTAGTGTGCGCGGTCATTCACATTCTCGCACCCTCTGAGTGCTGTCCCTTGCCTTAGCTCAAGCGTTGCGTACGTAACTCTAGCGCAGTAGCTATACATTGGTGATGCACACTGTGGTGACAAAATTCATGGGACAGCAATATGCACATATACATACGGCGGTAATATCACACGCACAAGCACACAGGGTACAAAAGGGCAGTGCCATGGCAAAGCTGTCATTTGTATTCAGGTGATTCACGTCAAAAAGTTTCCGACATGATGATGGCCGCACGACAGGAATCAACAGACTTCGAACGCGGAATGGTAGGTTAAGCTAGAAGCTTGGAACTTTCCAATTTCGGAAATCGTTAGGGAATTCATTATTCCGAGATCCACAGTGTCAAGAGTACCCAGAATACCAAATTTCACCACGGAAAACGCAATGACCTAGGCCCTTTACTTAAAGACTGAGAGCAGCGGCGTTTGTGTAGGATTGTCAGTGCTAACAGAATAGCAACACTGCAAACAAGCAACACTGCATGAAATACCTGAGCAATCAATGTGGGACGTAGACGACTGCATCTGTTAGGACAGTACAGCGAAATTTGGCGTTAATGGGTGAGTGCCCTTGCTAACAGCACGACAACGCCTGCAGCGCTTCTCCTGGGCTTGTGAAGAGATCGGTTGGGCCCTAGATGACTGGAAAACCGTGGCCTGGTCAGACGTGTTCTTATTTAGTTCGTTAGAGCTAATGGTAGGGTTCGAGTGTGGCCCAGATCACACCAAGCCATGGACCCAAGTTGTCAACGAGGCACTGTGTAAGCTGGTGTTGGCTCCATAATGGTGTGGGCTGTGTTTACATGGAATTGACTGGGTCCTCTGACCCAACTGAACCGATCATTGCGTGGGATAGTTATGTTTGGCTACTTGGAGAACATTTGCAGCCATTCATGGACTTCATGTTCCCAAAGATGGAATTGTTATGGATAACAGTGTGCTACGTAGCTGGGCCTCAATTGTTCGCCACTGGTTTGAAGAATGTTCTGGACAACTCAAGCGAACGATTTGACCACCCATCGAACATTTATTTTTCATAGCCGAGAGGTCAGCTCATTCAGGAAATCTGCAGCACCCATAATGCGAAGAGCGTGCCGAGAATACCAAATGTCTGGCATTACCTGTCACCACGGACAACACAGTGGTCGACAGCCTCCACTTAACGATCCAGAAAAGCGGCGTTTGCGTGGAGTTTTCATTGCTAACAGACAAGCAAAACTGCGTGAAATAACCCCAGACAATAATGCAGGACGTATGAGGGTCGTATCCGTTAGGACAGTGCAGCGAAATTTGTCGTTAATGGGCTATAGCAGCAGACTACTACGGGGGTGTCTTTGTTAACAGCACGACATCACTTGCAGCGCCTCTCCTGGTCTTCTAACAACATCGGATGGGCCCTAGGCAACTGATAAACCGTGGCCTGGCTAGGTGAATGTCGAGTTCAGTAGGTAAGAGCTGATGGGAGGGTTCGAGCGTGGCGCAGACCTCACGAAGCCACGGATCCAAGATGGCAACAGGGCACTGTGCAATGTGTTGGTGGCTCCATAAGGGTGTGGGCTGTGTTTACATGGAATGAACTGGGTTCCTTGGTTCAAATGAATCGATTAACTCTCTCGTAATATTAAAAGGGGGCCCTGTCAGGAAGACACAAATGTAAAACTTCCAAAAAAGTCACCGCTACCCTCTGAAGGTGGGCCCAGCCCTGAAACAACTAGTGATAAAATGAAATTATCCCAAAAAAGAAGCATGTCGCTGGTTGCAGTATTCGCTACAATGTAACTGACGAAAACAGCTGCATGTTCTATAACTAAAATGGATAACATAAAATCATGATCAAAAGGTTTATATAAACCTTTAATTTTGCAAATGGCTGGCAATTTGTTGTATCTTCAAAAACATTTCATCCTACAATTGCTGCTCCAGCTACGTATAAAATGTACAAATATGTCTACGATGCTACAGGATGACAATAACCACATCTCACTCGTCACACAACTTGACTATCATACACCGTATCAGCCGACATGAATTGAATTCTTCAGGTCGTTTTGATACGTTGTACCATCCTAACTGCGGTGTTTATCTGGTTCTGAAGGAAGAGAAAAAAGCCTGGGACTAAATTCAGTGTTGGCATAAAAGTTATTTCATGTCGATGGAATAAATTATTTCAAATATAACACCCTGTTATTTAATAATACATTAGGTCTGTCATTGAACAGATTTTAATATGGATAAACTCACTCTGGGATGCCTGACGACCTTTACCGACAATGTTCCTCATTCTGAATCAACGTTCTCTTGCGGTAACAGAAGAGTTTGCACTAAAGCGAAAACATTACTGTTGGAAGGTACTAACATGTTGAAAAGTATCCAAACGATCAGAATGGAACTCCGTCCGATTTCCATGTATCCGACATAACGTAACGTTCTTGCAGGTTATCTAATATATTTTCAGTATTGCCGTTCGACAGCACGGTGTGGTTACATACAGGCGAACACTACAGAACGTTGTTCTGTATGGCAATCAGTCCAGATGTAAATTAATGTCATGATATTACAAATATCATGATGGACGTTATTAGGGACGAGACATTTGTGAACTTAAATGTATTACGGTAAGTGCCATTTCAAAGATGTTCCCACCCTCATTAATATCTGAGACAACTATAGCCTTAATTCTGCCTTACAAAACCATTCAACGGTCACTAATCCAAGCTACGTATTTCTGTACGTAAGGGAATCCGTAAGAATGTCTTGTATCTCAAAGTTTATTTAGGTTCTCGAAAGGTTTCTCATCATGTCGTTCGCTTGGAGAGGGGTTTTGAATTAACCAGTCACGAAAACCACGATTAAAAGTGTCAAGAGCTCTATGAAAACCTCAACACCAACATCTTATCACTAGTAACTTCAGTGTACCGATATCGACACGTAGATCTACGTGCACGTCTAAAGTCAAATGCCGCTTTTGTTATCTTACACAAAGTTATATAAAGTACCTAAGGTATTATTGAGCAGCTAGTTTGCATATGTTTGATATTTAAATAACGTGTCAAACTATTGTCTTCTGCATACAATTCAAACCCAGCACCTACTGCCAATGCTAACTTAGTATACCTTTCGTCCCTGACCGAAACTCAAATTAAGAACACATCATCATTATTAGCTATGCATAAATAGACATGAAATATCTCGTTTCTGTTCAGCGTCAATTATAATTATCTACTTGATATTACATGACGAAAAGTTTTTGTACAGGAAATGTAAAATATGGGTTCACTCAAAAGTAACGAAGTGTGTGCATGCTTAAACTTGACGTCAAGTCTTGTGCTAGACGGGGATTCAAACCCAGAATTTGATCGGATTGTTAAACAAGCACAATCAGGTGTCAGATATCGATTTTTGTTTTCACTAGAAACGAGATGATAGAAACTGAAATGATGAGACGAAATGTTTTTGGATCATCGGGATTCGAAACGGGCATTTATAGGGACGGACGGGGAAGGAAGTCGGCTGTGCCCTTTCAAAGGAACCATCCCGGAATTTGCCTGAACCGATTTAAGTAAATCACGGAAAACCTAAATCCGGATGGCCAGACGCAGGTTTGAACCGTCATCCTCCTGAATGTCATAATGGACGCGACAGTTTTCAATAGAGTAAGCTTCAATTGATCAGGTTTCTTCTGCACCCTGGAATTAGCGACATCAATTTTTTAATCATCGGGTTGTAAATGTAGAGGGTGTTCCTATTGTCTGCCGTACACGATCTTGTAACGTCACTCTTTCTGTTGTGTTTCATCGCCGAAACGCCGAATGGAGCCTGCGGCGATAAACATTGCACTGCCCCTACTTACAGCCGGAGTTACACTACTTATTTCGCCACGAATAGCGACGCACGAGAAGGCAGCGTTTATAACCGTCTCGGCAAGGAGAGTGCCTTGTGTAGGGCCTGGGGTGTGTGGCTGCCTCTCCCATCCTCTGATTTACGATAACGGTCCTCGGTAAGAGAAAGTGCAGCTGCCTACTTGGGTTGCAAAGCGACATTAGTGGGGGTTCGCGTCTTCGCGACAGTGGAAACGCTAATCTTGTCAGTCAAAACATTGCACGAGAGTGCGTCAGCGTAGCACATTGTCCGTTGGGACAGCAGCAGCCGGCTCGTTGCGCGGGGAAGTTGCATTGGCCTACGCTCACTATATTTTGCTAGCACATGCCCAGTCGAGCTGCAAGAAGACCAAGTGGGTGGCAACGCCCTGTACGAGATGAATATCCGAATGCCACCGACGGGCAGATACGATGGTATATGGTTCTTCAGGTCGATGCGAACACTCCAACCTGATACATGTAAGCAAACGACCACTTTTCATTAGTCACGCTAAGTACGGTATCACAGGTACGTAGCCATGATGAGATATTGCCATTTAAAAATTCGAACGGCAGATTTAATATGTGTACATTACATATCTCATAGCAAGTATGTACGATTTGTACGTCACTAACTGAGCGATCAAGGTGTTCAAATTTTTGAATGCTACCAGTGGAAGCTACAATACATCCACATTATCCGGAAGTTTCAGTCTCATAAAAAATGAGTTCAAAATGAAATCCAGCTGAAAACCGGTAATATCTTCATCAGCAATCTGAAGATCCTCAAGTATCCATTTCTGAACGTCTAGAGCATTATGAAGCGCAGTGTTCCGCTCGAAAATGGACTGGATACAATCTGTTCTACTTAACATGTTACTTACAGAACGTTATTACGGCACACACGAAATCCCGACGAACCTCACGCGATACATAAGGCCGCAGCGGTGGACGAGAGACCGCTGCCCAATGTCTGCTCGCTGTCACGGCTGCCGTTCGACTGATCAAATATACCACCGAACGCCACATGCGGCTTTCCCACAACAGGGATGCGCTACACAGATGGAGGTGTATTACAGCCCATTCAACACATTGATTTTCTTGTTCGAAGGCATCTCCGCTCGCTAGTTACCTCGACTGCCCATACGTACTTTCGACTTGATTTTGTAATTATTCAAACAAAATCACGCAAACGGCCGCCTGCATGAATTGGCAACACCCTAGTATGCAAAAATTCTATAGAAACGTTTGCTTTCCACTAGAGCTGCAGTGTTGCCGCTTGTATTGGTTTTCTGGTAGTAAAAGTCCTGCAGCGTACACGCAAAGCCGAAATATCGACACCGACACCTCTTGAGTTTTTTAAAACCGAGTTCCATCTATTGTAATTGCATAGGTAACCGCGTTATGTGCACTGCTCATGCAGCATATGACGTAAAGAATACTGAGGTACGCAATCTATCACCGTGGAAAATTTACCTCTAAAAAGTAGGTTAATGCATATCTTGGTACAGATTTCCTTTGCTGTGTTCTAAGATACATTCACATCTACATGCAACGAAACTTGGGGTTTACGGTAACAGATAATAATTGTGAGCTCCATCGTTACATAAAATCAGTTTGTTGGTGCGCTATGTGATAAAAAGTATCCGGACACCTGGCTGAAAATTACTTACAGCCGGCCGGTTCTAGGCGCTTCAGTCCGGAACCGCGCCACTGCTACGGTCGCAGGTTCGAATCCTGCCTCGGGCGTGGATGTGTAGCCCTAAGTTCTAGGGGACTGATGACCTCAGATGTTAATTCCCATAGTGCTCAGAGCCATTTGAACGATTTCAATGACTTACAAGTTCGTGGCGCCCTCCATCGGTAATGCTGGAATTCAATATGATGTTACACCACCCTTAGCCTTGATGACAGCTTCCACTCTCTCAGATATACGTTCAATCAGGTGCTGGAAGGTTTCTTGGGGAATGGCAGCCCACTCTTCACGGAGTGCTGCACTTAGGAGAGGTATCGATGTCGGTCGGTGAAACCTGACATGAAGTCGGCGTTCCAAAACATCCCAAAGGTGTTCTATAGCATTCAGGTCAGGACTCTGTGCTAGTTAGTCCATTACAGGGATGTTATTGTCGTGTAACTACTCCGCCTCAGGCCGTGAATTATGAACAGGTGCTTGATCGTGTTGAAAGATGCAATCGCCATCCCCGAATTGCTCTTCAACAGTAGGAAGCAAGAAGGTGCTTAAAACATCAATGTAGGCCTGTGCTGTGATCGTGCCACACAAAAAAACAAGTTGTGCAAGCCCCCTCCATGAAAAACGCGACAACACCGTAACACCACCAGCCGGCCGCTGTGACCGTGCTGCTGCTACGGTTGCAGGTTCGAATCCTGCCTCGGGCATGGATGAGTGTGATGTCCTTAGGTTTAAGTAGGTCTAAGTTCTAGGGGACTTATGACCTCAGATGTTAAGTCCCATAGTGCTTAGAGCCATTGAACCATAACACCACCGCCTCCAAATTTTACTGTTGGCACTACACGCGCTGCCAGATGACGTTCACCGGCCATTCGCCATACTCACACCCTGCCATTGGATCGCCACATTGTATACCGTCACTCCACACAACGTTTTTACACTGTTCAGTCGTCCAATATTTACGCTCCTTACACCAAGCGAGGCGTCGTTTGGCATTTAATGGCGTGATGTGTGGCTTATGAGCAGCCACTCGACCACGAATTACAAGTTTTCTCACCTCTCGCCTAACTGTCATAGTACTTGCAGTGGATCCTGATGCAGTTTGGAATTCCTGTGTGATGGTGTGGATACATGTCTGCCTATTACACATTACGACCATCTTCAACAGTCGGCGGTCTGTGTCAGTCAACAGACGAGGTCAGCCTATACGCTTTTGTGCTGTACGTATCCCTTCACGTTTCCACTTCACTATCACATCGGAAACAGTGGATCTAGGGTTGTTTAGGAGTGTTTAAATCCCGGGTAGACACATATGACACAAGTGGCACCCAATCATCTGACCACGTTCGAAGTCCGTGAGTTCCACAGAGCGCCCCATTTTGCTCTCTCACGGTTTCTAATGACAAATGAGGTCGCTGATGTGTAATAGCTGGCTGTAGGTGGCAGCACAATGCACCTAATATGAAAAACGTATGTTTCTGGGGGTGTCCGGGTACTTTTGATCACATAGTGTGCATAACCATCAGAGGTCTAGTACACAACCTTAAAAAATGGTTCAAATGGCTCTGAGCACTACGGGACTTAACTTCTGAGGTCATCAGTCCACCAGAACTTAGAACTACTTAAACCTAACTAACCAAAGGACATCACACACATCCATGCCCGAGGCAGGATTCGAACCTGCGACAGTAGCGGTCGCGTGGTTCCGGACTGTAGCGCCTAGAACCGCTCGGCCACATCGCCCGGCCACAACCTTAAAGAACAGTGATTTACATAAATTTATATGAAAGTATAGAGTGGTCATAATTAAACTTTCGCTACTTGAGCCATTGCAGACGGAAAACTGTTTACCGAAGAGATGCCAAACTTAATAAGAATGAAACCCAGACCGAATGCTGCACGATTTGCACTGTTGACGGGTTCCAAGAGAAATAAGGGCCCCTCAATGAACTTGTGACGTCATAATAGTCGGCTTGTCCACCACTGTTTGCGAACGCTTGGCTTCGTGGAGAGCATACGAGCAATCAATATGTAATTAAGAACGAACCAACTAAAGGTTATAACTTTGCCGTTTGCTGTCGAAGGCTTACATAAATTTCATTGCGCAGTCAAGGATTATACGATTCTTCTGAAATTGTTACTCGCTCCCAGCCGGAGACGGCTGCTGACACCTGCAGTGTCACTTGCTGCGACGTACGCGCCACGGGATATTTTCGTCGTACACCTCGGTTGTTGGAAGTGTTAGTGTCATGACTTGCCGTTAGGCGCCGGTACTAGTAAGGTGGCGTAGGGTTGAAACACAAGATGGCGTTCATTACAGTTGCAGACAGGCAACATGGGTCTGGACAAGGTGAGTAGGCTGTAAAACTGTGTTATCAAAATAGCAGCAATAGTGCTGGTGCTCTTCGCGTGTGTCGACGCATTAAAGGAATGCGGAGGAGTTATCTTTCTGCACCGGTGTTGAAGGAGAAGAACATGATTCAGAATTCGAATTAACTGCCGATTTAGGGATTGTTCCTGGAAGATGTCGACGGCCAATTGAGCCATAAATTATAGAAGTTACTGTTGCCATGGCACAGGATACCGCCCTTCGATTGTGCCGTTCCAGCACTAATCGAAGCGCTAGGTTATCAGGTGCCAGCCAGCCAGCCAGCCAGCCAGCCAGCCAGCCAGCCAGCCAGCCCGCACGCCGAGCAGCAGTGGTCCAGCCGTGCAGCAGCAGCAGCAGCAGCGGTCCCGGCCGGCAGCAGCAGCAGTCCAGCCGGCAGCAGCCAGCCAGCCAGCCAGCCAGCCAGCCAGCCAGCCCGCCCTCCCGCCCTCCAGCAGCAGCGATCCAGCCAGCCTGCCCTCCAGCAGCAGCAGCAGCAGCAGTCCAGCCAGCCCACCCGCCAGCCAGCCAGCCAGCCAGCCCTCCAGCAGCAGGGGCGGCGGCGGCGGCCCCGGCCCCAGCCCCGGTCCCGGCCCCGTCCGCGGCAGCAGCAGCAGGTGCGGCATTCCTGCAAGCCGTCGTCGGCGTCAGCATCAGCATCAGCATCAGCGGCAGTGCCAGTGCCAGCGCCAGCACCGTGGGACTCTGGTCTTCATCCGTCTTCGTCTTCATCCGTCTTTGTCTTCCTTCATCTTCGTCTGTCCTCAGTTTTTTCCTTTCCTTTCGTCCTGTGCATTTTTGTTTCTCCCTGTCGTCATGTCAGCCCCCACCTCCACTACCACTACCACTACCACCACATCCATAGTTTATACTTCCCCTCCGCCGCCACCACCACCATCACATGGTGTGCCCAGTCACACCCCGCTCTTCCCATCCCTCCTCTTCTCACTCTCCCTTCGCCCTCGCTCTTTGTCGCCCCCTCTTCAGCTTCTTCCTACCGCTCCTCTCCCTCTGATCCTTTCCCCCCACTCCCCCAGCCTGTCACTGCAGCTGCACCTAGGGTGGTGGCCTGTCGGGCCACTGTCCATGCCCAGCTCTCCCCATCGCCTCTGCCATCACCGCCACCACTATCGCCGTCGCCGTCGCCGTCGCCGTCGCCGTCGCCGTCGCCGTCGCCGTCGCCGTCGCCGTCGCCGTCGCCGTCGCCGTCGCCGTCGCCGTCGCCGTTGCCGTTGCCTTCACTGTCACCATCTCCAGCGCCGACTGCTGCGTCCACGCTGGGACCTGCCCTTTCCCGCCACCTCCCTATAGCTCCCATCCCTCATGTCACCAACCACCCTTCTGCCGCCGTTAAACGCCCTAGTAGCACCACCACCTCCTCCGCTCCCAAAAAGGCCCCGTCCCATCCTCCTTCCCCCCCCCAGGATGCCATGGATGTCTCCCCGCCTGGCCGTGCTCCCTCCGCCTCCTCCTCTTCCTCCTCCCCCCCTCTTTATACAAATACCTCCTCTCCCGTCCCGATCCTTCTTTCTCGAGGCCCAGAATCTCTCCCTCCTCCTCCGCCAACATTTACCTGGTGCCTCCATCTCTCTCCTCACTCCCAGAAGGGATTCCGTTCTCATCTCCTCCCCCAGCCCAACCCTCCATACTGACATCCTCTCCCACCTCCCCATGACCCGTTTTGGCCCCAACACCTCCCTCACCCCTGCTCCTTCTCCATCTCATACCCGCCAACCCCAACCCCTGCATTGCCCGCCGACCCCCACCGCCGTGATCACTCGGCTCAGTCCGTCGATCATGGAGGAGGAGGTGTTGGCAGAGCTCAAGGCGCATCCCACGCTGGAGGTGCGGGGGGTCTGCCGCATTTTCAACTGCCTTATGTGGGTTTTCTCCTAGGACGCACCCTCCACTGACCGTCTCCTCAAGGAGGGTGCCCTCCTCTTCAACCAGCGCTATAAGGTCGACCCCTCCCGTTCCCCTCCTCAATCCCTGTGCTGCCAGAGGTGTCTGCGCTGTAACGCACACCCAACAGCCGAGTGCCGCGAGGCCCCCACCTGCCCGCATTGTAGGCAAGCGCACTTCCTCCGGCAGTGCCCTAACCTTCAATCCCCTCCCTCCTGCAATACCTGCAATCTCCCCCATCCCACCTACTCCCAAAAGTGTAAATCCCAACCCCCTCCAACCACTCCTGAACTCACCATCCATGTCCGTCCTCTGGACGCCCCCACCCCTCCTGGCAATTCCCTTCGTCCCCCCCACCACTGAGGACATCATCAGGTTCCTCACCATTGTCCTACAAAACGTCCACCCTTTCCAGCGCCCTCACACCCTCCAACAGGTCTCCCTCGCCGCCAGTTTCATTTTCCACTTAAAAATGTATGCCACCTACTCCAACAACCAGGCCCATTTCACCTTCTCCCATCTTGACACCCTTGTCTAATTCCCTGTCATGACACAACAGCACTGTATCCTTTTCAACAACATCCGCTCTCTTCCCGCCAACAAGAACCACTTCCTGCACACCCTTGCCACCCACCGCGTGGATGCCTTCCTCCTCAATAAAACCTTCCTCCAACCCCACCACACCGTCCACACTTCGCCCTACCTCCTTCACCGCTCCGATATTAACCTCCCGATTGCGCGTGGCGGAGTTGCCATTGGTCACCACCGCCAGATCCCCGTTCGGCTCCAACCTCTCCTTCCCGACCCCACAGAACACCTGATCCTTAGTCTCTTCTTCCCCGGCCTTACCGTCACCTGCGCCACCATCTATTTCCGCCCTAACGCCCCTATGCTCTTCGACTTCCTCTCCCACATCGACCATACCTTCTCTTCCTATGTGATCGCCTCCGACCTCAACATCCATAATCGTTCCGCCGCCCAGTTACGGCGGTGGCATCGGTTCCTCTCCTCCCTTCAAGGCGACCTCATCCCCATCCCCCAGCACACCCGTCCCGAATCCAACTCCACTCCCGATGTTATCCTTTCCTCCCCCCAACCTCCTTGGCCGCAAAACGGTGGATGTCCTGGAGCCTACTGGTAGCGACCATCTCCCTGTCCTCCTCACTGTTTCCGACGGTCGTCGCCCCTGGCCCGACCCTCGTAATGACCCTCCCCCTAAGTACGTCCATGACTATTCCCGTGCCAACTGGAATGCCTACTGTGATACCCTCTCCACCGAGGTCGATATCCACCCCTTCACCTACCACCACCCTGACGATGTAACCCATGCTGCGTCCTTTCTCCAGCAGACCTTGTCTGAGGTCATGGAGGCCCACATCCCTACTGTCGTCATCCACCCCCACCGTCCTCCCTTACCCCCACAGGCCGTCCTCCTCCTCCGTGAATCCCGCCGTCTCTACCGTGCCTTCCTCCACACGCATGACCCGGACACACTACGACGCCACCGGCAACTCCAGCAACACATTCGTAATTTGTTTGCGGCTACGAAATGCCGGGACTGGCGACAGACATGCACCCATTTAAATGCTACGCTACCTATCAACTCGTCCAAGTTCTGGTCAGCCTTCCATCGCCTTACCGGAACTAAACCCTCCCCCTATTATCCTCTTCTCCATGATGATCACCCCTTCCCTGACACCCTTAGTAAGGCCAATCACTTTGCATCCTACCTCTCCAATGTGTTTTCCATCCCCGATGATCCCCAGATCGATTACTCGCTCTTCCTGGATGTTCGCAATCGAACTGACATCTCTGTCCCTCCCCTCGCACCTGGTTTCCAGTACTTGGACAACATTGCACACACGGAACTCAATGCCCCTAGCACTACACAGGATCTCATTGCTACACTCTGCACAAAAAGCAACACCGCTCCTGGTCACGATCGTGTCACCTACCATCACCTTTGTGAAGCTCCTGTCTCTTTCCTCTCCACTCTAGCCAGGCTCTACAATGTAGTCCTGTCCACCAGTTACTACCCCATTCTGTGGAAAACCTCCCGTATCCTGATGTTCCTTAAACCTGGCAAACCGCCGTCCGCTGTCTCCTCCTACCGTCCCATCAGCCTTACCTCGGTCTTCAGCAAGGTCCTGGAATCTATCCTCACCCGACGCATCCACCAGCATCTCCGCCAGCACCGCCTCCTTCCCGTTACCCAGTGTGGCTTTCGGCCATCCTTCTCTTCCGATGACCTCCTTCACCTCACTCATCTCCTTTCCGACCAGCTTAATTCCCGTCGGTCCGCAATCTTCCTCTCCCTGGACCTCGAACGTGCTTATGACGGTGTATGGCATTCTGGTGTCCTCTTCAAGCTCCAAACCTTCGCTCTTCCCATTAACTACGTCCATCTGATCGGCTCCTTTATCTCCCACCGTCCTTCATACGTCACCATCCATAACACGGGTTCCTACACCTTTTTGCCCCTCTGCTGATACGCCCCGAGGCTCCGTCCTCTCCCCCTTCTGTACCTTTTGTACAGGGCGGACATGCCGCCGCCGTCACCCCCCCCCCACCCCCCCGTCCACCTTCTCCAGTTTGCCGATGACACCGCCTTCCTTGCCCTTGCCCCCACCCTGCAGCGATCCCACCACCTTCTCCAATCCCATCTTCACCGGTTCACCGCTTGGTGCAACCAGTGGTTGGTCAAGGTCAATCCCTCCAAAACCCAGGCGATCATTGTAGGCAAAACCACCCCTTCCTTCCGCCTCCTGGATTTCTATCTCACCATCTATGGCCGTCCTATTGCCCTCACTCCCACCCTTAAGTACCTTGGCGTCACCCTCGACCGTCGCCTCTCCTGGACTCCCCATCTTTGTACAATCCAAGCCAAGTCACACTCCCGACTCCGTCTCCTCAAGCTCCTTTCCGGCCGTACGTGTGGTCTGGACCCCTCCACCATCCTCCACACCTATAAATCACTCATCCGCCTTATCCTTTGTTACGCCCATCTGGCCTGGATCTCCGCCCCCCCTCCCTTTTCTAAATCCCTCCAAATCCTTGAACGCCATGCTCTCCGCCTTGCCTATCGCATCCGTCTTCCCTCCCCACGCGGATCCTGTATGATCTCATCCCCTTCCCCCACCTCCTCCTTTTCCTTGAAAGGATACGGATCCTGTACACCTCCCACAAACTTGATCCTCCTCACCCGCTTGTTTCACCCATCGTCTCCCACCCCCGCCTGCTGCCGCGCCTGTATTCCCACGTCCCACCCAGTCTCCATCTCTCCACCCTCCTTACCCTCTCCCAAGGTGGCTTCCGCCAGCTTCCCCTCCCTGATGATGTCCTCCTCCCCTCCATCTACCCCTCCTGTCAACTTTGATCCTCCCCCCCCCCCCCACTTCCTGTGTATTTTCCTTTAGGCACCCTCCCTCCTTTCTCTTTCCTTTTCCCCCGTCCCCTTCCTCTACCCCTCTTCCCCCGGGCTTCCCCACCCCCTTCCTCCCTTCCCCCTATCTCCCCTGCCCATGGCATCTGCTCTCCCCTCTCCCTCTCCCACCCTCCTCCTCCTTTCTTGACAGGTCCCCGGACTCGTACACGGTTAGTGAACTTTCGCGTGGCGGAGATCAACGCCTCGTGTTTCTGTGTGTGCCATCGTTTTGTGCAGTGGTTCAGTGTTATTCGTTTTGTGCACCTACGTTCACGTGTGACACTCTTCGTCTATGTATGTGTCCAGGTGTCTGACCAAATTTTATCTTGGACTCTACGCCCGTGAACGGCTCCATATATTTTAAAAAGCGTTTGTCTCCGTTTCTATGTCCACCATGTTTTTTTCTCTAAATGTCTTAATTTGTATCTTTTGTGTTTCTCTGAGGCCAAAGAGCGGCGTGGTATGCTGCTGCTGGCTTGCCTGTAAACAGGTTTGAAAATAACAACAAAGAAAAAAAAATGTTGCCATGGCAGATAATGCTGGACGCAACGTGCAATCTTCAAGCAGTGCACGAGCTGTGTCTCGACAGCTGAACTTCCCAAGGTTCGTGGTTTGAAAAGTGTTGCGAACAATTTGGAAATGGGATCTCTAGTATGGCTCCAGGCTGTGGTGGATGCAGATGGTCGTTATATTGAGTAACTTTTGTAACTTGGAACCCAAACGTGGTACACGCGTAACAAATGCTACCCTCTATAGGCGAAATTAAAACGTGTTTCCTTCAATGGTTTATTCATTGTTTCTCTTTCGCATGTTCTTACCAATGTCATTACAAAGTTTCATTGTCTTACGTTAACTCGTTTTTCATGGGGGCCTTCTCAAGTAGCGAAAGGTTACGTATAAACAACCTGTATTTAAATAAAGGAAATAATGAAATATATCTCACGATTTTAAGGCAGCCTTACCACAGGATTAAAGTGCACTATCCGTTTATTCAGATTAAGCACAAGATATACACACAGAAGCTAAAGAATTATGAAATAACAGACCTGCAATACTAAGCAGAGTGTTCGTAGGTAATGGCTAACGTAATCCAAAGGCATTGCGCAGTGCACCAAAATCAACTAAACCGGGTGAATACCTAATGCTCAACGCGTTCACCCAAATCTGTATCCAATAACCAGGTAACCATAACGAAGTTCAGTCGCTGTTACCAGTACTAGCAATCACCAATATACAAGATGACGAAGTCCCGCATGAGTGCACATCGAAATATTCTAAATACCGAATACACTTGAACACAGGAAGTTCTCTGGCAATTCAGCGTAACAAGAGCCTTAACCAACCAGCTAGGAACATCGAAAGGTCATGAAACTTGCCCTTTTTGCCTCTTTATCACTTTCCTCACATGACCGACTGCTGCAGTAAAGTGAATATCTTGGAATTTAACCGCCTGTCCATTGGATATTAGAATGAGAGTTTCACTCTGCAGCGAGGTGTGCGTTGATATGAAACTTCCTGGCAGATTAAAACTGTGTGCCGGACAGAGACTCGAACTCGGGACCTTTGCCTTTCACGGGCATGTGCTCTGCCAACTTTTTTTTTTTAATGTATAGACTTGCTGTGATCCCTGTCATGCCTCTGTGATGAACGGCACGCTTAAATCTAAATACAGCTGCTTGCCGTAAGCGAAGCTCCATTTAATCGGTGCAAAGTACCTGTTTGTGGCTACCGTGGAGAAGAAAAGTGTAATGACGTCATGCTCGTTGGCCTCCGTGGCCTCTTTGTTCCCTTCGGGTGTTATTACGTGCCGCCAATTACCACGGCGGTTACCTCAGCAGCTCGTCCTATATCTGCCGTTCTGGTATGGAAATAATATCGTTCACACAGCCACTCGTACTGTGAACGAGTGTGTGTGTGTGTGTGTGTGAGAGAGAGAGAGAGAGAGAGAGAGAGAGAGAGAGAGAGAGAGGGAGAGAGTGCACGATTATACAAGGGCAACCGAGTTAAAGCGCTAAATGAAAACGTGACCTCACCAACAATATTTAAGGAAAACTCGAAAATAGCGTATACCAAGCATGACGGTACCAAAGCACATTTCAGTCGAAGCGTTAATTTCCTGTTGTCCGAATGAATCTGTTGTTTTGCCATTAAAAATGGAAATACCTTCATTATCTGAGCATTGTTCTTTTGATCTTGTCGAGCTATTTCAAAACACTGATTCTTAGTCAGATACAGGTTTTATTGTCATATATTGGTATTCTGAACAGCAATCTGGTAATCTCGCTATAAACGGGTCACGCATAGGTTATGTTGAATATTGCGTAGTACTGCTCCTCCAGTGCCACTGTTTTACTACCCTTTGGTAACAGATTACCACAAAGAGAACTAGACTCGATCGAAAATACCACAACTGTAGTACTTATCATCATTATCATCATCATATTCTTCTTCTTCTTCTTCTTCTTGTTCCTCTTCCTTTCTTCCTAGGCTAAAATTTGTTTCCTTCAGTACCCATCAGTCAACATTGAGATTATCGCTCCGTCTTTTCTTTGGACGGCCAAAATTTTTGTTACCAGCTGGTGATTTATTTCTTACGGTTTTCACAATCTTCCTTTCATTTATCCTGTGTACGTGTTCGTTCCGTTTAAGATTTCTCTTATGTACCCACTCATTAATGGAGCCCACTTTAGATCTTTTCTAATTCTTTCACTTCTCTCTCTATTGCTCAGCGTCTTTCCTATAATTCATCGCAGTATTTTCATTTCCGTAATTTCCAAAAGTCTGTCTCGCTATTGTTTTGTATTTTCTTGCCTTTCCATCTGTTTCTGCATGCTTGTTTTTCCAAATTGTATTGTTTTCACACCCTGATACTTTGAAACTACCTGGCAGATTAAAACTGTTTGCCAGACCGAGACTCGAACTCGGCCCCCTAGCCGTTCGCGGGCAAGTGCTCTACCAACTTTTTTTTTGGGTGTGCTTATTTGCTTTGTAAGGTTGCCAGTACTCTAGGATTCCATAGCAGAGACCAGTCTGCCGCGTTTTTTTTTTTTTTCTTACAATTGGGAAAGTTCAAAATTTGTGCTGGACCAGGATCCGAAACCTGGACCTCCCATTTATTAGCCAGATACACTGACCACTGTTTCCTTTTTTTCTTTCTTTTTCCTTTTTTAAGTTTATTTTTTGTTGTAATTAATTGTAAATTTTTCTCTAGCAACTTTTTTTTATATAGATAAAGGCGTCGTTCAGTTACGACAAACAAAAGTAGAATGTACATCCGTAGCAACAACAGAACAAAGTTCCTTCTAAACTATGAAATAGAATTCGAAACAAATAGTATGATGACAGATAATAAGGAAAGAAAAATGTAACCAAATCCCGCACGCCATTCCATATATGTGGCTCATCTGCGTACAGATACCATGTTCCAAATTGATAAAACATTTCGCAGCGTGTGGAGCTCCATGACGGCGGTCATCCTCTGCCCGGTACTCCCCAACTGTGAGGGGGGTTATCGAAGACACTGCGCAAATAGTTCGCAAATAGTTGTCGGTATCGGGGTGTACACTCAAGTGTGCTATGATTGTCCTGGAGAAATTGCCAGTAATCAAGTACCATCTTCTCATCATCTCGAAAGAGGTAGTATATGGACATACCTTTAAACCATGTGAGAGCGTGAGTCTTCGCAGGTGGGAAATAAGTATCCTCCGGACAAAGGAGGAGCCGTGGCTCAATTGAGCGAGGCGCGATACGTAGGTAGCAGGCGAGGATCTTCTGCACTAGCAGCCATAACTCTAACGCCGATCCACATGTTAAACGGTGTTCGTCAGTATCCACGAGGTGGCAACGTGGGCAGAGGGGGCAATCCGTCATCCGTATAGCGCGCAGCCCTTGTCGTGTTACAACCTTTCCGTTCACCACCTGGTACCACGCGGCTCGTAACCGCGTGGGGAGGAACAGCTTCTGGACCGCTCTCCACACTGCAGGCCATAGGGTGGTCGGACTTTTCCTCTCAATCACATTGCGAGGGATGGACCTTAGCAGCAGCCTGTAAACGTCTCTCGCCTTGGGAGTGCGAGTGTTGGGGAGGTCGGGGTGCACGCAACTATACTCAAGAATAAATGCCGAGAGGTGCGAGAGTGAGGGCGTAATGTGCGCAATCGTGACAGGTGGCGGAAGAGACGCCGGCAGCAATTCCTCTAACAGACGTCCCGTAAGGGAAGCATCTTTGTGGGTCCACAATTTCATCATTGTGCACAAGTATAACGCTGCAGCTCTCGCTCGTACATTTATAAGTCCCAGTCCGCCATCATGCGGGGGGAGGGTGAGTGTTTCGTAGCGGACTTTGAATAGGTGTCCGGCGGTAAGGTAATATCCACACGCTGCTTGCAGTCTGTGTGCCATCGCTGTCGATATCGGTAGGACCTGAGCCATGTGGATCATCTTAGTCGCCACGTGAAGGTTGAGGTATTCCACACGCTGTAGGAGGTGCATCTGTCGAAGTAGGTTCCGGTGAACTTCTGTGCGTATTGCCTGAAGCAATCGTGCATAGTTCATGACAGCCGTGCGGTGCACATCCTGTGTAAATGTTATGCCCAAGAACCGGATCTTGTTGACTAGTGGGAGTGGAGCTAAAGCGTCCTCCTGTAGACCTCTCCCAATGGGCATCGCTGCCGACTTGGCCACATTCATGAGGCTGCCCGCTGCCAATCCATAGCGATTGATCCATTGTATCACCGAGCGTGCCTCGTCACCAGATCGGACAAGTAACAGAAGGTCATCAGCATATATCCTGCAGTGAAATGTGTGATCCCTCAATGACATGCCCGAGAGCCTGTTTTTCAGCCCTCCGACAAGTGGTTCGAGTGCGATTGCGTAAAGGATCATGGAGAGTGGGCATCCTTGGCAAACTGACCGTCGGATCGGAAAGGGACCCGCAATCCGTCCATTCACCAGTACACGAGATGCAGCTCCACGGGAAAGGCGCTGAGAGATGTCGAGAAAGTCAGGCGGGAACACATGCGGGCCATAACGGACAGAAGGAACTTGTGGTGAACTCTGTCGAAGGCGTGGTCGACATCAATGGAGATCAGAGCAGCTCGAAGGCGACAGGATGTGGCGATAGCTATTAAATCCCTGCATTCGCTGGTTGCCGTTTGCATGTTGGTCACTCCGCCCTGTGTCGTCTGCTCCATCGAGAGGAGTAGGGGCAGAACCTTCTTTATGCGGTTGGGGAGTAGTCGGGCGAAGATTTTATAGTCCGCGTTGAGCATTGTAATTGCCTTGTAGTCCTCGACCCTGCGACCTCTGGAAGGCTTGTGTATCGGTATGAGGAGACCTTCCACGAATTCAGGTGGCACGTGGGAACCGGGGGTCATCAGTTCTTGGTAAATGGAGATCCATCGGGGTAGCATTAGATCGCGGAAAGTCCGATAAAACTCGAGCGGCAGTCCGTCTGGCCCGGGAGATTTGTTGAGTGCTCCCTTGTTAAGCGCGTCCTCGATGTCGTCCCGTGTAAGTCCAGCTAACAGCGTCGCCGCTGCTGCATTGTCGAGGGTGTGCGACACGTGCTGCAGTATGTCGTGCCCATCCGCTTCCTCTGTATTCACCTCGTCGTAAAACCGGCGATAGTGATCTGCAAAGGCTTCTGTAACCGCCGCCTGAGTCATTACGACCCTACCACCTGGCAATACGAGGTCCGTGATCAGCTGCTGTCGGCGTCGGCGGCTATCGAGCACGATGTGATGCATAGACGGGTTTTCTCCTTCCGCTCGGTCTTGACGTCGCGATCGCACGACGACCCCCTCCAAACGTTTCCTCGTAAGCGACAATATTTTACCTTTAATTCGGCGGCTTTCCATTTGTCGGTTTGGAGATGGTGGTTGGCTGGCGAGTTCGCAGAGCATCGTGTAATAAAAGTCCAATGTGTGACGATGCCACGCTGCGGTATCGTTTCCGAACTGTGTTAGCACACGCCCAAATGCTGGTTTTGCACATTCCACCCACCATGCTAGAGTCGAAGGGTATCGGGGAAGACGACGTTCGCAATCCATCCATGTCTTGGCGATAATCTTACGGCATTCCGGGGCTTGAAGATGTGCCACAATCAGCTTCCAGGGTCCTCGGCTGCGCCATATCCGCTGCTGCTGTAGAGTGAGTGTGCATATAAAAGCGCTATGATCGGAGAAGGCAAGCGGCTTCCAATACTCCCGGCGCTAGAGCTCGTGAGACACAAATTCGGTCTAAGCGACTGGCTGAGTGACTAGTAAGATATGTCGGCCCGGGACGGTCACCGTGCACTGTCTCCCACGTGTCGGTGAGAAGCATATCACGAACCAGGAGCCGAAGTTTTTTACAAGTCGAGAAATGAGGGATTTGGTCTTTGGGGTGGAGCACACAATTAAAGTCGCCGCCGTAGATATATTGATCGAAGCGACTGATAAAGAAGGGGCGATATCCTCGGAGTAGAACAGCGATCGTTCGCGGCGTTGGTCAGTTCCTGATGGAGCGTAAATGTTAATGATGCGCGTGCCCAGTGCTGTGATCGCCAGCACCCTTCCGGACGGAAGGTAAGCCACTTCTTCGATGGCAATTCCGTCGCGCACTAATATTGCCGTACCGCTGCCATTTCGGTCCGCCGGTGACATGTATGTCACATAACCGTAGAAAACAGGGAGGGCCGCTATATACACTTCTTGCAACAGGGCAAAGTCAACATCCGAAGAACGAAGCATCTCACGCAGCAACTGGATCTTCACTGCCGTTCGTATCGTGCTGAGGTTAATCGTGGCGATACGATAAGCTTGTTGCCGAACCGCAGGTGCTAAGTGATCCATTAAGACTGGAATTACCTATGACGCTTCTGACTGTATTGACACCTCCGCATTCCCCCAAACCTCACCTGCTGTCCTTTCTAGAGAGCCGGCGCCAATGGCGTGGGCCCTGTTGGCGTAACTTGCATGGTGCCGTCGTCGTCGTGGTCATCCGCCCACGTCGCGGAACTCAAAGCCAGATCGGTTTCCCTAGCTTCCTCAGGACACGGCATGGGTGCTTGCACTCCAGAAGGTGGTGGGCAGCATCTGTCCTGCGCATCGCATCCGATTTTGCCACTGTAGATATGTGTGGTTTGTCCTCAGTTCCGTTCAGTGGTGCCACACTGCAGCAAATGGCGGCTGCCTCTGTGGTAGCGTCGTCATTGAAGGTGGAGTCGTCGTCCTCTGGAGGCAGCGTCGCATCCCGTTCGGAAGTTGCTCTACGCCTCCGCTTCCGTTGCTTCGGAGAGCGTTGCTTCCTGGTGTGTCCTTCTGTGTCAGACGATGGCAAAGATTCACGACGTTCCGGCACAAAGGCAGCCGTAGGCACAATAAGTGAGTCTACGGCCATGGTGTCGTCATGTATCCTGTTATTCGTCGACGGGGGCGGCTGCATCGGAGTTGAATCCGTAGCTTGTGGAACGGGTGTGTCGTCATCGCCATGTATTGGAGGATGGAGCCGCGACACAACAGTGGATGTCGGCTGTCGTGGTGAAGTGGTAGCTGTCGTGAGGGCGGCTGCATAAGTCACGGGAAGCAGCGTCGGCTGCGATGCCGGGTCCGCGTCAGCCGGCGGCAGTTGAGTGATTCGACGTTGGATACATTCGGATCTGAGGTGTCCCTCCTTCCCACAACCAGAGCAGGTCTTCGGTTGCCCATCGTAGATGACGATGGCACGGCAGCCACTGATATTCAGATATGAAGGTACATGTCTTTTAAGTTCTATTCGGACCTGGCGGACTCCATTCAGCAGAGAATATGTCTAGAATTGCGTCCATTTTTCCGCAATATGATCATGCACCGTGCCGTAGGGGCGCAGCGCTGTCACGACGTCCTCCGCCGGTAGTTCGAAAGGAAGTTCGAAAAGTCTGATCGTGCGGAGTCCCATGCCAGAATAATCGACGTGTGCAGTCCCCACATTGCCATCAGCATAGCAGAAACGGAGGCCCTGTTTCGTTTCCCAAAGGATCCGTTCACATGTTGCGTCGTTGATGATCTTGATATATACGATACTACTCACAATGGACATGTGAATGCCGAGAATGTCGGTCGCCGAGATTTTAACTTCTTCTAGTAGAAACCGTTCGACTTCGAGTGCTTTGGGCCGTGCAAATTCGTTGCGGAACGTAAATTTGAGCGTCGATTTTCTGTATTGGTGCGCCATAGTGATCTATATGCTGAGTACGGCACGTGCGAAACAGCCGAGTGCGATGTAAACAACACGAGCGCTCGCTCCGCGGCAGGAACACAAACAGAGCGTCCTCACCGCAGCACAGCCAAAGGCCAACTAAGCCAACTGAGCTACCCAAGCACGACTCACGCCCCCTCCTCACACCTTAACTTCCGCCAGTACCTCGCCTCCTACCTTCCAAACTCTACAGAAGCTCTCCTGCGAACCTTGCAGAATTAGCACTCCTGAAAGAAAGGCAAAGGTCCCGAGTTCGAGTCTCGGTCCGGCACACAGTTTTAATCTGCCAGGAAGTTTCATTGGATATCAGTTTTCACAATTTTAAATATTCCTGATACACATGATACACAGATTTAAACAATTTTCAGATCGAAATTGTTTCGTTTTACATTAAACATTATAGGATAATCAACTTCAATTTATGTACTACTTTATTGAACTTGCCACTTCCTCACTATTTCACTAAAACTGATATCTTACAAATATTACCTTACAAATTGTTTATAATATTTCGTGTATTGTGGAGAACTCTTTATTTTTACAATAAGTTGTTATTTACTAAATAAATTATTCATAACAGTTAGTCTCTCTGTTCTGCACTGTGATAAACTTACCATTTAATAGATGGTGTGCCATGTACTTTTGTGGTGTGCTGTTGTAGCTTTGTCACTGTTGTTATCACCAGTTTTACACATAAATGTTTACAATTTTCATAACATTTGTTGTGTAAATAAGTTAAGAGTTTTATTGAACTCGTCTCTTTTCCTATTTCAACACTGTTGTCAGATTTTCAGCAGCTTGTCTGGAAGTAATATTAGCGTTTGTAGTGAATATTTGAAGTATAAATTTTAATGCAGAATCTCACCATATTGCTTAGCATCCGTACCCACATGGTAACACCACTTTCCCTTGCCGATGCGGAGTTTCCAGATGGCTGAAGCTTAACAGTCCTCTACTCTTAACCACAACTTTTCTCCTCTTTACTGCAGCGGCTTGGAGCTCACCCCACCGCTTGTATACCTACTTGACCTAGTCATCTTGCGAATACTTCTCACATACATTACGCTCATATGAACCTTTACCTCTTTGATAAATTTATGTATATATAGCGGGCAGACTACTTGTAATGTTACTTACATCTACAAAGATACAGCGCAAGCGTTGGGTACCTTGTACCGTTGCTAGTCAGTCTCTCTCCTGTTCCACTCGCAAATGCAACGAGGATAAATCACTGTCTGTGTGCCTCCATGAACGAGCTATAATTTCTCTTACCTTTTCATCGTTGTCCTTGCACGAAATATACGTTCACGACAGCAGAATCATTTGCATTCAACTTTAAATGCCAGTTCTCTAAATTCTGTCAATAGCGTTTCGCGAAAAGAACGTCGTCTTAAATCCAGGAATTCCCAGTTAAGTTCACGAAGAATCTCTGTAATATTCGCATGCTGATCAAATCTGTCAGTAACAAATCAAACAACACGCCTCTCAATTCCTCTACAGGGTGGTCGGAAAATCCCGTTACAGTCTTCTAGCACGTGTAGAGGGTAGTGAGTACATAACATTTTGAATGGGAACCTATGTCCGGAAACGTATCGTTTCCGTTCTACGACAGTTTCAATGCAGATGATTATCCCATCCACACCCACGTGAGGAATGTACTTAGACGTGACCCAGTACAATTGTTTCAATCCATTTGAAAAGAAGACTGACTCATTCCGTTATTACTTACGCATTTGCATTACAACTTACACTTTATTGTTTACATCAGTCGACAACAACAAGAACCCAGTATCTACGGCACCAGCCGCAACGTACTGATGCATTACAACAGCTGCTCGATGTGGCGACCAATAACGTTGTTACACACATTGTACCTCCGAAGCATGTTCTGGTACACTGTCTCCATCCCACGTGGTGTCTCTTCAATGTATTGAACAGCGGCCAGAACTCGTGCCAGCAGATCTTCCTCTGTCTCTACAGGTGTCTCATAAATTAGGCTCTTCATACGACCCCACAAGAAGTAGTCCATAGGGCTTAAACCCGGCGACCGTGGCGGCCACGTGGTTGGACCACCATGGCCTGTCCATTTTTCACCATACCGTCTGTTGAGATGTCTCCGGACTGCTAGTGAAACGTTAGGTGGTGCTCCATCATGCTGAAACGACATTTCCTGACGGATGTTCAATGACACGGCTTCCAAGAACGGGTCCATTACGTGTCGTAGGAAGACTAAGCATGCGGGACCCGTGAGCTTGGATGGAAGGAGGCATGGTCCAGTCACATGACCGTCCATAATACCTGCCCACCCGGTAATTCCAAACCTGTCTTGAAATCCCTGAACATGCGTGGCCTGAGGGTTTTCGTCCACCCAGATAAGGCTATTTCGAGCATTCAGAATCGCGCGACCGCTACGGTCGCAGGTTCGAATCCTGCCTCGGGCATGGATGTGTGTGATGTCCTTAGGTTAGTTAGGTTTAAGTAGTGCTAAGTTCTAGGGGACTGATGACCTCAGAAGTTGAGTCCCATAGTGCTCAGAGCCATTTGAAACCATTACCTTTCCTAAAGCCAAATTGATCGCCATCTAATTGATCCTCAGTTTTCTTTTCTTTTTTGTGTGTATTATTCTTATCAGTAGCTTGGATGCACAAGGTGTTAAGCTTATTTTGCTATACTTTTCGTACTTATCTGGCCTTGATGTCTTCAGAATTGTGTGATGATATTTAAGTCTGAAGGGATGTCGGCAGTCTCATAGATTTTGCACACAAGTGTGAATAGTCGTTTGGTTGCCGCTGCCCCCCAATGATCTTAGCAAGTCGGATGGAGTGTTATCTACCCCTTCGACCTCATTTCATCTCAAAGTCTACCACACCGCTTTCAGATTCTGACTCTAATGCTGGATCCCCTATGTCATCCCTATCAACTCCAATTACTTCTTCTAAGACGTCATCAGACAAGTCTTCCCTCTCATACAGGCCTCCAGTATACTCTTTCCACTTATCCGTTCTCTCTTCTGCGTTTAACAGTGAAATTCCCATTGCACTGTTAATATTCCCGCTCGTGCTTTCAGATCCAGCGAATGTTATTTCGACTTTTCTGTATGCTGAATCAGTCCTCCCGCCGATCATTTCTCTTTCGATTTCTTCACATACTTCCTGCAGCCGTATCGCTTTGGCTACCCTGCATTTGTTACCTATATCACCTCCTAAGGGATTTATATTCCCGTATTTTTGTCTTTCCTTGAACGTTTTTGTACTTCCTTCTTTCGTCGATCAATTGAAGTATTTCATCTAATACTCAAGGTTTCTCTGCAGTTACCTTAATTGTACCTGTTTTCGTATATTTCCTTTTTAGTGGTGTCGACTCCTCTTCCATTGACCGAGCGAGGTGGCGCAGTGGTTAGCACACTGGGTTCGCATTCGGGAGGACGACGGTTCAATCCCGTCTCCGGCCATCCGGATTTAGGTTTTCCGTGATTTCCCTAAATCGCTTCAGGCAAATGCCGGGATGGTTCCTTTCAAAGGGCACGGCCGATTTCCTTCCCCATCCTTCCCTCACCTGAGCTTGCGCTCCGTCTCTAATGACCTCGTTGTCGACGGGACGTTAAACACTAATCTCCTCCTCCTCCTCCTCTTCCATTGAGCTACTTACTCTGGTGATCGTTATCCCAATATTTACATCCTTAGCGAAATTAAAACTCGTTTAGTCATTCCTCAGTACCTCAGTATCCCACTTCCTTCCACATTGATTCTTTCGGACGATTCTCTTGAATTTCCCTCTTGTCTTCATCATTACTAAATTGTGATCTGAATCTGTATCTGCATCTGGGTAAGCCTTACTATCCAATATCTGATTTCGGAATCTCTGTCTGGCTATGATGTAGTCCAGCCGGAACCTTCCCGTGTCACCCAGTCTTTTGCAAGTATACCTCCTCATCTTGTGATTCTTGAACAGAGTATTCGCTATTACCGTGTAAAATCTATTGCAAAACGCAGTTAGTCGTACTCTTCCGTCATTCCTACCGTCAAGGCCAATATTCCATAATCCTTTCTTCTATCCCTTCCTCCAAAACCGTGCTCCAATAGTTGTTAGGATTTCATCTTCCTTTATATACTGAATTAATCGATCAGCATCCTTATATACTTTCTCCGTCTCTTCATCTCTTACTTGCAGTGTCGGCATGTATACCTGAACTACCTTTGCCGGCATTGGTTTGCTGTCGAATCGTATGAGAACAATTTCATAAATCAACTGTTCACAGTATCTCTCTCTCTCCACCCTACCTTCCTATTCATAACCAATCTTACCATGTTATGCTGTTTACTGAAGCTGTTGACATTACTCTATATTCGTCTGTGCATGTAACATTCCTTTCTTTCCCTTTCACTTCACTAACATCCAGATTGAGCTTTTGCATTTCCCTTTTCAGGTTTTCTAGCTTTGCTACAGTAGTGGAACAGAGTTTGTAAGAGCGCATTTCGTTAGTGTGGATTGCCTACATCAGCGGTAGGTACGCACTCAGGGGCAAACCTGCTGTTCTCCTTTGATTCACAGGTCATGAACATATCTCCTTTGATTGACAGGCACTTAACCTATTGTTCCCCCACCCATTCCCCCTCCCCCCCTCCGCCCTCTCTGCTACAAGCACATTTTCAGGTCATAGTTATTGGAATAGCTCCTCTCACTCTTATCAATCTGATTGACTACTTAATTAAATTGATTTGTTAATTTACCTCTCACAAACTAGTAAATCCCCTCCCCCTCCCCTCCCCTTCCCCAGAAAATGGTGGGAAGTTCAAGTTCCATCAGCACAATGCCACATAGCACAGCTACCTCCACTAACCTAAGAAAATGGCAGGAAAAAAGGGCACTTGTGCTGCCTCCAATAACCTAAGTGATCCGGCAGCCACCTCCTCCTCCTCCTAGGAACTGGTTGGAAAAGGACTCAACCTGTGCTGGACATAATCCTTTATTTTGCATCCAATATTTATTAAAACAATTTGAGGCAGTACTGGCATCAAGTGTATTCACCCCGAGGTCCGAAGTCCAACTGACATAGTACAGAGTACTGCCACCAGAGGGTGCTGTCGACCACTCAGTACTGTACTGAAAGAGAGCACTCTAGGGTGATGGGGGGGGGGGGGGGGAAATTGCAGGGAACAGTGTGGTCGCCATGGGGTCTGGAGGCCAACTTACTTAGTACACAGTACTGGCACCAGAGGGCGCTGTCATCCGTTAATTGATATAACCCAAGATTTTGGGGAAAATGGCAGGAAACAGTGTGTTCAGGGGGTCCGGGCCTAGTACACAGTACTGCTCCCGGAGGGAGCTGTCGTCCTTTCCGTATCATAACGCCAGATGGTTGTATGAAGGGGAAAATGACTCAGCCTGCACTGGGCTGCTGGAAAGAGGAAGGCATGTGCTTTATTTATTTTGAAATAGTTTATTTAGGGATGAATTTGAGATAGCACATTTATCACACCGATACAAAACACACCCTCTGACATGCTTGGGGTCATGCCACACAGCCTACATACATGTAAACCACTCGTAAATTACTGAAATAACACTCTGCAGACATGCAAACAACTCCAAAAGTACTGAAATAATTTCAGTACACAGCACACAGCCATGCCAACTCCACTTAAATAATGCAGTACAGTGATGTGCAGACACTAAATCGACTCGCAAACTGTCCAAATAACGCATGGCACATCCTACAGACCTGCTCACAACATAATGCAACAGACACGCAACCAACACGCGCAGGCACCGCCCGCCACCCCCTGTCCACTGCACCACACAAGAGGCTACCGCACACACTCCCACAAGTCGGGATGCACCAGCAGCCCCTGTGAAGTGACACGGCTACACACAGGTTCCTGTTCAGGTTCCTCAAGCATGAGGCGGCAGCATCCCTTTCATACTTGACACCTGAGAAATTCCTCTCAAAATAAGTAATCACCTAGGCACCGTTACTGACGTGACCGGATGGGAGCAAAGACCTATTTACAGAGCACAGACACTCCAAGGGCACATGCACATCGACACCACCGTCAGCCATTGCCGGATGCAAACCTGCATGAGCCATCACTCCCATGCCACTGCCGATGGCATGTCAAAGTCACCTCTACAGTTAAAGTTCTTCTAGTGTTATACTGATGTCACAGGTCTATCTAAATACATGCCAAGTCATCCTCTGGGCTACACGTGCATGTGTTCACTTCTGCTGTTATGATCCCTCTCTCTACCTGAGGTCTAGCAAAGACCTAATTGTTGAGCGACTCACCCTCACAGGTGCTGCATAAATCCATTCCAGAACAGCACAGGCTGCATTGTTCCTAGCGATCCTAGCGGGACATGTGTGATGCACATACTGACGTCACAGATCATGCAATAGAAATCTGTTTGACCGCTCGCGATTCTAATGGGACGTGTGTGACTTGTGGCTGACGCATCATTACACATAGCTACATACCATCGCAAGCGTATCTAGCAATGTTCTCAATGTTATACGGAAGTCAAATGGCTATGTAAAATAAGTACTAAGTAGCAATCTTGGAAACTATATAGTCTCCCAGAAATACTAAACGTGAGATTTAGTAGCAGCTTTCGTGATGTCTCGGCTTGTATGCACAGAAATTCTTGCCCTAACAGAACCTGTTTACGAAAATAGCGCGGTATAACGCCGAATGCATTCCTTCTGATGGTCCTAATGTGGCACCCCTTCCATCTCGTCTTACCCTTTCCCTTCAGCATCAGGCTTATAAAGTATGTGTTTGTGTTCTAACATGTACAAAGCAAATGACTATGTCCAGTCGTAAGGAAGGTATGGATTTGACGTGGAGTACTGTGATAGCAAAGGGAGGAGTATGTCAAATCATAAGAATGGTAACGATATTTCTATTTCCAGAGCCACAGTAGTCAGCTGAGTGTATTTCTGATACTTCACTCATTGTGCAATATCATTTAACTGAAACCACAATCGTAACATTTAGTTGTAAGTACAGGGATAAAATATATATGAGGCCGTTTTTTTCTTTTTTTTTCTAGAACGATTCTGTCTATGCGTGCTTGGCATACAGTGCCATTGACCTGTGGCGACAATGATTCAAGTTTCCCATTAACTGTAGGAGTCGTCCAAATGCAGAGGTCTGTTGGAGTGTAGGAATGTAGATGATTCAACTGTGTTGTCCTCTAGATGACCAAATAACGAACTAATACTTAGTATGTGTTGGATAACTTTGGTGACTGCATGGAAATTTTTGAGAAGATTCAATATGGACGTGTGTTTGCACTTGACCGTTATTCCCTTCCATGTAAATTGTCCAGTTGACTTCTTCTACACCTTTATTTAGTTGAAAGAACATCGATTGTGGTGTGTGCATCTAGCAGGTGAAAGACAGGCGGAGAACACACTTGGTGGTTCTCTCTAGACAAGAGAAACACCTTAGTTGACTTTGTAAATTATAGAGATAATTTGGAATTTTTCACATCAACGACATAGACATTCCCGAGTGGAAATATCAGTTTCATCTATTTTCGTCGAGTTCTCATATAAAGGTCTTCACAGAGGAGATAAGTATGTAGTTACTCGGTTAACAGCATACTCCATCTCGCTTAAGTTTAAGTTTTGTAAAGAAATAATTTGGGGTCTGTATCTTCAGAATTATGTTACACAAGCGATCGGTAGGATACTGCTGTGTGCTTGATATCGAGAATTACAGCGAAAATGGTATAATATTATGCAAATCATGCGAAAATAAATGTGTTCTTGTAATTCCAGAGTCTGGCGATGGGTGCAGAAAAGCAAGCAGGTTTGGACCTGAAACAGTAACGCGTTTGTGCCAAGGGGAAACGAGCAAGAATTTGTAGAATAGTTCTGAGAGTGACTTCGGTCTGCTGAGGGCAGTCTGGTCACGTATTGGGATTAGATGACTGATGACCATGGGCTGCAGATGAATATCTAGTGCTGTGAGGAGTATATATGGTGCTGTCTGTATATGTACGAGTGTCTGGTGATCGATAGCTATATGAATGATGTAATAGGGGCGATTTTTGTATGGCACAGGATACGAATTGTATGTTTACTACATAGACACGGTAAGTGGTGATATATTGATGAGTGGGTTATCGGTTTCACGCTCTAATACTCAAGGTCCTGTCCTCAGTTGGACAGCAGTTTAATTGATTAAGAGTCTTTCCATATTTGACAATATGTAGGGCACTTTGCGTGGTTTAATTGTGGGTGCAATATGGCTACCTGTATAAAATAGTTTCTTGCGGCTGTAAGTCTCACGTGCAGAAAGATAAAAAAAGGCGGACAGTGCTTCCACACCGGTGGAATCAGTAATTCGGCGGGTGAATTCGATAAGAGCCAATCATAATGGTTGATTCATTGTCCTTTGTGCTGGGATATACGAGTCTCCACATAGTGGTGAGGACGTTTGTATATGTTGAAAGCAGGAAGGGTAACCATGGTGGATGGGGTGCCACCTTAGCACCATCAGGAGAAATGCAGTCAGCGTTATTCCACGCTATTTTCGTAAATATGTTATGTTAGGGCAAGATTTTCCGTGCATACAAGCCGAGACATCACGAAAACTCCTACAAAAGCAAAAATTAAGTATTTCTGGGACACTACATAATTTCCGAGAGTTTGACGCAGTTCTTATTTTCGATAGACATGTGACTTCAGTATGACATTGAGAACGTTACTCGATGCACTTACGATGGTATGTAGCTACGCGCAGCGATGCATCAGCCACATGTCAAGTGTGTCTCATTAGGATAACAAGTGGTCGAACAGATTTCTATTGCACAATCTGTGATGTATGTTTGTGCATCACACATGTCGCGCTAGGATCATGAGAACAATGCACCATCTGCTATTCTGGAACGGATTTATGCAGTGTCTGGGAGGGTGACTCGCTCAGCACTTAGGTCTTTGCTGGACCTCAGGTAGAGAAAGGGATCACAAAAACAGCAGTGGACACATTTGTACGTGGCCCAGAGGATGACTTAGTGCTTATTTAGATAGACATGTGACGTCAGTATAACACTCGAAGAACTTTAACTGTAGAGGTGACTTTGACATGCCATCAGCAGTGGTGCTAGAGTGATGGCTCATGCTGGGGCTTGCATCCGGCAGTGGCTCGTATTGGTGTCGATGAGTGCGCGCCCTTGGAGTGTCTGTGCTCTGGAAATAGGTCTTCACTCCTACCCGGTCACATCAACGCCAGTGCCTAGGTGATCACTTATTTCGAGAGTAATTTCTCAGGTCTCAAGTATGAAAGGGATGCCACCACCTCATACTTGGGGTCCCGAACAGGCACCTGTGTGTGGCCTGGCAGCTGACAGCCACATCACTTCGCAGGGGCTGCTGGTGCATCCCAACTTTTGGGAGCATGTGCGGTAGCTTCCTGTGTGGTCCAGTGGACAGGGGGCGGCGATTGGTGTCTGCAGATGCTGTTTGCGTGTCTGTTGCTTTATTTTGCAAGCAGGTCTGTAGGCTGTGCTATGCGTTATTTGGACAGTTTATGAGTTGATTTAGTGTCTGCGCATGAGTGTTCTGCATTATTTAAGAGGAGTTGCCATGCCTGTGTGCTGTGTACTGAAATTATTTCGGTAGTTTAGGAGTTGTTTGCTTGTCTGCAGAGTGTTATTTCAGTAATTTACAAGTAGTTTACAGGTCTGTATGCTGCATGGCGTGACCCCAAGCGTGTCAGCGGGTGTGTTTTGTATCAGACTGATAAATATACTATCTCTAATGCAACCCTAATTAAACAGTTCTAAATTAAATGAAGTACATGCCTTCCTCTCTCCAGCCGCCCAGTGCAGGCTGAGCCATTTTCTCCTCCAAACAGCCATCTTGGGTTATGTAACGGAACGGATGACAGCGCAATCTGGAAGCGGTACTGTGTACTAGGCCCGGACCCCCTGGTGACTACACTGTTTCTCTTCATTTTCCCCACTATCTTACATTACGTCTACATCTACATCTACATACATACTCCGCAATCCACCATACGGTGCGTGGCGGGGGGTACCTTGTACCACAACTAGCATCTTCTCTCCCTGTTCCACTCCCAAACAGAACGAGGGAAAAATGACTGCCTATGTGCCTCTGTATGAGCCCTAATCTCTCTTATCTTATCTTTGTGGTCTTTCCGCGAAATATAAGCTGCAGGCAGTAAAATTGTACTGCAGTCAGCTTCAAATGCTGGTTCTCTAAATTTCCTCAGTAGCGATTCACGAAAGGAATGCCTCCTTTCATATAGAGACCCCCACCTGAATTCTTGAAGCATTTCCGTAACACTCGCGTGATGATCAAACCTATCAGTAACAAATCTAGCAACCCGCCTCTGAATTGCTTCTATGTCCTCCATCAATCCGACCTGATAGGGATCCCAAACGCTCGAGCCGTACTCAAGAATAGGTCGTATTAGTGTTTTATAAGTGGTCTCCTTTACAGATGAACCACATCTTCCCAAAATTCTACCAATGAACCGAAGACGACTATCCGCCTTCCCCACAACTGCCATTACATGCTTGTCCCACTTCATATCCCTCTGCAATGTTACGCCCAAATATGGAGTATTCAAACATTACAGAATTCTTTTTTCTATTCATCTGCATTAATTTACATTTATCTATATTTAGAGTTAGCTGCCATTCTTTACACCAGCCACAAATCCTGTACAACTCATCTTGTATCCTCCTACAGTCACTCAACGACGACACCTTCCCGTACACCACAGCATCATCAGCAAAGAGCCGCACATTGCTATCCACCATATCCAAAAGATCATTTATGTAGATAGAAAACAACAGCGGACCTAGCACACTTCCTTGGGGCACTCCAGATGATACCCTCACCTCCAATGAACTCTCACCATCGAGGACAACGTGCTGGGTTCTATTACTTAAGAAGTCTTCGAGCCACTCACATATTTGGGAACCAATCCCATATGCTCGTACCTTAGTAAGGAGTCTGCAGTGGGGCACCGAGTCAAATGCTTTCCGGAAGTCTAGGAATATGGCATCCGTCTGATACCCTTTATCCATGGTTTGCTAGATATCATGTGAAAAAAGGGCGAGTTGCGTTTCGCAGGAGCGATGCTTTCTAAAGCTGTGCTGATGAATGGACAGCAACTTCCCTTACTCAAGGCAATTCATTATATTCGAACTGAGAATATGTTCGAGAATCCTGCAACAAACCAATGTTAAGGATATTGGTTTGTAATTTTGAGAATCCGTCCTTCTACCCTTCTTATATATAGGCGACACCTGCGCTTTTTTCCATCCACTCAGGACTTTACGTTGGGCAAGAGATTCGCGATAAATGCAAGCTAAGTAAGGAGCCAATGCAGTAGAGTACTCTCTGTAAAACTGAAATGGAATCCCATCAGGACCTGGCGATTTATTTATTTTCAACCCCCAGGGATGTCTATTACCATGTCCTCCATACAGGAATCTGTACGAGACTCGAACAGCGGTATATTTGTACAATCCTCCTGCGTGAAAGATTTCTCAAATGCTAAATTTAAAATTTCAGCTTTCGTTTTTCTGTCTTCCATTGTCAGGCCAGACTGATCAGTGAGTGACTGGATGGAAGCCTTCGACCCGCTTACCGATTTTACGGAAGACCAGAATTTCCTTGGGTTTTCAGCAAGATCTTTTGCTAAGGTATGATGGTGGTAGTGGTTGTATGCTTCGCGCATCACTCTTTTTACAGCAGCACGAATCTCTACTAACTTTTGCCTCTCCTCATTCTCCCGATCTTTCTTGTACTGCGAGTGCAACTGTCTTTGCTTCCTGAGCATTCTCCGAATTGTGCTGTTAAACCATGGTGGGTCTTTTCCGTCCGTAACCCACTTTTTCGGCGCATACTTGTCCAATGCGTGATTTCCAATGTGTTTAATATTTGCCCATAATTCTTCCACGTCCATCGTACCGGAAATAAATGAAGTCGATTCATTTACTAAGTGGGATGCCAATAACTGCTTATCTGCTCTTTCTAGTAAGAATACTCTCCTAGCCTTCTTGACCAACTTTTTAACTTTCGTAACCATAGTCGTAATGACAACATCATGATCACTAATCCCTGTCTCAACACTGACACCGTCGATGAGGTCTGCTCTGTTCATGGCTACCAGATCCAAAATATTTCCATCACACGTTAGCTGTCGATTTAGCTGCTCAAGACAGTTTTCGGATGATGTGTTCAAAAGTAATTCACACGATGGCTTGTCTGTACCACCTGTAATGAATCCATAGACATCCCAACCTATACTAGGTAGGTAGAAGTTACCTCTGACTAATATAGCATGATCCGGGTACTTCTGCCATACAGAGTGTAGACTCCCTTTGAACGATTCTAGGACTGTCATGGTGGAACCTAGTGGCCTGTAATAACACCCAACAATTAACTTTATTTCTCCTAATCCTGTTAAACGTGTCCAGATAACTTTACAATCCAATAACTCAGACCTGAAAGTGTACCTGTAGCAGCAAGGAGGTAGGGGAATGGGGGGAGGGGGAGTGGCCGGGGAACAATAGGTTAAGTGCGTGTCAGTCAAAAGTGAGGATCCTCTTTACAGTAGCAGCAAGGAGGTAGGGGAATGGGGGGAGGGGGAGTGGCAGGGGAACAATAGGTTAAGTGTGTGTCAGTCAAAAGTAAGGATCCTTTTAGCAGAACAATAAGTTAAGTGCCTGTCAATCAATCACACTCTACTTCGACCTCAGTAGACACAATATTTTTGTCAACTGCAATGAAGACACCACCTCCTACGGTGTCTAATCCGTCTTTCCGAACATCACAGAACGGACACCAGCACCCTCTGGTGGCAGTACTGTGTACTATGTCAGTTGGACTGCAGGTTTTGTGGTGAACACACCTGATGGCAGTAGTGCCTCTAATTGTTCAAATAAATAGTGCGTGCAAAATAAAGACTTATGTCCAGCACAGGTCAAGTCCTTTTCCAGCCAATTCCTAGGAGGAGATAGCAGCTGGATAATTTAGTTTATTGAAGGTAGTCAAGGTGCCCTTTTTTCCCATAATTTTCTTAGGCTAGTGGAGGTAGCATTGTCCTGATGGAACTTGAACTTGCCACCATTTTCTGGGAGAGGGGAGAGGAGGGGTAGGGGAGGGGAAGTGGTGGGGAATGGGTGGGGAGGGGGAGTGGAGGGGTTTACAAGTGGGTGATAGGTTAATTTATTGATCAGTTTAATTGAGTAGTCAATCAAATTGATAAGAGTGAGAGGAGCTATTCCAATAACTCAGACCTGAAAGTGTACCTGTAGCAGCAAGGAGGTAGGGGAATGGGGGGAGGAGGAGTGGCAGGGGAACAATAGGTTAAGTGCGTGTCAGTCATAAGTAAGGATCCTTTTGGCAGAACAATAAGTTAAGTGCCTGTCAATCAAAGGAGAACAATAGGTTAATGACCTGTCAATCAAAGGAGAACAATAGGTTTGCCCCTGAGTGCATACCTGTCCCTGATGTAGGCAACCCGCACTAACAAAATGCACTCTTACGAACTCTGTTCCACTACTTCCTACTGCATTCAAACTTCTGCCACTTCGTGCTCTGACTCATAGAATTTTACCCCATCATTGGTTATTCCATCTTTTGTCACGTTCTCCTCCTCCTTTGAAATCCCCTCCCTGAAATCCGAATGGAGGCTAATGTGGAATTTGCCAATGGAGAGATCATGACACTTTTTTCAATTACTGGCCACATGTCCTGTGAATACACATTATGCGTTTTTAATGCAGTGGTTCCATTGTTTCCTGTATCCTCATATGACTGATCATTGCTCATTCTTTCGCCTTTTCAGCTAAGTTTCCCAACCCCAGAATATGCGAGTGCTCTGAACCTCTGTCCCCTTCTCCTCCATCTTTGACAATGCCGTTGGCTAAACGAGGGTGACGTCTTATGCCAGAAGTCTTCGGCCACCACTGCTGATGATTTTCACACAAAATTTAAGCAGCAACAGGGTTCGAACCTGGAACCCAAGATGTTTTGATTAGTAGTCAAGACGCTACACCTAGATAAGATATCCATAAAAAAAATAATGAAGGAAACATCACTGGGCAGCTGGTATAAAATTAAAGGCATTTCATATTTTACTTTCGTTGTAAACTTGTGTTCATCCAAATTGCGCTTTAAGCAAAGTGAATATGCTTCTCGTCTGTTTAATGAAAATGAAATTAGAAGTCAGTTTTACTGTTCTTGCGATGTTTTTTAACAGCAGCAGGACAACTGTGTCGGCTGTTTTCAAATTTATTCTGTAGTCCTTGTATTAAAAGAACTAAGTAGAGGGTATTTTGATCTCAGTAATCTACAATACACAGCACTATATCAAATTCATTCAAAAACGTTTTGAAAATTCTACTTGTATAATAGCCAGGAGAAAAATTAATTTGGAAAGTTCCATAACTGTTCTTATAGAGTTGGATGCCATACCCAAGGCATGCAATGGAGTACAGCTGACCTCTCGGTCTCTCATTCACGAAGTTTTCCTCTTGTGCTGCTAGAGCCGATCGCAGTTGTAAATGCTGCATTCTCTCGCTCCCTGTATTGACATTGCTGGCACAGCCCTCGCCGATATGGTGCGAACCGGTTTATTGCCACTACTGGCTCATGCAGACTGCCACCAGGTGGACCGACTTGTTATACAGGATGTTTCCGTAGGAGCGTGCAAAAATTTAAAGTGACCAGAGGATGCTCCACTGAACAATTTGAGGCAGGGAACCTAGGGAAGCCAGCTCATGGAGATAACAGGAATAAAATCAAATTGCTGTGTAATTTTTTTTTTACCTTAGTTACAGTTATTTTCAAATACCATCATTGACATAATGAATGTACCATTTGTACTGTATCTTACAAAATATGCTGAAACTGACGGCAATTAACCTCAATGCAAGCAAGGCACCGGCGAACAAGATTCTGACGCTCCGTGGCAAAAACACTTGGTGTGTTTCGAATCACATCACAGGCAGATACAATTCTGGCAACTAACTCCATCTCCGTATTCACTGACGTTTCATACAGAAGTGACTTAAATATCCCCATAGGAAATGATCATCGGGATTTAGGTCAGGTGGCTTTGTAGGCCACGGAATAGGTCTTCCCTATCCAATCCAGCAACCAGGAAATACAGCGCTGAGACTGTTGCGGACATCTACACTGAAGTGAGGAGGTGCACCGTCAGGTTGAATGAGTCTATCGTTCATTCACAGCACGTTCCGTCATGGAAAAATGTAAGTACCATAGAACAGAGCCACCTTTTGGACAGGTAAAGTGAACCAAATCTGCATCATGATTTCCTAGTAATCATGTTCGTCCTCCTTGTTGCCTTGCAGGTAATAGAGAATGTACATGAAAATAAACAGCATAGTACGTGTAAACTTGAGCGCACGTTAATTGTAAATAAGCTGGAAAACAGTTATGTTACACAAAGCGGTAGATAAGTTTACTTCCATATCACCTTAAGCTTGCTAATCCAGCCCCAAGTTCCCCACCTCAAATTGTTCAGTGGAGCATGCTCTACGTCCTGTCACATTTTTGCACGCTCTTACGGAAACACCCTGAATACGTAGTATAACGCTTTCCGAGACAGGCACTGAATTTTGGTGTGCTGTATGTGGCTATTTGGGTAAGACTTGTAGTACTTAAGACTATCCGTATGTTATCGAAACGTTCAAGAGTAGCTTCGAGTTAATGACGCCACGCTGAAACGGGATCAACGTTGTTCTACCCTCTCGTTAAGTGGAGTAGCTGCTAACGATATGAGATTTTTTTTTCTTTTTAACTGCTTAGCCACCTAAAGCTGCCATACGAAGCTGCGGCAGTAGGTCAGAAAAAGTTCGGAAAATGAGGAGCAACTGTCCATAGCCGTTTGTAGATTGCGACGGCGATTATCTGCCTCGCCAACGGAGTCTTGAAACATATGTTGTGTTTATGACGCAAACTACAAACGTCGTTACAGTCTTAGCAACTTCATCCAGACTATGTCGAAAGCGCTTAATGTTTCAGTGCGGACGTCCTGGTCTAGGGCTAACCGCACTAGAACTTCTCGAATCAGAAAATTTGTATCTGGAACCTTACAATAAGAACAGACAAACTGGAGTTTTATACTTAGGCTCGATAGATCTGCAGACCTGGCCACGTAAGTTTGATCGGAGTTTTTTTGATACTAGCTGCCTTTGCGACGGTAGGCTGAAAAGCAACGCCTCCGAAATTTTCATGTGAAATCTCTCAACTTTCTTTTCAATAACACAAACGTTATTAACATTCCACGCCTTTATTCTTCATGTCTACATATTTACAGCCCTTTGCCAGTAGAGGGCTCCGATTAGTAGCGTATAACATGGAAGTGTGTAACGTAACTATGTCGGTTCGTGAATAACAGTGTTCTGTAATCGAGTTTCGAATTCGAAGAGTTCGGTTCGTCCACACATGAAACACACTCTCTTTCAGCATAACAATGCAGACCACACGCAAGAGCTGCGCCATCTGCAACAATTCGACGCCTTGGGTTCACTGCCATCGATCATTCCCTGCACAGTCCCGACATGGCCCAGTCTCCCTTTCATCTGTTTCCAAAACTTGAAGAACGCCTTCGAGGACTTCACTTTTATAGTAAGGAAGCGATGCCAACAGAGGAGGGGCTAAGACTCTACAGTGACGTTATCAACCAACTGGTCTCTCGTTGGGAGAAATGGGTTCTTCACCAGGGTGATTATGTTGAGAAATTAATATTTATATATGAAGAATAAACAATTTGACTCTTAATGACGATATTTAATTTTAAAAGATTTAACAGTTTTCCCATAAAAGATTCGGTGGCATTACTTTTCAACATGGCCTCCTATTTGCATTGTGTCCACAGCGCTCGACAACAGATTACAGAGAACAGAGAAATCTTTGCTCAGAAGGGACTAATAGCGGGCGAAGTTTTTGCGCTACTTCGTATATATCACTACTTAAAGAGAGCAGTAACGCTCGTTGAGGAGCTGAGTAGACTATAGTGTTTTCTTCACAGCACACCAAAAGGATACCAGTCCCTGTATTCCATTAGCAGAGAACAGCTTTAAAAGTCTATAAAAACGCTTTAAGTGAGAAAGGTTGCTGGACTTCGTTGGATATTCCCATAGTCAACTAAACACCTGGGACAACATGCTGCAAACTTGTTACAAAAATTCTACACAAATGTTTTGGAAGTTGGCCAAGTTTCTATCAAGTTAAAAATATCCAAAACGTTTGCCAGTCTAAAGCCTGGAAAACAGCATGATCACTCATCAAGCTACTGTTTTATACCACTGCAAAATGTCTGCTATAAAGCTATTACAAAATCTAGTCTATAACAGAATTTATCAACGTATCTATGAGGCTGTCCCTTCCTACCAAGCCCGATTCCCTACAAGGCGAACCTGTCGTGAGTAATTTCTGGCCCTAATCTCCTATACTGGAACCGACTGTCAGAAGAAAGTAATATCTTGTGTGGCATTTGTTGAGTTAACAGCAGCCTGTGACACCGTATGGCTAGATGGTGTGATTTCGGACTGAAGACAATTGTTGTAAGTGTCAAATTTGCTAGAGAATATACTGAAAAACCTCTGCTTTAAAGTCACAGTCAAGGATGTCACTAGTAAATCCTTCACGACCAAGAACGAATTACCTCAGGAATCAGTTCTATCCCCACTCCTCTTCAGCAGTTATACACGTGACGTCCCAGATGCAAACTGCGAAACACTCTATTATGCTGATGACATATCGATAACCACACTAACTTAGGACTATGGGAAGGCGAGCGAATACTCAAAAAGGACCTAGATACCTCAATTAAAAATCCCAAGGAGTGCAGGCTATGGTCGAAAACTGAAGTATCGTCTTTCCATCCAAGCATTCACACAGCTACTAGAGAACTAAACGTATTCTTTTATGGTAGAAAGGTAAAACACAGTCAGTTCACTATTATTTTGAAGTATACCTAGTTAGTTCCCTTACCCTTAAAAAGCACTTCAAAACCACACAACAGAAACTGAAAATCAGTAACAGCTTCATTAGAAAAACTGCTGGAACAAGCCGGGGAACACATGCGAAGATACTATGCATGGCGACACAAGCACTGCTCTGTTCTTTTGCTGAGTATTGCTCTCCTGTATGGAGTAGAAGCTGCCACGTTAGAAAGATAGATACAAAAGAATGATACAATCAGGATAACATCTGGAACATTCAAATCCACATCTCTTCCACGGCTACCTGTTCTCTCTAATATTGTCCCTCCTTACCTAAGACAACAACTACAGATGTCTCAAGAGTGGAACAGGATTAATCATATCACCAAATATCTGTCAATAAACAATACGTTAAACTCCTTGACCTATAATAGGCTTAAATCTAGGAAAACTGTCTAGAATCAGATTCCAGCTACCTATGACTGGTTGTAGTTCTAGTTCATAGTGATTTTTGCAAAAGGTTTTATTCCTTTCATTGTTTAAAAGCAGCGTTCTGGATCTGATGTGGTTATACGAACTGTAAAGAGGAAGTCCATCAGTTTTGTAATTTCACTAAGAACCCAGATGAATTCCAGCAACTCAGTTAATTTCCAGTATTCATGAATATCAGACCTACAATACACTTGTACTCCAGTTTCAAGATTTTCTTTGTCAGTCATAGGATGTTCTTGAGTGGTCACTACTATCTCTCACCGAGCGAGGTTTCGTAGTGGTTAGCACACTGAACAAGCATTCGGGAGGACGACGTTTCAAACCCTCGTCTGGGCATCATGATTTAGGTTTTCCGTGATTTCCCTAAATCGATTCGTAAAATTCCGGGATGGTCCTTTGAGAGGGCACCGCCGACTTCCTTCCCCATCATTCCCTAATCTGATTGGGGCCGATGACCTCACTGTTTGGTCCCCTTCCCCAAATGAACCAACCAACCAACCTATTATCTCTTGTGGTAGATGTTCATTCTTAATACTAGCGAAGCATTTGTTGTTGAACAATTTAACAGTTACTGAGTGTTTAGTGAAAGAAATTTTGTCCATTGTATCAAAACATATACAGTCACACTCCTCTTTAGCTTCTATCATGATTGTCTTTGAAGGATTCTCACAGTACTTTGACTTCCTTAATTCTAATGTAGCAGTTTTGAATATTATTGTGTATTCATGAACTTTAAAAGACTAATTTGTCAAGACTGCTTTCGTTGATAAATTAATTCAAAATGAAGCTTAATCTTATGAAAAATCTGTAGCCAAAACTTGAAATTATCATCATTCTCGTATTTTAAAATTCCTGTTAATTCTGCAATGTTTTGATCCGTATTCGATGTTCACTGAATTTCAGTAAGACTGTTCTTCAAAGAATGCAAATTTTCACACTTTATCTTTGTGGTCCGTATGTTGAAGTTGCGCCTTGTAGAAGATTGGCGTGGAAGGCTGACGTCCATAACCTTGAGAATGGACACACGTTGAGATGATGTTGGGACGAATATTGGAATATCCAGAACATTAAAGAAAAATATTCTTGCGTTTCGTGTAATACTTGCTGCATTTCTCATTATTAAATTACGATGACGTGCGTAACAGTGAACTAAATGCGCATTACTACAAACAACTTAGATTTTTGCTTGGAATTCTACTTTTCTCCTTTTCATGACATTTGCATCAACAAATGTCTGTGCCATCTGTTTTTGTCCATTTTCCTGAAGGATTATGTCCTATTATTCTAAAATACGTCTTGATACGCCACCCGCAATTTGATTTACTGGAGTAAAGAATCTTCAAAATGAATCAAACGTATCTCCTTTCAATTCGTACCTTATAACGGTAAGCATTTAAGTGTGTTCCGAAACATCTATTGTATGAAATGGTTGAAATGGCTCTGAGCACTATGGGACTTAACATCTGAGGTCATCAGTCCCCTAGACTTAGGACTACTTAAACCTAACTAACCTAAGGACATCACATACATCCATGCCCGAGGCAGGATTCGAATCTGCGACTGTAGCGGTCGCGTGGTTCCAGACTGAAGCGCCTACAACCGCTCGGCTACACCGGCCGGCTCTATTGTATCATCAAGCATGAGTGCTACAAATGAAATTTTCTTGTTTCTCTTCTCACCTCCTTTCTAGTAAGCAGTCAAGTACCTCATTGTGAATCACCCCACAAACACCTTCGAAGAGTGCTTCGGTATCTACGTGATTCTTCAAACCTGAATCTAATTTAGATGCAAAAATTACAATTCCTGTAAAACCCTTGGACGCACTGAAATGTATCTCATCATGTCCATGTAAGAGAGTTTCAATGTTTCCAAGAAAGAAAAGGCAGTCTATCATTTTCGACCAAATTTCACGGTTTTTTCATGTTTATATTATGTTCTTTGGTTGAAAGTCTATAGCCCTCATTAAGTTTTTCCTTAATACTAACACTTCCTAATAGTGACAGTGAAGCTACATCACAGCGTGCTTCTTTGAATACTCATGGTTTTCAGTTCTTATATCATTTTGTTTATATTTCTAAAACCATCTTTTGTCCACCGTAGATCACCTCCTAACAGCAAACACGTAAACTAAACCAATGCATTCCTTGCTTCATAGTCGCAAAGCCATCTTCTCCGTTGGTACCATTCAGAACTGAAGCAACGAATATATTTCTTGTCGTTCCTATGCATGGCCGAAATGTTGCTAGGGCGTGCTAAAAAGTAATGTCACTTAACTTTTTGTGGAAAAATCTCTTTAAGATTTTCAGATAAAACAAACGGTATTAAAATTCTATATTTTTATATTTTTATTCTTCATTTCTACATATTTGCAACGCTATGCCGCCAGAGAGTTCCGAATTGCAACGTGCAACACCCAAGTGTGCAACGTAACTATGTCGGCGCTTGAGATACAGCCTGCTGTAATCGTTATTCGAATTCGAAGAGTTATTTCATATATGGAGTACCCTCTCCTTCAGAATGGCAATGCCAGATCACACACGAGCGCTGCGATATCTGCAACAATCCGACGTCTTAGGTGCACTGTCATCGATCATTCTCCATACAGTTCCCTCTTGGCATCATCCGAGTTTCGTCCTTTTCCATAACTTAAAGAACACCTTCGAGAACATCACTTTTTTACTAATGAAGGGGTGCAAGCACAGGCGAGGTTGTGGCTCCGTCAACAATGTCAAACATTCCAGAGCAACGGTATTAACAAACTTGTCTCTGGTTGACAGAAATGTCTTCGTGACAATGTTGAGAAATAAATATGTAGGTATGAAGAACAATGATGCAGAATTTTAATCATGTTTGTTGTATCCGAAAAGCCTTGAGGGTTTCATAGAAAAATTCGGAGACATTCCTTTTCAGCACACCCTCGTACAATACTATATGGACGACCACATTTCTTAACTGTAACTGTCTTATGGCCGGAGAGCTGGGAAAACGTAAGTTTTTGAACGTCACTTACAGTCATAGAACTTATTTCTTGGAGATGAAAGACCATAGATACAGTACTTTTCTTAAATATAGGAACTGAAAAATGAGTCTCATACAATAGTTGCAACGAGATAGTAGTCCAATTACACACTTTGTATCATTCTACAAAATGGTACATGGTTAAGCACAACATACGTGGAGTAAGAAAAGATACTATCTTCCACAAGCGCGCTATGTTTCGCACTGCGGAAGCAATAGTGCTCCCTCTTCCCTCCAGCGTCGCGTGTAACTCCCTATGAGCGCCTGCACAAAACAAAAAACGCACCACTGTGATGGTACAGCGCACAGATCCGTAAAAATATTTTTGTATCTTTTTCGCAAACCTGGGAAAGACTACTGACATTAAGCTTTACGATTATATATTGTATAAGTATATAGCAAGAATTAAAGAAAAAAGGACTCGTTATATTGAATGGTATTGATAATGTCAAGTGGAAGTAGGGGGTGATGCAGTTCCACACTGTTTGTACTCGAGCCGCCACTGGTAGGAAGTTACTACGACAAAAAGCGTATTTATCAGATTAACAGTTTTCTTATTACAGATCTCAGACAGCATTGCATAATGATCAAACATGGTCTAATACTGCTGTAAGGTGAATCACAACGAGTGGTTTTGTGTCTTTATATTCATGTATTTAATATATGCTATTGGATCTATCCATGAACATTATACTTCAGTACCACGCAGACAGAAGGAATATGTTCCTCTCTCCATCGAGCGAGGTGGCGCAGTAGTTAGCACAGTGGACTAGCTTTCGGGAGTACAAGGATTCAAACTCGCGTCCGGCCATCCTGATTTAGGTTTTCCGTGATTTCCCTAAATTGATTCAGGCAAATGCCGGATTCTTCCTTTGCAAGGGCACGGCAGACTTACTTCCCCATCTTTCCCTAATTCAATGGGACCGCTGACCTCGCTGTTTGGTCCCCTCCCCCAAACCAACCAACCAACCATTCCATCCCTCACACACACACACACACACACACACACACACACACACACACACACATCATTATAAAACGAACCAAAAACACTGTGGCAAAATGATGACAGTGCATAACAGCTACTGTTAGACCTATACCAGCCACTCAAATTTAATGTATGTTAGTTAAATAAGGAAAAATTATCACCCTGACTACACGAGGTAATGACACTCTTCTACTAAATAAATTACTTTGTTACCTCACTGTCCCAGACTGAGATTACCTCGTGTCTTGTACTGTGATTAGGGATACCAAAAAAAATGTTCAAATGTGTGTGAAATCTTGTGGGACTTAACTGCTAAGGTCATCAGTCCCTAAGCTTACACACTACTTAACCTAAATTATCCTAAGGACAAACACACATACCCGTGCCCGAGGGAGGACTCGAACCTCCGCCGGGACCATTAGGGGTACCAATGTCTTTGATTTATCTCTGGTGGGATGCTGAATTATAATACGGTTTCCCAAATATTTAAATCCCGGTGAAAGTAATAAAACAGGATTCTTCTTATAATAAATACTCCAATCAGTTTGACATACGTTGGTAAGCAAGCAAAAACCGGAGGCCGTTTAAAGAAACGCACATCCATTACGTTATGATACAATTAAACTTTACGAATGGCATTTCCTGTCGTACAGAGGACAAAGCTTTTATTCCATTTCGTTGCAGTGTTAATATCAAATTGGTTGCGAGATAAACTAATGGGAACTTAAATATGCGACGATCCAAAGAAAGGTGGAGTAGCCAAAAATTTGCCTTCAATGACGAATCCGATTTTGTTACAGTGTAACGAAGTTTTAAAATTAAATAAATTGAGGACCAAGAGTATTATAATATTGAAACATCGTAGTAAAATTTTACTGTGAGTCTTCCAGTTGTTTTTTGATACCTCTAAGCTTTTTTCACGACTGACGGAAATGAATAACTGAAGCAAATCCACGAAATGTGTGAACAGTACTTAGCGCAGAGCGCGGTCCCTGCACAGTCATCACAGCGATACCGCCATTAGCCCGAGGTTCTTCCAGCCGTCACATACAGAGCATCTGGCCGGCTAATTTACACTTCAAACACAGCGAGCTAATATTATTACAGGCGGGAGTGGACACGTGCTCGACAAGTCTGGTTCCACCGGTGGCTGCCACAAAGCCTTTCAGTACCGCCGACACCCACGCTTCCGATTTAACTGACTTTTAGGACAAAGAACGTGACAGAGCAATTCAGGTGACCTCGATAAAAGAAACTCTGCGGCGTACATGTATTTTTAATGATTTACCCACTCTTTTCGATTGCTTAAGTGTCTTCTACCAAACTTAATGGTCAATCAACGTGCAAAAATGCAGGTTGGAACAATTATTGCTTTAGTTATTTCGGACGCAATCATTCCTTTGGAATGTACGCCGTACGGAAACTTCTTCTTCTTCTTTCGATTAACCCATTCGGAGGATACGATGAATCAACTTTGGCTACTCTTCATTGCATTAGATTTCCTTAGTTTGTAAATTTCCTTCTTCTGTGTAGAGTGTTGTTCTCTTTTTTCTCGAGTCCACATTCGTATAGTTGTTTTTTTTTTTTTTTTCTCTCCTGAAATTCTGCCTTTTGAACTGCCTTTCTGAAATGTGTTCTGTTTTCTGTTATGTCTATTGTGGTCCCACCGTTTTCCACGTCCTTTTCAGTCTCTATGAACCATGCGGGCTTGGATTTGTAGCTATTGAGCAATGTGAAATCCTTTTGCTTAGTCTGTTGTTTTCCATTCTGAATATACATCCAAAAAACTGCAGTCTTCTGTTACTCATTACATCAGTTAGGTTTTCAGTTTTCAAGTATAGATCTCTGTTTGGTCTTAACCTGTGTTCACCATTATCGTTTCTTTTAGCTCCAAGTATTTTCCTTAAAACTCTTCTTACGACCTTCTCAAGATCTCCATTTCTTGTTAGTTTAAGTGTTTCCGCCGCATACAGAGCTTCAATTCTGGCCACTATTTGGTGTTCCAGGACAAGGATTTTTTTGTTATAAACATTTTTGGTCATATGAAATACTCTTTCCATTTTGTGCACTCTAGTTTCTTTAGCCGTTCTCTTCTTTTGCGTTGTATGTAATCTACTCTCCTAGGTATTTAAAGGAATCTGTTTTGTGTATTGTATTGTTGTCAACTGCAATATTTTGAAGAGCATCACAGATGTTCGTCATGAACTTTGTTTTTCCAAATGATATTTGTAGTCCTACTTAATCTGATTGCTTTTGCAGTTCTCTTATTTGTTCTTGGGCATTATCTAGTGAATCTGTAATCAGGGCCATGTCATCTGCGAAGGCTAAACAGTCGACAGTGATCTTGTTTGGATTTCATCCATTCTCGAACTACATTCTCTAACACACAAGTGAAAAGCAGAGGTGACAAACCATCGCCCTGTCGGACACCTTACTTTATTTCAAACGATTTTGAGAGCTCTCCCCCAAATTTTACTTTCGATTTTGTATTCGTCAAAGTTTCTTTAATTATTTCAGTTGTTTTAGTATCGAGCAGTATCAAGCAGCGTATTTCTGTCAATTGCATCATAGGCTTTATTAAAATCCACAAAAGTAATTAGATATTTTAAGTTCCTGAGTTTCCTTATTTCTATTATGTTCTTTAAGTTTAATATTTATTCTGCACGTGACCTTCCCTTCCTACATCCAGCCTGATACTCTCCTAACTGTTTGTCAAGTATTTCTTCTGCCCTTTTTAAAAGCGCCTTAGACAAGATCTTATAGGTCACTGGTAAGATTCCCCTATAACTGCTAGGGGCTGTTTTCTTCCCTTTTTTATGTATTGGATATATTAGTGCAGATGTCCATTCTGGTGGTAAGCTGCGTGTTGTCCACATTTCTTTGAGTATTTCTGGTAGGCATTGTATCATGTTGTCACTAGAGTACTTCCATAGTTCAGCAACTATATTATCCTCTCCAGGTGCTTTATTATTCTTAAGGTCTTTTATGATTTCTTTTATTTCTTCTGTGGTTGGCGGCTTTGAGTCCGGTGGTGTTGGGTTTACAATATCGAAATTAAATCTTTCTTTCGGTGGATCACAGTTATGTACTTCTTCAAAGTATTCGGCAAGTATTTTACAGTTCTCTATGCTATTGTATACAGTTTTCTGCGATTTTAGGTCCGTGAAAAATAGACTAGGTGCAGTGAATTTCTTTAAGTTACTTTTGAAAGTTTTGTAAAAGTCCCTAGCATTGTTCTGTTTGAAGTTGGAGTCTATCGATGCTAGTTGGTCTTTCATGTGTTGTACTTTGATCATTTTAAGGCCTATTGATGCTTGCTTACGGACTTATTTTATGGAGTTCCTATCTTTATCATTTTTATTTGCATTCCATACGTTCCAAGCTCGTTGTCTTGTTAGGATTAGTTCATCACACTCATCGTTCCACCAGCATGTTTCCAGTTTTTGGTAAGGAGAATGGTTTCTTCTGCTGTCTGTACTATGTCTTTTTGAAGTTGTTACCATGTTTCAGGTGTTCTATTTTCCAAAAGTGTCCTGAATATATCTTCCTTAGTTAATTTCTGAATCCAAATTGGGGTAAATCCATCATAACTCTTTTCCAGGCTTCCCTATGAAGATGCTGAATCCCTCTGAATCAAATGAATGTTCATCAGTATACCTTGTTTCTTGTAATGCTGTTATCATTATATTTTTCTTTTTTACAAAATTTATTAACGTTTTACGTTTTCCTGTTTTTAGAAGTGAGTTTACGTTGAAAGTTACCAAATAGTTTATATTGTTGTGTTTAATTTTATTTGTTGCTGGCTTAAGGTAGGTTTCAGGACGCTCCGACTCATCCTTCGCACATTGCTGTAGGCCCCCAGAATCCGAATGTCTGCTTTTAATTTCCTTAGAAATTGGATATTGGTTACTCCCTGGCGAAAATCTCTTACAAGGTGCGTATCAAGGACTCTACTCGAGTATATTAGCTCCGAGGAACGGTTTTCAGCCGCACCACTGGTGGACAGACGCTGACCACTTAGCCGCTTGTTTCAAGACAGACGCCAAGTGGATTTTTATTCCTTGGTTGTCTCTTCCGTTAGTTCCTCCGTACCGAGAACTATTCCGTCCGCCTTCACCACCGTTGAGGTCTTCACTGTAGTCCTAGCAAGAAGCCCTTACAAGGTACTATCACCCGGACCAGGTGAAACTTGTTTTCTTGACGAGGTTGTTGCTCCTCCCCCTCCTCCTTCCTCACCTCTTGTATGGTGAGGCCCCGGGATTGGGACTGGAAACTATTTTAATTTATTGAAAACTTATGCTGTACTGAGAACTGAAATCACAAGATGCTTTACTTGGAAATGATGGCTGACTACAACATTGATTAGGGCCGGTAAGCTGATGAGAGTATGCTAGGATATTGATCATAATCGCTGCACATGAATAACAGTTTTATTCTGCCATGTAGATTCAAGCTACTAATTTATTCTTTTACCGTTTTATTACAATACTGAGGTCAGTTTTAACGTCGAATAACGTTTATTGTGACTTTCAGAAACTTTTGTGGACTGACAAACTTTCTTTACCGGCCTAAGCATTGATATCTTATCAGAAGTAAACAATTGTTTCACGTACTGTCATTGTGTCACATCAGATTCACTTTAAACTAGAAACAACCTGTAAAATTTTGACGACCACATGACTGGGCTGTGATGTCATACATTTCCTAAACTAAATTTTCGCTTATCACTACACGTAAATTTGGGCTCCGTGAATGTGGCTGAGGGAACATTTTGTTCCTAACCCCTTCCTATATCGCCGGTAGAGGTGGCCGAGCGGTTCTAGGTGCTTCAGTCTGGAACCGTGCGACCGCTATGGTCGCAGGTTCGAATCCTGCCTTGGACATGGATGTTTGTTATGTCCTTAGGTTAGTTAGGTTTAAGTAGTTCTAAGTTCTAGGGGACTGATGATCTCAGAAGTTAAGTCCCATAGTGCTCAGAACCAGCCTTCCTATACCATTTCCGCACTGTTATCTGTACGCCATATTGTCAATACCCTCTAATTAAGGCCGAATTTCTCTGGCTGTGCCCTAGTTGTCATACTGTGAAACATATTTTGGAGAAAGTAATGTGTTTCTTGTCTCATAATGGAACGTGGGTCCTTGCAGTTTCGAGAATAGAGTCGTACGCGAAGCATAACGTCTTTCTTATAATATCTCCCACAGGAGTTTCTTGGCCATTCCAGCAACGCTCTCACTTTCGACAGAGAAACCTGTTACGAGTCATGTAGTTCTTCTTTGAATCTGTCTTTTCCATTGACCCATAATGCTAAGTGCTCGTGGTCGAGAAATGAGATTCAGAAATTAGTCGACTGAGGAGTTGGAATGTAACCACCGTGTGTGAAATATGCTTCCTGAGGGGTATTCTGGTAACAATCAGTGGGGCATATGATGCCCCATACCTACTCTTACTTACTATAGTTGTTCCTGTTCAAATCGTTCACGATTGATACTCCGAATTGCTTAACGTCTATGAATGATTATAGTAGTTGGTTATAATTATACAATCATAGCTTTCTTCTGTTTTCGCACATTTCATTGGGTAGATTTACGTTAAGTATCTCTGCTGCTAGTTTTAGTACCAGTTATTTATTAATAGCGCACATTATATCTATTCCCTTAGAAGCTACCCTGATAAGCCAAAACGTTATGACCACTGCCCACTGCCCACTGCAAGGATGGATGCCTCCTAGTGCCTTTGTGAGCACGTGACGCATTAAGAGAAGTATGTAAGCCGAGCTGAGACGGATAGGGGTTTACCCTAGCGAAGATATGCATTGTAAATTGAGAAATTCACTGCGACAATGACTTTTCAAAGGGCTCATTATTATACGCAGAGTCTGTGAACGAGTACCTCGAAAACGGTGAAGCTGCCGGAATGTTCACGTGATACTGTCGTGAGCATCCACGGAAAGTGGTAGAAGGACATTGAAACTACCACTATGTGCTAAGTTCTTGACGTCCTCGACTCTTCACAGAATTATGGGGTTTGGAGGCTTGGTTGATCTGTAAAGTAGGATAGATGATGATGTGTGGCGCCTCCGGCGATAGAGAACAATGCCGGTGGACGCACATGTGTTTCGGAGCATACGATTCAGCGCACAATGTTGACAAGGGCGTCCGCATCAGACGACCCCTGCGTGTACACATTCTGGTCCCACGACATCGTCCATTACGATTGTAGTGGGCTCGGGATCATCGAGATTGGACCGTGTATCACTGGCAACGTGTCAGCTTGTCGGATGAATCACGGTTTTGCTATACCAGCTCGACGATCGTCTCCACAAACGCCATCATCCGAGTGAACAGCTGCTCGAAACGTACACCGCATCACGGACAGGGACTGATGGGAACAGTATTATGCTATGATAGACATTCTGCTGAGCTTGCATGGGACCTGTGATAGTAATCGAAGACACCAGGTTAGCTGTGGACCATCTGCATCCCCTCATGTTGGATATCTTGCCTGATGCGATGCCATCTTTCAGCAGTATAATTGACCTTGTCTCTAAGCGAGAATCATGCTACAGTGGTTCGAGTAGCATGATAGTGAAATCACGTTAATATTTGAACACCATAGTTGATGTGAATCCGATGGCTCCCATATGGGTCGCTATCGAGTTCCATCACCGAATACACAAATCAGTAGCTAGTTATTTACGGGAATTACATGACTTCTGGGTAGCCACCCGGTGCCACATAGCTCCACAATCTACCAACGGACTGCAGAATCTATGACATGCAGAATCGGTCATATATTGCGCTACAAAGATGGTCCAACAAACTATTAAGAAGGTGGTCATAATGTTTTGGCTCGTCAGTGTATATTGTTTATAAAAAGCGGATTTTTCGTCTGTACCTTTTCTAATAAATCACACATGTTAGCTCATTATTGCACACACACTATGGCCCAACCCTGGTCCTATTATCAGCTAATTATTATTTTTCTTGTTATTCATATTATAAATGCTTCAGGCGAAGCTGAGTTAAAAATAAAAAAGAGCTAGTATGGCTTGCGAAAACGGATAGGCTAGCACATAGTCTTGTAAACTAGAATTGTCATATAAAATTTAATACGGCTTTCTTTCGGAGACGACGCACGCTCTTTACTCCCCTACAAATAAGGTCAAGGTAGTCACAGAAACCAAGACTCCTAAGAGACTTGCTCATGTAAGAAAAGAGGAGAAAAGGAAAGAAGAAAGATGATAAAAGTTTACTGAACATCGACATCATTATCATTAGAGGACCAGCAGTATGTCAGTTGCAGACGCGAGAGGCGAGGAGCTGTCCCAGCACTGACCTGAAGTGATTTAGAGAAACTGCAGAATATCTAAATCGGGAAAGATAAAAGAAAATTTAAGTCATGCTCTTATAGAATACCATCAAAATGCGTTAATCTCCACGTCGAATAGCTAGTTGACAGAAGCACTGAAAAGTCTCTGCATTAAGCTGCCCAAGTGCAGAAAGAACATACACAGCTTCTACAAAGTTATAGATCTCTTGCATCTGCACATTATTTTGAAGTAAGTCACAGTGCATCTTGCGGCATTCACTGATGAGCGAACATGTGCGTCTTGCTGTGTCCTCAGACTGAAGAAATTGTCTTCTAGTCGACCAGTTGCTGAAATTGTTTAAGAAATTTTGCACCAGACATCCTGACAGAGTGATACGAGTTTCTTTCTGCCAGGCTGACACACTGATTAAGGGTTATTATTAACAGGAGAAGAGGTTGATCCAAGAGAAGACACAAGTTTTGACATATAAACTAATCAGTTTGCAACCACAGCATTAGTCGACTATGTGGCCTCGATGTTTGAAACAATTTGAAACCTTTTCTGATCCCACGTAGATCGAGGAGTTGATGAAGGACCCACACAGATATTTGAAGCCTCATCCAGAGGGATCTGGTCGCATGGTGTTATTGGTAGTTTCAGTTTTCTATGGCAGAATTCCATCATTTTGGTGTAAACTGCGTGATTTTGTTGCAGCAGCAGTTATAATATTACACCCAGTTCTCTGAAATGACGTTCACAGTTTTTGTGTAAACTAATGTAAACGGAGATCAGAATGTTTCCGTCCGAATGCCACACTAACCTCTTGCCTAAATGTGCCTGCATCGGGATCGCGCTGGATTGGATATATATGCTGCAGCGGAAACATTTTGATCGCCCCTTACACACGGTCTAGATGTGCAATTGTTGAACAGCTGATCGTCTAGACGAACCGAGTGGTCTAACAGTATCTCCCCAACGACTGTTCAGCGAGCGTTGCTGCGTATGGGCCTACTGAGCAGGCGCCTACCTCGTGCACCCATGCTCACTGTTCTTCATCGGCGCCGAAGGTTGTACTTAGCACGCCAATACCGTAACCGGACGTCCACTAAAATGCGACAGGCGGCCTTTTTTGGATGAATGATGTTCTATGCTACATCGGACAGATGTCGGTTGGCGTGCACGACGTGAAAAGTTTGAAAGCAGGCACCCCGCAACAATCGTCGGAAGGGCCCAGGCCGAAGGACAGAGCGTTATGATCTGGGGAGTGTTGTCGTGACATGCCCTGCGTGATCTCGTCATTCTGGAAGGCACAATGGATCTACACAACAGGTATGCAACTGTCGTTGGGGCCATGTCCACCACTACATGTAGTTTTTTTTCCCAAAGGCGCAATGAAATCTACCAGCAGAACAATGCAACATGCACACACAGCTTGCAGTGTGGCTCGAAGAACTCCAGGATGAGTTTATTGTACTCCACGGGCCACCAAACTCCTCGGATTTAAACCCAACCGAGAGTCTGCGGGGCCACTGCGCTGTTCGCGCCATGGACCATCAACCGAAAAGCCAAGCGTAGCAAGCCGCCGAACTATAGTCAGCATGGCTCCAATTCCCTGTCGGTATCTTCCAGAATCTCATTTCCTCTTCGTGCACCTATCGCAGCTGTCCGTTCTACCAAAGGTGGTTATTAAGGCTTTTGACAGCTGTCACATTAATGTGTTACAGTGGATAAGGTGATATCAGCAAGTTTTTGCTTCAGGGCGTTGCTGCAGCGTATATGCAACGTAGCGTAACTTCGATGCGGGTGTACCGGGTGATCAAAAGGTCAGTATAAATTTGAAAACTGAATAAATCACGGAGTAATGTAGATAGAGAGGTACAAATTGACACACATGCTTGGAATGACATGGGGTTTTATTAGAACCAAAAAAATACAGAAGTTCAAAACATGTCTGACAGATGGTGCTTCATCTGATCAGAATAGCAATAATTAGCATAACAAAGTAAGACAAAGCAAAGATGATGTTCTTTACAGGAAATGCTCAATATGTAAATCATCATTCCTCAACAATAGCTGTAGTCGAGGAATAATGTTGTGAACAGCACTGTAAAGCATGTCCGGAGTTGTGGTGAGGCATTGGTGTCGGATGTTGTCTTTCAGCATCCCTAGAGATGTCGGTCGATCACGATACACTTGCGACTTCAGGTAACCCCAAAGCCAATAATCGCACGAACTAAGGTCTGGGGACCTGGGAGGCCCAGCATGACGAAAGTGGCGGTTGAGCACACGATCATCACCAAACGCCGCGCGCAAGAGATCTGTCGGACATTTTGTGAACTTTGTTTTTCTTTTGGTTTCTAATAAAACCCCATGTCATTCCAAGCAATTTTTACCTCTCTATCTACGTTATTCCGTGGTTTATTAAGTTTTCAAATTTATACTGACTTTTTGATCACCCGGTATATGCACCGACATGTAGGTAAGGGATTAATGTGGCATTCGAGCCTTTCCAACGTGCGTACGGTAAATGCGGAAATGTGAACTATAGCGACGTTATTACCAAATGCGTCCAAACAGGACCGAGTGCTGTTATTCTTTTCTTGGCTGCCGAAGGACTAATACCGGTAACCATCTGAGAATTGAGAATATGTATGGGGCAGCATGTCTGTTGAAAAATACCGTTGTGGAATCGTGCAACAAGAGCTGCCGGTGCTTCATGATCCCCATATCGCTAATGTTGTAACGCTAAAGTTAGTCAACTCAAGTGGAAGACACTCGAGAATATTTCCTTTTGTCCTACGTCCCTCTTTATGTGTTTATGAAGTCTTCGATCCCTGAAAAAGGTCTTGAAGGATCGGTGATTCCCGTCGGACGAGGATTTGCAGCAGACAGCTACGGACTTCTTCACGCAGCAGGTCACGGTGTTTTGCCAAACAGGTATCTTCAACCCGGTGCAAAGGTGGGATTGTTTCCTCAACGCCCACAGAGATCTTGCTTGACGTCGATTCTAGACTGTGCGGTCTTCGAACAGAAACTCTTTGATGGCCCCTTATACCACCTTACGTCGCTTAGCATTAACTACAGAAAAGTCTGGCTTATGCATAGCTGCCTGGCCATTGTACCCAAATCTTTTTAATTCCCTACGTACAGACATTGTGCTAGCTGAACTACTAGTGGCACCTTGAAACTCACGAGTGATTCCTTCCGCCGGCCGCTGGTGGCTGAGCGGTTCTGGCGCTACAGTCTGGAACAGCGGGACCGCTACGGTCGCAGGTTCGAATCCTGCCTCGGGCGTGGATGTGTGTGTTGTCCTTAGGTTAGTTAGGTTTAAGTAGTTCTAAGTTCTTGGGGACTTATGACCTCAGAAGTTGAGTCCCATAGTGCTCAGAGCCATTTGAACCATTTTTTGAGTGATTCCTTCCACCGATTTCATGTGATTTCTTAGAGTCATCGCCCGCAATGCTTGGCGGTTTCTGTCCACGGTCTTGGTTCAGCTGTGGTCGTTCCTTCCCGTTTCCACTTCACGATCTCATTGCCAACTATCGACTTGCTACTTTTATAAGAGCTGAAATGTCTCTTATACATTTGTCACCCAGGTAACATCGGTCGATTCAGCATTACATAGGGGTGTCTGGATACTTTTGATCAGATATTATAATATACGGTGATTAAAATATTATGTTTATTAGAAGTAAGAAATAAGAATATCATGCATGCGGTGAGCCATCTGCTACAGTTGACCCTACTGGCTGACATTCACCTCGACAAGTTTATTCTGTGCAATTATAAGCATGTCATTGACCGCCTGATAGGCCAGACTGTGTAGGTCAAGCCATGTAGGTTGCACGAGCAAAATGATCTGTCTGACGTTGTGGGTAGGCACACGCTTGCTGCGGCTTATGCAGTCATGCACACTGCTGGAGTGGCTGCAAGGTAGGGGACATCGGTACGAAATAAAAGTTCTCACTTGGTGTTCCAGGGTAAAGTCAAATCTCCACAGGCGTGGAAGAGCAACTCGTTCTCGAATGAAAACGTCTTTAATGTGAGCAACCAGTTCCTCGAGGAAGTCCTCAGGGGAAGGCCGAACCATCGAACCAGTAGATTGTGCAAGAATGATGCGGCACTGATACTCAAAAACTTTATTGAAAAAAGCAGGAAATGGTTACCACAGACGTCGATACATCACTGTGTGCGATTTATCAAACCCTGAGCCATACATAATGGCTCTGTCTGAGGGATGACCGTAGTGAACACTTCTCTGCTCTGCTGTAGCTATAACCTGATTACGTCTGAACCTTCAAATTGCCCTGCGGATAAAAAACGCAAGACTCGGCGCTCGGGTCGGGAATGAGATGTTACTGTCTTCACTTTTCTCACCGAAAACGTTTGCGTGTTGTTGCTCTCGCTTCTGCTTTGGTCGCTCTGTATTTTAACAATGTAACAGGCACCAGAATATTACCGCTAGTCTTGTAATACAACCCTTTAATACTTTTGTGGTTTGGTATGTTTTGTGTTTATCCATATTTAAGGAGAAATATCATTGAAATTTTCTGGCAGATTGAGACCATGTGGTGAACCTTTGTCTTCGGGGTCCAGTGCTTTACTAAATGAGCAGCCCAAGCATCGTCACAGCTGCACTGTCACCAGCACATCTTGGAAGATGTGTGGCGATCGATGGTTCCTCATGAAATACTGGCGAAAGTAAAGCTGTGATGGGCTGGCGTGTTTCGTCTTGGGCTGGCCACAGACAAAGGTGCGGAGTTCGAGGCTTGTTGCAGAATATGATTTTAAATTAGTAGAAAATTTCATACCAGCGTACACTGTGCTACAGAGTAAATATTTCACTCTAGAACTGTCATTAATTGCACCAAATGTAAGCGCTGCCTAAGTCATTCCTGTTATTCCTACGATTATCCAGCTACAATAGTCTCCTACATAAAGCACCCTCAAAGGAAAAATATTGGGCAGCAAACCAAGACTGATAAATATTCCCTTTGTCTGAAAAACTCTAGGACCGGTTTTTTATTTAAAATCGAAAATTGTGCTTACCAAGCAATGGTCCTGCCTCCTATTGAAGTAGTCCTGTTGGCTATCTACACACAGTTGCCAACGCTTATGGAGGTCTTGGAAGTTAGCAGGGAAATTTTCAACCTCGATGCTTGTAAGCTCATTTGTCACAGCCTATTGGATGTCTGTGATATCTTGAATCTTTCCTTTCATTCGCCCTTTCACTCGCGGAAAAAAGAAAAAATTGCAAGGTGAGGGATCGGGCGAATATGTCGGTTGTGGGATAGCAATAACAGAATGTCTGGCCAGATACTCGGTAACAGATAAAGCAGTATGGGCTCTTGCACTGTCATGTAGTAAGAACCAGTTCTGAGAACGCCACAAATCACGGCAGCGACGTCAAACTGCTTGTAGCAAATGTTTCTAAATTTTCATATAAAGAGTTTGGTTCACTGTTTGACCTGGATGAACATACTGATGGTAAACTAATCTTTTCCCGTCAAAGAAATCGACCAACATTGTCTTTACTCTCCGAGGTGGTCTTTTGAATTTTTTCGCGGCTGGTGATCCAGGACTCCGCCATTCAGCACGTTGGCGCTTCGTGTGGCGGTCATACTGGTAGCACCTACTTTCATCCCCAGCAATAATATTTGACAGAAGTGTAGGATCAAGTCTGGCTCTAGCCAGTAGTTCAGCAGAAATTCTTCGTCTTCCCTCTTTGTTCGCCTGTTAGTGTGTGAGGGACGAGTTTTGCAACAATTTTCCGTTTGCCTGAATTTTGGAGTAAAATTTTATGATAGACGTCACGATTCAAATTAAGTTTTTGTAATATCGCACACTCTGTTACATGACAGCCTTCTCGCAGTAAGTGACTTACACAATACATGTTTGCATCGACATACGCGGTCGACCGGCGACTAAATCTGGAATCGTCTTGCACTGAATCTCTGCCCCCACGAAACCTTTTGTGCCACAAATGCGAATTCTTGGTAGTGCCTCGTCTGCATGTACTTGCCTAATCATTGTCCACGTTTCATTAGGGGCTTTTCCCAGTTTAACGCAAAACTTAATGTTCACTCTTTGCTCACAATCAGCATCCATTACGTCACCGTAACTAATGCCTCAAGAAACCAAACAGTGTGCTGCTAAGCACAGCCCTGCCACCTAGTGAGTTTGCACAGAAACATGGCCAAGGTCATTTCAAAGATGCACACGTACCAGGTAACATAAAACAACCATTTGTTCCTTTTTAGTAGTGCAAACTCAGAAATTAAAAGAAACCTGTACTGGAACTTTTTTGACGAAGGCAATATTTCATATGTTTTGTAAATAAGAGTTTTCCTCTTTTGCTTCGTTTGCACATAAGCGAAATTAATTTCATTGGTTTTCTTTTGCAGCTGAATGCTATATTTGTGTATTTGTGTCTACCAACATGTCTCGCCTGTTCATGTTAGGCATGTATATGTTGTTGGGAGACTTCCAGTGATACTACTTGGAACATCATTTAAATCTCACCATTTCTGTTTACAACTATTTGGTTCTGGTTTTTTACACCTAACGTTCATTTTCTATCCTTTTAATACATCCATGTACTGCTGTGTATCTACTGGATCTATATAATACAGATTTCTTAAGATTGATATGTCACCTCGAAACTTACGTTGAGAACATATGTTAGGGCTAACTGAGGGATAATGGATGTTATGTGGGAGTTACAGAAAATGAGAGTAGTTTGGGTTTGTTGGTGTGGAGATAGACGGAAAGGGTACGTTGTGCGGCACTGTTTGTTTGTGTGTATGTATCGATTTATGATGATAAAGTATGAATTAATGCGAATATTGTTCTTCTGTTATTCCCCTTCTACTCACTGAGCTTATTTTAATTTTTGTTTATGGTCTTCTGCATGAAATATAGTTCCTGAAGAGTGAATATTCTCTTTCATTTTTGTTATGTCACATGATTCCATGACTGTTTCTCTCCCAGTGTGCTGGTGATTTTTCATCATTAGATGTTCTTTGTATGTTTAGGCCTAGTGGGTACATTCACTTTAAATGCCCTTGTATATTCTTTGTAGATGCTGCCAAAATTTCTTGCACTCATTCCAATATATTTATGGTTCCAGCTATTACATGTTAATTCGTATATTTCTGACCTGTTGTATTTTTTTTCCTCTTTTTGTCACTGATTTTAGTCTACAAAGTCCGTCAGGTAAATGTATACACACTTTAAGGAACGAAAAGTATTACTTATGTGTTTATTTTACATTTAATTATTGATCATACATGTTATACAACCTTCAGTTTAGCACATGGTTACTTTAAATGTTCAAAACGTCCACCGTTCGTGGCTAGACACTTAACAGAACGACGAGCGGTCGCCACAACTACGTCAGTTAATGTTAGAGTGGAAATCGCAGCACATGTCGCTGTAATCACCTGGTGAACTTCATCCAGCGTGAGTGGCTTACGTCGATAAACGTTATCTTTCACAGTTCCCCACAAGTTAAAGTCCATAGGTGTTCGATCTTTCGACCGTGGTGAGAACTCAATGGGCCCTCTTTGTCCAGTCCAACGACCCTGAAAATTGTTATCCAAGAAAACTCGCACGGCTAGATGGTAGTGTGGTGGCGCCTAGTCCTGTTGGTAGAAGACCTCTTCATCAGCTTCATAAAGTGCACGTATACCTGGCACATTTCATGTGCGTAAAATTTCCGGGTACACTTCTCCTGTGACAATAGCTTCAGAGAAAATGGGTCCTACTAAGCCCCTAGAGGATAGTCCACACCACACATGGACCCCTGGTAGACCGACCGCTTTATCCACATAAACATGCGGATTTTCCGGTGCCCAGTACACACTGTTATCCCTATTCACGGCTTCATTAAATTTAAATTGTGCCTCGTCACTCCACACTACCTTCGTCAAAATTTAAATACGGTTTCTATTGCTTGCCTTCATGCTTGCCATACCCTGCCTTGGCCAGTAAAGTCGCCGGATTTCTCCCCAATTGAGAACATTTGGAGTATTATGGGCAGTATCTTTGAATGACCTCAGAATTTAGACGATCTGTGCACCAGTTAGACAAAATTCGGAACAATCTCCCTCAGGAGGACTTCCAACAATCCTATTAACCAATCCCAATCCGAGTGTCTGCTTGCATAAGGGCCAGAAGTGGCCAATGCGTTATTGACTTGTCTCCACTTTCGAAGGCATTTTTCCTCCAGTTTTTCTGAAACTGTAATCATTTGTTTGCCTGTACATGTACATCACGTCTTCTGATTTTCGTCCCATTCGCATAAGTCCTTCGTGGGGCGTCGTTTTTTTTCTTTTCTTTTTCTATGTTCGTTTCTTTGCGTGTGTGTGTGTGTGTGTGTGTGTGTGTGTGTGTGTGTGTATGTGAATTTGTGTGTGGAAGAGGGGGAGGTTATTATAATCTATACAGAGAAGTCCCAATTCTAGAAATTTGTAGCAAAGTGCGGAATGTATGCAGAAGATCGACGCCTCGTACAGGGAGTGGCAGCTGACATTTGCAGTAAACAAATGTATGATAACAAAAGTGCAGAACAATAACTGGAAGCAATTACTTCCATAAAATATCGAGGAGTATGTGTATCGAGCAATCTGAAATGTAACGAACACATGAAATTGCGACAAGGCAGATTTCAGAGTGACGTTCATTGGAAGAATCCTTAGCAAATGTAGTCCATGAACACTTTAAGTAGCTTACTTAACACCCGTTCGACCAATATTTGAATATTGCTCATCATATTGGATCCACTCTACACAGGACTCATAGAGGAAATAAAGAACATCGAAAGAAGAACAGCAAGTTTCATTACAGATTCATTTAGTAATCGCGAAAGGGTCAAGGAGATGTTCAACCTAAAATCTGGCTCCATAATCTCACGGTGGAATCGGTACATTTGGAATCTGAAGAGGTCCAGACTACACATATCAATACAGACAGGCTGTATGAACAGCACTGAACCGTTATCTATCCCCACAACTAGATCATCGTTGGGTATTGTGGCCCAATTAAAATTTCGCTTAGCGATGTAATCTCTTGCTCCATTACGCCAATCCCAACGGTAAACTAAATGAATTTCGCAATAGCTTTTAACATTTTCAAAAACAATTTTCGAAAACAGAATTTCTCATTGTTGTTGCTATAGTCTTCAGTCCATAGACTGGTCTGATGCAGCTCTCCATGCTATTCTATTTTGTGCAAGCTTCTTAATCTCCCAGAACCCAGTGCAACCTACACCCTTCTGAATGTGCTTAGTGTATTCATCTCTTGGTCTCCCTCTACGATTTTCACCCTCCACGCTGCACTACAGTACTAAATTGGTGATCCCTTGAACCGATCCCTTCTTCTAGTCAAGCTGTGCCACAAATTTCTCTTCTCCCCAATTCTATTCAGTACCTCCTCATTAGTTATGTGATTTACCCATCTGATCTTCAGCATTCTTCTTTAGCACCACATTTCGAAAGCTTCTATTCTCTTCTTGCCTAAACTACTTATCGTCCATGTTTCACTTCCATACATGGCTACACTCCATACAAATACTTTCAGAAACGACTTCCTGACACTTAAATCTATATTCTATGCTAACAAATTTCTCTTGTACATAATCACTTTCCTTGTCACTACCAGTCGACATTTTATATCCTCTCTACTTCGACCATGATCAGTTATTTTGCTCCCCAAATAGCAAAACTCCTTTACTACTTTAAGTGTCTCATTTCCTAATCTAATTCCCTCAGCATCACTCGATTTAATTCGACTACATTCCATTATCCCCGTTTTGCTTTTGTTGATGTTCATCTTATATCCTCCGTTCAAGACACTGTCCATTCCGTTCAACTGCTCTTCCAGGTCCTTTGCTGTCTCTGACAGAATTGCAATGTCATCGGCAAACCTGAAGTTTTTATTTCTTCTCCATGGATTTTAATGCCTACTCCAAATATTTCTTTTGTTTCCTTTACTGCTTGTTCAATATACAGATTGAATAACATCGGGGATAGGCTACAACCCTGCCTCACCCTCTTCCTAAACACTACATCTACATCTACATCTATACTCCGCGAGCCACCTTACGGTGTGTGGCGGAGGGTACTTATTGTACCACTATCTGATCCCCCCTTCCCTGTTCCATTCACGAATTGTGCGTGGGAAGAACGACTGCTTGTAAGTCTCCGTATTTGCTCTAATTTCTCGGATCTTTTCGTTGTGATCATTACGCGAGATATATGTGGGCGGTAGTAATATGTTGCCCATCTCTTCCCGGAATGTGCTCTCTCGTAATTTCGATAATAAACCTCTCCTTATTGCGTAACGCCTTTCTTGAAGTGTCCGTCACTGGAGCTTGTTCAGCATCTCCGTAACGCTCTCGCGCTGACTAAATGTCCCCATGACGAATCGCGCTGCTTTTCGCTGGATCATGTCTATCTCTTCTATTAATCCAACCTGGTAAGGGTCCCATACTGATGAGCAATACTCAAGAATCGGACGAACAAGCGTTTTGTAAGCTACTTCTTTCGTCGATGAGTCACATTTTCTTAGAATTCTTCCTATGAATCTCAATCTGGCGGCTGCTTTTCCCACTATTTGTTTTATGTGATCATTCCACTTCAGATCGCTCCGGATAGTAACTCCTAAGTATTTTACGGTCGTTACCGCTTCCAATGATTTACCACCTATGGCATAATCGTACTGGAATGGATTTCTGCCCCTATGTATGCGCATTATATTACATTTATCTACGTTTAGGGAAAGCTGCCAGCTGTCGCACCATGCATTAATCCTCTGCAGGTCCTCCCTGCTTCCCTTTCATGCCCCTTGACTCTTATAACTACCATTTGGTTTCTATACAAATTGTAAATAGCCATTCGCTCCCTGTATTTGACCCCTGCCGCCTTCAAAATTTGAAAGAGAATATTCCAGTCAACATTGTCAAAAGCTTTCTCAAAGTCTACAAATGCTAGAAACGTAAGTTTGCCTTTACTTAATCTACCTTCTAAGATAAGTGGTAGGGTCAGTATTGCCTCACGCTTTTCGGCATTTCTACGGAATCCAAACTGATCTTCCCCGAGGTCGTCTGTAAAGAATTCGTGTTAGTATTTTGCAGCCGTGACTTATTAAACTGATAGTTCGGTATTTTTGACATCTGTCAACACCTGCTGTCTTTGGGATTGGAATTATTAGATTCTTCTTGAAGTCTGAGGGTATTTCTCCTGTCTCATACATCAGCAGCCATATCATGCACCTTTTCCTTCGATCTTGCGATTCCTCTTCGGACATCATCGGACTTCTCTAATCCTTATATAGCATATCGACAGAGGTTGTTTACACCCACGTAAAAGATGTAACTTAAATCGTCATATAGTACCTCCTACTCCTAGGTCATTCCCCTTGGTGTACCTCTGCACACACTGTCAAAATCTCTCGCGAGTCCCACGTTCGAAGAAAAACATGTCAACAGCGACCAGCAGTTCGATACTGTCACATGTTGTTCTTAACATTGGGGACCATAAAAGCCATGACACATTGTAATAGAAGGCTGGACCCAAAGAGTATGTGCCCAGCCATACACTCTGAAATTTCTGAGAAGTGTCTGTGATCAGATGTAATTGTTGTTCACGTAAAATCTAGCATATTCCCAGACATTAGGGATGTTGAACTCCTGTCAAACATTCGTATTCGTCCGACTAAAATGTGCACGCCATGGTAGAAGCGTGGTTTCATTGTCAACCATATACATTTTTCCATGAAGACATTTACTGTCTTGTTTCAGATTGGGATAAATGCTGTTATGGCGATTTCTGTTAAAATTATGAAGTTTGCTTACTTTTTCCCTTATTTCTCGTTTTTATTTGACTGCGCCTTGTAGTTAATCACTCTTGGGAAAATGTTAATCAGTCGGAAGGAAGGGAGGTGGGATAGTTTTTCATCCAGACATAGTGCTGTTTATTGCCCACAGAGAATAGCAACAAATCTACAAGTCTGGGATTATGAGTGGCTAATTTTTAAAAGTAGAGGGGTCCGACTACTTCATACTTTACTTCTTCTGCACAGTGTGCTCCGTGTCACTTTTTTTGACATCACAATCATCATCTACTCCCAGGCCGTGAACGTGAATTGAATAATCAGGGCTCTGTCTCTTCAGTTTTGCAGGGAATGAGGTTCGCTCAGGCCGTAAACGTGAATTGAATAATTAGGGTTCTGCCTCTTCAGTTTTTCGGCTTTACAGGGTATGAGATTCCTTTGAAGTCACAACCCCCACAGACACTAGATGTTTTGTACGTACTCATACTCATCACATTATTCGGTTAATTTCTATAACAAACCAGACGCGCCTATGAAAAACAAAATCCATCCTCCACTGCAGTATTCTGGACATTAACATTTGTTTTTAAGTGGAAATATCATTCGGAAGAGAGATGTAACTGGACCCCCATTAAGTGGATGAATAACATGAGAGAACACATCGAGGTAAAGTACACAGCTGAGTGACTTGATAGACCCTCCTTGCTGCATTACGAAAAAATGGCTCAGTGTGACACTGTTGGCAACAGTTCCGGACCACTCTGAAAGTGACTCGCCTCACGTTATCACAACATTTCTCCCCCAAATGTAGACAGTGCTATTTTCAGCCACAGCATGACTACTTTCTTTCGGATGTTGCGTCGTTTCGCAGCACAGAACTGCATTGCTCTTAATATCAGGATACCATGGGTCACTGACGACTATGGGGAGCTCCCTTGCCAGAACAGTTCTAGAGGTATTGAGGAAAGTGACAGCATCTCAATACCCTGCATTAGTGTTGCCAATGTGTTTTTGTAAGATCCTGTCCTGAAAAGGATCAGCAACTACAGTGTAGTTTCGTAGTTTACCTGGTGATCCGTAACAATGTGGGCAGGGTGCTGCTGCTGCTGCTAGCTTCAGGGTTACGATGAGGTGATGCCCAGTGCCATGAAGGTCCTGGAAGACTGCAAGATAATCCCTAGGGTGAAAAGCGTGGTCCAGAGCACAGACAATTAGCCGAGGTTGTTAGTTCGTGCCATGATGTTGATTTTGTGTGTTGTGGAGTTTGTGGACGAAGAAAGTGTATCGTCGATGGGCCAGGCTGGGTGATGAATGCATAACTGTCAGGTCATGGAGTTGTTGCTGGCGCAAGCCCGAGTCCACATACATCTGTCATATCTGCAAAGAAAAATATCAGGAATGTTTCGAAAAATATCATGTGTATGTAATAAAGATGTACGCTGTCATCTATAATAATAATAATTTGTAGTAGTACTTACGCTCAAAATTACCGGCATCTGTTTCAGTCTATTTGGATCTCATCACATCATCATTATTGGCCCTTACATCGGTTAATATTTTATCCATCTCTGATGGCTCAACATTCATCAAACTCATCGCAGTATTATCATCGAGTGCACCTAGAAAAAAGAACTAAAATCTCATGTGTAATATATGCAAGCGCAGAGGATCATAAGTATTACTGTAGAATAGAAGAAAAACGTGAAGTACTATTGCATACGTATCTGCACCTCAGTAACTAGCATCGCCCCCACAAGCTGATAATACTGGAGAATTGAGGAGGAGATTAGTCTTTAACATCTAGTCGAAAACGAGGTCGTTAGAGAGGGAGCAAAAGCTCGGATTACGGAAGGATGTTGAAGGAAAGCAGCTGTATCCTTTCGAAGAAACCATCCCGGTATTTGCCTTAAGCGATTTTGGGGAAATCACAGAAAACGTCAATCAGGATGGCAGTACGTGGGTTTGTGGGTTTCAACTGTCGTCCTCCCGAATGCGCGTCCCGCGTGCTAACCACTGCGCTACCCCACTCAGTCGGAGGATGGAGTCATTGACTGGGTTAACTCATTTAATTATACCTATGCGGCAGCCTCATCAATCCACTCAACCTTATAATTATTGTCTTGAGTTCATCTAGAAAGGAACAAAACAAAATTTCGTTTGTATTACTTAGGAGTATTTGTGGTGGTAAGTTCAGAAAGGGTTTCAAATGGCTCCGAGCTCTATGGGACTTAACATCTGAGGTCATCAGTCTCCTAGAACTTGGAACTACGTAAACCTAGCTAACCTAAGGGTATCACACACATCCACGCACGAGGCAGGATTCCAACCTGCGACCGTAGCAGTCCCGCGGTTCCGGACTAAAGTGCCTAGAACCGCTCGGCCGTAACATGGTAAGTTCGTATGGGAGCAAACTGCTTAGGACATCGGTCCCTAGGCTTACACACTACTTAATGTACCTTAAAAACTTACGCTAAAATCAACACACACACCCATGCCCGAGGGAGGACTCGAACCTCCGACGGTGAGAGCCACGCGTACTGAGGCAAGATGCCTCGGATAGCGCTGCTACCCCGCGCGGCTGCAAGTACGTGTAACAAATGTGTGATTGAAGAAGAGAACGAAAATAAACTACAACTGCTACTTACGTATTTCCCCCTCGACGACTGGAAACAAACAGCACGAGATAACGCTAGAGAATAGTGTCGGGTTATGTAATTGGATATCGGCAGCTGTTGCTGCAAATAACCATCCCCCATAGGCAAACTGACATCGATTGCATCTAAAAAGAAACAAAACAAAATATCGTGAGTAATGTTTACAAACGTGTGTATGTGCGTGTGCATGCGCGCGCTTTTGTGTGTATGTGTGTGTGTGTGTGTGTGTGTGTGTGTGTGTGTGTAGCCAATCTATTGTTGTAGAATAGATACAAAATGAACTACTATAACTTAGGTATTTGCCACTCAGCAACTGGCATCATACGCCAAGAGCCTATGCTGGAGAAAGGAGTCAGCTCGATTAATTTTGTTGTTCCGAATGAAGTAACATCTGTCAGCACAGCGGTGCGTTCATTAATTACTTCTGGAGGACTCCGACGTCGTACTACAAGACATACGAGATATTAGATCACTTTATTATAGCTTGAACAAGACGAAATATGTAACTTTGAAACTATACATGACCACATATCACTTGATGCAGTGCAAGATAATAGTCTCTTCTCTCAAAATAAAGTTATCTACATATTATGTTACCTAGTTTGTATAATATAGCCCTTTCATAGCTAACACTGTAGAGAGACTGTGCTGTCTTCTTTGGCAATGACTGGAAAACTCGGCTGAATGGTACTCCATTCTCACGTAAGTGAACATGCTTGGGCGCACGAGAAGTAAGGCCTTCACAATGATCTTGTGATGTCACACAAGTAGGCTTGTCCGCCATACTTTACGAACACTTCCATCCTTGCAGGGACCACGGGTAATCAACACATAATTGAAAAGCTACCCACTAAATGTCTTAACTTCGTCGTGTGCTATCGAGAGCTTGCATGCATTTAAATATGCAGTCAAGAATTATTAAACTCGCCTGAAATAGTTTCTCACTCTCCACCAAAGACGGGTGCTGGCAATCGTAAGACATGCAGTGTAATTGCGCTGTGACGTAAGCACCAAAGCCTGTCTTTCTTGTGGGCCTCGATGCTCCCGCAATGGCGTATGGAACTTCTTGAGGGCAGATGTGCATCAACGCCTCTCATTCGTCATTGTGTCTGGCAGCCACTATGTTTCTTGTGTTCCATCGCGAAGTGCCAACCTTGCCTTGGAATCTCGTTCTTTGGATGACATCACAACTTGGATGTCTGGTACAGAAGGACTTGGAATGGGTCAGTTACTTGAACCTACAATTTAGCAAACTAGGAGCTGATCCAATGCCAATACTGGACGGCAGCATGGAGTGTATAGTTATTGGGCTGGGCTGCAATTCATCCATAGCCATAATAGCAATTTCACTGAAAAATTCTACAACAAACAGAAAAATAGAATTTCCTTCAATAACTACAGTACCTCGTCTCCTACATTCCAAGTGATCCACAGAAGTTCAGAGCATAGTGTGGGCTGTGTCAGCGTGAGTAGAGCAGTGCAAACGGAACGATGGTACTCACAGTGGAGCAGTGGGTGTTCGTTGTGGAAAGTTAAGTGACAACAAAGTCGTGGAAATTGTGGGGTCAGTTGTTTGCTGAAAATTTCAATGATGTCAGCTAAGAGTTCCATGCAAAGCTTGGTCCGAAAATGGCGTCACAGAGGATGTGTTTAGAACAAGTCAAAAAACATTGCGATGCGAGCCTGCACGCCAAAAAATGTAGCTGCATTTCACCAGAAAATGCTTCAGAGTCCTACCAAATCATTCCAACACCTGTCACAAGAGACCAGCATATCACTTCGATCATGTGGATGAATATTCCACATGGACCTGCACACACATGCCTACCGAGAGTCCATTGTTCATGCATTAAAACCAGGACATTCTTCTCAGCTTCTCCAATTTTGTGAGTGGTTATTCAATGAGATAACAATGAGTTCCTTCGACATGGATCTGCTCTTTGTGTCTGATGAAGCCTGGTTTCCACTGAGTGGCTATGTCACCTTACAAAATCAAAGGTTCTGGGCAGCGGAGAATCAGCATAACTTCTATGAAACACCATTGCATAATCTAAAGGTTGGGATTTGGTTTGCAGTGTCTGCACGCTGCATTATTGGTACCATCTTCTTTCATCAAATGCTGACTTCGACGTGTTACGTTGCCAACGTTTAGAAACCATTTGTGCAAGCATTAATGGAGGAGGAAAAGATCTACAGTTACTTCCAACAGGATGGAGCAACTGCTCAACAGCCAGCAGAACCTTGTAGCAAATTTACACAATCTTCACACCTAACAGAATTGTTAGTGGAGGTCAGTCTGGTGGCGGCCCTAGCTAGCCAGTCAGGTCACCTCATCTGTTAGTGTGCGATTACTTTATGTGGGGAGCCCTTAAATCTAAGGTATATTGCAACAATCCTCATAGTCTTCAAGATCTCCAGCAGAACGTTTCGGATGAGACTGCAGCAATTCTAGCTGTCCAGCTTCGATCTACCTTCTGCAACTTTCTGACCAGAGCTCAAAGGTGCCAAGAGACGAATGGTCGTCATTTTCAACATCTGCTATAGTCAGGAAAGGCTGTATTTTCTTTCCACTGCTGTGTTTCTTTGTACACTGTAGTTCTGTTCTCTTGGCCACTTTTATTTGCCACACCCTCTACCTTCTGTTAGTGAGTTTAGCTCTTCAGAGAGATACCATTCCTAATCCAGCTGCTCTAATTCAAGCAATTAGCCTTCTGCAACACAATGACTTTATGTTCTGTTGACATGCTGCTGCATACTAGATCAGCTAAGATGGTACAGATCTTACGAACTCCTATGAAAAATTCTCTGTGTCTGTTTATAACTTTTTCAGTCTCAACAGTCAATGCATTTACTACATGCAATAACTCAGAAGGGTTTCCTAGCTTTCTTCTCCAGTTTTTCTTTACACAATACTTACAGGAGGAGTCTTTTACACCTTCAAACTTTTTTCGATTTCATGAACCTTTACAGTTACCGTTTTCATATAATCTCGCAAATCTGCATTTCAGCAGTGTGGGGTTTCGGGGTCTCACTGATATATTCAGTACAGCTTTTTTAAAATTTTTAAGATTGTAAGGCATCCGCATTTTACAGGCCTTACAAGAGCTCAGTCTGTAATTACAGTATGATACAGCATAAGATCCTCAGAAAACAATATTATCAACAAAAAACAATTTCAGTAATCTCATGTACTGGTAACTAACAAAATATAAGGACTACCAATATAAGGACAGGACCATGCATATATAAGTTAAAGTGAGACGCATTTTGGAGATGAACCGAGCAGATGGTTAATGGGATTCGAAAACCCCACTTAACAAAAGGACGTCGAGCTTCAGCACAGAAAGGGATAAGGCCAGAACAATACATTATTCCTTTTAACGTAAATATGACCTGGACCGAGGGTATGTGGCTGCACGGCTTTAACAGGGCTAGTGGCGACCCGCAAAGAAAAAGAAAAATTCACCTCTAACGAGATGGCAGTTGGCTGAAGCCATACTGGGTGATGGAAACGCGATGTGGTGGCGAGATCTCTATTATATAAAAGCAATTTGAGAACTAAAAATTTCCAGATATCTTTTGTCTCATGGCAGACCGCACAAGTGTGTGGAAACTAGTGAGGGTGTTGAGAGCTTCCCATCTGCGAAGTGTGGATGATATGCTTCACGTATCGTGGCAATAGATAGCAAAGAGGTACTTAAGTATTCCTGTGGGAATTTTTGTCGGCATTGAAATTGTGCATGTCGCTCCAACCCTTAGCGAGTGTGCAATAATCATTATTTCGACTAGGGAAACATCAGTGTTCTACAGAACACAGGGAAGTTGAGACTGACTGAATTCAGTCAAGGCCAGAGAAGGGAATTAGCATTTCAGATCCAGCACAGAGACAACACTGTTGCAGATCCCGATTGATAAAGTACCATTAGGCCACAGTAAATGTTGAGGCCGGCCGGTGTGGCCGAGCGGTCCTAGACGCTACAGTCTGGAACCGCGCGACTGCTACGGTCGCAGGTTCGAATCCTGCCTCGGGCATGGATGTGTGTGTTGTCGTTGGGTTAGTTAGGTTTAAGTAGTTCTAAGTTCTAGGGGACTGATGACCTCAGAAGTTAAGTCCTATAGTGCTCAGAGCCATTTAAATGTTGAGTCAAGATTTTACTCACTCCAACCAGCGTACACTCTAGCCATTGAATATCAAAAGCTAGGATACTAACGTACCCTCACATTGAGTACATGAGAGTTTTTCCATTGGTTTGAAAGGTAAATTTATTCTCCACCAACTTATTACACTGACCAGCTATGATATTGTAGAACTAAAATTCAATAGATGAAGAGTTTTGATCATTCTTCCCTATGATACCGTTTCCATTTGTAGAGATAACGATTTAATAATTGTCAGTTCAATATGTCCAAGAGTTAAATATATCATTATCGAATGTTGAAAGTAAATGAACTTGATTGTTGTGTATCAATTGACCCCTGAAAGCACAGTTGATAAATTATATGTAGGATGAAAAAGGGAATACCTGTTTTGTATTTCTAGAATAGATTCCAAACTTTCACTTTTATTAATTCGTGAATTCCAGTTACATGACAGCAGCATTTCTAATTACTTTTTTATGACCCAAATCTAATATTAGCTGCCTTACAGGGCCAGATCTTATTTATATAGAATATCAGAATATCTGTAGAACACCCTGGGTTTGAGAAGACAGTTCAGATGGGATATCCATTTGCATGCATGGCTTACAAATGACTACCCTGCCAGGATGCAAAAGTACAGAATTATGATAGACTGAGGGTTTGCTTTTGCTAGGTACAAAATACATAATCCTCCCAAATATAAGTTGACAGAAATTGGAAAAAATGTAAATGTGACACAACTGTGTAGGAAGTGTAGATAGAATTGTATTCATGTATTTCTTATTTGCTGGCGCAACACATCGTTGAATTGGGTTGAGTTCTGTCTCAACTCCAGTAACCAAAAGGCTATAAAAGACGAGGAAACGAATTGAATATAGGACTGTGGATGATGTTTTGGGTAGAATCAAGTCTTATGACCAGATGTTAATGTGTAGTCAGGTTCGAAAAATTCGCAAACAGCAACGCTTAGAGGGACACTCAAAAATGGCAGAAAATAATGGATTAAGACAAAGAGAATTCATGGAAGATCTTGATAGGATCGAGTTGGATATGCAACAGGTAGATCAGTGTGAACAACACGAAACAGAATAAATAGAAATACCGAATGAGACCCAAAATGCAACACATGATGTTCAATATGGTCCAATGAATGGACATGAGAATGGGGTTGCTAATGAATCAGATGCTGAGTCTGTAGATAGTGATTTACAGCATAATGACCCAAATGTAATCATATTGAATCAGTCAGGCTTGCAATTGCATGAAAGAACGAGTGTCAGTGCTCCGACACTATGTTTGGAAGTGAAAGAAATGGTTCACGAAAAACGAGACAGGGAATGATTACATCAGATGACAACAGGCGAAAATGGTGTAGCTGAAAACGCCAACATATCTGGAATGTTGCAGTGTTTATTACAACAATGTCGGGGATCAGAAAGGCGTATAGAAGGGCGCATAACACAAGGCCAAAAGGAATTAGAAGGGCGCATAACATTGGGGCTGAAAGAAACTAACAAGGAAATACAAAAAATGCATGATAATATTCAAGACCAATTAGATCAAATACGAACTGAAGCTAAGAAAGTAAAAATCACACTTCAAACGCTCGTTACAGGGCACAAACAATTGAGAACACACATTGACACTGTCCCAACAGACATGATTACGTTACGTGAAGTTAGGCAATAGAGTGTTAAAAAGGTTAAACAACAGGTTGAAGTTTTTGTCATCAAAGTGCCGATGAAAGCGAAACATGTTATTGCTAAGACGACGTTTCTCAAAAGAACGACAAAAGCAGCGTTAAAGAAATTCGATGCTCGTATTTTAAAAACACAGGAGAAAAACGAACATCAATTTCAACGGCTGAAATTGGAAGTTTTACTTTCGATCGAAAGTCGAGGTGACGTAAGAAGTCGCAGAAGACGACAGAATCAACTCTAGTATCGGTAGATGTTACTGGGAACATTGCAAAATCAACAGTTGTCGGTAATACCACAGAAATGGTACACGAAATTACGCGTGAAGTAAGACGGAAAGACACATGTGGATGTCAGTCCGAAACTGTAAACGGACAACGGGAAATTAGTCCAAACCAGCGTATCACAGAACATCATGGTAACCGTAGGGAACAGCGTGGATTGCGACAACATGTTCAAGAAAGAATAACAAGTCAATCGGGAATAAAAGAGTGTGGTTTGCAGCAAGGTTCAGTACATCAAGCACAAAGGTGACATACGCTGATCAAACCATAGAGACGCGTTAACGCAACGCCTGAACCTGTAGAACGAATATCGACGGGTTACAGTATGGCGTCTAACGAGCCAGAATTGCTTACACGCCAAGATACAGAGCCAGTAGCAGGCGTTATGCATGCATATTGCGCAGTGAGATCTGCAAGTGAGTCTACGGCACAAATGACACTGAATGAGTAGATTTGATGCAAACCTAGGACAGAATTCCAGTCTTCAAAACCCAGAAGGTGCATTATAGAGAGAAGTGAAAGGTTTTGATGATAACCACTTTCTTACAGTGCGGAAATACCAGCACTATAAGGAAGATGCAAATATTCTCCATCCCCGCACATTTATTTGGCAATTTAAAGTAGGAATACCGACACATTGGCCATTGAAACATAAGTTAGATTTCATTTGTGCACATATGTAGGGAAGTGTTGCTGAAATTATGCAGAAGATAGCGGAAACTTGCGGTTCGTATGATTCGTTTAGAGCTGCCTTTATAGCAAGATATTGGTCACCTGAGGGTCAGATGAGAATAAAATATGGATTATTACAAAATGTCTCTCTCGAAAATCCGCTTGAGAAAACAGCAGTCAAATTCTTTGAGAATATGACTAAAAGGAACAAATACTCAGATAACCAATACAGCGACGGACAATTGATTCAAATACGCAAAACGAAAGTAAAATGAACTATCAACAAGCCTTGATAAGACGTGCGGGCGATAATGTAGAAACTTTCAAAGGTGTTTGAGATAAGTAGAAATCGCATATGAAAACTACGCTAAAAAACGTCGCGATTTAGGACAGAATAATTTAGAAAGAACACGTAATAATAAAGAGAATAATAATATTAGTAGCAATGGTAGGCTGGTATTCGGATTGAATTCTGCACGAAAAGGGAATAATTACGGAAATGGGAGTAGTGGAAACACTAGACCACAGCGTAATGGATATGGTTTTAATAATGGTTGGAACAGGCAGAATATAGATGAAAATAGGAATGGAAACTGGAGAATTCGGAATAACCGAAAGGCTGATTTTAATTAGCGATCGCCAAATCCGTGGAGAGAAAGAAGATGGGGAGATGGTGCGAGAATGCAGCCACTGGCAAATACTTCGGGTAATTACCGGAAAAACGCACCACAGACGGAGGTTGAATTACGTCCACCAAATCCTGGAAAGCGTGAGGATTGACTGACGTTAGGTATTGCTGCAGAAATGAATGACAAGGCGACCGCAGCAATAAATGGGTTAAGGTGTGATGTACAAGAATCGAAATTGGGAACAGGAACGACAGAAAGATCATCAAAGGTATCCGTAGAGATACTGCGAATAGGGAGGAAGTCACAACTGAAGTGTTGGGACGAGACAGAGTGGGTTGACAGTGACGATGAGGTTGAACTCCCAGTATTACCTAGTAATGGACCATTTGATTTGACGAAGAATTAATGTATATGGTGCAGATGTTTCGTTCTGCACAAATGAAAAATGATTTTCAGCAGGATAATGCAAATCCTACTGCAACCGGTAACGCTACGATTGATCAAGACGATAGGATTAACCGACAAAATACGGCTAACATAGGTCATAGGAAAAAGAGGGAAGTAGGGATAAGTACACCTGATCAAAAGTTCGACATGCTACAAGATCTACATTACTAAAATCCTTCCACAAAACTGTGGAAGAAAAGCAGAAAGAGTCTGAGGCGTTGTGGATAGAGGGAATCAAACAAAATCGGGAAGAACAAGTCGATAATGGAGAGGAAAATAACAGGACAAATATTTCGTCTGGACCGGACAACGAAGCAGATAATAAAGTATGTGAACAGTCTGATAAATAAAATTCAAAGGTATACAATTTTGGCACATATGAGGACATAGTACGGTAGTATTATCGCGACTATGTAATCATCACACCAGACACAGAAAGCAATGTTGTAATAAATGACGACACAGCTGAAAACTCTCAGTGGCAGAGAACAAATGTGATAACGAGTTGAATCAAGATGCGAGTACAGACACAGTTAATGTAGAATCTGACAAATCTCCAGAATCTAAGTGTGAAGTACTGTCACACTTGAATACTTGCCAGGCTCTAAAATCCAAATTTGAACAGGACAAAGATCCAGAAGGGTTGAGGGTCAAACGTAATTGTAGAGATAACGATTTAATAATTGTCAATTCAATATGACCGAGTGTTAACTATTTCTTTATTGAATGTTGAAAGTAATTGAACATGATTGTTGTGTATCCCTTGACCCCTGAAAGCACAGTTGCTAAATTATATGTGGGATGAAAAAGGGAACAGCTGTTTTGACTTTCCAGAATAGATCCCAAACTTTCACTTTTATTAATTCATGCATTCTAGTTATGTAACAGCAGCACTTCTAATTAATTTGTTATGACTCACACCTAATATTAGCTACCTTACAGGGTCTGATTCATATTTATACAGAATATCAAAATATCTGCTGAACACCCTGGCCTTGAGAAGACAGTTCACATGCGGTATCCATTTGCATGTATAGCTTACAAGATTTGCAATTTTCTGTCGATGTATAAACTGATGTTTGGCTTATGCTTCATCCCATCAGAATGAGAACATTGTATACATGTATTTCTGTCTACACGCTGCAATATTTGTTACATTTACACACTGGTACACTACCTTTTCAGCAGAATGTCCTGGAAGTTTCATTTATATTTACTTTCATTCAGTTTCCTCATTTTGTCAATAATGAGAAAGCCATACGACATGGTGTTTGAGCCATCATCGCTTATGGTAACAAATTCATTGAACGTCTTGGTTGCTACATGCTCTTGGTAAATATGGTTTAAATTCATATTTCCGTGTTTGAAACTGACAACAAGGTTTGCATTTTTTTCTCCATCAACTGCTTCAGAATCGAGGAGTATGTGTAGTGCAGATAGAAGACTTCGACTCTCATGAGATGGCCAAAACAAAAAAATTTCCGTACCTGATCCTAATTTCCGACTGCAACATCATCAAATAAGAATACGCAGTTTGACTTCACTTTCTCAGGCAGTTGAATTTCACTTTTTTCGCTGAATCGCCTACAACTGCTAATATTTGGGTGAAATAATGTTTTTGAAAAAGCACGCACATGATCGTAGCAGATCCCCACAGGATGTGTTAACATTTTTCTTCTTACAACCCGATGGTCCAAAATTACAGCAAATATTTTATTGCGAAGTAATAATCCATTGCTTTCCTTCTTCTGGTTTGAGCACCATTGCAGGACCAGGCGGTTACAACAAGACTCTTGTGGCAGGAATTGTTCGTTCACTTAGTCGCGGCCGCAAATATGCGCTCACATTAGCATACAGGGTATTGTATAGAGCACACACACATGTAACTCTTCAACTTTTTATTAATTAACTCTTACATGTAGCAGAGTATATGGGAATACTTATTACTTTTCTGTCTACATCCGTGCAAGGCACGAATCATGTTCTTCTGATGAGTGAGGAGTTTGAGGAACTAAGGCCGTCAAGTTATTCGACAATGTCTCATAGAAATGACAGACATGCATTTGCCAGCGAAGTCAACGGTCTAGGGCACGCTTAATCGCTTAACTGCTGTACACTAGATTCTTAAACATCTGCTCCTGTAAATGTGTGCGCACTCTGTTATTAAAGAGCGGCTTGGAGTACGAGTGATACTTGAGACATTATACAGAAAAATCATCTAAACACACGTTTGGTAAGCTAAAGTGTGGATCTATTCTAAAAGAAGTACAAGCGATTTCTTCATACAGCTGCACTCTGTGATGATAAAGTTTAACCTCCAATCCCATGCCGGAACTGCATTTAAAAAACGACTAGTATAAGTGAACTTGTGGGTGGAAGGAGAATTGGAGATTATAAATTTGTGGTAAAGTCTTATGGGACCAAACTGCTAAGGTCATCTGTCACTAAGCTTACGCTTAGGGACCGACGGAGGGCGGAAGGGGAATTGGAAATCAGTAATTTGTGGTAAAGTCTTATGGGACCAAACTGCTAAGGTCATCGGTCCCTAAGCTTACGCACTACTTAATCTAACTTAAACTAACTTACGCAAAGGACAACACACATACCGATTCCCGAGGGAGGACTCGAACCTCCAACGGGGGGAGTCACGCGGACTGTGACAAGGCGCCTGAGACCGCACGCCTACCCCGCGCGGCGAAGGAGAATTGCTGCTGTCTTTAATGAAGATTCAAGTAGATATATTTTTAAGTACAGCAATAGCCTAATGTGCATGCTTCTAAGAGTTCTTATAGTAATATTTAATGCATGTTTAAACAAGCCGTATTTTGAAGTACTGGATGCTGGATGTACAGGGTGATTCTAATTAAAGCTATACTTTCAAATCGCTGTAGAAATAACACCACTGGTCAGAATGACGTCAAATTACAACGGAATATTGTCGGGGAAGGGGAAAAACGTATGGCAGAAGAAAAATAAGTAATTACAAAATGTAGGAGTAGATGGCGCTGTAAGCATCATAATTTAAAAGTGGTCGACTACAAATGACAAATGAATCATACAACAATGCCTGAGGTGTACGTTTGACGTTAAACAAACTGTACTACTCAGTGTGCATGGGTGTACAAGTATGATACTGCTAGTCACGTAAGTTCATCCACCACGGCAATGCCATATCAAATCGGGAGGGAAAGGTCGGTTTTTAATCGTCCTGAGAACAAAAAGAGCATAAAAAGCATCAACCAAAATCAAATCGGATTATTCATTTCCGAGTGACTGGCACGAAACATGTTCAATATGCTGTCCACCGTTCTCTGCAACAAGTTGAGATCAAGAAAAGCACGTTCCACAACTGATCGAAGTGTTTTCAGGGTCACATTCACAATGTGTTGCGCAATGCGTGCCTTCAATGCAGCTAAGTTTACGATAGGAACACTGAACACAACATCTTTCAGATAGCCCCACAGACAAAAGTCACACGGATTAAGATCAGGTGTTCGGGATGGCCAGGCTGTAGGGAAATGGTGGCTGATAATTCTAGCACTTCCGAAATGGCGCTTCAGCAGCTGCTTGACTGGATTAGCAACGTGCAGAGGTGCGCCATCTTGCATAAAAATGATCTCATCATCACATCCACGCTGTTGGAGAGCTGGAATGATGTGGTTGCGCAAAAGACACTCATAGCGCTTACCAGTGACGTTACAGGTAACAGGACCGGAAGCACCTGTCTCTTCGAAAAAATATGTCCCTGTAATAAATGAGGCCGTAAATCTTCACCACACCGTGACCTTTTCAGGAGGAAGTGGTACTGGTTGATTTGAGTGTGAATTTTCCACTGCCCATATTCGACAATGGGTGTGGGCTTCGTCTGTCCACAAAATCTCCCACGGCCAATCATTGACCACTTCCATGAGGGCAAGAAATCCTAAAGTAAAGGCTGGCAGGTCAACAGGAAGCAAGTATTACACATGGGTAATTTTGAATGGAGCACAAAGATGGATGTTTCTTAGGATTTTACGCACCGTGCTCACGGGTATGTCCAATGTTCGGGCAATTCTCAGTGCACTACATGTTTGCACAACACCAATGGCTCAAATGGCTCTGAGCACTATGGGACTTAACTGCTGTGGTCGTCAGTCCCCTAGAACTTAGAACTACTTAAACCCAACTAACCTAAGGACATCACATCCATTCCAGAGGCAGGATTCGAACCTGCGACCGTAGCAGTTGCGCGGTTCCAGACTGTAGCTCCTAGAACCGCTCGGCCACTCCGGCAGGTACAACACCAATAGTCTCCTCCTGAATTGCCTTGGCCACTGCTTCCACTGACGTCGAATCAATTCGTTTTCTCCCTCTACTAGGTTGCACACCAAAAGAACCCGTCTTTTCGAATTTCCCAATCATTTTCTCCAGCCCCACGGCAGTCATAGGACCAACGCCTTTTTTCAAACTCTTCAGTGTCCAGAACTTCTGTAGACACAGTCATCATTCTTGTACTACAGCTTTACAAACAGAGCGCAATTCTTCATTGGGACAGTCATGGCGAACGTCGCAGACACTAAATGAGGAAAAGCTGTGTACCCGGCGTTTTCCCCCTTCTCCGATAATAGTATCTTGCAATTTGACGTCATTTTGACCAATGCTGTTATTTCAACAGCGTTTTGAATGTTTAACTTTAATTATAATCACCCTGTATACCTTGAGTCAAAATCAACATTCCGACACAGTAGATCACAAGATCCTGGACTCTTGCCATACATACTGTTCATGGATTTTGATAATGATTTTGGTCTATCTGAAAAGGCAAAGAACACATCAAATGTGTATTCGTTCCGCAAGACACGGCGTAAGCAGTCAATGGGGTCACCAGAAAGCTTTCCAAAGAGAAAATGAAAACAGAAAACTTTCGTTCAATCGAAGCCATTAATACCACAGCAGAGGTAAAAGTTGCTATGGTCACAGAAGAATACAAAAAACAGTGGAGGAGAATCAGGTGGATCTGAATCAGTGAATAAAAGTCGTTAGAAATAAAGAACAACATACCTCTAATTTACAGTGAGTTCTACAACAATATATCCCATTCACAGACAGCAGTTATCATTGGTGTAAGAAAAGGAAGTGGAGAGAGAAGAGGATATTGTCAAACAAGGGGATGAGGAAGAGTGAAAAACCCACAACACAATGGTACAGCATCACGAATGTTCCCCAGGAAGGACATTCTTCGAGAGATATCACAGAAGAAAATGATAACGAGTCTATAGGCATCGTCTGTGTGGGGATTATGGAAAGTGATTACGAATAATCTCTTCTGTGTGTTGGAACCACACAAATACGTTTTCAGTTTGCTATTTTAGTTTTATTTGCTGTCAATCTATTGTTTTTAAGCTTGTCGTATTAATTTTGCTTCAATTCCACACATATTCATGTTGTATGATAAAAATGTATTTTACTATACATATCGTGTGTTTCGTGCCAAAAAAAATCTTCAAACCGTAAATAAAATATTTTTGCACTTACACCTGTCTTACTCGAAAAAGTCTTAAGACGAAACAAGTATAAGTGTTTTAATATATTTCAAAAAATGATGTAAGGGCATTACAATCTGTAACCATGCCTACAACTGTACCCAGACTAACTGATCATAATGGAAGACATCTGATGCTTCTATAGCATCTCACATAATTTGTAAACAGCCGTCGAACTTCGGGAGTCATTTGCTCAGTTTGCTTCAGCAAGCATTTGCACCACTTGCCCTCTCAGCCCCTCGAATATTTTACAGCAGCAGCGTATGCCACTTTAAAAAACGTACAGATAATTCATATATCATGTTTGGTTTCGGTATAAAAGACTGTACATTGAGTTCTAGCGTCAGTTCATCACTATCGACCGTGTCAAAATAAGCAAGGTTACGATCATTGATGTTAAATGCAGAGCAATAATGCTCATTGTTAACCGCATTATGATGTGAATGCATGATGCCGGGCTAATGGACCCCCTCCTATTGAATTTTACTGTGTGGCTCTAAAAAACAAGATGAGGTACATAAGTGATTGCCATCTTCACGTATTTTTTCTTCCTTTCTTAAAAATAATAATATGTGCATAGCCATAACAGAAGAAATCTTCTATAGTCTATAACACAGAGAAATTTATTTAATGTTACGTGTTTTGATAGGAGATCTGTAGTGATTCTTAGCAGCGGATTTAAATCTAATTGTTTGTTGTTACAGCTGTATGGCTGTGTTCTTGACACACTTATTTTATGTCTATTTCGTAAATACATGTGTTGACGCATACTACTAACAGAAAACCCAGGGAACTCCAAACACCACTACAGACAAACTGATAATAATCGTAAAAGTAACCACCAAGCAAAATTACTTTCAATTTGATAGTTCATTCTATTTACAATAGGAATTCCTTCCAATGGAAAGCCCAGTTTCATACGCAGTAGGGGAGGTTGTATTGATGTTCGTGTTGGATGGCTAGAGGTGAACTCCATCTAGTTGCTTACAAGGACTTAGGATGCTGTCCTGTTGTATTGACCGAGCGTGATCACTACGAGAGAGATCTTCAATACTTTTTACATGCAATTAGCAGATGGATGTTTGAATGGCATCACTGTGGCGTGCACCAGTTCAACAGACAATTTCCTTTTGCTGTAAGGCGGTAATGCCCACATAGTATAAGCTCGTAATAACCCTTCGAGATGTGGACAGACTTAACATTCTACGTACGCCGCATTAACACATTTACAACTGGAAACACATTGCTCTCTACTGATCTCCACTGTGAGTGTTGGTTGCCTTCATCTCTGTTACATGGTTGGCAGTATTTGTCGATTTTATGTCATCAGAGAAGCATTAAGAAGAAGTTTCCGACATAAAATGAAATACAAATTATGTTGTCGTATGGCCTAATCACCTCAAATAACACGAATGAAACCAAGGAAACTAACGCCCGATCCCGACGCCCAAAACACAGCAAACTGTGCCTCATGACTTAACTAAATAATATACTAAAAAAAGAGTAGATTGTAATCCAGGAAACCGGTGTACAGTTCGTTCATTAACAGCTGTAAGTCCCTACCTCTCTTCCCATGTACCCTTTTAACATTTACCATCCCCCTTTTTGCTACTTGATTCTCTCCATTCATCAAAAAATTATCATGGCAGGTTAACACTGCATGGACATCCTCGACTTATTAATCTGCAAAGTCTGGTGAAAGTCAGCTGTTGACTGGCCGGCCGCGGTGGTCTAGCGGTTGTAGGCGCTCAGTCAGGAACCGCGTGACTGCTACGGTCGCAGGTTCGAATCCTGCCTCGGGCATGGATGTGTGTGATGTCCTTAGGTTAGTTAGGTTTAAGTAGTTCTAAGTTCTAGGGGACTTATGACCACAGATGTTGAGTCCCATAGTGCTCAGGGCCATTTGAACCTTTCAGCTGTTGACTGTTCGCCTTTGCCATCATCCCAGTAGTGTAAGTGTTGCCAATGTGAAATGTCTGTAAGCTTTCTCTGTCACATCGAACAAGATGTCGCATAGTTTAACATGCAACACCTTTATTCGGAAGGAGCACGGTCAAGATTCTGACTGTGGCTTTCCAGGATTTCCCCAAATTATTTCAGGATAATGCTTGACTGGTTTCTTTTCATGCGTTATGATTGGTTTTCTTCCTCATCCTTGTACAACTGGGCTGCAGCTCCATCTCTAACGACGCCATCTACGGCACGTTAAACCCCAAGGTTTATTACAGGCTACGTCTTGTGCTGATAGACATAGGAAAGAATATATCTTTAACAATGTGTGCTTCACAGTACCACATATTGTCAGGATGCTCTTACTGTAGAAACGCTCTTACAGAGTGCATGCACAGCAGGCTACCATACGAGTACTGCTATTTCATGCACACTAGTTACATGTTCCAAGGTTTTCTACGTCTCGAGGATGTCCTAATAGTGGCTGTAGAAGTTTCATTCATTACCTTCATGACTTACAGGTTCTTTACATTCTCAGCAGATCGACCTGAAAAAGAAAGCGTCCAATCCTACATGTCGAAACCTTCCCTGAATTTTTTTATGAACGACGAATATATGAAAGAAATAGATTGTCATAATATTACCTGCTAAGACACACTGAAGTATTTTTCTTTCAATGTTGGAAACTGTCAAATTCCTTACTCGCCAGGTGACTGGAGAAATGTACACCGCTGTCGTACCTGTAGCAGACAGCACATGTGCAACACTGCTGACACGTATCCTTGGCTGTCGGCACATCAGTAAAGAGATAACACGCCACAATGCGATCTTAATTTTTAAAGCGAATTTCAGTTTCCGTTGATAGTTTCAATGACATAGTTGTTCGTAGTTACTATTCAATCGAATTTGCAACTCGTTTAATGTCCATAATAATTAGCAGTTTCCTTTGCGGAATCACTAGGCGTTAACAATGAAGACAAAACTGACTTACATTTCTTTGTGATTTATTTGAATATATTTGCCATTAGCATCTGTATTTGTGCAGGTTACACAGTTTCACAGTAATGTCGAAGCATTTAATGATATCATGTTTGCTAAGATCAAATATGGAGAACGTGGTATGCATTCGAAATCACCTACTTCTCCTAAAACCCATGTATGTATTATTTATTAGTTACTTTCTTGGACATTCATCTCAGTGAAGCCGACATTTCGTCAGAAATTATTGAAACGCTACAAGAAACTGAAAATAACTCGGATATTCCCACGAATTTTGGTTCAGACGGTAATTTTTGTGCTACTTAAAGTCCAGAACTAAAATACAGTACATTCCAGGCCCAGAGGGAACATGTACAGTAATAGCTTTCAGTAAGAAAAGAAATGCCGTAAATTTTTAGACTGAACGAAGGAGGGAGGAAACGCTTAATCTGAAGCGGTATGCAAAGTTGGTTTCATTTCGTAAAATCTGAGCATGAATAATATAAATGCAAGAAAGATTTACACAAAGTACAAAATATGACCCACAATGTAGCTCGTGAAAGTGTGAAACAAAAGTTATTTAGACGACTTAGGACTGCTCGTGATAGTCAATGCACCATTACCAATGGAGAAATACGGGACTAGGCACTCTGAATTGAAAGTGAGCTGAACATTACTGATTTCCAGGATTCTTCATCTTGGTTAACCACATTCAGGAAACTGCGCGGAAAATTAAGTAGCAAAATTTTGAAGTTTGCGTCAAGTAAGCGTCTAGAGGAGATGTCATTATTATGTACTACCACAGAGAAATTCGTAGTTGATATGAAGAAGAAGCTACTTACTATCCCCTAGAAGCTGCATATAAATCCAGTCAGCCAGTAGGTTTATTGCAAATCGCCCTTCATCATTTCGAGGGAAAAAAGACATAATCACTTGTGCAATCGATGAATGCTACGGCACATTAGCCAGTGAATAATATCAGTGGATTCCTGTTTCCGAAGCTTTATCCTTGTCTTGAGAAACACCAAGGTAACTTAGGACAAAAAATTAAAAAAATCTGTTTACTTGCAGGAGTCTTGTAGTAGACATAGCTAAATCTGTAAGAAATGGAGAGAATAATTTTCTGACTTATATCCGAAACGTCTTCCTGTCCTTTGCCGAGAATCGTTCATTTCTTTTGTTGGACTCTTAGCCTTGACATAACGACACTTCCGTCTTTAGGTGGGCGATAATATTCAGATTCCAACTGGAACTAACAGTGTGCTTTAGCCTTCTGACTAAAAATAAAGAAATAAACAAAAATAAAAAAGTTGAACAGTGTAAAGCATTTTTTACAAAGTAGTCGGACAATATAATTTCCGATAGCTCTTTGTAAGTTCAGCTTTATCGGCGGAACAGTGTCATTAAGCTTCAGTCATTTCTGCATTTGCAGTCTGCATTGATACACAGCACAATACGCAGAACAACAGCCACGACTATTTCTTACTCCATCCCAGCTCTGCGTAAATGAAACTAGTAATTACTGTGAATGCACTGAGTTTTCTTTTATCAGGTGTGTCTGGTGTAAGGTAAGTGCTTTTTTTTCGTCATCCAACAGATGTTTCACATTTTTGTGACGACTACAGTGAGTAAACAAGGAACTGTTTCACTACTGTTGCCCAGTAACTTAACATATCTGACAAGTAGCAAAGCAAGTCCTTAAAATTAATCTAATATTTGGACGTTTCCTTTTATTCTGTACACGAATTTTTATTTAAACACTGGCAGCCTATAAAAATACCTAGTTTTAAGTATTCTTACGTGAGTAAAACAGTATGTTAAAATTACGAAGGAGCGCTGGAAAGTAATCCTTTCGAATATTTTTATTGCATTCTCAGTATCGGCTGAAATGTTACACGTCAAGCATATTACTCGGTCAACTTACCCACGTAATTGACATAAGCTACGACCCTTTGCAGCTAAAGGGCTCCAAATTGCAGCGTGTAATATAAATATGTCAGCATGTGGGAAAATGCGTGCTGTAATCAAGTTTCTAACGGCAGGAAACGTGCCCCCAATTGAAATCTACAGTGACATGAAAGCTGTGTACGGTGATGATCATATTGACATCAGTAATGTGCAACCTTGGGTTGTTCATGCTCACTATGTTGACCCCAGAAACATGTCATCATCAGTAGAGTTCCGCCACAAAGGATCGCTAACGCCAAGAAAGTTCGAGGCCATACCATCAGCAGTAAAACTCAGTGTTCTGAGATATTCAAGATGTGGTGTATTTGAGGATTCGCGCCTCAAGGCACCAACATAAACTCTGCAAGACCTTGTCACGTTCTGTGAAAAATACATGCGAAGCATATTGTGAGTGAAATGTTATAAATATCAGTGTGGAAACAGTGCTCTCAGTACCAGTAGAAAGAGATATCCACCAGAAGTACGCAACAAGTTGGAAAATATAAGTACAGCAACACACTCAACAATTACCAACGAAATAGTATTTCAGAAATGCACAAAGAATTTTCTTCATCACCACTTTTCAAATGACATGCTGTCAAAAACGACAAAAAAGGACACAAAAACGATCTAAAGTAACGCAGTTTTACTAGCAATATAATTTGCAGTTGAGCAACCGAAACAAACCAAAAAAAAAAAAAAAATGCACATGTTGTAAGGTTTAGGCCTACATTGATTATAACCTTGTATTAGACTTCACCAAAATAAAATTTGACCCAAGTAAGATGGCACATAGGTGTCGAAACATATCTGGGTGAATAAAAAGAAAAAATAGTCCCTAAAAAAAGGCGGAGTTACGAAAACAACCCAAATGTCAAACCGCAAACACGGAAAAACGTCAAGAGGAGCTTCAAATTATAGTAAGACGGTTCTCTGCAAGGTACTGTGAGACACTCGGAAAGCTGAAGGCACGAATTCGAAGAGTTCCTCCACACATGGAACACCTTCTCCTTCAGCGTGACAGTGCCAGACCCCAAATGAGCGTTGCGACATCTGCAACAATCGGACGCTTTGGGTTCACTGTTATCGATCACCCTCCAGACAGTCCCGACTTGGCCCCATCCCATTTTCATCTGTTTCCAAAACGTAAAGAACGACTTAGAGGACTTCACTTTTATAGTGATAAGGTGGCGGAGACAGTGTTGAGATTATGGCTTCATCAACAAAGTTAAACATTCTACAGTGCCAATATTAACAAACTGGTCTTTGGCCGTGAGAAATTTCTCCTGCACCAGGGTGACTATATTGAGAAATAAATACGTAGACATGAAAAATGAAGATGTATAATGTTAATAACGTCTGCTTTATTTAAAAAGCTTTAACAGTTTTCACATAAAAAATCTGAGGCATTACTTTCCAGCACGCTCTTGCAATAGTGGATGCATATCCTGTAAACTGATTCGTTCCACATCAGTTCGGTAAGGAAGTAGTTCAAAAGATCTGCACAACATACTACTAACCAAGATCAGTCAAAGAGAATTACTTTAAGAAATATTATAATATTGAATTGCTTCTTGAGTTTCACTGTAGCCAAGAAAACTAGGTTGGTGAATTTCTATATTTTGTCCGCTAACTGTATTATCCAACCACATATCCAACAAGAATACAACGAATTAATACGCCAGGAACCTTTACGTAAGTTTATGAATAGCTACATTCTTCTATGTAGCAGGTGTGTTTCGTCTACATAAAATTCTGTAATACATTGTAAAATTTCTCTATACTAACAATAAGACATTTAGTGTGATATGACAACTTTTCGAATATTTGGGCACACATATCTTCCTCCTTCGCCACTAACGTTAAACTCTTGCCATTCTTGTGTAATATATTTCTGGCCATGACAGTGGGCTGGTTCTATTTGCCTCTACAGTAACCAGAGCCGGTATTCGTGGGAACTGGGCGTCGTTCTGTCTGGGTGTGATGGGTCAGTCTTAGCAGCATATGGGTATGGAATGGAGGACACTAGTATTAGCACCCTTTTTTCGAGAATCGTGCACATCGATGTTCTGTGTCTTCATGTGCTTTACAAAGTTTTGCTGGCTATAGCACTGTGTACTGTTTACGCAATGTTGGAAAAATTTAGTGTTGCATAACTAAGATAATGTAAACGTACATCGTAGTAGGTACTCTATGGTAACCTAAAACTCACTTCTATATATCTCTTGGTTCTTTGAATTTGAGGATGATAAGCGTGGTTCAGAATTGAGAGGACAGAGCGGGTATAAGTCCACTGAGATGACGATGTAACGTAACGAGTCTAGGGAAAGGCACTTGGCTGGAATTAAACATAACCAGTAGTTAATGTTGTTGAGCAGTCGAGGTATAGTGCGACCAGGATGCGTTTACAATAGAGGACTGTAACATAAGGAGACTTGGAAGAATCCCGAGGCTGCAGTGGAACATATTGTTGTTGTTGTGGTCTTCAGTCCACAGACTGGTTTGATGCAGCTCCCCATGCTACTCTTTCCTGTGCAAACATCTTCATCTCCCAGTACCTACTGCAACCTACATCCTTCTGAATCTGTTTAGTGTATTCGTCTCTTAGTCTCCCTCTACGATTTTTACCCTCCACGCTGCCCTCCAATACTAAACTGGTGATCCCTTGATGCCTCAGAATATTCCATACCAAGCGATCCCTTTTTCTAGTCAAGTTGTGCCACAAGTTTCTCTTCTCCCCAATTCTATTCAGTACCTCTTCATTAGTTATGTGATCTATCCATCTAATCTTCAGCATTCTTCTGTAGCACCACATTTCTAAAGCTTCTATTCTCTTCTTGTCTAAACTATTTATCGTCCACGTTTCACTTCCATACATGGCTACACTCCATGCAAATACTTTCAGAAACTACTTCCTGACACTTAAATCTATACTCGATGTTAACAACTTTCTCTTCTTCAGAAACACTTTCCTTGGCATTGGCAGTCTACGTTTTATATCCTCTTTACTTCGACAATCATCAGTTTTTTGCTCCCCAAATAGCAAAACTGATTTACTACTTCAAGCGTCTCACTTCCTATCCAATTCCCTCAGCATCACCTGATTCAATTCGACTACATTCCATTGTCCTCGTTTTGATTTTGTTGATGTTCATCTTATATCGTCCTTTCAAGACACTGTCCATTCCGTTCAGCTGCTCTTCTAGGTCCTTTGCTGCCTCTGACAGAATAACAATTTCATCGGCGAACCTCCAAGTTTTTATTTCTTCTCCATGGATTTTAATTCCTACTCCGAATTTTTCTTTTGTTTCCTTTACTGCTTGCTCAGTATACAGATTGAATAACATCGGGGATAGGCTACAACCCTGTCTAACTCCGTTCCCAACCACTGCTTTCTTTCATGCCGCTCGCCTCTTGTAACTGCCATCTGGTTTCTGTACAAACTGTAAATAGCCTTTCGCTCCCTGTATTGGACCCCTGCCACCTTCAGAATTTGAAAGAGAGTATTCCAGTCAACATTGTCAAAAGCTTTCTCTAAGTCTACAATTGCTAGAAATGTAGGTTTGCCTTTCCTTAATTCATTTTCTAAGATAAGTCGTAGGGTCAGTATTGCCTCACGTGTCCGCAGTGGAACATAACAAAGAGTTAAGGTGGATTTTGAGCCCAAGAAAATACGAACAGAAATCTAGAAGTTTGGAAATGGTTTCTACTGAACAGGTACTGATAAGGGAACCTCCCCATCGCACCCACCTCAGATTTAGTTATAAATTGGCACAGTTGATAGGCCTTGAAAAACTGAACACAGATCAATCGAGAAAACAGGAAGAAGTTGTGTGGAACAATGAAAAAATAAGCAAAATATACAAACTGAGTAGTCCATGCGCAAGATAGGCAACATCAAGGATTGTCTGAGCTCAGGAGCGGTGTGGTCCCGTGGTTAGCGTAAGCAGCTGCGGAACGAGAGGTACTTGGTTCAAGTCTTCCCTCGAGTGAAAAGTTTACTTTCTTTATTTTCGCAAAGTTATGATCTGTCCTTTCGTTCATTGACGTCTCTGTTCACTGTAATAAGTTTAGTGTCTGTGTTTTGCGACCGCACCGCAAAATCGTGCAATTACTAGACGGAAGGACGTGCCTCTCCAATGGGAACCGAAAACATTTGATCGCAAGGTCATAGGTCAACCGATTCCTCCATAGGAAAACACGTCTGATAATTCTATACGACACTGTTGACGGCATGTGCGTCACATGACAGGAGTATGTTGTCGACCCACCTAACTTGTACACTTGGCGAATGGGTAAAAAGATTCTTCTACCTTGCCCGATTTAGGTTTTCTTGTGGATGTGATAATCACTCTCAAAAAAGTGATGAAAACATAGGAGTTTGTCACATAAACTGAAAATAAAAAATTAAACTACTCAAGGGAAGACTTGTACCAAGGGCTTCTCATTCCGCACCTACTCATGCTAACCACGGGACCACGGCGCTTCTAAGCTCACACTCTCCATGATGTTGCTTATCTTTCACATGGACTACTCAGTGTGTATATTTTGCTTATTTTTTCATAGTTCCACACAACTTATTCCTGTTTTCGCGATTGATCTGTGTTCAGTTTTTCAAGGCCTATCCACTGTGCCAATTTGTAACTGAATCTGAGGGGGGTGCGATGGGGAGGTTCCCTTGTGAGAGGGCCTCAATGAGTGGACTAGAGCGAGCCATGTCCGAGTTTTACAAGCATGATGCTTGCAGGCGGGCGCAGGTCAACCGCGTGGACTGCAGGTAGTTTGACAATAAGTAGAGTATTCAGCCTGCTAACGACAGATACAGTACACATTTTAATGACTTGAAATGAGAGCAGGAAAACTGACGGGTACAGTAAATGCAAGAGCATTAAGTCAGTTAACGAAAAGCAATACATTGAATCAAACCATTCATTCCACCGCAACTGTCTACATTTACTAAGGGATAAATAGTTCTATGATATACAATAAACTATATGTGCCGTAATGGTATTGGCTAGTAGCCACCATAGCGACAAACAACAAAGATTTTATTGTTGTTGAATATTCTATAAGGTTATGTTTACATATCTAAGGGTGTCAAACTAGGCCGTTCTACGCACTTACACTCATAAAATGAAGCAGTATGTTCTCATCAGTTAAACGATTTATTAATCTACGATCTGTTGCTGATCTCAGTATGAATGAGGAGCGCTAGAAGCACAGGTAAGTCGATGTTAATCAGAAATAAAATTGAAACGTAAGCAGATGTGTCAGCAGATGAGTCGCCAATAATCTGTCGATTAGAATACGTATTTTAGTTATAGAATCATTAGTGTAGGAATGGCAGTCAATTCCCATAAATGTAAAAGTGTTGTACGAAGTGCGTAAGTTGGTGGGCAACTGCTCGAACACACATTGGATGAAGAGTCATGACGTTGGCGGACGTTGATGGTGGAAGAGGTGCTCTTGGGAGCAGGAAGGACGGAGAAAAGGAAAGACAGTTCGGGACGTCGAGAAGAAGAGATGTTAGTTTTCTGCCATCAAGGAGTACGGCAGAGTGATTTTACTTTGTTTATGTAGAAACATTTCGGAACGTTTATCGGATCTTGGTTACTTGCATGTAAGTATGCGGGTGAAGGAAATTATGTGTTGAGCACACGTCGCGGATTGATCTTAGTGGGGATTCTGTCGTCTTTAGTGTCACACTACATAATTCAAGATTCTTTGTTATATTTCAGTAATTAACTTTAAGTATAAAACTGCTTGTAGCGGCATCATTCTGTAGGAGTTTGACCTTCCTGAATAAGCCATCAGATTTTAAATGTTAAATCTGCAGTGTTGTCTATATTTATTGCAAAAGTTCCCCGTTTGTTTATGTTTACTAATGTATAATTCGCATAACTTGTCTATCCTCGATTATTCGACCACAGGATCACCTTTTCGTTAGTTATTTTGTTAACACTGCAACAGGGGGTAAAGCGGACGGTGTACGGCTCGTCCCAAGGACTTTTACGAGCCAAACTTTTTTCAGATTCGTAAGTTTGCCCATTGTCACATTAAATGCAGATTAGTAACATCACAATGACCATTTTGTCACCTGAGTATCAGGATCAGAATAACAGCAGGTGGTGGAAAAAGGACAAGCATCTCGCTACGTGCTGCTGTTTCCCGAATGACCATTTCCGCCTAGCGAGGAGCGCAAGTATTAATTTCAGCGTGATTCAAGTTCCACTTCATATAACAAACTTATAGAAAATATTTGTACACAAAACTGTTAACAACAAAAACGTAGTATGATGACAGCACTGGGTAATCCTAAAATATAGCTGTCTTCCTACTTTCCAGACACTTAGACGTAGGATATATTTAGTCATAAGTTCATTTATCACTTAAAGTGACCCTTAATAAATTGTCAACAATTCAAATTGCTTCTGAAAATGAAACGTTTGAATCCTCCAATGATAAAAATTCCTGAAGTCATTTTAGAAGACGTAACCACATAAAAGAGTGCATTTTCAACAGGTTTGCGTTGTTAATGCGTTAAGCACGTCTTTATTAAATATTTTATTGATTTTAGTAACTAAACCACCTATCCTAGGTTGTTTTGTGAGGTCACAAAGGGCACTTTGTGAATTTAATTGCAGAATATTTTCAATGTAAGACCATTTTTCAGTTTAAATAAAAACGGTTGTCACTGTAGAGAGAGAGGGCGTCACAGAGAGTACCTAAGGGCCAGCAAAGATTCACTATGTGGTTTTGTAGTCACGGTGTCCTGCAGCCTTTATGAAGTTGATGAATTCCAGTGTATGAATATACACGGACCAGGTTACTTGTTTTATTTTTTATTTTGACTGGACCAGTATCGATACCTGGTGTCTTTCGCACGAGATGCTTTGTTGATGATTTTATATAGTCATTACTAATAACGATACCCATTATTTATCTGCTAACGCGAGTATTTGCTGTACACATTGTTTTGCTAAGTTAAGACATGCCGTGACTGCTGAATTATGCACCGTCACGTATGATGATACACTTTGAGGAATTTTCTTGCACTAGTGTGTAATAAACTGAACTGACTGGAAATGTAACTAATTTAATGGGATATGGTCAGATACCTTCTCAACTGTCGACTACTAGGTAATTTATCTCATTAACGTAGATCGTATGCCTGACGGCGCTGAGTAAACTACAACTATTGCTCTTTTCAGGATTACATGTGAAGTTACGATTCATTACGGCGATTGGGAGCAGAACAGAATTTTTGGTTTATTTTTACTATCTGATACTGAATCAGCTTATTACACGTCTTACTCTAAAGATCTGGCTGCATCAACGTATCATCGCAGTTACGTATTGGACCTAAATTGAATTTGCAGACTCTGCTGCTACACGCACATTAAATATGATTTAATATCGTATTATAAGAACGCTATGAAGAACTGCCCTCGTATGTTATCGCAGATAATATCATGGACGTTCCTTCCTGCAAGCTAGTAAATTCATTACAAATCCGTCCATTGCCTCTGCAGGGACTACAATTTCCTTTCTAATGGAGAAAGTAACGTCATTAATGTGAATGTCTTCACCAAGATCAAATACTAAAAGCTTTGTTATAGTTAAAATTTTCGGTTTATACCCCACAAAAACTTCGTCTGTTTGGCTGTAGACCAACTTTAATAGAAATCAGCGAATCATAAACGTCTGATATTAACCGCACTAAATGCAATGTGACGTCGGATTTTTTAATTACCTGTGAAATTATTTTCTCGAAAATTCGAAAATTATGCTGAATTATGGCTACGACACTCGTCTTGCAAAGTTAATGAACAATCACATTATGATTCGTGAATTATACAGCGAGACTTGATGTCAATTGCTTCCGTAGGCGGAATTAGGAATTAAGTTTCCCACAGCGACAACTTGCCTAAGGGGAGTGCTTCATGGTATAATAAATGACCTGATCTTTTTACCGATAAGTTTTAATCAGTTATACTTTCTGATTGAGCTATTCAATTTGCAGGTTCTCGTCTATTTTTTTGTACAACTTATTATAATTGGTTCATTTACATTTATGACTGTGAGTTTCTGCCCAATTCACATCGGAATAAATTTGGAATAGAGAAAATTGCTTTAATTCACATACTCCAATAATGAAGCAACTCATGGTTTCACCCAGTCGCACATTTTTGATTTTCTATTGACCTTCAGTAGGACTAAGCTACTGAAATAAACATAATGAATGAAACATACTATAAATGTTAGTTTTTAGTTTAAGACACAAGAAACAATGCTTCCGTTCTGATACCTAACACACAAGGCACTTCTTGTCTATTTTCTTTGAGTCACGTAAGACCATCGTGAGGTTACAAAACGTCACACAGAAAAGTGTGTTCAAGGATATTTTACATATAATGGGTCGCTCTAAACATAAATTAATCCTAAATATCTATTGTAACGAAAATATCTGTTTAGCCAATATGACCACAATTAACTGTTCCAGGCTACAGTTATTTAATTTGCATCTCATTACTCTCCACTGAACTGCCACAAACCTTAATAAAGAAACTAATTATGCTGAGTTTAAACTGTTTGTGCATTGATCAGTTCAAAGTTAGAATCCTCAATACACACTCCCGAGCTCTACAAGTACCAGTACGCTCCTTAACTCTTTATGTGTCTGCCATCCAAGCGTGTTTATCAACGCGTTCCCCACGATATACGCGTTCCTTCATTGTCGTCTAATATATCTTTAATACTTCCCCTTTTTAACCACAATTACTGCAGATGTACAAAAACTGCGGATAGCAAACTTAAATATTTTAAAACAGTTTCAAAATGGAAGTCATGAAAATGTTACAACTTCTTTTAGAGACATTCTAAAATATAGGATTTTTATCATTTGACGTGCCGTCAATATTCTCATCATTGGAGACTGAATGAAATTGAGCTCGAGAGTGCCTGAAGATACTTGTGTAGTCATATAGCACTAGTCAATGTCCGGAATATAACTGCTCGAAAAGAAAACAGCGAGGAAGATCAAAAGTGCTGCCACAGCACTAACTGCACCCGAACATTACTGTTTATATGGCACATTAGGTGGAATTGTCCTGTGACGGTAATTTTTCTTTCTAGAAGTTTAACAGCTAAGTTTATTAAGTCATGTCAATAGATAAAAAAGCTTGGTCATTAGTAGATTGAAAAATATCCGCCGCTTTGCGTATTTGAGCTTATTTGAAATCATGTTAGGATATCTTCAGTCGTTTCGCAAATATTTACGATTCAGAGGTTCAGTGACAGACCCTACGTTTAGGTCAAATTTATATCGCACGGAAACAAATTTTAACTAAAATCTCCGTATCGGAAGACTGAACAAAATTTCAGTCATATTATCCGGAGCGGTGACTTCATTCTAGACGTAAAAATAATAAATTTCTACAGAAAATAATATCTGCATTTTGCACTTTATTTTAACATTGTGTTAGATACTTGCTATTTCGTAGCTAGGATATTGAATTACGTGTTTCTGAAGTGTATTTTTCATACAAGGGAATGTCACCGCTAAGTTCATGGACAAATATTTATGGCTTAATACGTTTCAGTTTAGTAATCGCCTGCACGCCGTTGTGTTCTATGTACGTATTCTTCCTTGGTGGCTATGTGATGCTGGATGAGATCAGGAGGAAAAAGGTGGCAGCTAAATTTCCTAACAAAGAATAAGTCTGCAGGGTGAATGTTAGAAAAATTTGGTACAAACATGTTTCTTCCTTAATTTCTGCGTTTGATATTCGATTAACAGAACGAATTCTGATCGACAACTCAGGTACCGTGGAAAACAGGAGATATAAGTCGTTTAGTGTTTCCCGTAAGAAATCACAGCTGCAAAGCTGCCCAAACTGTGAACAAAGGCAAAAATATCAAATTATTACATGTGTAACTGAAAACTGTCTTTCTCCTCGTTATTTAGAGGTTGCATACTTTCTAATTATTTACATTTTTAGTATGACTTACAGTCTACACTCTTTTAAACCAATACGAATGCCAGAGTTACGAAAAGTTGGATAGGGTTTCTCCAACGACAGAAACCAGAACAAACGGAGAAACAAACTTCAGCGAACGGCAATTATTCAGAAGCAAGTCATTTTTTTCACTGAAAACGATCTCAAATGAACATTTACAAACGATATGTTATAATCTGAAAAATTTTACGCACGTCACAAGATATTGCCCAAATAGTTGATGGCTGAGGTTGAACAAGTACAGCGATAATTACATAAGATAAATGTTAAACAATTAGAATTAGCTTTTTCATTCAATTGGACTCTTTGTTCAAATTTGTAAGCAGATAAATAGTATGTCTATGAGTAATCATGGAACTGTAAAGAATCATAAAAATATATATAAAACAGAGAACCAAGCACAACTCTTGACTGTAATCAGTTTTATCTTCACCATATGTACTATACAGATGGAAACGTTCTACGCTTACCTCTCAGTGCAAAATGGCACAGCAGCATTTGGTGGCAAGGTCGACCACGGACCACGCACGGAGAATGACCGACCGTAGCTTCCACGGGACCGTTGACGTCTTGGGCAGTTTCCCCGTAAAAGACGACGCTCGTCATTCACGAGCAGCAGAGTAGCGTCATGCATGTTTATTGGGTGCTGACGTCATTTCTGTGACCTGACTCGACCTACAGCGCCCTGCCGGGTCACAACGTGGGCCGTATCTGCATAGCCGGCTTTACGACGTCCTTCAGCTTTGACTGTCGATCGGCCCCGTTGTCCGGCGTGCCCTTGGCCCATTTCAGTGCGTGTGGCGACCGGAGGCCGACGTCTCACAACCCTGTAATCTCTTCGATCCCTCATGTCGATGAACCATTAATCTGCTTGAATTCACCAATCGTACATTAGTGCGAAATAACGAGAAGTAAAAGTAATTGCCCTCAAAAACGTGCTGCACAGCCTGAGGGATGTATCTCTTAGAAGGTGAATACTGGAGAAAAAACATTATTCATGGCATACTACATGGAAGTATTTTTCTGTAAGTACCATTAACGAAAAACTAGAAAAGGAACGGATGGTCATCTGTGGAAGCCAGTGCAATGATTTCATCTTTACTTTTAACAACTTTGACATATTTTCTCTCTCAGTTCTCCTGTCTGGATACAGATCTGTATTGAAAAATTCAGTTACGTTTGTACTCTTGAGTGAAATTCATGTACGTAAAAGCTTAAACTGTAGGACACTTTAATTGCGTCAGTCCCGATATCTAACCCAGTTACTGAGGAGCAGCGTAACGGTATAAATACATCGGTAACATCATTGAGGCTGTGGTTAAGACGGACTTTCTCTCTGCCACATCCTTTCCTCGTAGTTTTGCGTGTGAAATTGTTTTGAATTTGGAAGGTAGGATGAGCAAGTACTGTAAGTGGCAGCTTCGGTCGACCTGTGTGGTCGAGTCGGATTTCTTAGCAGATACTGCACTGCCCATCAAAGACAGATAGACGGGTCCAGCTTTCGGTCCTGCACTGCTTCAACATCACAGGTTTCTTTGCGATAAGTCAACAAACGAAACCCACAGCGTGAGTTTCTTCTGACAGTGAAAAGCATTTCAGATTTTGCCTGTAATAAAGGAAATACTGTAGAACTCAGCAGTTGTCGAAGATCCTTCCTGTTTTTAACAATGTCTGCCATTATCCTATGTCTTTTCATATGCCATTTTGTCTCTTTTAGCAATCCTATGCATATTTTGTATTTATTTATTACTTGGAGATGACGCAAAACAGTTTGTTGGTCAACCTGTATAGGTCTCTTTGTGAAGGTATACATATCAGGGACTTCAGAAAGTAAGTTTCACATGTAGGGCCACGGTAAGGCGTTTTCACAACAAGAGCGGCACACTGTCGGAAGAGAGTATATATTCTGCTGTGTTACAGGTAACAGGTGCATCACACTGTAGAAATGAAATGGAACGGCAACTGGAAACGTACTCTGAAGTTGAAATACGGGGTCCGGTACGATTCGCTTGGCAAAACGTCTAAATTGCGCACAGACTCACAGCGAAATTCTGGCGGTTATGGGCCACATGCAATGCCGTGTCCAGTCGTGGTGAAATGGTGCCCATAGTTTTGATTGAGGCTGCACTGAGATGGTCGATGGTTATCAGGAAGGAACGCCATCGACATCGATCACAATATGCAATGTCCAGGGTATCAAGCAAGAACATCCTGGAGGGAAAAGAGACTTCCCGACGATGAGGACGTTGGCACAGTGGCTCTCGAATGTCCCCGTGACAAAAAGTGGTTTTCTATCGTTGAGAAAATGAATGATTGGTAGAACGTTCGAAGAGCTATAGATGTTTTACTATGTAATGTTTGACTGTTTTACGCCAATTTCATTATAATTGATCTCTCTTTGTTCAACTCGTGTGTCTTTTCATACCACGTTGTTGTTAATTTTTCTGCACCGCGTCTGAGTTCAATGAATTTTGTTTCTTCATAGAAAATTCTTAAGCCAGTTTAAGATGCAGTTTCAAGAAGTATTTTGATCGGCACCACTACATCTGCCCTATCTTAGGAAATTAAAGTAATATAATTGGTCATAGTGAGGCATTTCATTTTTAGTTTTCCTTAACCTTGTCTCAAATGGATTCCTTTAATCCCTTTCTCCTGTAAAATATTTTCCCATCCCCTTGTAATACAGTCCAACATTAAAATGGAGGCTACTTCTAAGCGATTGCAAACACGTCGAATCCTTGTTTCAATTCAGAAAAGTTCTGAAGTTACATTTAAAAATTCAGTTCTTGATATTTAGTGGTATCCCATGACTGTTTGTTCAGCCAGTTTCTAAGTTTCTTTGGCATGTCCTCATGTATTTAAATGTTGAGAATAACGTAAGTTATCCGCTCAATTTGCAATCGATAGAAATGATAACTGTGTAGAGGTTACGCATTATTCTAATATTGAATATTTGTTATGGAAATTAACTGCTTAACTCCAACCAAACTTGTTATTCGCCATTTGTGTGTTTTCTCTCTTCTTCTGTCTCATCCAGTCGTTGTTTTGAAAGAATTTGGTACGCGGGAGGTAGTAAGGCGATGACTCTCTAGCTTTTACCGGTTGTCTGGTCTCATTTCCTGTTAATGGGGTGATAAGGACTTTTTTCCAGTCCTCTGAATTTTTTTCTCTTTTTCGATCGATCCTTTGATAATCTACTGTAACCTTCCGATTTTTCAAGTTATTTTCTAGTGTCCACATCACAAGCAATACGTGATCTTCTGTTTACTGCTGCCTTATGGCTGGGTAAAATTTAACAGAAGAGCTGAGGGACAGAGTGTGGCAAATGCCACTTCCTTGAAACTGAGATAAATTTACCTAAATCATAGTACAACAGATAATTTGTTGAATGAATGTTACTTGAAACTATTAACATCATTATATACATCAGACATTAGTAGAACCACGCCTGCAACTTGAAACCAAAAACAAATATGTTATCCTAAAAATGAAAGTAGAAAATAGCACACATTTTAGAGTTTTGGAGTTGGCCCACTACGGGTCTGCGTTTCTCAAGTCAGAATAAAAAAAGCAGAAGTGGGCCTTCTCCAGACTGCCTCTAACTGTTTAGTTTTGCACCTCCCAATTCCGGAAAAAAATATTTTGAATCTGGTTGTTTTGATTGCTTGTTTATAAGCCGGTGGCGGTGACCATAGCGAAGAAACAACAGACGTAACCTTCACATTGTCTCTGGGCGTTTTCATTGGTGAAAGGATAATAGTTTTCCAGCATTCTATTTCATTTAGTTAATCTACTGAAAATAGAGACTAGCCTTTGTGTGTAGTAGATTCAATACTATTGAAATCCCTGTCATTAGGGAGGAAAGAATGACCCGATACTAGAAATTTTAGATCAATTGTCTGAAATATTGAGTGCGATAGACAAGACTGACCCACAGAGAAGTTATGTACTGGTTCCTGTTTTGTCCCCCACACGAGCATGAATATGTTATTAAATGGTCAGCTTTGGTATTTTCGATTTAAGGTAAGATAACAGACGGGATCACACATCAATAGCACTCCTCTGAGCAGTGTGTTCCTCCCACAAATACACTCGTCCTTAACCGTGTTCACGAACATGGACTCCTAGGTTGTATGTCCACAATTTTCGTTTATAAATATAAACTTTATTACCAAGGAAAGGCAGCGTTAATGTTTGCTTATATCATAAGTTGTAATACACGGAACACCATTGTTCTTGGAGTTTGTAATGTCTGCTCTAATCTCACTTTGTACTTCCTCTGAATCCCGGCTACACAACTCCCATTCAGTCTTTAAATGGGAAGTTTCTCCCCACTGATTTACACTAACTCTCATTTTATCACAAACAGAGCATGTGTTACTTGTTGTGTTTTTAAATAAACTGAACTTAGCATTAAATACACTTTTCTAACATTATTCGTTAAGAGGATAATTTTTGTTGTTGCACAGTTTACAATTAAGGTCATACATTTTGCTCAGTGATAGGTCTTTTGATAAATACTGACATTTATCTTTATTTACACGGTTTTAATGACACGCCTCGGCTCTAAAACTTTTTAATATATTCTATCACAAATTCATTGCTGCATCAAGTATCTTGCCTTTTGACTCAGGTTTCTTACATTTATCCAACAGAGTAACTGGAGGAGTAAAACTCAATTGCTTCGCTATTATTCGTGATAATCTCCCATTTTGTATACCATACAAGTTGAGAAATGTGGCTTTGCATACTTTAAAAATACTGTCATCCTGGATGAAAAGGAAGACACCATAACTAAATAATATGCTGGGAACACTACTTAATATAAACCCGAATTAATTATGATTGTAAACCAGTGTGTGGCATTTAAAGTAATAGTTCAGTTCAGTGAGAGAGATCCTACACCAAAATAATTATTGTTTAGAAACTGTATGGTAATGGTTATGGTACTTACCTTCTATTCGATGTAATAAATATATGAATGTTGTTTGTCACTTTCTTCTGAATTAGAATTTTCACGACGTTGATTTATATTCATTACATGAATCATCCCTAAAATACGTGTATTTTACTGGTCGAAATCACTAGTGGACTAGAATTTATCTTGCACATGTACTAGGTCATTTGCTCTCCCACAAGGTTCGAAATATCTTAAGCCGCATTTATAGTGTTCGTCTGTGTATGTTTTTTTTTTTTTTTTGCAGATACACCTTTCCCATTTGAATTAACGTACTCTTCATTCACGTTTCTTTTCCTTTTTCTATTATTTTTCATCCATAACAGTTTTGCAAACATTTCCTCGTCCTTGTAGTTATTTCACTATTTTCTTGCATTTTGTCAGTGTTGTTGAATGTTTACATCACATAGTAGGAGTCGTTTGCTTTGTTCTGATTGGCTGCTTGGATATAGCACACTACATTTCATAAGGGAACTCTAATTTCATAGAGGATGTTTTTTTACCCTGTTAATATGAATATATAGCATTATGAGGAATTTGAAACTAAACAACCTTTTATGGAGTACGTAAATCAGCCTAACATCCACAAATGGAGTCAGCTCCAAAAATATAAAATTGGTTTTGGCCCATTCTGACTTTCAGCCCTTCAGTAATTTTGTTGATTCCTTTCAGTTTAGAAGAGCTTCAGACTTCCTGGCTGGCAGCGATGAATCGTTAACATTTTACGGAAAAATCATATAGGCCGACACACATCAAAGAAGGATTCACAGTAAAAAGTTATCTCTGCGGCTTTCCATCTATCAAGAAGTTGAAATAATTCTATAGGTGCTGACTTTATTGGCGTGCAACAACTGGAGCGGCATCCGAGATAACAGGATCTCCAAAATCAATATCATAGATTCATGATCTAGATCATGGCTATATGAGGGCTGTTTTTTCCAAGGTCTGATTTGCTGCGAAATAGAACCCTGGGTGAAAATATATAATGTTTAATTTGTAACATTTAGCTACACTTTCCAGCTTCTTCTTTACATAGTCACCACTTCAATTTAGGCATTTGTCGTAGCGTTGCACCAACTTTCAAAGAGCCTCGTCATAGAAGGCCGCCTCCTTTGCTTTCAGCCAATTCTCTGCCCTGGTCTGTAGCTCGTTGTATGTGCCAAAACGCTATGTTCATCGCCAGCGATTCATGTGAGGGACCCATCTCCAACCTATATCGCGCGTAATCAAACACTTTCCATAATAAACGCTGCAGGAGCTTCTTAGTTTCAGCTGCAGCGTCAAAACATTTTCTTGAAATGGGGTAGTGCATGATGACAACATTCGCCTTCGCCTGATCTGAATGGCCATTTTCAGGCAGTTTTGCCGAATAGCCTGATCCACTCACTGAATAAGGTATCGGTTGACACTCGCTTCAGTCCCTGACTGTCTGCACTGTGAACAACTGTACGTCCTACTTCCAAGTTCCTGCACCATTGCTGCACTTTTGCTGCCACGCATAGCAGTCAGGTCACGTGGGCTGCATGAATTCCGGCAGAAACCCTCTACATGAAGATGTCGAATGACGGCACGCGCTTAACACCTGGGGGAAGACTCTGTTGTTCTAGACATCTATACATACTCAGTGTGCTCAGAAGTGAAAAGTGCGACGTGACGTAATCGACGGTCATATTAGAGACACTGCACAACACACATCACAAAACTTCGTCAGATTATCATAGTGTTTTTAATTTCCCTAACGATCGGATCTTCAAATAAATAAATCTCTCGTATATGATGCAGGGGGAATGATGGCGTAGAGTAAAATTAGGAGACTAACAGCAAATCGGTGAACAGTGAGAGAGATAAATCTGAACTCAAACATTAGACGAGAGTAAGATACTTTTAAAGTGTGATAAGAAATACTCTGCGAGAAGTAAAATAACGATGAATACATGAGTTATTTAGTATACTTTCGTAGCTAGAACAAATGGTAGAAGCAATGGACAAGATGAGGCAAGCACTTGGCGTATTTTAAAATCACATCGTTACTGTGAGTTTTCTTATCCTTTCATTTGATCTGATAAATTAACCTCATAGACTTTTGCGTATACACAGAGGTATGTAATACCTCCTAACATTTTGTTGAACCTCCTTTTGCCCGGCGTAGTGCAGTAACTCGACGTGTCATCGACGGAGGAAGTCGCTGCAAGTCCCCTACAGCAATATCGAGCCATTCTGCCTCTGTAGCCCTCCGTAACTGTGAAAGTATTACCGGTGCAGGATTCTGTGCTCGCACTCACCTCTCCATTACGTCCCATTAATGTTCTATGGGACTCATTTCGGGAGATATGGATGCCCTAATTATTAGCTCGAACTGTCCAGGATGTTCTTCAAACCATTCGCGATCAGTTGTGGACTGGTGACATAGCTAATTGTCATCCATAAAAATTCCATAGTTGTTTGGGAACATGAAGTCCATGAAAGGCTGCAAATGGTCTGCAAGTAGCCGAACATAACCATTTCCAATGAATCATCGCTTTAGTTGGTCCTGAGGACCCAGTCCATTCTACGTAAAGACAGCACACAGCACTATGCAGCCACCACCAGTTTTCACAGTGCCTTTTTGACAACTCGGTTTTCCAATTGTCTATGCTCCAGCAGATGAGGTCACGAGCACAAAAGCGGCGCTGCAGGCGAAGTCTAGCTGTTAGCAAAGACATTCGCGCGGTCGTCTACTGCCATAGCCCATTAACGTCAAATTTAGCCGCTCTGTCCTAACGGATACCTTCATTGCACGTCCCAAATTGATTTATGCGGTCATTTCACGCACTTCTGCTTGTCTGTTAACACTGACAGCTCTACACAAACTCCGCTGCTCTCTGCCTTTAAGTGAAGGTCGTCGGCCACTGAAATTTGGTTTTCTCGGCACCCTCTTGACACTGTGAATCTCGGAATACTGAATACCCCAACTGTTTCCAAAATATATTGTCTGATGCGTCTGACTCCAATTACCATTCCGTTTCAGAGTCTGTTAATTCCCATCGTGTGGCCATAGTCACGTTGGAAGCCATTGCACAAGAGTCACGTGACAAGAAATGACAGCACCGCCAGTGCACTGCCCTTTTATACCTTGTGTGCGAGATCTTTGTATGTGCATATTACTACCCTACGACTTTTCTCACCTCAGTGTACATTCCCAATATTATTGTCATCAGTCCGAAATCCATTCTGGTGCAGCCCTAGACGCTATTTCACCCTCTGCAGAGGCCGGGGATGGGTGATCTTCACAGAGGCGGGTGGGGGGGGGGGGGGGGGGGGGGAGTGTTGGATGAGGCGTAGGGTTGTTCTCAGGCTGTTGACTTAATAGTTGATCGTGCATGAAAATATCTTTATTAGTCGGACATTTTACTAGTGAACAAACTACAATAATCTTGGCGATACTCTGTGGTGCCAAAACCATCCGTCATGTGTGCTATAAGACAGCAAGTGTAAAGGTGCTAATGCAAGCAGGTGGCGCGGAACCTGCTACGAAGCCAGCGGCTCAATGGGAATGCAGACATGAAATGCATGTGGCTGTGCGTGCGCCAAACGGATGCATTTTTTCAGCTCAGGGCAGGACCCACCAGAAGGCATGGAATCCTCGCAGGGACCCAGTTGTGGAATATAGCTCGCAACAGAAGTACCCGCCTTTGCAAGAGGGCGGCTGCACCACCCTGGTTTCGGGCAGCTGCCCTCCACCGTAGGAGGCTGATTGCGATTGCGACTGGAAGTGGGCCCGGAGGGGGCCGACTGGCTGGAAGGAGCCCGTCCACAGCACCAGACTCGTAGGAAGTTGTGGGCCAGCTGACAGTAGAGGCCAGGTAGCTTACAGAATCATGTCGACTCGTAAAACAGCGTAGACCTCCCTTCTTACGTTGCAGCTGTCACACTACATAATTCTGTCAAAAATGAAGGGTATTTATACTGGCTTGACATGTACTTTTTTGCCAAGGTGTCCATTCCACCACATAGCCCCAACAGTGCCTACCGCGCAGGAGTGAAGTAATCGGTCTACCATACTGCTGTATTTCTGCTGTGTCGCTGTTATTACGACGTTGGTCCTTCACCTGGCTCACGATGTGGTAATTGTCCGGTCCTATAGAGGTAGTTCTTGTTGTATCATCACGCAGTCCCTAACGAGACTATGTTTCGCCGGCTCTGACCTGGCGCGTTCCCTTGGCCTGTTGCAAAAGCCGTGGCAGCGTCACTATTTTATTCAGCAGCGCCAAAAAATGGTAGTGGCGTTTCACAGTTCCCCTTTCCGATAGATCCGACCGCCTGAACTTAGTTCATGGTAATTCTGCAAAGACTCAACGTATATCCTACAAACTGATAACTGTGTGCAGCACATTCGTATTAAACATGGGAAGCTGTAAGTTCGGGGAACTTCCTTCGTTTTTCACTCATAAACAATACCCTATTGACCCCTTACACTTTCTCTCAGAGTAACCTTTTTTAGCAAATCATATTTTCGCATCAAATGGTTCTATTCAGTCCATTTCTTACGTTCGGCACTTAGTTTCGTCTATACAATGGCGTCTTTACTCGCTGTTTTCTAACACCATTCATAACTTTGTCTCTACGACAAATGTTCCTCGGATGCTTTTCGAGAAACCATATCCCTAAAACTATGCTGACGAATAAACCACATATAGTACTACCACAAACAACACGTAGACAGGAAATTCCACTTATTTCTCTCACCTTAATGCTAATGAGAAATGACTTCCTTGTCGGCTGGCGGTAGTGGCCGAGTGGTTGTAGGCTACAGTCTGGAACCATGCGACCGCTACGGTCGCAGGTTCGAATCCTGCCTCGGGCATGGATGTGTGTGATGTCCTTAGGTTAGTTAGGTTCAAGTAGTTCTCTAAGTTCTAGGGGACTGATGACCTCAGAAGTTAAGTCCCATAGTGCTCAGAGCCCTTTGAACCATTTTCGAACTTCTTTGTCAATGGTAAGTTTACTTGCTGCTTGCGGTACTGCATCAACCAAGTTGAATCTTAGCGAATTTGTCTGTAGTTTAATTGGTTCGCGCTTCAGGACACACGAATCATGCGGCTGATTATCAATGGCGACTGTTTCCTTAGAACAGTGTTCGCCCTCCCTCTTACCTCTAGTATCATCGCTTTTTTTTTAACCTCAGGCACTATCTTGTAAAAGGATTTAGCCTTTTTGATCCCACAAGAAGTCTTACAAGCATTTTTCCTATTACCACTTCGTTACTCACATCTGCTACATACTCAAACTTATCGATAGCTTCTCATGCATCCTCTACAGTATTGACAACAAAATTATTGTCTGCAGTTCCACTCTGTATGACACGAAAACCTTCGGCACATCATGCACTTAACCCTTTGAGTCTCAACAACATGAAAGAAAATATTTTAAAATTGTTCACAAAATTTACCTTTGTAAGTAGGCTATTTATGTTTTCTTATTGGCAACGTTACGTGGCGCTCTGTATGAAAATCACTGGCTGTGCTGTGTGCAGTCTGTGGCTAGTTTCCATTGTTTTCTGCCATTGTAGTGTTGGGCAGCTGGATGTGAACGGCGCGTAGCGTTGCGCAGTTGGAGGTGAGCCGCCAGCAGTGGCGGATGTGGGGAGAGAAATGGCGGAGTTTTGAAATTTGTAAGACTGGATGTCATGAACTGCTATGTATATTACGATTTTTCAACACTATTAAGGTAAATACATTGTTTGTTCTCTATTAAGATCTTTCATTTGCTAACTATGCCTATCAGTAGTTAGTGCCTTCCGTAGTTTGAATCTTTTATTTAGCTGGCAGTAGCGGCGGTCGCTGTATTGCAGTAGTTCGAGTAACTAAGATTTTTGTGAGGTAAGTGATTTGTGAAAGGTGTAGGTTAATGTTAGTCAGGGCCATTCTCTTGTAGGGATTATTGAAAGTCATATTGCGTTGCGCTAAAAATATTGTGTGTCAGTTTAAGGACAGTCATGTATAATTATTCAAAGGGGACGTTTCATATGGGTGGTGTCTGTTTTGGTCACGATTTGCGTTGTAAGAATAGACTTGTCGTGTCCAGTTATTGTTTCTGTCGTCACGGAATTGTGACGGATGTGACCTGTAGTGATTGTTTTCCTGTTTTCGCATCCCGCGACTGTCTGTGTCAATTTCTAATACTTGTAAGAGTCCCTGAAAAGCTTCAATGTCGTCTTTGCAACGTCCTGCCAAAATAATATTTCTTAAATGTTCAGGCAATTTGATTAAACAAATGCGGATGAGTTCTGAGGGGCTGTATGGGTTTGACAGGTACTGATTCTTGTGCAACATGTCTTCAAAATATTTCACAAGACTGGAAAATTCAGATTGTTCGAAATGCTTCATCATTATGATGCTATGTTTTACTCGGTCTTGTGTAGCTTGAGACCAATATGCTGAGAGGAAGGCATGATAAAATTCTCCTTCACTGTGGCAATCGTGAATGACCGATCGCATTCTTACAGCTGGTTCATTCTCTAAATAGCCACACATAAATTCTAATCTGTGCTCTAATGACCAGTTGGGAGGAAAACAATGAGAGTATTGATGAAGCCATGCTCGTGGATGAATGTCGTTGCCAGAATTCTTAAATGTTTTAAATTTACGTGTAGTAATGAATAGCTTATAGTCAAAATCATCATGTCGGCGAGTCGCATATAGGTCATTGTTACATCGTTTCGGCGGTTCCGTTTCAAAATTCGGTGCACCTTGCCAATTTCTTTCATAATTTCCGAAATGCGCTGTGTTATTATTTTGTGGCTGTTCCGTATTTCTACGTCCCTCTTCCCGTATTGGGGCGCGAGTGTCCTCTGAAATACGAAATTCTTGTATTACCTGTGTCAGCTGATCTTGTACTTCCCGGATTTCTCTTTGGTGTTGCGTATTAATTTGATTCTGATTTTGTTTGAATTTCCTAATTTGTTCGCACTCTTCTGTGTCATCAAAGACTACCGGTTTCGTGTCATTCAGATTATCATCTACCTTCGTAGATAAATTATTTAGCTGATCCGAAAGTTCAACTACTTTCTCTGATAATGAACTAATTTCCTCCATGTGTCTTTCTGAACCAATTTTCAGAGTATCTACTGTGTCCTTTAAGTTTTCCTGAGTTTTTGCAAGTTCCGTAACCGAATCGGTAGATGCAACTGAGTCAATTTTAGCTTCCAAGGTCTCATGATTTTCATCAACAATAGTTTGCAGTTCTTTTATGGCTGCTTCGTGATTATGTAATGCATTTTCATGCCGCGAAAAAATGGGTTGAAATGCTCACAAATTTGTGTTTTTACGTCATTACAAACTTTTTGACACTTCGATTCAATGTTATGTAACTCAGTAGTTAAATCTTCACGTGTTTGTTCAAGTGTGGTGTCTAACTTCAGAAGATTTTGTTCCATTGTGTCTAACTTTCGAAGATTTTGTTCCATTGTGTCTAACTTTTGAAGCTTTTGCTGTGTTTGTCCCATTTGTTGTTGTTGTTGTTGTGGTCTTCAGTCCTGAGACTGGTTTGATGCAGCTCTCTATGCTACTTTATCCTGTGCAAGCTTTTTCATCTCCCAGTACCTACTGCAACCCACATCCTTCTGAATCTGCTTAGTGTATTCATCTCTTGGTCTCCCTCTACGATTTTTACCCTCCACGCTACCCTCTAATACTAAATTGGTGATCCCTTGATGCCTCAGAACATGTCCTACCAACCGATCCCTTCTTCTGGTCAAGTTGTGCCACAAACTTCTCTTCTCCCCAATCCTATTCAATACTTCCTCATTAGTTATGTGATCTACCCATCTAATCTTCAGCATTCTTCTGTAGCAGCACATTTCGAAAGCTTCTATTCTCTTCTAGTCCAAACTATTTATCGTCCATGTTTCACTTCCATACATGGCTACACTCCATACGAATACTTTCAGAAATGACTTCCTGACACTTAAATCAATACTGGATGTTAACAAAATTCTCTTCTTCAGAAACGATTTCCTTGCCATTGCCAGCCTACATTTTATATCCTCTCTACTTCGACCATCATCAGTTATTTAGCTCCCCAAATAGCAAAACTCCTTTACTACTTTAAGTGCCTCATTTCATAATCTAATTCCCGCAGCATCACCCGACTTAATTAGAATACATTCCATTATCCTTGTTTTGCTTTTGTTGATATTCATCTTATATCCTCCTTTCAAGACACTGTCCATTCCATTCAACTGCTCTTCCAAGTCCTTTGCTGTCTCTGACAGAATTACAATGTCATCGGCGAACCTCAAAGTTTTTATTTCTTCTCCATGAATTTTAATACCTACTCCGAATTTTTCTTTTGTTTCCTTTACTGCTTGCTCAATATACAGATTGAACAACATCGGGGAGAGGCTACAACCCTGTCTTACTCCCTTCCCAACCACTGCTTCCCTTTCATGTCGCTCGACTCTTATAACTGCCATCTGGTTTCTGTACAAATTGTAAATAGCCTTTCGCTCCCTGTATTTTACCCATGCCACCTTTAGAATTTGAAAGAGAGTATTCCAGTCAACATTGTCAAAAGCTTTCTCTAAGTCAACAAATGCTAGAAACGTAGGTTTGCCTTTCCTTAATCTTTCTTCTAAGATAAGTCGTAGGGTCAGTATTGCCTCACGTGTTCCAGTGTTTCTACGGAATCCAAACTGATCTTGTTGTTTGTACAATTTGTACAATTAATACAACAAAATTTGTTGTATTAATTGTAATAACAATGCACTGGTGTCTGAAACATGATACTCAGTGCTTTTCGGCAGTGAATTTGCACCGGCAACATTCACATTTTGACAAGCAGAAAATGTGTCTTGACTTATGTGAGAAAACGGTGAGGACCCAAAACCTGAATCTACAGTATTTGCGAGATTGTGTCCTGTCAATTCGGATTCCTGAGGCGAGCTATTGCCGACCGATCGATCGATAATGCTTCCCTGTTCACTAATTGTTTCACTGTCTACACCATTATTTGCCGCCCGCTCCATTTCCGTATGCACAATTACCAAATTACTACTTTGAATGTCTGTTAATTCATCACACAGTGGTGCTGATAAACTACGCTCGTCGTCACTATTATTTCTCAGTTTACTTTGGAGCCTAGTATTACGTTTTTCACACGCCATTATTGTCACAATATTTCACACGACAACACAGAAAAGCACAATTTGAAAGAGCAAAATAAGAAAACACATTAACATAGCACTGAAAATAATATCTAGTTAATTGCAAGCGCAGTTGCGAAATACTTGGTGCAAATCTACATGCATGCCACAACAACAATGAAAGACTGCAACTACAAAGGAGATTCTCTCTGCAATTACGCGCTCCCTGCCGCCGTTGGATAAGCAGCTGAGCAGCAAGTCGTATACTCCTAGCTCACTCGTTTGTTACATAGTTTAATTCTTAATTTATTTGCGTGTTTTTGGTACTTGCATTGTTTAATTCATAAATTTCGGGCGTATTATAGTATTTGAGAGTGTAGCATCGCGTTTTAGTAGCTGAATAGTGTAATTTCGCTTAGTCTCCTTCCGCCGCCGAGCAGTGTCAGCAGTGCGCAAGTAGCAGCATTACTGCATTTACTAGGCAATCTTGTATTTTAATAACCGTTTAAATTTTGTCGATTTGTTTGCGCTCTCTGTAGATTAGTTCAGACGTTCTTTGCAAAACAGTTTTTAGCATGGACAGGGACTGCAACTGCTGTGTTCGGATGCAGGCTGAGTTGGCATCCCTTCGCTCCCAGCTTCAGGCAGTGTTGGCTTTGGTCACACAGCTTGAGGCTGTTGCCAATGGGCATCACTGTGGGGGTCCGGATGGGGGTTTGTCGGGGACGGCCAGCTCGTCCCACGCATCTCCTGATCGGACTAAGACTGTGGTTGCCCGGGATACTGCCCGCATTGAGGCTGATCCCTCACCTGTGGTAGAGTGGGAGGTCGTTTCAAGGTGTGGCAGGGGGCGAAAGACATTCCGGAGGGCTGAACGGAGAGCCTCTCCAGTTTGTCTGACGAACCGGTTTCAGGCTCTGTCTCAGGCTGATACTGATCTTCGGCCTGACATGGCTGCTTGTCCTGTTCCAGAGGTTGCCCCTCAGTCTGCAAGATCCGGGCAGTTGCAGAGGGTGGGCTTACTGGTAGTTGGGAGCTCCAACGTCAGGCGCGTAATGGGGCCCCTTAGGGAAATGGCAGCAAGAGAGGGGAAGAAAACCAATGTGCACTCCGTGTGCATACCGGGGGGAGTCATTCCAGATATGGAAAGGGTCCTTCCGGATGCCATGAAGGGTACAGGGTGCACCCATCTGCAGGTGGTCGCTCATGTCGGCACCAATGATGTGTGTCGCTATGGATCGGAGGAAATCCTCTCTGGCTTCCGGCGGCTATCTGATTTGGTGAAGACTGCCAGTCTCGCTAGCGGGATGAAAGCAGAACTCACCATCTGCAGCATCGTCGACAGGACTGACTGCGGACCTTTGGTACAGAGCCGAGTGGAGGGTCTGAATCAGAGGCTGAGACGGTTCTGCGACCGTGTGGGCTGCAGATTCCTCGACTTGCGCCATAGGGTGGTGGGGTTTCGGGTTCCGCTGGATAGGTCAGGAGTCCACTACACGCAACAAGCGGCTACACGTGTAGCAGGGGTTGTGTGGCGTGGGCTGGGCGGTTTTTTAGGTTAGATGGCCTTGGGCAAGTACAGAAAGGGCAACAGCCTCAACGGGTGCGGGGCAAAGTCAGGACATGCGGGGACCAAGCAGCAATCGGTATTGTAATTGTCAACTGTCGAAGCTGCGTTGGTAAAGTACCGGAACTTCAAGCGCTGATAGAAAGCACCGAAGCTGAAATCGTTATAGGTACAGAAAGCTGGCTTAAGCCAGAGATAAATTCTGCCGAAATTTTTACAAAGGTACAGACGGTGTTTAGAAAGGATAGATTGCATGCAACCGGTGGTGGAGTGTTCGTCGCTGTTAGTAGTAGTTTATCCTGTAGTGAAGTAGAAGTGGATAGTTCCTCTGAATTATTATGGGTGGAGGTTACACTAAACAACCGAACTAGGTTAATAATTGGCTCCTTTTACCGACCTCCCGACTCAGCAGCATTAGTGGCAGAACAACTGAGAGAAAATTTGGAATACATTTCACATACATTTTCTCAGCATGTTATAGTCGTAGGTGGAGATTTCAATTTACCAGATATGGACTGGGACACTCAGATGTTTAGGACGGGTGGTAGGGACAGAGCATCGAGTGACATTATACTGAGTGCACTATCCGAAAATTACCTCGAGCAATTAAACAGAGAACCGACTCGTGGAGATAACATCTTGGACCTACTGATAACAAACAGACCCGAACTTTTTGACTCTGTATGTACAGAACAGGGAATCAGTGATCATAAGGCCGTTGCAGCATCCCTGAATATGGAAGTTAATAGGAATATTAAAAAAGGGAGGAAGGTTTATCTGTTTAGCAAGAGCAATAGAAGGCAGATTTCAGACTACCTAACAGATCAAAACGAAAATTACTGTTCCGACACTGACAATGTTGAGTGTTTATGGAAAAAGTTCAAGGCAATCGTAAAATGCGTTTTAGACAGCTACGTGCCGAGTAAAACTGTGAGGGACGGGAAAAACCCACCGTGGTACAACAACAAAGTTAGGAAACTACTGCGAAAGCAAAGAGAGCTCCACTCCAAGTTTAAACGCAGCCAAAACCTCTCAGACAAACACAAGCTAAACGATGTCAACGTTAGCGTAAGGAGGGCTATGCGTGAAGCGTTCATTGAATTCGAAAGTAAAATTCTATGTACCGACTTGACAGAAAATCCTAGGAAGTTCTGGTCTTACGTTAAATCAGTAAGTGGCTCGAAACAGCATATCCAGACACTACGGGATGATGATGGCATTGAAACAGAGGATGACACGCGTAAAGCTGAAATACTAAACACCTTTTTCCAAAGCTGTTTCACAGAGGAAGACCGCACTGCTGTTCCTTCTCTAAATCCTCGCACAAACGAAAAAATGGCTGACATCGAAATAAGTGTCCAAGGAATAGAAAAGCAACTGGAATCACTCAATAGAGGAAAGTCCACTGGACCTGACGGGATACCAATTCGATTCTACACAGAGTACGCGAAAGAACTTGCCCCCCTTCTAACAGCCGTGTACCGCAAGTCTCTAGAGGAACGGAGGGTTCCAAATGATTGGAAAAGAGCACAGATAGTCCCAGTCTCCAAGAAGGGTCGTCGAGGAGATGCGCAAAACTATAGACCTGTATCTCTGACGTCGATCTCTAGTGAAATTTTAGAACATGTGTTTTGCTCGAGTATCATGTCATTTCTGGAAACCCAGAATCTACTATGTAGGAATCAACATGGATTCCGGAAACAGCGATCGTGTGAGACCCAACTCGCTTTATTTGTTCATGAGACCCAGAAAATATTAGATACAGGCTCCCAGGTAGATGCTATTTTTCTTGACTTCCGGAAGGCGTTCGATACAGTTCCGCACTGTCGCCTGATAAACAAAGTAAGAGCCTACGGAATATCAGACCAGCTGTGTGGCTGGATTGAAGAGTTTTTAGCAAACAGAACACAGCATGTTGTTATCAATGGAGAGACGTCTACAGACGTTAAAGTAACCTCTGGCGTGCCACAGGGGAGTGTTATGGGACCATTGTTTTTCACAATATATATAAATGACCTAGTAGATAGTGTCGGAAGTTCCATGCGGCTTTTCGCGGATGATGCTGTAGTATACAGAGAAGTTGCAGCATTAGAAAATTGTAGCGAAATGCAGGAAGATCTGCAGCGGATAGGCACTTGGTGTAGGGAGTGGCAACTGACCCTTAACATAGACAAATGTAATGTATTGCGAATACATAGAAAGAAGGATCCTTTATTGTATGATTATATGATAGCGGAACAAACACTGGTAGCAGTTACTTCTGTAAAATATCTGGGAGTATGCGTGCGGAACGATTTGAAGTGGAATGATCATATAAAATTAATTGTTGGTAAGGCGGGTACCAGGTTGAGATTCATTGGGAGAGTGCTTAGAAAATGTAGTCCATCAACAAAGGAGGTGGCTTACAAAACACTCGTTCGACCTATACTTGAGTATTGCTCATCAGTGTGGGATCCGTACCAGATCGGTCTTACGGAGGAGATAGAGAAGATCCAAAGAAGAGCGGCGCGTTTCGTCACAGGGTTATTTGGTAACCGTGATAGCGTTACAGAGATGTTTAATAAACTCAAGTGGCAGACTCTGCAAGAGAGGCGCTCTGCATCGCGGTGTAGCTTGCTCGCCAGGGTTCGAGAGGGTGCGTTTCTGGATGAGGTATCGAATATATTGCTTCCCCCTACTTATACCTCCCGAGGAGATCACGAATGTAAAATTAGAGAGATTAGAGCGCGCACGGAGGCTTTCAGACAGTCGTTCTTCCCGCGAACCATACGCGACTGGAACAGGAAAGGGAGGTAATGACAGTGGCACGTAAAGTGCCCTCCGCCACACACCGTTGGGTGGCTTGCGGAGTATCAATGTAGATGTAGATGTAGATGTAGCAATAAACAATAGCTACACTAATTACACAAACTACAAGAAAAAAATCAGAAGATTCCAGTGAGGTATCCTCGGCTAAGGGTCGACATATGAAACGTCCCCTTAGAACAATTATACATGACTGTCCTTAAACTGACACACAATATTTTTAGCGCAACGCAATCTGACTTTCAATAATCCCTACAAAAGAATGGCCCTGACTAACATTAACCTATACCTTTCACAAATCACTTACCTCACAAAAATCTTCGTTACTCGAACTACTGCAATACAGCGACCGCCACTACTGCCAGCTAAATAAAAGATTCAAACTACGGAAGGCACTAACTACTGATAGGCATAGTTAGCAAATGAAAGATTTTAATAGAGAACAAACAATGTATTTACCTTAATAGTGTTGAAAAATCATAATATACATAGCAGTTCATGACATCCAGTCTTACAAATTTCAAAACTCCGCCATTTCTCTCCCCACATCCACCTCTGCTGGCGGCTCACCTCCAACTGCGCAACGCTCCGCGCTGTTCGCATCCAGCTGCCCAACACTACAATGGCAGACAACAATGCAAACTAGCCACAGACCGCACACAGCACAGCCAGTGATTTTCATACAGAGCGCTACGTAACGTTGCCAATAAGAAAACATAAACAGCCTACTTACACCTTTATTGTCTTCGTAAGCAATAGTTATAACAATTAATTATCAAAAAGTAAACTACAGATTGTTTTATGGAGGTGGCTTCACTTCTTAACCACGGGGTCATACAGTTACCAACCCTCCACCATTTCCTGTTGAAACAAGCTCAGGAACACTTCCACGGGAAATATTACAGCTTAAGTCAACATTTGAGAGAAGTCACGCACAGCTGCTAATTTGTACGATGTTAACCACCATTTTCGTAAGTTTATCATGACATCTTCACTGACGTTTTCAATATCGTCACCAACCTGCATTTTCAGTGAGTAGTTCAGGACCTGGTAAAGGAGTTGAAGTTCCTGATGTACCTGCCTGATGGAGAAATTCACAGGAGCATCCTCGGGGTAACTTTATGTGTTAGATGCCTTTGAATCCAAGTCATTCGGAATTTCTTCTTCTAAAAGAAGGTCGTTTAGATCACGAGTGACATCTCGAAACGCCCACGAACAAATAATGCCTAAAACAAATTATAGTCCTAAATAACACAAAAAATCGGGCCTAAAATTTAATAAATTTACTCCACTTATAAAATCAATTATAAAAGTACGTACAGCCCCAGTGGTTTTCTGTCAAACTATCTCATAAGAGCTGTAATAAAAACTCAAATTTATGTTACAGTAACTTTCAATATCCTTACTTTCACTGTCAATGACTTCAGTATGATCACTACGCAAAAACCTCACGTAAAGTATATTACGTAACAAAAATTTGCAGACACAGGTCTCCTAGGATGTCAAGCAAATTATGTACCAAAAATTTGCAGACGCAAGTCTCCTAGATTTACGTAGCAAACACTCCGCGTCGACTGTTGAGCTGGCCGCTGTGGCCGAGTGGTTCTAGGCGCTTCAGTCCAGAACCGCTCTGCTGCTACGGGCGCAGGTTCGAATCCTGCCTCGGGCATGGATTTGTGTGATATCCTTAGGTTAGTTAGTTTTAAGTAGTTCTAAGTCTAGAGGACTGATGACCTTAGATGTTAAGTCCCATAGTGCTTAGAGCCATTTGAACCTTTTTTTTTTCGACTGTTGTTTCGAACGCTGTAAGCGACTGCTGCATTGTACTACATTCGTACAAGTACCTCAGCGAACCGCATAGCATCTCTATCTTGCAATAGCATCGGTGTTTCAAGTAAAAATAACTAGCTATTCATAAACAAATTAGTAAATTAGTGGCTTTAGGCAGAAACCAAACGACTATCGCCCATTTGGGTAGATACTACCGCACTTAAATCAAAATCACCTGTGTTGTTACTCACATATTTATTCACTTCATCTAGTACTACAGATGATCGAGACTCCGCAATTTAACAAGATCTTGGAGTATATAATTCTGCAGTACTCACCTTAACTCCTTCGTCACAACTACGTTCTGCATCTGCACAGGTATTATCATTTTCCCTTCACGCAAACCTCTCCAAAAACCGTGTATTTCTTATCCCTGGAGAAACATATCGATTTTCGTTTTTAGCCAACCAGTAGTCTAATTCATTCTGCCTGTTCTCCACATGATCTGGAGTAGCTCTACTGCACAAAGCTATGTTCTTTCCCCCAACCTTCGTTTTTTTCGCTATATCTGCCTGATTTGCCTCCATAGCTGTTATTTCCTTAGACATTTTTCCATTGTTTGTTCGCGACTTATCTAACAGGGACCCTAATATCTGCAACGGTTCTCCCACGGTAGCCCCTGTGGTATCGACAACAACGTGATAAACCCTCTTTCTATCACACATCCTCTGTTCAATAAACACAACAAAGGTCAACACCAGCATAACTAAAATGAAACGATAAGAAGAATAATTAAATGTAACACTATCGCAATACTTCTCAACAAAATTCAGCTTCACCTGCTGAAGCGCTACACATGGTTAACAACTTATACACTTCTAGACAATGAGCCACAACCCATGCTCGTAAGACACACTGCCCGTAGGCGAAAACTAACATTCATATTTACACCCCTTTATAGCGCTGATATTACTTGCCACATTTCAAATAAAAAAAATTAACGTCTGGCAAAAGGTCAATCGACTGTCCATGATAAGTGCACTCCAAAATTACACAAAAAATCTCTTCAGTGGCGAAATTGCGTTTATCGAGGCTACAGTTGCTGCTGCGATGTGATGCTGCGTCCAGATGCAGACGCCCTTGTCGGGAATGTTGATTCTGCTGCTCACACTTCTGTCACCAAACTGCAGACGCCCTGGGTGCATGACTTCTACAGATGCTAGATTGATATGAGACAGTGGGTTGTTCTCGGGATGTTGACAGGTGATTTTTCGTGTAAACATCATTATTCATCAAACATTGTATTAATGAACAAATCATTATAGTCGTGGCGACACTCTCTAATTGCAACGTCCCACAGGAAGTGTGCTGAAGACAACGAGTGTGAAACAAGCAAGTGGCCCGCAGCCTACTCCGTTGTCAGCCACTCAGCGTGAATGCTGATATGAGGTGTGTGTGGCAGCGTGTGCACTCTCTGCATGCAGCTTTGTAGCTCAGAGCAGATTGCACTGGAAGGCACGGAATCCCGACATGGACTCTGTAGCGAAGGGCAGCTCTCAGCAGTAGTGGCCATCCCTGCAAGCGGATGGAGACTGCGATAATACGCCCACACAGGCGAGAGTGGGTGGGCGTCTGCACCTCCCTGATCTCGAGAATTTACCCTCCGGGGTAGGAGGCTGGCACAAACTGGAAGTAGGCCTTAGGCCCAGAGGTGACCCGCCGGCTGGAAAGTGCCAAGTCCACAGCAATCTACTTTTATCCAGTAGTAGGCCTGCGGTTAATGGAGTCCAGGTCACAAGGTGGTAGCCTGTAGAACTATGTCGAATCGTGGACCTGCGAAGACCTCCCTCCGTAGCTTGCACCTTCCAGATTGCATACGTCTAACTAAATCTGAGATATAGAAGAGATACTGAATTTAATTGATGAAAGGAGGAAATATAGAAATGCAGCAAGTGAAGCAGGCAAAAAGGAATACAAACGTCTCAAAAATGAGATCGACAGGAAGTGCAAAATCGCTAAGCAGGGATGGCTAGAGGACAAATGTAATGATGTAGAGGCTTATCTCACTAGGGGTAAGATAGATACTGCCTACAGGAAAATTAAAGAGACCTTTGGAGAAAAGAGAACCATTGCATGAATATCAAGAGCTCAGATGGAAACCCAGTTCTAAGCAAAGAAGGGAAAGCAGAAAGGTGGAAGGAGTATATAGAGGGTCTATACAGGGGCGATGTTCTTGAGGACAATATTATGGAAATGGAAGAGGAGGTAGATGAAGATGACATGGGAGATATGATACTGCGTGAAGAGTTTGACAGAGCACTGAAAGACCTAAGTCGAAAAAAGGCCCCGGGAGTAGACAACATTCCACTAGAACTACTGACAGCCTTGGGAGAGCCAGTCCTGACAAAACTCTATCATCTGGTGAGCAAGATGAATGAGACAGGCGAAATACCCTCAGACTTCAAGAAGAATATCATAATTCCAATCCCAAAGAAAGCAGGTGTTGACAGATGTGAAAATTACCGAACTATCAGTTTCATAAGTCACAGCTGCAAAATACTAACGCGCATTCTTTACAGACGAATGGAAAAACTGGTAGAAGCCGACCTCGGGGAAGATCAGTTTGGATTCCGTAGAAATGTTGGAACACGTGAGGCAGTACTGACCCTACGACTTATTTTAGAAGAAAGATTAAGGAAAGGCAAACCTACGTTTCTAGCATTTGTTGACTTAGAGAAAGCTTTTGACAATGTTGACTGGAATACTCTCTTTTAAAATTCTGAAGGTGCATGGGTAAAATACAGGGAGCGAAAGGCTATTTACAATTTGTACAGAAACCAGATGGCAGTTATAAGAGTCGAGGGGCAAGAAAGGGAAGCAGTCACTGGGAAGGGAATGAGACAGGGTTGTAGCCTATCCCCGATGCTATTCAATCTGTATATTGAGCAAACAGTAAAGGAAACAAAAGAAAAATTCGGAATAGGTATTAAAATCCATGGAGAAGAAATAAAGACTTTGAGGTTCGCCAATGACATCGTAATTCTATCAGAGACAGCAAAGGACTTGGAAGAGCAGTTGAATGGAATGGACAGTGTCTTGAAAGGAGGGTATAAGATGAACATCAACAAAAGCAAGACGAGAATAATAGAATGTATTCGAATTAAGTCGGGTGATGCTGCGGGAATTAGATTAGGAAATGAGAAACTTAAAGTAGTAAAGGAGTTTTGCTATTTGGAAAGTAAAATAACTGATGATGGTCTAAGTAGAGAGGATATAAAATGTAGACTGGCAATGGCAAGGAAAGCGTTTCTGAAGAAGAGAAATTTGTTAACATCGAGTATTGATTTAAGTGTCAGGAAGTCGTTTCTGAAAGTATTTGTATGGAGTGTAGCCATGTATGGAAGTGAAACATGGACGATAAGTAGTTTATACAAGAAGAGAATAAAAGCTTTCGAAATGTGGTGCTACAGAAGAATGCTGAAGATTAGATGGGTAGATCACATAACTAATGAGGAGGTATTGAATAGAATTGGGGAGAAGAGGAGTTTGTGGCACAACTTGACTAGAAGAAGGGATCGGTTGGTAGCACATGTTCTGAGGCATCAAGGGATCACCAATTTAGTACTGGAGAGCAGCATGGAGGGTAAAAATCGTAGAGGGAGACCAAGAGATGAATACACTAAGCAGATTCAGAAGGATGTAGGCTGCAGCAGGTACTGGGAGATGAAGAGGCTTGCACAGGATAGAGTAGCATGGAAAGCTGCATCAAACCAGTCTCAGGACTGAAGACTACAACAACAACAACAACAACAACAGTTACGCTGGCTTTGTGTGTACTTCTTTTGCCAAGGCATTCATTCGCGTAACATAGCCCTAACAGAACCTACGGCGCGGAGGTAAAGTAATGGAACTACTTGGGTGCAATAATCCACGTTGGACCCTCAGCTGGCCCGCGATGCAAAAGCCATGGCAGTTTCCTTATTTTATTCAGTAGCCTCTAAGATGAGTGGTGGTGCTACACATCCAAATGTCTCTTCAGCACAGCTATGCCAACTTACAAGTCTTGGTCACTCCCCACAATATTTCCCCCCCCCCCCCCGTCCCCCCCAAAACTTCATGCCATTACCATTCAACTATTCCTTGATGTCTTAGCATCTGTCCTATCTGGCGATCCAATCTTACAGTCAAGTCATACTATAAATTTATTCTCTCTCCGGTTACATCCAGACACATCTCATTAGTTATCCGAGCTGGTCTCAATCTTCAGTATGCTTCTGTAGCAGCACATTTCAAAAGTCTATACTTTCCTCTCATACACACTGCTAATCGTCAAGGTTACGTATCCACACAAGAATATTCTCTGGACAAACTGTTTCAGAAACGTTTCTCTAAAACTAAATTTACACCAATGAAATAAAATCCCCACACCACCAAGAAGCTGTGCAAGATCAATGAAAGTTAGTAGGCGTGTTTCTACATCTTAAAGATAGCGTCTATTCAAATTTCGAGGCACTCGCATAAGAGCGAGATTAGGCGCTGCAGTCATGGTCTGTGCGGCTGCTCCCGGCGGAGGTTCGAGTCCTCCCTCGGGTATGGGTGCGTGTGTTTGTCCTTAGGATAATTTAGGTTAAGTAGTGTGTAAGCTTAGGGACAGATGACCTTAGCAGTTAAGTCCCACAAGATTTCACACACATCTGAACAAGAGCGGCATTAGCATCGTCACTGCGAGGATGCAGATCAGGTTTGCTTTAAATATGTGCTGTAACGGTCGTGAGCGTTAGTTAAGTTTGAGATTGGACGTCGTGAGCTGATGTTAATCAAGAATGTCTTTAAGACGACGAAGACACTAGTATCAATAACGTACTGAGCTTCAACGAAGTCTTGTGAATGAACTACGAGAAGCTGGATGTTCCTTCCGCGATACAGCAGAAAGCTACGGCAGGAATGTAGTCACTGTGTGTGATTACTAGCAGTGGTGCTCTCGGGAAAGTAGTCACAAGAAGACCGGACTCCCGACGGCCAAGTGGCACTATCGAGAGGGAAGACCGTCGTGTTCGGCATACGGCTGTTACACATCGTACTGCGTCTTCAGCAGCAATTCGAGCAGAAATTTGCACCTCACTGACACAACAAACTGCCAAAAGTCGGTTTCTTCTACGAGGGCTCCGAGCCAGACGTCTTGTAGCGTGCATTCCTCTGACCTGTGACCACCGCCGTTTGGGACGTAAAGCGAGAGCTGATTGGAGGGCAGAGTGAAGGTCTGTTGTGTTTTCTGATTAAAGGCAGTTCCTCCTCGGTATCAGTGATGAACTTGGGACGGTTAGAAGGAGGTCAGGTGAGCTCCTGCAACCAACTTGTCTGCCGTCTAGACACACTGGACATAAACGTGGAATTATAGTCTGGGGTGTGATTTCGTACTACAACAGGAGCGCTCTTGTGGTTATCCCATGCACCCTCACTGCCAATTTCTACGTTGGTCTGGTAATTTGATCTGTTTTGCTGTCGTCCATGAACATTATTCCATGTGGTAGTTTCCAACAGGATAACTCTCGCCCTCATACAGCTGTTGTAACCCAATATGCTCTACAGATTACCGACATGTTGCCCTGGCTTGCTCGATCATCAGATCTGTCTCCAGTCGAACACGCATGAGACATCATCAGATGACAACTCCAGCGCCATCCACAAACAGCATTAACCGTCCCTTTATTGACCGACCAAGTCCAACTCCACCCCACAAACTGACATCCGGCACCTGTATGACACAATTCATACATGTTTTCATGCTTTCGTTCAACATTCTGCAGCGGTTATTAGTGTGCCAGCATTTCACATTTTCAGTGGCTTTCATCGCAGTTACATTAACCTGTTAACTTGTAACGATAGTCACTTAAATATATCCCCTAGAGAAATGTAATCCCGAAATTTCATGACTTTACATTACTTATTTCTTGGTGTTGGGATCTTTTCTGTCAGTGCATATTCGATTCTAACAAATTTCTTTTCTTTAGAAACGTTTTGTTACTATGTCCAGTCTTCATTTTACGTCCTCTTCACTTCAGTCTCCCTAACATACTTTTCCGGCCAAATAGCAAAACTGTTCTACTTCTTTTAAGGTCACATTTCCTAACATAGAACCTTCAGCGTCTCCTCATTTAATTCGACTACATTCCGTTACCCTGAATTTGATTTTAATTTTTACCATCTAACCCCTTTTCAAGACAACATCCATTTCGTTCAACGGCTATTTCAACCTCTTTACTCCGTAGAACAATTTTTTAAATTTCTCCTTCGTTTACTTTGATGTCTCCGCAATGTACAGATTGAATGACATCGGCGTCTCACTCGTTTTCAACTGCTATAACGTTTTCGTATCCAACGATTCTTATAGCCGAAATCTGTTTTCTGTACAGGTTGTGGATAACCTTTCACTTCTTGTATTTTATCCCTGCCATTAGAATTTCAAATAGTTTATTCCACTCTGCATTATTAAAATCATTTCCACAAATGTGCGAATGTGTGTTTGCCTGCTTTCAATCTACTTTATAACATCAGTAGTAAGGAAAGTATTCCCAAGTGTCCCGTATTTCTCAGGAACTAAGGCTGATCTTCACCCAGAGTTGGCTTCTACTAGTCTTCCCACTCTTCTGTAAGCTGAGATTTACGTATGCACATAGAACAACTTCTATGAAAGACCTTTACATAATATTAGAAACACATTCTGCCCTCAAGAGGTATGATCACTTTACTGTAGGACCTGGAACTTACCGCCAAGTATCTTAACAAAATCGGACTCTGATTTAACGGGGACTGAATCTACGCAGCAATCAGAACGCTGGAATATGTTTGGCGCTATATTCACGTCAGAAAGATCACTTAAATATAAAGAGCTGTAAAAAGGAATGACTTCTCAATGTTGCGTAGTTTAACCGAAGAAGCAGATAAGTTTTTAAGGAACTGTCGAAACTGGTAAGTTTTTTATCTTTAGCTTGGTCAAGATCTTCTGTATTGTAGAAACGTTATGATATGCTGAAGATTGCAAACCCGGCGGTATCTGTTTTGAAGTACAGTCAAATTCTTAAGTTTAAACTCGTTATGCAAAATTCAATAATAAGTATAACCATCATTAACACGTGTCATCTTGTGTAAGCAAGGACGTAAGAAAACTAAAAGGATCGAAATCTGGATTAAATGTTCTGAAGGTAGAATATTTAGCAAGCTGTGCTGCTAATAACATGTATGATAAACAACAAAAGTTAATGGCATGTTCTAGATTTTAGGCAGCAGTCCTTAATGTATACTTGCTACGAATAAAAACAGTATGAGTTCCGTAAGTTCAAACGGAGTTGAACTTTCAACGAAGACGTGCTTCAACATAGAGACAAGGATGTCGATGAATCTGCATGCTCTCTTATAGCCATCCAGAGAGGATCTGAGTACGTAACATATTAGCCACACTTAGTTGTGAATGTTCCTACTCTATCCAGTCGTTCCAAACACAAACTCGTTATTTGTTGCGGTATGACTGGTACAAGACGAAATGGCCCGCTGAACAAACCGGTTTCTCGGGAAACCGACATTCTACCCAGTTTGAAGTGACTCATATCACAATACTGCACTTCATTGACTTCATCGAGGCTATTTGACTCTTTCTCGTTTCTACTTTGTTTGACAACTTTTCAGTAATTAAGCTTGGCGTCGCACAGACTTTTCTGTCATACTTTATTGGGTTTCGTATATAACCTCTCCCTGAAATTTACTCGCTGGCTGTTGGTACACTTTCTTGCATATTCCACAAGTTTGGATTGAGTTTGGTCACTATTTCTGAGACCTGCTACTTTCAGTTCAGCTATTAACAGTTTTAGGGCAATTCTGCTTGTGTTACATCTACATTAATAGACGCTCCAGTACGATATTCCTACGTTGGCGTTATTATTCTTTGAATGCACTGCTGATTCCTATTGTTTCACTCTTATAATTTACTTAAAGACCTACAATTAAGTTTAATCTACGAATTTCATCTATTTCAGCAACTGTCTCCCTTTTGTTTGCTACTATGTCATCTACTGTCCTAATTTGACAAATGTGATGTCAAGCAATTATCAGTTTCTTTTTTGTTTCCTCGTACTGGAATAGTTTCCAATTTTATCTCGCATCAAACTGCATTGTAATTCCCCCTTATTCTCTCACAGTTATTACCGAACAGTTTCATCTAGCTCAACACACATTATGACGTTATTATTGTCATTTACTTGTAACTTGTACCTTCCCTGTATTAGCTGATCTGTTTCTTTGAGACTTTCCCCTCCCTTTTTCGCACCAATAATATATTATGCTACTTATATAAGTACCTTTGTTATACGACTCCCCCTTCTGTGTGTGTCAGAATAATCTTTATTTTCTTTAAGGTCCTGGTCTTGTTGCTTGATTGAATCTACTATACGTCTTGAGACCTTCCCAATTTACAGTTGTGGGTTCTTAAATGATAATTTTGTTTGTCTCTAGCTTCACATTTATTTTTACTGTGCATCTTACTATTCTTTGATTGTTTCTAACTATAGAACGGCTTAGGACCATAAAATACTTCGTTGTATGATAAAATGTAGTCCGTTTCACATATAGCTGCACTTCATCTTTGACAAACCAACTTTCTATCAGTATTCCTTTTTATTAACAGCAAAAATATTGTTCTTCTCAGTAAATTCTAGTGATTTATTAGTTCCGTCTCTTCTGATATCATAGTCAAACGTATCCCACTGACGAATTGTTCCTTAGCTTTAGTCGTATTTTCACTTTAAAATTCTCCAGTGTCAGCTTGTAGTGGGAACTCCATCATTTGTCATCTTCTCTACTTCCACATGAGACTGTACACCAGGAGGAGAGACTTGAATTATTCCCATATAACATTTTTAAATAAATCTTACTGTTGTATCTAAGGTACCCTCTTTTTATCCACTTTTTGAAATAAAGAGTGAACCTAAGCTTCCTTCTTGCAATTTTCGCCTATAACAAACCAGTTTATGATTTAAATTTTATTTATTGTTTTCGGATTTTTGTCAAACGTCTAATAACATTACTATTTCCAATTTGAAGTACAGGTGTGTGTGCTCTCATTCTATGGCATATCGAGTAGCTTGGGTCTGTTGGTGTCAGTCTTGTTCTACAGAATGATTCAAATAGTTAAAACGGCTCTGAGCGCTATGGGACATAATATCTGAGGTCACCAGTCCCCTAGACTTAGAACTACTTAAACCTAACTAACCTAAGGACATCACACACATCCATGCCCGAGGCAGGATTCGAAACTGTGACCGCAGCAGCAGCGCGATTCCGGGCTGTAGCGTTCGACAAACTTTCATTTACACGGTATAAATTACACCAATACATTATCATTCTATCGCGTACTCCTCAATTTGCTCAAACTGTTCATATTTCTCTTTCACAGATATCTCTAATATCTCAAACACTTGAAATATGCTAAATTGCAATTTCGGGAAGTCTACATTATATTAACGGAATTTCATATGAAAGGTTTCTTTGATAAGTATGAGTCTATGACAAGAGATCATTTAATCCAATCGATTATCATGGCTTAACAAAGCTCAGAACGTAATGATACCGTCAGTCAAAATGTGTGGAATGCGCTGTCACTAGGAGTAAACTGAAATTATCAATAAATTCGCGGAATAATGAAAACATGAATAAAAGTCAGTTATTACCTTAGAGTAACTTTCCCCGTAAAAATAAATGAAGCCAAATGCCAGAGAGACGGAGCGACGTTCAGAGAGACATGATACCGCACTGTTTCCACGCAATACCTCAAGCTACAGTAATTTTGCACCTTCCACCCTCAATGTACGTTGATGCTGTAACACAGAAACATGGCGCAATCTACTGTTTAATAAGAAAGGGCCAACTCATAACCAGTTTAAGCGCTTCCAGGCGGGACGACACCATAATGAAAAACAGTAAACTCACATTTAGGTCCAAGTGTACTGTCAGAGGAGCACTGGATCGCTTCTCACCTGTTTTCTTCCAGTGAAGATGCGAAACATCAAAGAATCAGCCGCTTTCATCAAACAAGAATGCGTTGAAGAGCTTGCGAATTTTATTGTAGACATCATTACAAAGTTTTTCGTGCACTGATAATTAGCTCTGGAAAAATAACAATCAATCCACAAAAAAATCGATAAAAGTGATAAACACTACTCAGTTTTTGAAATTACTTTGTTTTGATAGTCAGTTTCCAAGACATGGCAGATTTCTAGCATGGATTCTTGTCTTTTAAAGGCACGTACAAATTTACTTAAAATCCGTATCCAGAAAATGTCTCGGCATTCTAAAGTTTTCGGCAAGTCCTTGTAATACTAATAAAAATGTTATGCAGTACAGAACAGTGTTGCACCTTGGAACTCTTTCGTATTTAGAGAGCTCTGCAACAGAGGTTTATTATATTTTCTTGTTCCATTTTTAGATGATATATTCACTTTTTGTGACCCACGTGATTAAAAAAGTTACTCAGAAAAAGAAAGGGTTTTCCAGATACGTAAAACTGTTTCAATATCATGATAATCTACCGAGGAACAGATACATTACACTGCGTTACGTTAATACTTGTTCCGTACATCATGAATACGACATTTCGTTTGTTGTTGTTGTTGTTGTTGTTGTTGTTTCTGTTGCGTCTAGAGGACGCTCAACATAGCGGTCATCAGCGCTCGTATGCTGACTGTGCAAGGCGAATGGTGCTATAGCACATAAAATGAAGATAGCCTAAATACAACATAACACCACATACGCTCCCTTGTACTCTTTCTACATACACACACATGACTTCACTGACCGGTACAATGGAGAAGCAAGTCAAGGCAGTCCATTACAAACAATAATATTTAATCTGGACAGTCACTAAAAGGCGAGTCCAGAAAAGAAGATCGGTGGATCATAAAAATAGTAACTGGATGAGCCAGTCGCCCTTCAATATACTAAAAGCTTCGATGTAAGAGCTTAGGTAGAAGGGAAGACAAAACACAAAATCGTAAAACACATATCACATTCGACTAATTATCACCTAAAATTGAGGGCAAGCCCGTCGGTCAACCAGCTGGAACCCTCTCGTCATTATATAGAATAAAGTCGGTTAAAATGTGGCGAACCATAATCATCACACCACATGCATCACGTCTGAGAAGGAAGCCATGGGTCAGGGGTCTGTGTCCTATTCGAAGTCGCGTTAAACAGACTTCACGACTTCTAACTGGCCGGGAGGAGGTGCGCCGTAGGGTCACAGTCTCTTTTATTCATCGCAACTTATTTCCCGTCACGCCCAGCCACTCTTCCTCCCAAAGACGCATGACAGACGTTCGCAGCAGTGACAGCTCACCGTGCGGAGGGATAGGGCAGTCAGTTACGTTGGGAAGGGTACATGCCTCCTTGGCCGTGGTATCGGCAAACTCATTCGCACGGATACCCACTTGTCCTGGTACCAGTACAATGAAACTCCCTTTCCTTGTCTTTGCAAGTGCAGGATGGCGTCGTGGATGTTCTGAACAGTTCTATTTGCTGGGTACATTGATTGGATGTCCGCGGATCGCGGGTTCGATTCCCGGCGGGGTTGGGGATTTTCTCTGCCTTGAGATGACTGGGTGTTGTGTGTCTTTCATTCTCATTCACTCGCAAGTCGCCATCGTGGCGTTAAAGAACTTGTTTAGCGGCGGCCGAACCGCCCCGCGAGGGGTCTCCCGGCCACCAATGCCATACGCTCATTATTATTGACTGGCTCGTCTGCAGCGCAGTAAGCGATCCAGAGCATATGTGGAATTTGGATCTACGTTCATATTTCATCTGGCCCACAGCTTTAAAAGTCGCATAGAATTCGGCTGTAAGATAGCAAACGGAGGAGAAAAGACGTAACAGTCGACAGCATCCTCCTCTTTGAACCCATCTATGTGTACCACGTTAGAGTTCAAATGACTCTGAGCACTATGGGACTTAGCATCTGAGGTCATCAGTCCCCTAGACTTAGAACTACTTAAACCCAACTAACCTAATGACATCACACACATCCATGCCCGAGGCAGGATTCGAACCTGGGACCGCAGTGGTCGCGCGGTTCCAGACTGAAGCGCCTAGAACCGCTCGGACACATCGGCCGGCCCACGTTGTATTCCTGATACTCATTTAAAATTATAATAAATTTATTCTCAAAAACGTGGTCTGGAGTGAACAACTTGTTGCACTTTGTCAAATCTAAAATGATATTAGATTTCAGTAACAACCAGAACGGAGCTTTGCACCAACCATCCCTGTGTATGTTTGGCGGAGACACTTCCAGATCCAATAAAAGCTGTTTTGCTCGTATTCCGAACGGCTTCATCCCTCATGGACAAGTGCGACAGGGAGAGTTGTTCTAACGATTCACAGATATTAATATCTGCAGGGAAAGCCAGCGAAGTCGGAAACGACAGGGGCTTGAGCGCCTGTTTAGGCACAAGGAACCGCCACCGAGGAGCTAATGGCGGTTCCCCTGCCCCTTCACACACGCTCAGTATAGGGCTCGTCACGTAGGTTTCTGTGGCCAATCTGGTGTCCTCATGGTGTACGGAGTCCAGCATCTTTAAATATGTTGGTAGTGCCGAGCCATGAACCGTACAACCATAATCAAGACGTGATCGCACGAAACCCTTACAGAACTGCAGCAGGCAGGGTCTATCAGCACTCCGATTCTTCCCATTATTGCAATTTATGATATCCAGCGCTTTAAGGGCTCTTGTTTTGTGCACCTTGAAATGTGGTAGCCAAGTAAGTTCGCTATGAAATAAGAAACATAAAAACCACACTGTCTCCTTAAAATGTAAACCAGTATCACGCAGCCTTAGTTCCAGAGGTGTAAGAAGAGAAAGATCACGGTTAAAATCAAAACATGCTGTTTTCTCTGTGGATAAATTAAAACCTGTCCAAACAGACCATTCTTCCAGACGCTTAAGTGTCAACCGTAACTGACGAGAGGAAAATATGGAACTAGAAGTGGAACACAAAATAGAAAAATCATTCACAAGCAATGAGCACTGCACAGGACTCCCAACTGCAGTCGATATGCCACTGCTCGCAACTCCGAACAAAGTCACGCTTAAAACGCTCCCCTGTGGGATACCATGAACCCGAGGAAATCTGTCAGAAAGATTATTCCTTATTCTGCACCGAAAACAGCGTGCAGCAATAAATGACAGCAGAAAAATGGGGAGGCGGAGGACGAAAGCTCCATTCATTTAGCTTACAAAGTATATTGTGTCTCCACGTAGTTTCGTATGCCTTTTCAATGTCAAAAAAGATGGATATTAAATTCTGTTTTCGTAGGAATGCCTCCTATGTATCCGCCTCCAGTAGGATGAAGTTATCAAGAGGGGAACGATATTTTCTAAATCCACACTGGAAACGACTGAGGGGTTTTCGAGATTCCTGAGTCCAGAAGAGGCGGGTGTTGATCATCCGTTCTAGCGTCTTTCCTATATAGCTGTCAAAAGCGACGCTCCGATAGCTGCCTGGGAGTGTGCGGTCATTCCCTGGTTTAAGAATAAGGACCATTATGGATTCCCTCCAAGTGACAGGAGGTTCCCCGTCTCTCCATGCCTTATTAGAGAAATCGACTAAGATTTCCTTAGATTCAGGCTCAAGGTTCCGTAGCATACGATAATGTATAATGTCTGACCCGGGAGCGGTCTCGCGAGCTGCAGCTAATATTGTGTCCAGTTCCCACATGGAGAAAGGGAGGTTATAGACCTCGTCATTGTTCGAGACGAAATCAAGACGTCTCCTCTTCCGAACTTGGCGATAGGGGTGCAAATCTGGAACTGGACTCGTGGACAATGTTGCACTGTAAAAGTACCGCGCCATGGTATTATCGATATCTGTGGGCGTTACTTTCAGGAATCCATTGTCGTTTATGGCAGCTAATGGACATGACATCCTTTTCTCAGATATCTTCCTTACGGATTCCCATGCTACAGTGGAGGAAGTTGACCGATTAATGGACTTCAGAAACTCGTGCCATGAATGCTTCTTAGTCCCCTTCACTGACCGTCCGGCTTTTGCTCTCGCTTACAGAAAGACTCGAAGGTTCTCTGCTGTTGGACGATGTTGAACCTGCGCACCGCTGTTCGCCTGTCCCGTATAGCTCAACGTCACTGATCGTTCCACCAAGGAACAGGTTGCCTTCTGTTACGGCTTGACGACTTAGGCATAGATGCATCAGTGTCGGCATGGATGACATCGGTAATGTGACCCACGCAGCCGTGGACGCTGTCTCAGTGCTAAAGCACAGCCAGCTGGCTATAAAGGGTCCAGTTCGCCTTGGAAACCTGCCAATTGGGTCGTTGTCCTTCAGGCTCCACCCGTTGTAAAAGATAGACAGTAATAGGAAAACGGTCACTGGAGTGGAGGTCTCTGCAGCTCCGATTCGACAGAGTCTGCGATAGCAGGAGAGAAAACTGTCAAATCAATTGCGGAGAATGTCCCTGCTGCTGTTCAAAAATGTGTCATGGAGCTCGTATTCAGGAGACAAGTGGTGTCAGATTGTAATACACTTTCAACCATTCGTCCCCTTGGGCAGGTGGAGACACTACCCCATAGAATATTATGGGCATTAAAATCCCCTAAGAGTACAAACGGTGATGGAGACTGGGCGATCAGCTTGGAAAGTCCCCCCACCCCCGTCCATCCAGTGGTGCCTGTGACGAAATATAGAGGAAACAGAAGGTTACCTGAAAGAACACAGAATGCACGCTGACAGCAACTGCCTGTAGTGTGGTGATTGTGGTTACAGGGAGGAGTAAAGTGTGTCATGGACGAACAGTGCCACTCCTCCCTGACCTCTGTTGTCATGAAGGTCATCTTTTCGATGTAGACGATAACCCCCAGACACGGGGGTATCGGATTCCTTGAAATGTGTTTCCTGAAGACACACACACACAGGTCTGGTCTGTATGAGAAACCTTAGTTCATCCACGCGAACTCTGAAGCCGTTTAAATTCCACTGCAGGATGTCCATTAGCTGTTGAAAGGTTGTCTTTCCTTCCTCTTTGCACCTTGGCGGGGAACGCGAGGTCATTGGTGTTGGACTAGTAGGACTTGGTAGGTCGCCAATTGGAATCACATCCACTGCCAAATCGTTAATAGCAGCAGTAGCAACCGGTTTCACTGCCGCTGCTTTATGTACTATTCCATTGGACTTTGACCTGGTCTGTGTGCCGGCTTTCCCTTGTTGGACTGAAACATGGGAAGTTCCCTGAATGAGTATAACAGTCGGTGCAGGTGAGACAGTTGCTGTTGGGGACAATGGCTCCACATTGTAAGTCTGAGAAGTCTGTGTAACTGAGGCTCTGGCAAGCGCGGTGTTACTAGAGCCTGAGTGTTGGCTTGTGCAGCAACAGGAGCACGTGTTGGTAGTGGCAGTTGCCACTTCCCTTTATGTCGTCACACTAACTTTAACTGTTGGCTGTTTCACATGCAAATGAGGTAGCGAATGATGGGGGCTGCATTTTAAACAGCTTTTCTGTTTCGGCATATGACACGCGACGTGTAACTTTAAATTCTTGATTTTTATTTTCGTCCCTATAGATGGGGCACTCTCTACTCCAGACTGAATGCGAGTTAGAGCAATTAACACGCATTGATGGAGATGAACATTCCACATCTGGTTAATGAACTGCTTGACCACAGTCACCACAAGTAGCACGACCATTACACGCAACTTTAGTATGACCAAATCTTTTACACTTGAAACACGGCATGGGATTTAAAAAAATTAGTGCGAACTGGTAAGTGTAAGAAACCTGCCATAATGTGGCTGGTCAAGTCTTGCGTATTGAAAGTTAGAATGAATATAGGTGTTGTTTCAAGCTGCCCATTCATTCTCTTCTTCACATTTTGAACTTCGGTAACACCTTCGTCTACCCATTCCCGCTGTAAAACACTAAGTCCTCTTCCATGAGGTCTTCACATATTTCCACCCCGTGGCTGGAATTTAAGGTTCAAAAAATGGGTCAAATGGCTCTGAGCACTATGGGACTTAACATCAGAGGTCATCAGTCCCCTAGAACTTAGAATTACTTAAACCTAACTAACCTAAGGACATCACACATATCCATGCCCGAGGCAGGATTGGAACCTGCGACCGTAGCAGTCACGCGGTTCCGGACTGAAGCGCCTAGAACCGCTCGGCCACCTCGGCCGGCCGGAATTTAAGGTTTTATGAAGTTACAAAGTAATAGCGTATTCAGTCAATGCAGTTGCTTTCACAAGTGGCCGTTTCAATCAACAATGTACCATTACGAAACCTTTTTATTGACTTCAGACCACTCGCACTCGTAATACCATCTAAACCTCTCTGGGTGTAGAACGGGGACACGTTAAGCAAAGGTGTAGTCGGCTCTTTTAACTGTCACAAAAACATTTTGACACACCTTTGTCTTGTCACTATAACTGATTCTGCGTTTCTATGGCGTATGCTCAGGAGTGGTACCCTCACGGCTTCTCTTGTTGGGATGGGTAACAGTGCTCACCATTGGCCCACCCAATCCACTGGGAGCAGTTTTTGAAGAATTAAGTTGCTCCATGGTCATCCCACGAGTAGCTGGGGAACGGATGTCCACCCAGACAGAGCCCTGCTTGCTTGGGTAAGCCTTGTAGAACTCAGATGCGGCTGGTTCCCGAGACGTCGCCCGCTTACGACTGTTCCTCTCTCAACAGCCATGCATCCCATTACTGCGCAGAACACCTTTTTTGAAGTTTTCTTTTTCCGGCCCCATTGACACACAATATTCCATTGCCGAACCGCACGGTTGTGGTTGAAGCAAGTCCAGATGTTACAGTGACAGATAACAGGAGGCGCTCACCAGTCCCCAGCTCGGGGAACCCGGGTTCGCTTCGTAATGATGTGCAACTTGCCACTTTTCTTTACACAATACAGTTTTATTTTTCAGTTACTACTTCAAATGATTCAAATGGCTCTGAGCACTATGCGACTTAGCTTCTGAGGTCATCAGTCGCCTAGAACTTAGAACTAATTAAACCTAACTAACCTAAGGACATCACACACATCCATGCCCGAGGCAGGATTCGAACCTGCGACCGTAGCGGTCACGCGGTTCCAGACTGAAGCGCCCAGAACCGCACGGCCGCACCGGCCGGCTACTACTTCATGTCTAACAATTCATCTACTGAGTAGAAAATGTTGTCTTTCATAAATTCTCTTAATTTGTTTTTAAATGTTGGTTGGCCATCTGTCAGACGTGATATGCTGTTTGGCAAATAACCAAACATTTTCTGGCAGCATAATTCACCCCTTTCTGTGCAAAGTCAGATTTAGCCCAGAATAGTGAAAAGAATACTTCCTTCTAGAGTTTCAGCTATGCATTTTGCTATTATTTTTGAAATGGGATGGGTTATTAACAGCAAATTTCATAAGTAAATATATGTATTGCGAAGGTACTGTGACTATCTTGAGTGCCTTAAATAAATGTCTGCAAGCTGATCTTGGGTAGGCTCCAGCTATTATTCTGATTATATTTTTTCTCTTAATGACGGATTACACCAAAATATTCTATTGATATCGAAAAGTATTGTAATCGAGAAAACATTGTTTGTGCTGTATTTAATTGTCTAAGTGTTATATCAGTACCCTACTGTATACCAGCAATCAGTAAGTGGAATCAAATTTTGTAGATGTATCATCAAAAATCAATTACAAATTAAATGCATTTTTGAAAATATTACATGTGCAATAGCGGGGAAACTCCTTCCGCTTCTAGGTACAAGATGATGCACCATCTACAAAGCATAGGTGAACCCTCCACGTGACACATGACTAGTGTTAAAATGTACAGAATATTACTCACCATAAAATTCTGCCACTGAGTAATTAACAATATCATTCAACTAACTTTAATATGTCACACAGCACTCAGATGTGTAGAACTAAAAATACTGACAAATGCTGCACAAGTTATAACATCATGTCACACAACAGAAGCACTAGAAAATAAATGAAATTGCTTGTGGCGGTCGTTAATCCCTTCTTCTGTTTGTGAAATCAGTGACTAGGTTGAAACATGGATGAGGAGACATCAGCTGTTCCTAGTGAAATGTCTCTGTTGGATTCCTTTCATGTTAATTTCTTAAATCTGTTGTCACTTACGGCATAAATTCCTCTTCTAAATTTATTGTGGTGTTTCTGACTACCTGCGAGGAGACTGAGCAGTGGAACGTGCTACTTTTACACTTAAACAAGAACTATCTGTCACACTACTACACTTTAAAACACAGTTTATATGTAATTCATGTCATGCAGTCTCATACGGAACCTACATCCGCTTTCTTTTTGCAAGCTTGATGGTAGCAGACAAGCCTGTCTGCTGGAGATCAGTAGGACCAACGTCGGAACAAGTAGCTACGCTTCCTAAAAGCAAAGAGGTCTCTATTCTTAGTATGGTCCTGTCAATCCCTTGTCATGTTGGTATAGGAAGCTGCATCTCTGGTCACTTCCGTTTGTATCTGTTAAGCACCCTCGGTAGGGGCCCAGGCAGTCTGTCCGCGGCGAGTGTCTGAAGTGGTAAGATCTCCAGCTAAGCGCATCTCTGCTAAGTCCATAGGACAATGGATTTCTTAAGTTCAGTCTAATTGAAAATTTAATTACCTTTATTTCAGGTTTAGATCTAAAATATCTAATGTTATCTTAAATTACAACACAGTGTAATTCGTGTGTGAAGTTCTGAATATCTTCCGGTAGTTGCTTTGTCACTACTTTGTGAGTAAAGTGGAACCACGTGTGGATGATCCGTAACTCTAACTAAGATCATCAATCTTAAATGCGAATGTGCGTGAGATTATAATGTCTTGTCTTGACAATATTTTTCAATATAGCAACTATTCATTGTGTTCAACCCACGTGGGGTGTACTTTGTGAGACCAGTATCACGTGCTTATACAATTGTTTGACCCATCAGGTTAATAGGAAGATGATAGTAACCAGTTAGAAGTTTTTCTTTTGTAAATTGCGTTTCGATGTAATTTATTTTAATGGTCAAAATTATTGTGGATTTACACTCTTTGTGTAAATCAAGTTGACCACGAGAAGCATGTGGTGTAAGCATCAAAGTAGCCCTCAGCTTTTCTTTTCGGGAATATTTAACAGAGAGTTAGTATGAATTTAGTATACCAGTGTGTGGTAATTTCATGACGGACAGGATTGCGCTACGAACATAGCTTCTTTGGGTTAAAGTTGAATCGGTCGGTTGTGGTTAATTTCCTCTTGCATATATTTCAAGGTTCTTCGTGTGTTATTTTATGAATGCAGTGTTGTACGTAGTCTCCCAATCTTGGCTCCATATTTGATGTGTTCCGTAAGATTACAAACTCACATTTTCACAATCCTAAATAAGGCACCAGTTTAGTTATGAATCAAGTTTAATATGCTGAAATTTTAACGGTACAATGATCAATATTAAAATAAATGTCTAAATATAAACTGATTTATTTCTTTTTATTTAAATTATATATATATATATATATATATATATATATATATATATATATATATATATATGACTATAAAAAGATTATAATTAACGTTAGTCCAGTTTGCAATTTGGTAAACTAGATTGGATACCTGGTGAAGTAATGCAAGGATAACTTCTCCAGATAGCTCACAGCTTTTAACCCGCTTTTATTATCTTGAATACAGCACCGCTTTCAGAACAAATTAAAGCATCAACATTACACTAGGTACACCGTCCTCAGGGTACAACACTCTCCCGTACTTTCTGTACAATAAAAATTATGAAATTCTTTATGGACGTAAATCGTGAATCAGAATTAATCTAAAATAACTGGCAGCTATTTGCTTTTTCAAGTTGCAAACGGACTTCTTTCTTATGTCACCAAATGAGATGTGGCTTAAACAAATATTGACTTACAACGCCACGGTTTGTGACTAGAAGAAATTAGCTTTCATTTAGCTGCATCATAGCAGTGTACCAACAGGTTAACTGTTAAGAAAACTGCGATCGTAATAGAACCAATAAACATAAGTGCCACTGGTAGAAACGTAAAGTACTTATCAACAGCTTTTTTTCATTTTTTCGTTGTTGATTTAGTTTCGTTGAAGGTATCAGATATACTTATGAGGTAGGAGTATATTCCAGCAAGACAGATATACACACTTACTTCCTTTGCCACTACATAAGATTTGCCTTAAGCTGACATCGTCTTACAGTGCCACAGTTCTTGACGGTTATCAACTTTAATTTGAAATGTTGGATTATGCAGAAACAGTGAAATGAAATGCTAGTCTCCCAAAATCGTACAGCTCTCTGTTTCAGATATTTATGAAACATATGTAATCATGCAAGATACTAGATGCCGACGGTGACAAATAATTTATAGTCCCACTAAAATCGTTGTTAAAAATAAGAGGACTTGGTAATTAACGGGTTTGAAGACCAGATTTTAATACTCATCGTAAATGACGGTCATTAGCTGCATTAATTTTGCTTAACAGTTACCTAACTTGACTCTAAACTTATTCAAAAAAAAATGAAATTATCAAGAGATAATCTGACAGATGTATCAGTACCGTACAAGGCACAAATGATATCAGTAATATACTGAAGCCAAAACTTCAAGTTATTTCATGCTGTTTCCTTGTGACACTCTTTTCATGATATTAGCAAATGAAATGCTTTAATTTATTGAAGGGTTTGCTGGAACGTGTGGGAGTTTTGTAAAGGGAACCGCATACAAACCTATAGTGCTACATAATCTGGGATACTGCAGCACTGTTTGGAGAAGGTGCGACGGCCTTTCGTTGTTTGTCGGTACTTCTAAGTAACACCTCCTGTGACCCTCGTTTATTCAGGCTGTACATATATTTTTCCATATCTTAGGCAGATAGTCCATTTCAATTCATGCTTATTTTGGCTGGGAAGTATTTCATCGCTTTCTGGATTTCGTTTACTGTCTTTAATGGCAGCTGAAGATATGCTTTCGAGAGACCGTGTTTATTGTTTACTGTTGTATAATTTTTAGCAACTTTTATGTTTAATGGAGTTGATATGATGGAGATCAGGTCCCGCTTTCATCTCGTGCACTTCTTTTGCTACACTTGTAGTTTTCACCAACAGAATAAAACTGAGCACCGCCTGGCTGACTACAACATCGCCGTGTGTGCATTTTTCGTGTACTGCTACAGACGTGTAGTTAGTTGCTCTCTTTTATGTTTCTCATTGTATTTTACTGCATAAACATCAGGCTCCTTCTCGTGTTAGCACGATTCTCATAATTGTATATGTCGTTTCACAGGGAAGTGCAATTTTACATGCGTCGGCAGCGCTAACAGATGATGAAATTGTGGCAGTTCTTCTTGAAGATTTCCCCAAGATAATGATGTTATGGAAGTCAAGGATGATGAAGACGATAGTGCTGAGGCACTTGGTGCTAATAATCCTGCAGCTTTAAGTTTTGTTCCAACTTTTGAAAGAGATTTATGTTTTGATGCAATTTTCCAAAGGTATTTGGTAGAAAGCCCAACACTGCGACTCAAAAACAGTTCGCCTGAAACTGTAGACATATCGAAAAATAACAGAATAATGGTCACATAAATATTCTCGAAAAATAGAAAAGTGCCGTAGACCTAAATTGACAGAAGGTAGAAGAAGCGGAAATGGCTCATCATTTCCTTCAAAGGGAGAAATTTAATGAAACAGTACAGCTCTGTGAAGTGTGTGTAATGTGGATCCATTCTGTAATTTACTGCAGTCCAGAAAGGCTGCACTCTTATCTGTGATATTAATCAAGGAAGGAATTAAGCTCTGGAGAGGGAAATTGAAAAAGATATGAGAAGTGGTACTTTTAGGATTATGAAAGAAATTTTGTGGAACAAACAGGAGTCTGGATTTAGCCAACTTTTTTGATTCTTTGTGTTGGGTACGACTTTGTACACAACGTTAAGGACAGAGTGGTGTGACAACTGTTATCGCCGGAAAGCTGGACAGGAACGGGAATAATTAGCGAAAAAGATAACACAATAGACAGAAGATTTACTTAGCTTGTATTTCCCCAAGTGTACAAAGACTCATTACAAATAAAGCAGCAAGAAATAGAATCCAGCTGATACAGTAGCAACAAGGGTGAGGCTCTCTGAACAAAGCATGAACGATGGTGTCAGGCCCGCGACTTGGCGGTATCAGCGTAGTGTCACATAGCGAAGAGGCTCCCAAGTGCGAATGGGCTGTGTGGCTGCCATCGGCCGTGCTATTTTACGGCGACAGAGGGTGCCCGTAGTCAAGAGCAGCTGGAGGCGTGGCTCAGTGGGCCTGGTCTACTTAGTCCACCGGATCCCGCACGACCACTGTCGGCTTCTGACGGAAACTTGCCACTCGATTGCCTACTTTGAGACTCCTGTGGGGTGGTACCAATACGTGATACCACACATTGCTCTGCATGGAAGGCTAAAAGTAGGGGAAACATAGGCTTCTGGTGTAATGAGGATAAACAGGAAAGGGTTCCCATCAGGCCTTTATCCTTCTCAGGAAACAAAAAAAATATGATTTTTAATGTGGAGTGCCCACCTCTGCATCGGAACTATTTTTGTGGAAACAAAACGAAGCAGTGTGTCTGGTTTCCAATTGCCATGCAATGGAAGTACAAGTAATATTTGTTTCCAGAAAGCAGAAGATAACACTAAAATTAACATTCAGTGTTGTTCTGTAGTATAGGACTACCATTGTTATATGTGAGTTGTGAACCATGCTGACGGGTTTAGTTCTGCTGATAGAGAGAAGATCCAAAAGGAATTTCTAAACACACTATAACACAAAAAAGAGGCAGGACTTTTAAAACCTGATCACAAATTGATATCCATAGAGGTATAGACGGAAAAATTCGGAACTGTAATGTTTGGCGACCGTTGGGTAAATGTGTGACGCAGCAGAGCAATTTAAACGTGGAGCTGACAAGGGTGGTAAACAGGGGACATATCGATACCAGGGCATAAATTCTTTGCAAAATTTCATTCTGTGTACTAATGTGCACATTAACTATGCCTCACAGAAAGGCGCGTAAACAATATACGCAGATGTCACCATTTGAGACAGAGCGTCTAGTTGAACTCAAAGAAACCATTTGGAGAAGTCGGTGAATCGCTCGACATTCGAATAGGAGCGATGCCACTATTCGACAATGTTGGCAGAAATGGGAGAACCATGTACAAATACAGCGTCAAGAAGGAAGAGGACGACATAGGTAGACGACAGAACGAGTCGATCGAACAATCGTCAGAGAGGCACTCAGAGCCCCAGAGTCATCATTATCATCAATACGACGTGCAACTGATTCTCCAGTGACTACAAGAACCAACAATAGGGGTGATCTCACGGCGCCCCTTGTGCGAATTGCCTTTGACTTCTGTACATCAACAAGCCCGTTTGTAGCATTGTTGGCCACATTCGGCCTGAAATCTCATTGGCTGGAGTAGAAATGTCTTCAGCGATGAGTCCCGCTTCGAACCGAGCCCTAAAGACAAGCGAAGACGTGTGTGGAGGCGCTCCAGACGGCGTGGGGGTATCACCGTGACCGTCGCGCGCCATACGGCCGGACAGTCAGAAGTGATGGTCTGGGATACCATTTCGTTTCATAGCAGGCCCCTTTGGTGGTCATCCGCGGCATATTTCCAACACAGCAGTACGTCGACGATATTCTACGGCCCGTTTTGTTCCTTTCACGGCAAGCCATCCTGGACTTACATTTGTATGTCCTCCTGAACACGACAAGAGTTTCCGCTGTTTGTCTCTGTGCATGCCAAACCATACCCTGGGCACCAAGGTCGCTGGATCTCTTCCCAGCTGAGGAGGTTAGGAGCATTGTGGGCAGGTCCCTCGAACCAGCTTGGGATTTTAATTATCTTACGCATCAGTTGGACAGAATTTGGCACGATATTCCTCAGGAGGGTATCGAATAACTATGTCAGTCAATGCCAAGCCGAATAGCTGCATTCCGTCACATTTGGATAACTCCTTTGTGTTGCGCCGTTGTTGGTCTTTTATTTTTTAACTTCTTTGTGAATTCTGTCTATAGTGGATGCTGTTGATATTAATTAATTAATTAATTTTTTTGGTCTACAAGGTAAGCTGTGACAGAAAGCAACAAAAGAAAAAATATCGTCCCTTAGGATGAAAAATTAGGAAATAAGTGTGAACCTTAAATTTGTCGGTCCAGTTTCTGAGTTACAGCGGAAAAATTGTAAAATTCGATGCTTTCGTCTTTTCAGTATTTTATGTTATTCCTGCATTGTGCGAACATTGCACAAATGCTTTATTACTCTTTTCTGTTGGGAGTGTAATGTTTCTTACAATTCTACCTACCCAGTCAATATTCGAACATACCACTGTTGCACTTTTCCTAAATGTACGAGGCATGTTCAGGAAGTAAGTGTCCTGTGATCATAACGGGGGACACTGACAAGCTAGACGTTGAACGCCAGTACACCCCAAAAACGACAACAGCCGTAACGGACTGATGTTTTTTTAAGGAAAGCAACACTAGGTCGCAGAGGGGTATGCCCTGACCAGAGCGAACATCGCAGGAACTCAGTAGTACGTAAACTCACGTTGTAGTGTCCAGACAGGTCAAATGAGAGCCACGTACTGGGATCCACTTCCTAGCCTCGACAGGAATAACAGTTTAAGTGGTGTGGGAAGTTTAGTGGAGGAAGAGTAAATCTTCATGGAGAACAGAGGAGTGGAAGACTGATGACTGCTGCAAAAAATAGAGGACACTGTCCGCGAAGACCACCGATTTCTGTGGATGAAATTTCTGCGCTATTTCCACAACACTCCAGACCTCTATATTAATCATATAAACAGTGGCATAGCGGAAAATGTGCGCAAGATGGGTCCCAAAACAGCTAACAGTACAGCACGAAAAAAATCAAATCAGTAGCGCCTGCAAATTTCTTCAGGGACTTGAATGGGTAGGAGGGGATTTTCTGAGTTCTGTTGTGACTGGAAAAGAAACTTGGATGGCTCATTACAAACCTGAGACAAAAAGACAGTTGTCACAGTGACAACACACCAATTCTCCAACTGCCAAAAAATTCAGAACACAATTTCGGACAAAAAATCATGGTCCATTGTTCTGGGACGGAAAAGGCACCATTGTGAACGAATTTCTGCCTCATGGGGAGACCGTCAATGCACAAGGATATTGTGAAACCCTTGAGAAATTGAAAAAGAGCACTCAAAACAAAAGGAGGGGAATACTGACAACAGGAGTGTGCTTGTTGCACGACAACGCCCGTTCTCACACCGCCTTAGCGACCAAGCTACTCTAGGACTCATTTGGATGGGATGTTTTGATCTACCTCTCGTATTCCCCAGACTTGGCGCATCCATGTTATCATCTTTTCAGCTTCCTGGAGACACACATGAGTGGAACTAAATTTTCAACCGACAAGCAGGTGCACAGAGAGATTCTGAAGTTGGGGAAGGAGCTGGTGGGTGCGTTCTTTGAGGCGGACATAAAGAAGTTTGTGGCACGGCTCACCAAATGCATTCAACTGGTTGGCAATTATTAGGTAAAATAGTCAAAAAGTAAATCAACAATATCCTGTAACGATTTTTAATTACACTTTTCTAAGAAAATATAAAAATCTAGTACACTTACTTTTCTAACATGCCACGTAGATTAGACATTAAAGACAGGAAAATACTGATAGTCATCGCGTCTGCTGTGTGCAGTAGTGGATAAAAGAACGTCATAGGCATTGTAAACTTCTCCGAACTCATGAGATCTCATGAATACTGAAGACAGTGAAGTGAAGTATCCAATCAAGCACAGCGACATCGTTACGGAAATACTGCCTAAATATGCGGTGGTTGTGAGTTTGAAGCTCGCATACCATTACAAGATTCGTATGTTGTATAATCATTTTATGGTTGTAGAAAAGTAACATGTCCATTATAATTATCCGGGCTGTTATGCCGTGGTCGGTTGCTCAGTAGCGAGCCAGTGGGTGTGTTGGACCTTCCATCGACCTACGGACCCCCTTGAAGATGTCTCCCGCAGTCGGAGACGAAACGTTGGGAATTGAGACAAAATTCATCAACCGACCACGGCATAACAGCCCGGATAATTATAATGGACATGATATTTCCGGCCGTGAAAGTCTACATTTTAGTATGTAGAAAAGTAAGACCCACATGTTTTTATTATTTTCACGCTTTTAGTTTGCAAGCATAGTCTGCTGTCAGACTCTGATTGTCTGGTACAGGGAAGTACGTTGTACCTGGTAGATAGTGTACCTAGGAACACAAAAAGTATCTCGGTCTGTACTTCAGTCTAGTGACTGATTTTAGAACCGCATGAAAGACTGCGCACTAGTAACCGCCATAAGCAGTTTCCGGCATTTTCTACTGTTCTAGTTGTTGTGAGACGTAATTTTTTATAATGTGTAGCTTTTGTGAATATCACGACCACTGCATGTTTAAGTGTTGTGCAATATATTACAGCTATTTAGAGTACATTATTAGTTTTTCAGTTACAGACTTTTATGATGAGTAAATTTCTGTATGTGTTAAAACCTGTTGTGTGGTGTCACCGCCAGACACCACACTTGCTAGATGGTGGCTTTTAAATCGGCCGCGGTCCATTAGTACATGTCGGACCCGCGTGTCGCCACTGTCAGTGATCGCAGACCGAGCCCCACCACACGGCAGGTCTCGAGAGACTTACTAGCACTCGCCCCAGTTGTACGGACGACTTAGCTAGCGATGCAACGCTGACGAAGCCTCGTTTATTTGCAGAGAAGATAGTTAGAATAGCCTTCAGCTAAGTCAATGGCTACGACCTAGCAAGGCGCCATAGCAATTGATAGTTATCGTATGAAGCATGTCTCATCAAGAACGATGTATACAAATGATGTATTAAAGTTAAGTATTCCAGAAGCTACGTACTTTTCTTTATAGCATTCATTACGTATCCTGTTTCAGACCTCACGCCAGCCTGCGTGAGTTTAAGCGCGTGCCTTTCGGTTACCCGTCACTGTGGACTGGCTGTCTTGTCAGCCCACGACATGTTGCATAACATGTCGACGGTTAAGTCACACTTCATCAGTCGTGCACTATCTCGTGCCTTGAATCGGAAGAAGGGCTTCTAAAATGGTACACGTGATATTTGCAAATAAATTTAGTTTCTTTAATGTCTTAATAATTTTCCCTTTCTGGAAAATAGAAATTTATGTTAGTTGCCGATAGCTTCTCTTTCAAAATGTTTGTAACGTGTAACTGATTTTCGGTAATGCTTCTGCTTAATTTGATTGCACTTACTCATTTCTGGTGTATAGCAGGGTAATAATGCAATAATGAAATGAAAGGATCGTATGGCATTGCTGGCCGGGAAGATCCGGGGAAGTTCGGCTGCCGAGTGCCAGACTTATTGCAGTCGACGCCACATTGGGGGAATCGCGTGCCGTTGATGAGGATGAAACGATAATGAGGACAACACAACACCCAGTCCACGAGCGGAGAAAATCTCCAACCAGGCCAGGAATCGAACCCGGGCCCGCTGCATGGGAGGCAAGCACGTTACCATCCAGCTAAACAGGCGGACAATAATGTAATACATAGACTATTAAATACAAAACTGACAAGATATTGTCGACCGCAGCACTTTTAAAATTGAATGGAATATTTATTCCTAAATACATGACAGTATAGTACCTTGGAACAGTTTTTCACATTTGGGAAAATGTTTTGTTATCACAAAAAGACTACAACATGCATAAACTGAATGATATTATTTCAAAATGAAATAAGAAACTATATTAAACTTCTATTAGAGGGCTGGCTTGAGGCGGAAGCCTGAAAAGTGTTCCAACGTACAACACACTCCCCTTCTATCTTGACATGGTCTATTTAAATTTGTGGACTTTTGTGTGTACTAAATGGTTAGATGAAGGTTAAAACAACCAGAAGTGAACCGCTGAAAATGTGTTTATGTGTTTTTAACTAAATGTTATGTATCGAAAATTTAATGTGCACTGTTGGAAATATATTTTAATTCGTTCAAAATTATTTTGCATCCTTACTGGAGAGAACGAGGTTTTAACTAGAGTGATTAACATTCGTTACAGTATGCACAAACGGCTCGAAAAAATGAGATAACGTCTGGTTCGTTTGCTATTGCATGTTTATACTGTCAACGATGATGTTAAAGCTTCGAGTTCTTGCTTGCTACCACACTGAATTTCTTGCAGCCATGGAAGTTTTACAGTTCGTAGCAAGTCGGAAAGCTGGACAACTACTATTGGTGAAAGGTATTAGAAAGGAAAACTATCCTCGTTACTACGGCAAGTACGCATTATCTTTGAACCTGCATAAATGAAGAAGTGGTTCTGACTTTTACAAAATCGGGACGTTTGGGTTTCTCTGTCTTCGTAGTCCTTCTTGTTAATTCGTTTTACTGCTTCAGAATGAGGTCGCCGTCACTTTTCGGTGCAATTCAAATTGACTCTCTCTGTGGTACAAAATCCGCGACTTTTTATGTGTTGCTGAAAGTGAAATGTGAAATTTTGACTGAACTAGAGCATTCTTTACCAAATATGAATGTGGAATTCAATATGATAGTGTGATTATTTTTATAACAATACGAAATATTTTTTGTAAGTGATGCATAACTCCCGTTCTACTCCTGTGCCACCTACTGGCGTTATGCATTCTGAATCATGTAACAGTAGCACTAATAGTTTACTTACACAGATTCTCAAAAAATACAGAAGCGAAAAAGTCACATAAAGATGGAAACAAGTTTATTACACTAAAATATCATGGCCGTGTTACGTAGAAAGCTAGCTCATTAAGGATTAAACTAAGACGTAATATTGTAAGAAATGAAGAAAAGTATAACGCAATTGGTGTGTATAAATTACAATGAGGAACGTGTAATCGTGTTTGTTTACACCATGCTGGTCGGAATTTTACAACTAGGTACAAGGAACATATCAGCCCAAACATGTAGCCTGCTTTTGGCCTCCGTTTGCGAAACACAAAACATACAGCAGCTAGTGATGAAAATACTATGCAAATTTTGCATGTAGCATCTGAAGAGGTTACAAGTACATGAAAAATGGGAAATACATAAATGGAAGATAAAGCAGTTGGACATAAGTGATGAACGAACATTCCGAATTTAAATACAATAATTTTTTGCTCTTTTTAAAAATGGTTGATGATTCAGTAAAGCAGTTAGCTGAAGACATGTCAGTAAATCATATAATAATGTGATAACGTCTGCGACCTTTATCGATTCGGTACACTATCTGTATATATAGGTGTAAAATTAAGATCTCAGGAGTGACAGACCGTGTGAACACATAAGGAACAACGGAGGTGCGTGTCAGAATTTTTGGTAAAAAGTAAAACTAAACACGCCTATCGAATTTTGAAGGTACCAAGACAGTCGTAATACAGTCAAATACCATTTGATATACTGGTCTGAAGCAAAAACAAATGTATTATTTACAGTGATACATTGAACATGAAGGTACGTCATAAAAGATTTGTTGCACCACTACAACCCGTGTACTTCATGTTTTGTTAATAAAATTTACCTCCTAATGTTGGTAATGGTTTGAGAATGAACGAAAATGTTCGCAGCTAGTCTCTAACAAAAAATATTATATGCAACCCTGACAGAAATTTTGATTAATAAATTATTAATTTAATTTGCTGATGACTGTATTACATATTTCTCTCTACAACGTACATTTTTAGTCTCAGGCCTATAAATTCTGTAATGCTCTATCTTTCCAATACATGTTTTACTAAACTCAAGTTCTTTTTTTTTTTTTTGAAATGTGGTATTTTTAATGTCAAACCACCGAAGCACTTTATTTTTAATAATACATGACATATTAGGCTATCCCCGTCTGTGTAGCATAATTCAAAATTTTTTGGTTGGTTGGTTGGTTGGTTAGGGGAAGGAGACCAGACAGCGTGGTCATCGGTCTCATCGGTTGAGGGAAGGATGGGGAAGGAAGTCGGCCGTGCCCTTTCAGAGGAACCATCCCGGCATTTGCCTGGAGTGATTTAGGGAAATCACGGAAAACCTAAATCAGGATGGCCGGACGCGGGATTGAACCGTCGTCCTCCCGAATGCGAGTCCAGTGTCGAACCACTGCGCCACCTCGCTCGGTCAAAATTTTTTGGCTCTAATTTCAGCATATATGCAAAAAACAAGGTTTGTGACGCTTTTGGCCATATAGTTTTTAATACTTTTCAGTCATCCAACTTCCTACTTTAAACTACTTTTCAAGATTACCACCAAAAAGAAACAGAAAAATAAGTTACATTTACGATTCTTTAGGGTTGTGATGCTTTTAGGTATCTAGTTGTAGCTACTTTTCAAGAGCAGCCAACTACCCACTTCAAACTGCATTTTAAGATCACCATCAAAAAAACGCACAAAAATAAGATACTTTTAAGATTTTGGCAGAGTAAGGAATAAGAAAACAAATATTTTTCTAGAAAACCTTCATTAACTTCCGCATATCCAGTTACATGCAGAAAAGATTCTTTCTTTATGCTCTGGCGTAGTATTAATAATAGCCAATTTAATTTTTAACTTATAAATTAAATCTACATCCAAATCATCTAATTCTTTCTTCAACCAGTATTTTAACAAAAGCGAAGAAAGTATGTTCTGAAATTTTAGTACGCATCTAATTCTTTTCAGTAAACTATCTCTTGTATAGCCTTGACAATTGTCTGTGTTCCTTTATGCAATTCTTGTAGTTTAGAAGCTTCATGAATTTTAATTTAGCTGTTGAATTCCTTCATTACGCTATTGTTAAAGCATTCCATGTCTTCTTGAGCGTAAGTAGTCAACTCCTGCTCCAAATTAAAGCAGGATTTCGATATAGAACTTCAAGTTTACAGCTTTTGCGGAGGAATGCCTGTTAAATGTAATTACTCCGTCAGTTTTAAACTCTAAAAACGCCTTTCTTGTTGCTTGGTGCACAATGACCAGCCCTCCATATATAGATATAATACAACCATGCTTATCAACCGGTTTCTAATGGGAATGGAGATTTATAAACATATTTTTCGTGTATCCCTTATGTTAGTACTCAAACGTAATGCCACCTTCCATTGGTATCTACAGTAAATACTGTTGTCTTGCCTTCGCCAGTCATATCAAGATATTCGCATACTCTGACTGCAACCTCCTGGGGACCCTGGCGGTATATGCTGTACTTAAAGTTTAAAAAAATTCTCTGCCAGATGGCAGCATGAAATAATGCTTATTTCCATGCTCAACAGTTGCTGCTGACATCTAAGAAGCATTTTGTGTACTTCAGCCTGATCTTCTGTTCACAGTGTCTCTCTAAACCATCATTTTAGAAACTGGCAGCAGCCAGTTCGCGCCTTGAAAGAAACATCCTTCAGGTAAGTGTGAATCACAAGTTACCGCTTTAGTTTTAGCACATATGATAAAGCAAGACTTATTTATAAATGTCTGAGGATTATTTAAAAAAAAGAATAATTTTGTGTTCAGTTTTACTTGAGATAATGACCTTCAAAATCGAGAGGTTCAGTATCCTGTACTTTGGGACTCAGCGTAACTGATCTCATTAGTAAAATTTGACATTACTGTTTCATATGCAAAAACTGTTTGTTTAATTTATGAAACCGTATAGTCATTAATGATATGTTACTAACATCGTTAATAGTCATAATAGTGACCATTCCATTACAATACGGAAAGTATAATAGTGGTGATTACTTTTATTTCAGATGATGAAATTTTACCATATCTGGAGGAATTGCTTGACCGCTGTGACGATTCTGAAGGAGATATTTCTCACGGTGATGATGTTTCGGAAACTGGTAACACCAGCGCAGTAGTGACTCCGTCGCTGCTACGGAATATAAATGAAAACGAATCTGACAGTGAAGAATCAGAGGAGGAATGTGAAGTAACGTATCTGTAGAACAGCAATTAAACAATAATTTTACGGTGCCAAAGTTCTGCAAAGATTAGCAAAGATTTTCCCCTTACTATAATAAGTACTAATGTATGAACAGATAACAAAGAATCAACATGTATTCAAATACATTAAATTAATCTGTTTGAAACTGTAGGTTCCTCTTCCGAATGCACCGAGGTGCCACTGTCGAAGAACATCTTTTAACCTAGCTTCAGTAACAAATTTCCAACCAACACTGCCTCCGACAGACACTAGCAACTACAAATACTTTTTTTATTTTAGACAGTACCTGGACGATGACATATTGCAACTAATAGTCGAGAAAACCTGTCAAACGTACACTAAAGTGAATGCATGGCCTTTATGTTTAGATTTGACTGAAATGAAGATGTTTATTGGATATGCCCAATCATCAGCTGCTTGCAATATCCTAATACCCGTATGTACTGAGATAACAGATGGAGAATACCTGTGATAAGTGATAACATGACCAGGAACAGATTCTTCGCAATTAGGATCAGTTCGAAAGTTGTGTTTGATAATGATGTCAAAGGATAAGAAAGAACAAAGGACAGCGTAAGGAAATTATGCCCACTGACCACAAAAGTAGAAAAGTGTCTTTGAAGCAAAAAAAAAAAAAAAAAGAGACAGATGTGGCAGTAGATGAGATGATGGTACCATTTTCCGTTGCAAGTAGTATGAAGCAGTACTGCCCAAACAAGCCAAATTCTGTTGGTCTGAAAATGTTTATTCTTGCAAATCCCAACGGATTTGTGATAGACTTTACATTTTATAAGGGGAAGACCACATACCCTGATTATACAACCAAAATATTTGGCTTATGTTGACTGAAAGTCTTTCCCCTGGACAATCAATTTATCATGACAGATTTTTCATCAGCGTCAAGCTCGTACGTGAGCTTCTGAAAAGAGGTTTTACTTCAACTGGCACTATAGAGAAAAGCAGAACACCCAAGGACGCAAGATTTAAAACTGACAAGGAGCTTATTAAGGAAGGCAGAGGGTCATCAGATATGCTTCTCCATTATGATGGAAATATATGTTTAATTAAATGGATGACTAGAAAGAATGTAATGGTGATGTCTTCTGCTAATGGTGTGGACCCAACAGACAAGTGCTTACCGTACAGCCAATAGGATAAGACTCAGATTGAAGTCACCAGATAATGGCCATCCAAGCATACAGTGCTAAAAGGGGTGGTGGAGGGGGGGGGGAGTGGACCTCTTCGACAGAATGCTCGCTTACTGTCCCATGAGAGCCAGAACGATAAAATGGACTATTAGAACGATATTTCATCTGATTGACATGTCAGTGGTTAATTCTTGGATACAATTCAGAACGGACCAAATTCAAAGGAGGGTACCTCCAAATTACATTCCTCAACTTAGAAACTACAAACTTATGTTCGGAGAAGCACTTCTGTACAGTGATATAGAGGAAGTAACAAACAATGCAGACGGAATCGAACAAGTTGAAGAAGAGCATCCAAGTACAAAACGAAGAAAAGTGGCTCTTCCACTTCCTCACGTAATTGTTAGATAATCAAAATCTGCATACACGCCAGCAATTTCTGATGTTAAAGACTGGCAAAAGTGTTGATGAGCAGGCTGCAGAGAAAGAACAAGAACAAAATGTACAACCTGCAAAATTTTCCTGTGTCTTACAGTGAAATTCCCATGACTGGGTTATATGATTTATTTGCTATTTATGTTACTTTTTTAACTACACTGGAATGTGTTTTTCAACAAACATTGTAATTCAGGTTATTACTTTCAATAAATATGTTTGAATAATATTACAACTGTTTTCTTTGGATGTCATTAGTGAATTTATATATACCGATCATTGTACACAGTCTCGAAGTATAGTATACGGTACCCACCATTCCTTGAAAATTGTCAGTAAAAGATTTTTAAGCATTTTCGTGTCTGGATCTCAGAAGGTTAAAATAATATGAAATTCGTATTTGCAAATCTGCAATGGTCTATTCGTTTTCCATCAACAATTTACATTCTTTCTTTTGACACAGTTGTTTTTGCCAAATGCTCCTGCCTGCATCTTTACTTTTCTCTCTTACAGTTTCAGTTTAATTTTGCCTATGCGTAACATGTTAGCTGCAGTTAGAGAAGTAATTTCCTTATTAGGGAACGGTTTAGGTCTCCTTGTTAAATTGGTTCCTGTATGGAGACCAGTGGAATAACATTTATTGTGGAAACCAGTCATAATTTGGCATTATCTGCATTTGATGGTATTGTGGAGAAGGATGTCCTGAATTGAGAAAAGTATCTTCTTCCAGTTTTAACGTTAACGCTATGCATTATACTTATGTCACCTTTGATGGAATTTTTGTTAACAATTTACACATAGTTTTCAGTGTGACGGTACAAACCCCCATTACTAGATGAATAGGTCTAGTATGCAAGGACTGCTTTGTGAAGAGCGAGTGCGCGACATGGTGCGCCATTCACGGAAGCGCGTGGCGCGCCCGAGCGATATTTTCAACGTGTCGGTGGGATGCCTCCGCCGCCGGGCGGCCTGTGCCACGCAGTTTGGGGATTTGGCTTTTCGCGCATTACGCGAAAACTATGTAACTTACGGTGAAAAGTGAACGGCAGTGGATTGTGGTCAGCAATATGCACCTTCTGAAGGATCGATCTTTATTTTAAGTCACGAGACGCGAACGTTATAGTAACTTGAAAATTGTTTAATTTCACGAATACTGGAAAATTGGTGAAAACAGTAAACAACAACTTACGGAGATGAGCAAGCGCTCATTAAAAACGTCTCGTCATAGCGGATCGAGTGCCGTAGTCATATGTTAAGATTCATAAATAATTAAGCTCGTAAAAAGCAATAAACAAAGTTTGATGGGAAATGGTTTATAAAATTCAATAGAAAATTCATGACGCAAAGAATGGCACTACATAATATTTTGGATGCCATCACACGTATGTCAAACTAGTTAAGTTATACTATACACTTAACTTGCAATAGTTTACATTGTTTGCAAATTATTATTAACATTTATGGCCCATAATTAATTAATTGTTATAGATATGAAGATTTTGAGCAGCACAATGTGTAGATCGCTATAGATTACGTCTAAAAACAGTGCCGAAATTTTCCAAAAAACTAAAACTTGATTTACGGGCGATAGAATAATCCTGGAAATTAATGTAACATAGTAGATAAGATGTACTATTTAGCACGGTTCAGATGGTATCCTTATTTCTGTTGAGGGATGTATGTGTCAAAATTTGTAACCTTAAATGGTGAGATTGGTACTTGCTTAGCCAGCGTGGCTACACACCCGAGCCTATATAAGCGAGCGGCCATCTTGGCTGGGGGGGGGGGGGGCAGTCGTTGGGCAGTCGTTGGTGACTCGTCGGGGAGTCGTTCGGAAGTCGGTGGGCGTGTGGGTGGCGGCGTTGGCTGGTGGGTGGCGAGCGAGCCCAACTTGTGGGTGGCCCATGTGTTCGTTTGAGTAAGAACTTTCGCGCCGATTTATTTCGACAAAGAGTACTGTTTAATAGTGCAAGCGTGCAAGCATATATTTGGTGAACTGGAAGAGCTACGATTATTTGTGTGAGTACGAATTACGAGATATACATCGGCGGAAGTGAACATGTGGGGATCTGTGATTTCGCGCCAAAACTGTTAGAACAAAGAGGACAGTGGGACTTGTGGTTCTGTTCGAGTTGATTGAGTCACTTTCGATTATAGCAGCCTACGTTACTGCTATTGGGGGCTCGGAGTCAAATTATTATTAAAGTAAAACTCTAAATCGTCTCACCAGTGCTAATTTCATTGTGTGAAAGAAAAGGACGAAAGAAAAGGACGACGCCAATAAATAGTGATGATAAAACTTAATTGTACTGTGTCGTGAAAAATGATATTGCTATAATAGTCGCCTAATTTTTGTTCCATAGCATAAACTGTACTCAAGTCTGAGTGAATATTAATTCAAAAACTATAACTAATGTGTGGGTGTGGAACAGTGTACTAATGCACGAAGTGTGGAAATCATCCCCTGAGACTTACGTGAGAGCCAAAATTTACACTAACATTTTTTAACGAACATTTGTGTATGCACGTTCGTGCGAACTCTTCAACCGCACTTATTTTCTGCCCGTCGCAACAGGTAAATAATTAAACCCGTAGACTTACAGGAAATAGATTATTATCTTTTCCTGGCACTGATTTTCTGGAAGGTTTTCTTTTACATAAGTCAACTTTTGTGCATTTTTATTGCCCTAACAGAAAAATTGTAGAACACTGTTGAACACCACGCAGCCACCGTTCTGTAAGCTAGTCACACTAAAATCATGTAGAACATAGAAAAAACACCAAGAACTACAATGTGCACCACAAACAAATATAGTCGGCAGAAGACTTGCTCCACCAGCCTAACGCATAACGCAGAAATTTAAAGCCATGGAACTGATGACAATTACCATCCGAAATGCAAATGAGATCGGGAATGCATGTAACACACGGCACGCACATGCAGGCAACGTAGGGGAAGCCCTACCAGCATAGAATGAAAACTGAGAACTGGTGAGCAGAATTCTCATTCACTTTTCCAAACATGTGGCCTAAGCTACACAAAGCCAGCTCAAGAAAAAATATAAGAATCCCGAAAATTCTGTTACTGCATGGAAGGAATTACCTACATAAATATATTTCCACAGAATAATTGCAAGATGAAACTGATTCCGAGAACTGAGTGCTCTCCAAACCACTACCGAACACATGAGGTTGACCAAAGAAAGGCAGATTTACTAATGGATAGAAATTACTGAATACGCATTAAACTAACTAAATAGAAAAGTAACTAATACAAGAAATACAAACATCCTAACTGAAATCAAGCACACCTACCATACTACGCGTTCAAATTCCTAAGTTCTAGTTGAATAAAAGAACTACCAGTAAATCTGAACAGTTACGAAAACTCTATCACTTTCTGTTCTGTATGATTACTTGGGACTGTAGCTGCAAAAGGAACGGGCTAAGACCTCAACGAGGCTGAAACTCACACAAACTCCACTACTATAACCACTACTGCAAACGAGCTTCCACTAGCAACCTTTCTCTCCACAATCCCAAGAACCAGTGGACAGCACCCCAGCCAAATCGGGGGTCCCCATAAATAGCGGAAGGCGTCAGAGAAAACCCTTTCTGCAACCTGCCAACTTAAGCATACTAGCGTTTCGACTAGAAGGAAGGAAACCTCATTGCCTCTCTCTAAGCATACACAAAAGTTGACTAAACTGCCACAGTAGCATACGAGGAGTTTACTCACCTCAAGACACTACGAAAACCCAGAAACAGAGTATTCACTCATTCTGTCATTGTAATCGAATATGAATGGCAAAGAAACATAGATGTACAACATCAAAACATCACAATTAAGTGTGGGGAGAGTGCAGGGAACACGAATACATTGTGAAGCGACATATGTGCATGTAAAACGGATACAAATCAAACATTAATTCAGGGAATGTATGAATTTGTGGCTGATAATGACACACACAGCTGTTAACTTTTTCTCCCTAACTGATTTATTAAGTGCACCGAGCATATGAGGTACTTGAGATATGGAAAATGAAGTTGAATTTTTGCAAAACATTATGAAATGACTCATAGAGAGACCTTTCAATGAATGATGTGTATATGCAGTTAATAATATAACACCTTCGTACCTTTTTGAATTAATAACACCTTTGTATTTGTACAAATGAGGCATGTTTACATTTGGAATACTTTGGATTATTTTTACTTATTTTTACAAATGTGCCGTATAACGGAAAGTGTATATATGTGTATAAACATGCCAACTCATATTGTGTAACGTTGTAGCTTTAATTTGCTATGAAAGCGGTACTGATAGACAATAAAAGCGCGTTAAAAGCTGTGAGCTATCTGAGGAAGTTAACCTTGCATTACTGCGCAACTGTTTCACCAGGTATCCAGTCTAGCTTACCAATTTCCCAACCAGACTAACATTAATTATAATCTTTTAATAGTCATACGACAACCGGTGATATATATATAAAACAGAATTTAAATAAAAAGAAATAAATCAGTTTATATTTGGAAATTTATTTTAACATTGATCATTGAAATTTCAGCATATTAAACTTGAGTCATAACTAAGCTGGTGCCTTATTTAGGATTGTGTAAATGTGAGTTTGTAATCTTACGGAACACATCAAATAGGGAGCCAAGATTGGGAGACTACATACAACACTGCATTCATAAAATAACACACGAAGAACGTTGAAACATATGCAAGAGGAAATTAACCACAACCGACCGATTCAATTTTCACCCAAAGAAGTTACGTTCGTAGCGCAATCCTGTCCGTCATGTAATTACCACACACTGGTATACTAAATTCATACTAACTCTCTGTGAAATCTTCCCGAAAGGAATACCTGAGGGCTACTTTGATGATTACACCACATGCTTCACGTGGTCAACTTGGTTTACACAAAGAGTGTGACTCCATAATAATTTTGATAATTAAAATAAATTAGATCGAAAAGCAATTTGCAAAAGAAAAACCTCGAACTGGTTACTAACGTCTTACTATTAACCTGATGGGTAAAACCATTGTATAAGCACGTGGTACTGGTCTCACAAAGTACACCCCACGTGGGTTGAACATAAAGAAAAGTTGCTATATTGAAAAATATTGTCAAGACGAGACGTTATAATCTCACGCACATTCGCATTGAAGAGTGATGATGCTAGTTAGAGTTACTGATCAACATGTGGTTCCACTTTACTCACAAAGTAGTGACAAAGCAACTACCGGAGTATATTCTAAACTTCACACTCGAATTACACTGCGTTGCAATTTAAGATAACATTAGATATTTTAGAGCTAAACCTGAAATAAAGGTGATTGAATTTTCAGTTAGGCTGAACTTAAGAAATCCATTGTCCTACGGATTTAGCAGACACGCGCTTAGCCGGAGATCTTACCACTTCAGACGCTCGCCGCGGACCGACTGCCGTGGTCCCTTCCTGAGGATGGCTCCCAAATACAAACGGAAGT